>NC_133093.1:4739000-5409625 GCF_019914945.1 Typha latifolia | reverse complement strand
TATGTGGATGGCAACTAAATTCATTATGCTATTAGAATATTGATTTCTTGCCTCTCTATCATCTATCTACCCTAATCTCTCTCCTCCCTCTTCACCATCCTTCCACCTCTACCGTTGGAAAGATTTCTCCTAACTTCTAATCTCCCTCGACTGTCGAGCCCCTCTCTTCTTTGGGATCTCGACCACTTTGTTCCCTTCGTCTATATCCTTTAATTACATCTACCATCCACCTCCATCTCCATATCCATCCATAACCCTAACATCCACTCCACCCGTCACCACCACCATCACACACGTTATTCCATATTTTCGTCGTAGGTTCATTTCGAATCTGCAAAAGGCAATATAAAAGTTGTAGATCAGGGGGTTACGGATAGATTCCACTTGGTTTCGTAATTTTCTGACTACAGGAGAATATCTGGTGAATATTTTTCGTCGATTATATGGACTGTTTCCTACAATAAATTCAAATCTTTAAGGAATTGTTCCATGACTTATTAATTTAGTATCAGAGCCTATCAGTCTAGTATCAAAGCCTAACAAATTGGTATTAAAGTCTATCAAATACTAACTCATTTAATAGACTTACGACTGAGGTCCTTAATTTACGATGGCGGACAATCGATCATGCTATTCATCAAGTGGTATTTTACTGCTAGAGTCTACCGCCTCCCTTTAGGTATTTGTGGGGTCGAGTGTGAGTACTTAGTTACTCTTGTAAATTAAGCTAGATGGCTTGTAGCCCTTGTGTGAGTATAAGAATCTGTTTATGGATATATATTTTGAAGCTTGATGTGGTCTGATGTTATGAGCTTCTTTTTATTTTGTATTATTTGTGAAAATGTACAGTTTTCTCCTGTAACCTTCCAATATGTTAAATGGAGATCACGTGGATTCCATCCACGTGAAGGTATTTGATAGCGATTGTTACAACTACATCTCAGATCAGATCCATCTTTGACAAGGGTGATCGTACCAAGTTTCTTGATTTTTAGGTTGCTTCGGGTTTTGTACTACACGTCACTTAGATTTTCTATGGAGTGCACTACTTTTAGGATTATGTGAAAATGATGCATAAAATATGTGCCTTGATTACTTCAGAATAATCATTCATTATTTCAGAAAAAAGGAAAGAAAATATATCTAGAAAAAGATAGGACATTTGTACTAATAAAGGGTTTTGTATGCACTTCTTATAGAAATATATGTATATAGTGTATACAAAATCGACACTTAGAACATGACATATTATATTACTGTAATAGCATATTATTTTAGCACATAAAATTGATTCAACAAATTATTGCCTATCCTATAAAAATATTATAAAATAGGTAAAACAAGATGAGTGTAAGATTCAAAAAATGGTAAAACAAATAAGTTATTGTTCAAGACAGAGTATTTGATACCATTTGATAGTAAAATTTTGATGTTCATTTGGTACTAGAAATAAGATGTTCATTTAAGTTATTTAATTTATAGGTTTACAATGGCGATGGAGTTGGATCTTTATTTAGTAGTAAAGTGTTGGTACAGCTAGCTTGTGATTTGACTTTGATTCTCTCTGCCTAATTGTATTGAACAGTTCAAGTTAGGAAGAGTTTTAATTGTACAGCTACCTAGGTTGGCTACTTTACCAAGTAACTCTTGCCTTAGAAGTAAAGCAATGCCTTCCATTTGCATTCTTTTAGCTTTTGAAGTGATACTACTAGTAATGTAGAGTTTAAGTGTCAATTTGAGAATTTTTATGCTTATGTTCCAGCTATTTAAAAGTAGATAGTAGCAAACATTGCATCAAGATTATATGCCAAACTAATGGTGGTGGACTTGGTTCCATGATGAAACATCTGACTAATCTTGTAACAATGAACAAATTATTGCCTATCCTATAAAAATATTATAAAATAGGTAAAACAAGATGAGTGTAAGATTCAAAAAATGGTAAATCAAATAAGTTATTGTTCAAGACAGAGTATTTGATACCATTTGATAGTAAAAAGTTGATGTTCATTTGATACTAAAATTTTTCATTATAGTTAAGTAATTTTAAAGTGAACTACTCATAGTTGGTCAAGTAAGATTGAAGTCAAGTGATGTTAACACTTACCATTCATCATTCTCTAATAAAGTTATTTTCTTGGATGGAGATAATAAAAAATATAAGATAAAACTAAGTTTCATTGCAACCCAAATTCATCATTATTGTATTATATAATCTCTAAAGAAACTCCATCAAATTGTGACACTAGATCACCCGTTCTAAGAATGAAGGCTGAAAATAGCCTAAGCGTCTCATGCACTCTTACAAGTACGTCTTTGGCACAATTTGAACTTGTTAGCGCTCTCCTTGTTGAATTGGCTCTATTTAACACATGCACATATAACATACCATAAAAGAAAATGGCATTCTCGGGAGAGTTATCGGAGAATGCCTACCTCGTGGATTCACTTGTCAGAGCATCCTCTTCAACTAAGTATTTTTAAGTAAAGTTAATTAGATGTGTAATATATTTTTTTCGCATTTTACTTTCCTCCTAATATTGTCGAAATTCGAACCGGCCAACAGCCTCATGCCTCCTTGCATTGGTCCCAATTGATTCTCCTTGTCGCCCTATTGTCGATGATGCTCTTTGTGGGCCATCCCATCCCTTAGTGGAGGCTATACATGGAAGCTTCCTCTCCGTAAAAGGAAGTCGATGACACCTTGCTTCGGGGCTCTCATAGCCTGGGTGATAGTGTGGGCCAACTCCATGGCCGTCGGTCATGGAGGAGCTTTCCCCTTTACCACTAGCCACCCATGCGGCACGTTGTGCACACTCCCTTCGACCTCCTCATTCTTATAGCATAACTTTTAATATTATTATTTTCATTAGAAATTGAGTTTTTGTGGGCTTAGAAGCTCACAAGCCTACAACCATTCAATAATTTATTGTTAACTTAGTAAATTAGAAAAAGTGAGGAATTTTTTTATTTTAGAGAAAAATTAGAGATAGACTAGAGAAGATTTGAAATATAGTGTAATTATTAACAAATGAAAAGGTAAAAAAATATTTGTTTTTTAGGAAAATTGAGTATGTGTAATACAAATAATACTAAAATATTATTAAACAAATCTATATATAAATGCAAGTCAGTCATTTTAAACCTATATTAAATCTTATCAGTAAATTATAGTAAATAATAAACTTTTAATTTTTTTCACTAGTTTGTATAAATATTTTTTCTAGGGTTATTTTTTTTGTGAGCAATGATGAAATAGGAGCTCTTTTATAATAAAAACTTATGCATTTTTTAGAAGAGATAGGAGAGATAGGGAGGGGAGAGAGAGAGAATATTGGCAAAATATGAAAATGATAGATTTAATCTTGTTAAGGATAAAATTAGAATCAAAATTTATATTTATACTAAAACTATTTTATTCTTATTTTATTTATCGAATGCAATCGTCACGGGGTTGCATCACTAGCCTAGAAAATGCTCTTATCATTGCTTGCTCTTGGGATCCAAGAATGAAAGGCAACTTCCACCGGACAACCATTGCACTCTCCAAAGTCATGGACTTCATTCTCGGCATCCTCATGCACTATGTCAAGGCGTCACCACATCCTTAGGTAAGCAGGAGGACATATTAGACTTTAACATACTTTAGTATAGAGGCCATGAGCCGATGGCTCTACGGACTTCGTAAACAACATAGAGGAAGAATGAAGGAAATATCTTGTGGAGGTAATCATATTTCGAACCTTTTAACGAGATAGTATTTTTTTAAATCTCTCAAAATGGAATCTGTTCCAAACATATATGCTTTATGAGGATGTGATAGAAGAGATTAAGTGGATGGTGTTGTTCAAGTACGACGGGCTTCTGCATTCAGGAATCTCAACCTTGCATTCGATGGAGTAATTGAAAAGCACGCAAAGATTAGGGAGTTTGTGAAGATAAAAGAGAAGTATGATACTAATAGATTATTTTCAAGTGAGTGGACTAAGTGCTTAGAATAAATAGGAGAACAAGCATAACAAAGAATGGTTGTGTGTTGGAAGTGCTATCTATTTGTTTAGAGGACAAGCATTGTGCTCCTAGTAAGATGTACTTTTGCCAACCATGAAAAAAGGGTTGGTAGAGAGAGAGAGAGAGAGAGAGAGAGAGTGGGAGGAGAAAAAGATAGAGAGAGAGAGGCGGTGGGGGTTGGCGGCGGCTACGACAGCGCTGGGGCCTGCCATGGGTAGCTGGCCGCAGCCGATTGGCTGTAGCGACGCTAGGGGGTGCATCGCACCCCCATGCCACACCTCTTTGCATGGGCACATCGTGCCCATAACAGATTTTGTTTTTTAAGGATAGGTTGTTACACTTGGACTTCTTAATCTTCAGCTAGTTTTGCTTCAACAAATTCAGCACATCCTTCAAATGCAACCAATGCTCCATTTTATGAGGCCTTGAAAAGTAGCTAGAGAATTGGTGAGACCAAAGGGCATCACGTGAAACTCATAGTGCCCGCTTGGAGTCCGAAATATAGTTTTGTGCACATCCGCCGAGTGAACTTTAATTTATGATACCCGGCCCTCAAGTCAAGCTTGCTGAATATGGTCGCCCATGCAAGCTCGTCTAGCAGCTCCTCTATAATCGGAATGGGATTCTAGTCCTTGACGGTGATAGCATTTAGTGCTCGATAGTCAATACAAAAATGTCATTTCCCGTCCTTCTTTCGCACCAATAGCACGGGCGATGAGTAAGAGGTATGAATTGGTTGTATGAGGCTTTGCTCCAACATCTCGCCTACCATCTTGGAGATAACTTCCTTTTGCGCATGTGGATACTGATATAGTCTCACGTTCACCGGTGCAACCCCGGGTACAATCTCTTGTGATGGTCTGTCGTTCGCCTTGGTGGCAACTCCTCTGGCTCCTCAAACAGTCCAGCAAATTTATCTAATAAATTAGACAATTCAATTGCAGTACCTGGACTCATTAGAGGTTCATCTCTTTCTGGTCCTAACTAAAGAAGATAGGCCAAAGCACTTGCACAAGGCAGCCCCAATATCGGCTGCATCGCAAGAATCAGCGAAGACCGAACGACATCAAGTCGCACATCTTTGTTTTCTTGCTTAAATTTCATCCACATGCTCTGAAAATCAAAAGTGATAGGTCCCAAGCTTTGTAACCGCTGAGTGCCTAGAATAATGGTCACTTCTCACAGCGCCAACGGATATAAGTCCACAATGATGTCGTGTCTTTGCGCCTGTATACTGACCCGATGACAATGCTTTCCATCTGAAGCTTCATGTCGTCTCCAATAGCAACGTCAAATCCCGCAGTCGGTTCAGCATCCAAGCCCAACTTCCTCACTAACCACTCATCTAAAAAGTTGTGTGTATTCCTAGAATCGATGAGGATGTGCACACAATGCTTTCTAAAAAGTTTCTGAGGTCATCCGTGCTGAACTCCAACTTCCTGATGGCGAGTTCCAATATCCCTCTTCTAATCCTCTTCCTGATGTTCAAGTATATGCTAGTAATGTGTTAATATAAGGGGAATGTTGGAAAGGTAACATGATGCCACATGCGAAACTAACTTTAGTGGCTCGCATGTTACACCTTTTTTGTCTTTACAACATCACTCCCAAGACTCGACATTCAAGTATTAGTCAAGATCGAGCCTTCCTCCTTTATGCGATGCTATTGGGGATTTCTATTGATTTGGCTGCTATAATATACGATTCTATTTTGACAGCTGCATAGAAAAAGGCCCCTCGTGAAGGGTTGCCGTTTGGTATTTTCATTACCAAATTGTGCACTCAGAGTGGGGTGAGAGTGGATGCCTCAGAAGCTTCGCTTCCTGCACAAAAACATTGGATCGTATAATAATTAAGCGGAGTCAAGCTCATGATCAGCCGTCTCCTTTCAAGCCGACCTCCTCTTCCGCCGCTGGACGTCGATCACACCACAATACTTCTGCTGACAGTTCTGACGATAATTCATATCACCGTGAGGGAAGTTACCATAGTTCTTTGACCGGTTTGATTAGTTTAGCACTTAGGAGCAAGACTTACATTTGGCCGTGAATGATTTATGGGCTAAGCAAGCTCGTCAGGGGACCATGCTCGACTCCATGTTGTCGATCCATTATCATTAGTTTCCTCCTAGTTCTTAGTCTTTGGAAATTTGTGTCAAAAAGGGGGAGAGTTAGATGTACATAGTGAGTTTACTAGTTTACTGGTGTAGGGGGAGTTTATTGGCTAATAACTTTTGTTTGCTTGAAGAACTTGTGAACTTGTGTTTGCTTCAGAACTTGTGAACTTGTGTTTGCTTGAGAACTTGTGTTTACTTGTGAATTTGTGTTTGAATTGTTTTTCACTTGATCTTGGATTGGTATATTTTTTATTTACAGGGATTGAAGTGCTAAATCTTCTAGACTTATTGAATGCTCATTTAGGATTCTTTGTAATATCATGTAATCTAGATGTTTTGTCACAAACTGCTAAAGGGGGAGATTGTTAGGTTTTTATTGTTGGCAATTGTGTACTATATATTTAAACATGTATATGAGCTTTTATACAAGTCTAGAAAGTATTTGTTTTGAAGAATTGCAAGATTATTAGAGAAGAGTTTATGAGTTCACATCGCGTTCATACTGCGTTCACAGTGCGTTCACATGCGTTCACACAGACAGAGAGCAGCGTTCACAAGCGCGTTCGAACGTAGGTACATGCGATTCGCACAGACAGTGTAACAACCCAATCTTAAAAAAAATTTATGGGCACGACGCGACCGGCCACATTGTGGCCAACCTCGTGCCCATGCAAGCTGCGCATGCAGCTTGCGTGGTGGGGGTGCCACGTGCCCGTTGCCGCTGCCGCAGCCTGTTGCGGGCCCCGGCGCCGTCGCAACCCCCTCCACCGCCTCCTCTCTCTCTCTTTCTCTCTCTCTCTCTCTCTCTCTAAATCTCTCTCTTTTTAAATCTCTCTCTCTATCTATTTATCTCTCTCGGTCTCTCTCTCACTCCACTCTCTCTCCACTATCTTTCATACTCCTCGTCGTCGACATCGGCCCACCGCCACCTTCCCAAAGCCGCTGCCACCAGTGAGAAGCTCTCTCTCTCTCTCTCTCTCTCTCTCTCTCTCTCTCTCTGACTCTCTCTCTCTCTTGCCCGAGCTCGTTGAAGCCGAGCCGCCGACGAGAGGCCGGCCGCCTGGCTAGCCGTAGCGGCCGATGCCCTCCCCGCCGGCCCGAGTCCGTAAGCTCCTCCCTCAGCTTCTCTCTTTCTTCTCTTCCTCTTCTCTTCTTCTTCTTCTTCTTCTTCTTCTTCTTTTTCTTATTTCTATTTCTTCTTCCTTTCTTTTCCCTCAGCTCCCCTCCCCCTCTTCTTCTTCTCCTTCTCCTCCCTTCTTCTTCTTCTCCTCCTCCTCCTCCTCCTCCTCCTCCTCTTCCTCCTACTTCTTCTGCTTTCTTTCTTTTTCTTCTTCCTCCTCGGCTTCTACTTCTTCTTTTTTCTTCTTTGCACAGTGCTGGGCCGAGCCCAGCACTTATGGCAGATTTAATTTATTTGTTAATTAATTATTTTATTTATGTTATTTATTAGGTATTTTTATTTTTAATTAATGCAAATAGATTATTTAGAAACTAACTATTTTAATAATATTAGATATTCTTCAATATAATTTTATTAATGATAATTTTATAATTAATGATTAATTAGGTATAAATATAGGTAATACTTATATTTATTTATTTATATATCTATTAGATTAATAGATAGATTTGTAAATTATAATTATTAGATTTATATTCTAATAATAAAGAATTATAATATTTGAATCGTATCTATATTATAGACCTAGTTATATAATCAAAAATAAAGAAAAGTGATTCTAAACCTAATAAACATTTATATTTTAACTGAATTAATTCTAATTAGATAAACGGCTAACATCATACTACTTAAATATTTCAGATCCCGAACCCCCTTATTTGAGACCCCGTGGACCTTGCTAGCGATGAGTGTCACTCGGTTACCTGACGGACGTGAGAGATGCGTGGTTTGTGTCTTCTGATCAGACGGTGAGTAGTCTTATCCCTTAGACGCCTTTCTCAAATTATGTTATATTATATATTTATATACATGCATATTTTGGCCTCCAGCATGATTATATGATTTTATCTAGAGATAATTACAGTCGAGCATATTTTATCATGCATTCGATTATTATAATTTGGGATATGAGTACATTGGTGATGTATATAGAGATGATTAGAGATGATTATACTGTTATGATTATTTACCGAGTTGATCTATAGCATGAGTATGCATGTAATAGATTAGCATGAGTATGCATGTGTTGACGATACAGTTGGAGACTACATTGCATTATTTTCTCTTGATTCCTATTCCACCTAAATTCATGTTATGCATTGGCTTGTTATTGTAGTGGATATATGCATTTGATCTGTCATTTAGAAGGAAAGCATGAAATGTGATTGATAGGATAGTTGATAGAAAGCGTGAGGATACCCGAGTGGATGCGAGGGTTAGGACGCGCTTGGTGGATGATTGATCGCTCGACATAGTCGCGATCCTGTTGGCCTTACATCTAAGGTCGTTAGTCTGTGTATCCAGCAGACATTCGGACACATGCCGTTCGCTAGGGCATATGTGGCGAGTTATCCTCACGAGATTTCTATCAGCTAGAAGGGTGTCCGGTCTGGATGGATGTTGATACCCTTAGCGGATGGTAGGGTATGATTATATTTGAGATACTCCTTGCGGATGGCAAAGTATGCTCTGAGCCTTTAGGCATGATGTTGAGACCGGATACCGGGTGCTGACTGTGCACAGTGGTCTAGTATGATGATATTATACCGAGATGTCTGTGATGATTGATGATTGTGATGTTGAGAAATGCATAGGATTTCATTATCATTTGGTTACCTGATTATCGAGTGATCAATATGCATTATATATGGTTGCATTTGATATCATAGCATGGTCATGGTCGGCATACATCATGTGTCATATTTGAGAGAGAGTTATGATGATGGTATGACATGGAGATTTATTTATACATTATCGAGGATTATATATTCTATCAGTTATGACATGACATGTTATCTATTTTTCATTTATGTATTATTGAGGAACATTCATATACTCATTCATGACATGATGCTCTTTCTGATTTATATTATCCAGTACATGATTTACTCTCTGTTTGACATCACTAATTCGGGGTAAGGTCTATTCAGTGAGCCTTTTTCTCATGACTCTTTTTATTTCTTTTCTAACCCCCTCAGATACGTGGTATGTGATAGCGACTTGAGATATCTTGAGAAGATATTTTAGAGCGATGATGAGGTGAGCTATAGATGCGAGACAATATAGATGATAGTTTATATAGGAATTGAGTTGTACCAGTATTTGATATTTGTACTCTGTTATATTAGATAATGAATTGTATAATACATGTCGAATCATAGTGTACTCTTATATTAGTCATTTTAGTTGTATCTTGATGGTTTGTTGTGGCCTCTGTGGGTCCTGCCAGATTATGTAGTGGTTTAAGATATATTATTGTGGACTAGGATAGTATTTGGTTAATAATATGATTTAATTGGTGATGGGTTATGTGATCATGAATATGTTAGCAGGTAGTATTTGATGATGTCATGATTGTATGTGTACAGAGAGTATCTGCACATGACGGGCCTCGCCCGTCTTGTCGCGTGTGTCGCGCGTGCTGTGTGGGCACGTGGGCGTGCACGTGCCTGTGCCGGGCGGGGGCGTTACAAATAGAGAGTAGCGTTCACAAGTGCGTTCAAACGCGGGCTCACGCGTTCGCACAGACAAATAGCAGCATTCACAAGCGCGTTCGAATATGGGTACATGCATTCACATAGACAAAGAACCGCGTTCATAAGCGCATTCGAACGCGGGCTCATGCGTTCGCACAGATAGTAAGTGTTGTTTTTGCACATGTTTAAATGCAGCCTAGGCCATTTGAACGCAACCTGTGAAAATCAAACTGTTGCATTCGAATGCACTTGGGCCCGTTCGAACGCACCTGAGATCAAATCAGGTCGTTCGAACGCACCGGGGCCGCGTTCGAACGCACCTACGAAGTTTGCAATTTTTGGACTTTCGTGAGTTCGGATAAGACTTGGATTTAGCTCTATCGTGGAGATTTTATATAAGTATAGTGATGCCCTAACTCTAGGGCGGTTGAAGAAGCAATTTTGAAGGAGACTTCTTGAGACTACATCGGTTCTTCAACTAATAAGGTCCTACTCTTCTAAAAACCTTAATCTTTCGTCTTAAGGGCTATCTAGATGAAAGATTAATCTCGAGGGCTACTGAGGTTGGATATCAACCATGAGAAGTAGTGAATCATGGGTTCTAGCGTGCAAGACTAAGAAGAACAAAGTCGTGAGAATCGACGGTTTGTCTTGTGAGTCAGTTTTGTAATTGCTACTATTCTAGTTATTAGTTTTGATCCTAGTTTGGATCTGTGATTTTTTCCTGTTTGGGTTTTTCCACGTTAAAATCTTGGCATTCATCTATGCTTTCATTTTTAATATTTCTTCAGACTTTTACTTAAGTGAACGAGTGATATCATTGCCTAGAATTTAGATACATACATGTGTCTTGGGTTTTTTTCACATCAGATGATCTATTTATAGGACAGAAATCATTTGCTATCAAGCATAGATTTGAATTAAAGCCTGTTAAAACTAACCCTTAAAAGATTATTGCCCGATATAGTTCAGAGGAATGTTTATACATTCAGGATAAAGTATCTTATTGGACAACACGCATGCAGTAGAGGTATATCTAGGAGGGATCATAAGCAATGTACAAGTTTATTCATACGCGATGAAGTGCATGAGCAGGTCTTGAAGAGTACTGAAGCATACACTTTGAAAATGATTCAAGTTGAAATGCAGAAAAAATTTTGTGTTTTAGTAGGTTACTATAAGACATATCGCACTAAATGGAAGACAATAGAAGAGATTCGTGGCAGCTCTGAGGAATCTTACAAGTAGTTGCAAGGCTACCTTCATGAGCTTAAAAAAAGGGATCTTGATATAGTAACTAAACTTCAATGGGCTGACTGTGGACGTTTTAAGTGTGTATTTTGGGTTTTTGGTGCATACTTGTGTTCATTCAAGTCACACTTGCGGCCATTGCTCGGCATCGACGCTACTTTCTTAACTGGCAAGTATAGAGGTTGCTTACTTGTTGCGACAAATTTGGATGCCAATAATCAAATCCTTCCAATAGCATTTTGTGTTGTCAAAGCTAAAAATCCTAAATCATGGACCTAATTATTATATCATCTTCGGGTATCAATTGAACTGTTCGAGCATATGATGATATTATCATATAGGCAAAAGGGACCTTTTGGTGTAGTGGATGATGCATTTCCAGAAGCTTGTCATGGATATTGTATGATGCACTTCTCCGAAACCTTCCAAATGCTCCAAAGGGTTTTCCTCAGTATAATAAGTTTTGGGCAGCAGCACAAGCTTATAGAGAGACGGAGTTCAATTACCTCATGGAGTAGATGAAATAAGAGTTTCCGCAAAAGTATGCTTACATAAGTAAAATTCCTACAAGTACGTGGGCTAACTATTGTTTTCCAGGTAGAAGATAATCTACACTAACAACCAACATGTCTGAAAATATAAACAATGTTATTTGTCAATCGAAGGCTATGCCTGTACAGTATTTGATGGAGATGACAAGACAAAAGATAGCTAGCTGAATTCTATTTTAATCGAATAACACTTGCCAAAAAATGTAGTACTCGTATGGTTAAAAAAATTGAAGATGCTTTAGACATTTCTTGTGAAAATGCTCGATTTGTGAATGTCATTCCATCCTCTGTTTCTGAATTCCATATCAACACCTTCGATGGAAGTTATGTTATGAACATTGAAAAAAGAACTTGTAGTTGTTGTGTGTGGGATATCCTTGGAATTCCATGCACACACGGTGTTGCTGCGCTAAGCTTTAGGCATCTTGATCCTTATGAGTTTTGCGAGAGATATTTCACTAAATAAATATATGTAGCTACATATTAAGACTCAATTCTACCTACTGCATAAAGGGAATTTTGGCCATTGGGTCCCTCGAGTGAGATTGAAATGCTACCTCCCTTAGTGAGACTTCAACCTGGTCGGAAGCGGAAGAAAAGAAAACTGTTGCAGGGTGAGAACCAAGGAGTATAGATGAAGAAGTGCTTGAACAATAAAGAATTGAGACATAACTCTAGGTCTTGCATGAATTCGTAGGCAATTTGTAGTGGAAGCTTATAGTCACCTACTACAGTGCATCAAACTATCTAAATGTGCATGTGTTTATTCTTGTGTGCCTTTGATGTGTTTTGGAATCAATGTGTTTTATATATAATGCGTTAGGCTCTTAAATTCGTTTTATACATGATGTGTTTAGGTTCACATGTTTGCCATAGACATGATGTGTTTAAGCATCAATTGTTTACTGGTGTTCGAATTGCTTCAAACATATCAACGAAGTTCGTAAGTTAAGTACGAATTCTTTTGGGATAACAACGAATTTCACCAGTTTTCTGTATAGGTTAAGCAGAAAGACAGTTTATCTATAAGTATGAATTTTGCTTCAAATATATGAAGGATCAATTATTTTACTAGTTTTCAAGATGCTTCAAACATATCAAAGAAATTCATAATTTAAGTACGAATTCCTTTGGCTTAACAACGAATTTGACAATTTTTCTATATAGGTTAAGCAGAAAGACAGTTTATCTGTAGGTACGAATTTTGCTTCAAACATATGAAGGATCAATTGTTTTACTAGTGTTCGAGATGCTTCAAACATATCAAGGAAGTTCGTAATTTAAGTACGAACTTTTTGGGCATAACAACGAATTTTACTAGTTTTCTATATAAGTTAAGTAGAAAGACAGTTTATCATTAAGTACGAATTTTGCTTCAAACATATCAAGAATTAATTATTTTACTAGTGTTCGAGATGCTTTAAACATATCAAGAAAGTTCATAATTTAAGTATGGATTCCTTTGGCATAACAACGAATTTAAGTAAGATGCTTCAAATATATCATGAAAGTTCATAGTTTAAGAACGAATGTCGTTAAGAGAAGTACAAAATTTTACCAGTTTTGTCTGTAATTTAAGTAGAAAGATACTTATCATTAAGCACAATAATAAGAAAAAATATGTTGAGATAATAGTAGTCATGAGGAAGAGCCAAGCTAATCACAAGGATCTTCGCAAACTATGAACTACCTATCGAAATGACAGTAGGCTGCGTGTTATATGTGTTTCTTGGCTGGGATATAAAGAATATTTTACAAATTATTAGAATTAAGAAGAGTTGAAATATATTTAAAATGAACACAATACTTACAAATATTACCGACTAATCTTGTAAACGTGAACCAATTCATGGTATAGCTTTTGATGAAACCACCCTAAATCCTATCTATTAAATGAATTTGTTAGTGAATTAATATCACCTACCAACTACCTTATTTACTTTTCATCTGCCCACCAACTTATTTACTTTTCACCTACCAACCACCTTATTAAAATTGAATACTCTATTTATATTTAATACTAAAGATACAATAGTTAGTGTTTAAGTATGATGTGTTTAGGTTCTTAGATTTGTTTTATACATAATGTGTTTAGGTTCACACTTCTTTGTCATAGACGATGTGTTTAAGCATTAATTGTTTACTAATGTTCGAAATGCTTCAAACATATCAAGGAAGTTCGTACTTTAAGTACGAATTCCTTTGGCATAATGACAAATTTCACCAGTTTTGTATATAGGTTAAGCAGAAAGATAATAAGGAAAAATGTTAAGATAATAGTAGTCATCAGAGGAAGAGCCAAGAACCACATAGAACATGTGTTTCTTGGCCGGGATTTGAAGATGTGCAAAAATCCAACGAAGATCACCCGATTAAGAACCACATAGAAAATGACATATGCTACTTCACACATGTTTATCGACTAACAGGACTTAGTCGGGTGATTTTCGTTGGACATTTTGCACATTAAAAACTTACAAATATGTTGCACGAAAAGTACAGTATATTTCTTCTCTTTCTACATTGAAATGAGAAGTATTCTCTTCGTCAAGCTGACTTGCAGCACCTCTAAAATTTTGTTCATCTGTTAAAAATGAGTAATTTTGTAGATGTGCAAGTCAGCCTTACAAATAGAGTACTTACAATATCACCAGCTATTCTTCTTCTTCTTCTTCTTCTTCTTCTTCTTCTTCTTCTCTTTTTTTGGTAGTTGTTTGCGAATATAATTAGCTATTTATAAAAGATTCTAGCTAATGTATGATTTGATAGTGAAATTAATATCACGAGTCAACCAACTTATTTACGAAGTTCGTGAACATGGTTGAAGCATAATAATGAAAGTACTGCGTGATTTAATTATGAAACTAGATATAATAATAACGAAAATAGTACATGAATTGAGGCGTCTCTTCAGTGGTGTCACCTCCGCTCCCGAGATATCCCCACGCCTCCCAATAGTATTCCTAACAGGATCAGGATATCTATTTCGTACTTAGACTTTTCATATGCACGAAGATCATCAATGATTATCCCTAAAACATGATGTATTTTAGAATCAATGTGTTTTATATATAATGTGTTAAGTTCATAAATTTGTTTTATACATAATGTGTTTAGGTTCACACATGTTTGCCAAAGATATGATGCGTTTAAGCATCAATTATTTACTAGTGTTCGAATTGCTTCAAACATAATCAATGAAGTTTCGTAAGTTAAGTATGAATTCTTTTGGCATAACAACGAATTTCACCAGTTTTCTATGTAGGTTAAGAAGAAAGACAGTTTATCCCTAAATTACGAAACTAGATGTAATAATAATGAAAGTAATACATGAATTGAGGCGTCTCTTCAGTGGCGTCACCTTCACTCCCAAGATATCCCCACGTCTCCTCATAGTTTTCCTAACAAAATCAGGATATCTATTTTGTACTTAGACTTTTGATAAGCACGAAGATCGTCAATGAGTATTCCTAAATATATGTGCGAAGTAGCATCTCAAGAATAATTTTTCATCATCACATGGCAGTTTTAAATATAATCATGACAGTTTTAAGAGCAATGATTCCATACTAACCAATTAGTTATTGATTATTTGATATTATTTAATCTCAACCGTTTGATTAGGAGAGAGAGAAATTATTCTTATTGAATCATTTGGCCAGTTTTAAATGGTTATGAGACTATTAATTGACATCATTCAGGCATCTCCTCCACTCCCAAGAGATTCCCTTATTCTCTTCTTGTTTCTAACTGATCTTCTTCAGCACTTGTTTATTATTTTCAGCCTGTCGTAGCATATTGTTCCTTGTCTGAAATCAACACCCACTACTTGAAGCCTTGGTATCTTGAGAGTGGTAATGCAGTGAAATCTGAACTGCAATACTACGTTTGGATCCTTCTTACAAATGTTCCTTTTTTTGTTGCAATGAGAGATCAATTAGGGAAATAGTTAGCCCTTTTGGCTGTGTGGAAGTCTTCAACACTGATGAATTATGGGGTAGAAATCAATTATACATCAATGCAATTATATCTTGTTCATCTCTCCAAGATATTCCTGAGAAGATATTAGCGTCCTTTGGTTGTTTACGTTTTCTATTGATGTAACCATTCAAGGATGGGTTAAAGGCTCTATGAAGCCCGAACTTCCCTGGTTAGGTGATGTCACTACTGATTGGTCTTTTTGGAGAAAGGAGACCTACGAAAATCTCAAACATTCCAATCTTGCTAGGGATAATGCCTTGTCGGTTGTGCAGGAGAAGATTGAAGCAAAGCAGGATATTTCTACTTCCCCTCAGGTAGCATGGGGACAAATCCCACCACCTTCACTAGCCATATTTTCTAATCCAATAATTTTAAGTGTTCATACTGGAGCTTCTGCATAGGATCGAGTTGCCTAAAATGAAAGGGTGTAGCAGCTACATAGAGATCGAGAATCTCCAACATGGCATGGCTCGATTTCAGGAGAGATAGCTATTGAATCGTTTCCTATTTTGGCGAATTCAATTATGGAAGCTGTGGCCCCTCTATTTGAGGACCATTCTTCGGATATTACTCCCGTTCGGACTAGACATAATGTTCTACCTTGACTTAATATTCCAGGTCCCGCTAAAGGACCACATGTTTAATGTGATTCCTCTTCTCTCCATAAATTATATATTTATATTATTCATTAAAAATATAAATATAGAGTATCTTTTTGTTGCAAATATAATAAAAACTTTCATTAATGGCATATTAACAATTTTCATAACTATATTAATAATTTTTAAGACTATATTAACAACTGTCGCAAATATAAGAAAAACTTTCGCAAATATATAAACAAATTTTGTAGTTATATAACAACTTTCGCAAATATAATAACAACTTTCACAAATATAAAAATAAATTCCGTAGTTATATAACGACGTTTGCAAATATAATAACAACTTTTCTTAAAATGGCTAGTAATAATAACATATTTTGCAAATATAATAACAATTTTCATAGTTCTATAACAACGTTCGCAAATATAATAACAACTTGCCTTAAAACTGCTAGTCATAATAACATATTTCGCAAATATAATAACAACTTTCGTAGTTAAAAGAAACCCTAGACACAAGTATGCATCTAAATACTAGGCAATGATATCACTCGTTCGCTTAAGTAAAAGTCCGTAAAAATATTAGGAACGAAAGCAGAGATGAACACCAAGATTTTAATGTGGAAAAACCCAAACGAAAAAAAACCACGGATCCAAACTCGGATCAAAACTAATCAATATAATAGTAGCAGTTATAAGACTGAGTCACAAAACAACCCATCGATACAAACGACTTTGTTCTTCTCAGTCTTGCTCGCTAGAACCCACGATTCACTACTTCTCGTGATTGAAGTCCAACCTCAGTAACCCTCGAGATTGATCTTTCGTCTAGATAGCCCTTAAGATGAAAGATTAAGTTTTGTAGATTAGTGGAACCTTGATAGTTGAAGAACCGATGTAGCCTCAAGAAGTCTCCTTCAATAATGCTTCTTCAACCACCCTCAAGATAGGGCATCACAATCCTTATATATGATCTCCAAGATAGAGCCAAATCCAAGTCTTCTCCGTACTCACGAAAGTCCAATTTTATCAAACTTCGTTGGCGCGTTCGAACGTGGCCCAGGTGCGTTCGAACGGCATGACTTGAACTCAAGTGCGTTCGAACGGGCCCGAGTGCATTCTAACGCGACAACTTGAATTCTTCAGGTTGCATTCGAACGCGTTTGTGAACGCAGCTCTCGGTCTGTGTGAACGTAGTACCCATGTTCGAACGCGTTTGTGAACGCGGCTCTCTGTCTGTGTGAACGCAATACCCGCGTTCGAACGCGTTTGTGAACATGGCTCTCTGTCTATGTGAACGCAGTACCCGCGTTCGAATGCGTTTGTGAACGCGGTGTGAACTCGACGGCTTTTCTCCAATAATCTTGCAATTCTTCAAACCAGAGACTAGACTTGTGTAAAGCTCATATACATGAAAACATACACTTAGAATATTTTTGTACACAATTGCCAACAAATAAAAACCTAACAATCTCCCCCTTTGGCAATTTGTGACAAAACACTTAGGTTACAAGATATTACAAAGACTTCAAATTGAGCAATCAACAAGACTAGAATATTTTGCACATCAATCCCTGCAAATAAATATATACCAATCCAAGATCAAGTGAAAATAACTTGAAATGAATAAACAATCCAAACACAAGTTATCAATGGAGTATAAGTTCAAAAGTACTTAAACAAAGTTCACAATTTCTCCAAGCAAAGTTATAAGCAAGATTAGAAAGACAGAAAGACTCTAATAAACTCCCCCTATTACCATGCTGCCCCTACACACCTAAACACCTAGACACTCTCCCCCTTTTGCCACAAATGTCAAAGACTAGGAACTCGGAGGAAACTGACGCTGAAGAATCGTCAACACAGAGTCAACGACAGTCCCCTGACGAGCTTCCTCAGCTCGTAAATCATTCACGGCCGAATTGAGATCCTGCACTTGAGTACTAAGCTGATCAAAATGGTCAGAGTACTGTGGTAACTCCCCCTCAGTGTGAGATGTGTCACCGTCAGAGCTATCATCAGAACTGTCGAGGTGCGATGAGCGACCAGCGGCGGAAGAGGACGGCTTGAGAGGAGACAACTGGTCGTGAGCTTGACTCCGTTTAAGTGTAATTCGATCCAACGGTTTGTGCGAAGTAAGGGAAGGTTCTGAAGCATCCACACGCACCCCACTCTGAGTGCACAAATTTGTAATAAAGATGCCAAATGGTAACCCCTCACGAGGTGCTTCTTTCTGGGCAGCTGTGAGAATCGAGTCATAGATCACCGCAGCCAAATCAACAGAGACTCCAGTTAACATTGCATGAAGAAGGAATGCACGATCCAAACTAATACTGGAATGTCGAATCTTGGGGGTGACGTTGTACAGACAAAACAGGTCAAGCATGTGAGCCATTGGTGTTAGCTTCGCATGTGGCATCATGTTTCCCTTCCAACGTTCCCCTTTGATCAGTATAGTGCCAGCATATTCATCGACATCAGGAAGTGGGGCAGACGTGGGGTACTGGAACTCACCATCAGGAAGACAAAGTTTAGTGCAAATAACATCTGAGTCCAAGTATACAGACACCCCACGAACAGTAGAACGAATACAGCGTTCTAAAACCGTGGCATTACAAAAAAATTCCCGAACAACTTCCGCATACACAGTCCCGCTCATCCGACACACCGATAAACCATCCTCGCTCAGTAAATATCTATTCTATCCCCAAAGAAGAAAAATCGGAAATGACCACGGGTCGTTCACAGATAACAGGACGGGTCCCAAAATTATATTTGTTTCACCCGGCAGCCGTTGAAGTAGAAAACTTTGGAACCGAAGTAGGTGACGATGGCAGCCTAGGTTTCTTGGAAACTGCAGCTTTTCTAGGCATTCTTGAGAAAGAAACAAGATGCAAGATTCAATACATGCCCAAAGCAAACAAAAAGATAGCAAGAAATATAAAAAAATCCAAGAAACCATGAAGGCCCTAAATGAAATCCATCATCCACTTAAAAACGCTAAGATATCACGTTCAATCACATAAGAAACATCAAGATAGTAACTTTAACGTGATCAAAACTCGAAAACGCACGAAATCAATCAAGATCAAGAGACTTAATTGAATAAAAAATAAGAAAATTGATGGATGATCATACCTCGCAAAAGTGAATAAAAACTAAGAAATTCGGCCGAAAGATGCTAGATCCGGAGGAGAACGACTCTTTAAAAGGGTTTGTAGTGAGAAATTTGATGAAAAATACCAAGATCTTGAAGATTTGAGAGGGAGAAAATGAAGGGTTTCTAGGGTTTAGAAGATAGAAGATGAAAACCCTTGGGTTCGGACGCAATATATAAAGAATCCTCAAGTGCGTTCAAACCCACTAGTTTGCGCGTTCGAACGCGCCAGACACCGCGTTCGAACTCAAAAATTTGCGTTCGAACGCCCTTTTTTTTTAAAGTAAAAAATCTAAGAAAAAATCAAAAAAATCTTTTTGAAGATGCACCTCTAAAAATTCAAAATAGATTTAAGACATAGAATATGACAATCGAATGAAATAAGTCATATACAGATCAATCAAATCATCAAAAGCATATTATAATCAATTCTAATGCATCACTCAAAATTAAATTAATCTTGATTGATCATAACAATATACATATGCAAGGTGAGCATAGATAACATGAAACATTCTTCTTAAATAAACTTTCCTATTTAAACAATGATACAACACAGTAGTCAAACCAACTTAGTATTTAAATTTGCACTTTTCGACTTATTCTCCATAACTGAACATAAATTTTTTCTGTATTATTTTATATATATATATATATATATAAAAACCATATAGGTGCAATGATGCCTTTCACACATGATTAGGTAGCCCTTTTCTTGTAGTACATATCAAACAATGTACAAGAAGATATTCACAAACATCAAAAAAATTTATTTAATTTGCAAGTAATGTACTGAGTCAAACTAGACTCTAAACAAGATGGCTTTCACACAAACTCATTGTAGCCATTTTCATTGATCTTTTATGAACACATTTGTGATGACTAAGCATAAGGTCAAACTGTGCAAATCAACGTCAATAGTGAGCTATTTAAAAAAAAATTTATGATGTCATGCTCACACAAGAATATACACACGTTGTGAGTGCATTAATTTCAGTATAATTATCATAGAAGTCGAGAGAGTGAATAAATCAAAAATAATACAATATACTACAAGATGACAAAATTGACCATAATAACTCATAATCAAGAGAAAAATCATATTTATATGTCAAGAGTATATTATTGAATCTAGGAGTGCATCAAATTTTTTTTATATGACAAAAACTCTCGACAAATCTGAAACTAAAACCAAAGAAAATTTTAGAGTAAAGAAAACCTAAAAAGAAACGAAAAGAAATAATAAAAATGAAACATGCAAACCAAAACAAAAAGAAAATTAATCCAAAGCACAAATTCTTAAAGAAGTATGAAGATACTCAAATCTCTATAAATCCAAAGGTTTTGTAAATAGATCACCCAACTGTTTCTCCGTCTCAACATGTTCTAGTGCTATTATTTTGTCTTCAACTAACTCGCGTATAAAATGATGTCAGATATCAATATGTTTTGTATGCGAGTGTTGAACAGGATTTTTCGATATATTAATAGCACTCATGTTGTCACAATAAAGCACCATAGTATCTTGTTCAATGCCGTAATCTTTGACCATATGTTTCATCCATAGTAACTGAGAACAACAACTTCCCGCTGCAATGTACTCGGCCTCCGTAGTAGATAAAGATATCGAGTTTTGTTTCTTACTGTGCCAAGCAACCAGATTGTTTCCAATATAAAAACATCCACAAGAAGTACTTTTTCTATCATCACATGAACCTGCCCAATCAGAATCCGTGTATCCAGATATGATAGCTCCCGAGTCATACGTAAACCAGATACCTAAGTCAACTGTGCCACCGACATATTTTATAATACGTTTCACAGCGAACAAATGTGTCTCCTTAGGTTCAGACTGAAACCTAGCACACACACTGACACTAAATGCAATTTCAAGTCTACTAGCAGTTAAGTACAAAAGACTACCAATCATGCTCCTATACAGTGTCTGATCGACACTTTTTCCTAAAATATCCTTACCTAGTTTGGTAGTTGTACTCATAGGAGTTCTAGCATGTTTTGCATTTTCTAAACCGAATTAAGTCACAAGATCCTTAGCATACTTGGTTTGAGCAATAAATATCCCTCTTTCCAACTGAGTAATTTGAAGTCCCAAAAAGAACTTCAACTCACCCATCATGCTCATCTCAAAATGACTATGCATAAGATCTGCAAACTCCTTAGCTAATGATCGACTCGTTGCCCCTAGCCATTTCCTGCACAACTCGGTTCTTTCTTTCCACAATCCCGTTCTGTTGTGGAGTTATAGGAGCTGAAAATTCATGTTGAATACCAAGAGAATCGCAAATTATGGAAAAAATTTCATTTTTAAATTCTCTACCATGATCAGAATGAATCCTAACTAGGGTAATAGATTTCTCATTCTGCAATTTTAAGCATAGTGATTTAAAATCTTCAAAGGTTTCAGACTTCTCACGTAAAAAGGCAACCCAGGTATATCTAGAGTAATCATCGACCATTAAGAATAGATAGCGTTTACCTCCAAGACTTTCCACTTTTTTTGGACCCATCAAGTCCATGTGACTAAAGTTTACCTTTGGTGCCGTTGACGATTCACCAGTTTGTAGATTCACCTTTAGTTTAGAAGCATTCATCTAGGATTGCTTTGTAAATGCAGTTGATGACTTCAGATATTCTTCCTTTTGTATACCTGCAGAAACGAAGACAGTTTTATTATTATTTGAATTACTAGTGTATTCAACACCATACTGTCCTTTTCCAGAGATCTAAGCCTTTAAGATCTAGTCAAGTTTGTTCTTCCCTTTTAGAAGTGTCGCTTCCTTATTCAGTCACTCTAGTTCAATTTCATCAGCCTTCATTTTATTTTTTGCATTGTCAAGTTGTTCAAAAAGGTCTTTAACTCGTTTAAGTTCCAATTTGTACTTCTCCTCAAATTGAATTCTTTCTAGTTCGATTACCTTGAGTCGTTGAAGTAGTCTAAGATTGATTTTCTTGAGTTTAAACGACTCCAGGTACAGGTCATTATATGCCTTTTGAATTTCAAATTCATCTTCCTCAGCTAGTAACATATCATGATCATCTATACTATCAGTATCAACAACAGAATCAATATTAAGTAGAGAAGAGGCAAAAGCTACAAAGTTTTCTTCGTCTTTTCCAGAATCATCATCAGATTTATTTGAGACATCCCAAGTAACTTTCATAGCTTTACCCTTCTCCTTAAGGCGATTAGGGCATTCTTATGCTATGTGTCCAAAATCAGAACATTCAAAATATCGAACTTTATTCTCAGAATTCTTATTTTTCTGTTTGATACTGTTGTTGCTCACACCTATATTCGAACTCACAGTATTCTTCTTTTTTACAAAGGCTTTGCTTTTCTCAAGTTTTTCAGCATTCAACTTGTTCGGCTTCCGAAAGAATGTATTAAACTTTTTGACGAACATGGCCAACATCTCAACATCTAAATCACCTTCATCATCAAACTCCTCTATATTTTGTTCAACTGTGGATAGGGCAATCCCTTTGGACTTCCTTAGTTTTGAAAGACTGGACTCAAATGTTTGTAGATTTTCTATCAATTGTTCAACTTTCATAAAATCGATGTCCTTACTTTCCTCAATAGCTGTAACTTTCGCTTGAAACCTTTCTGGAAAAGACCTAAAGATCTTACGAACAATTATGTTTTCAGGAATTTTCTCTCCTAGGTTGAAATTGGAGTTGACTATATCACTCAGCTTTGCATAGAACTCATCAAATATCTCATTTTCCTCCATACGTAGAGTTTCAAAACTAGTACTCAACCTCTGAAGTTTACAAAGTTTTACAGCCATAGTTCCTTCGTGAGTAGTTTCTAAGATCATCCAAGCTTCTTTTGCTATCTCACAAGTAGAAATTCTTCTAAATTCTTCCGAGAAAACACAACTAAAAATTACATTTATTGCCTTGCTATTCCATCCGACTTTTTCATAATCTGACCTATCCCAGGACTCTATCGATTTATCAGCAAGTTTATCATCCACCATGTACATCGGTGGACTCCAACCGTTCACAACGGCAAACCATACTCGTTCATCTATAGATTTCAAGTAAGCTCTCATCCTAGCTTTCCAATATCCATAATTTGATCCATCTAGGATAGGAGGTCTAATAGATGATGGTCCATCTCTATGAAAATTCATGCCTATTTGATCTCTCTCAAAGGGTGAGAGAATCTGCTCTGATACCAATTGAAAAACCCCTAGACACAAGTATGTATCTAAATACTAGGCAATGATATCACTCGTTCGCTTAAGTAAAAGTCCGTAGAAATATTAAGAATGAAAGCAAAGATGAACGCCAAGATTTAACGTGGAAAAACCCAAATGGAAAAAAAACCATGGATCCAAACTCGGATCAAAACTAATAACTAGAATAGTAGCAATTACAAGACTGACTCACAAAACAATCCGTCAATCCAAATGACTTTGTTCCTCTCAGTCTTGCTCGCTAGAACGCACGATTCACTACTTCTCGTGATTGAAGTCTAACCTCAGTAACCCTCGAGATTGATCTTTCGTCTAGATAGCCCTTAAGACGAAAGATTAACTTTTTTAGATGAGTAGAATCTTGTTAGTTGAAGAACAGATGCAGCCTCGAGAAGTCCCCTTCAAAAATATTTCTTCAACCACCCTAGAGATAGGGCATCACAATCCTTATATACCATCTCCAAGATAGAGCCAAATCCAAGTCTTATCCGAACTCACGAAAGTCCAAGATTTTCAAACTTCGTCGGTGCGTTCGAACGCGGCCTGGGTGCGTTCGAACGACATGACTTAATCTCGGGTGCGTTCAAATGGGCCCGAGTGCGTTTGAACGCGACAGCTTGAATTCTTCAGGTTGTGTTCGAACGCATTTGTGAACGCAGCTCTCGATCTGTGTGAATGCAGTACCCGCATTCGAACGCGTTTGTGAACGCAGCTCTCGATCTATGTGAACGCAGTACCCGCGTTCAAATGCGGTGTGAATTCAACAGCTTTTCTCCAATAATTTTGCAATTCTTCAAATCAGAGATATTCTAGACTTTTATAAAGCTCATATACATGTAAAAATACACTTAGAATATTTTGTACACAATTGCCCATAATTAAAAACCTAACATTCTAAATCTCTTATGTGTTCTTAATTCCTAAATAGGTTCTTCTTTCTTCTACTTTAAATTTATTGTTTAGAATTTAGATATTAGTTGTTTTTCTTAAAAAAGATACATCTAATGATTTAAAATTATTACTCCATATTTTCTAAAAATTAAGGAAATACGTAATTTTTATAAAAATTAAATTGTTCATTCAAAGATAATCTTCCGATCCACTAGTTATTGATTTCTTGGTGAATCGTAGAAAAAGAAGAGATTTATAATAGAAATGTGTTATCTATAAGTGGATTCCAAGACCTTATTTCTCACACTTAATTAAAAGAAATTTATAAGAAGGTTTTCTTTCTCCATAAATCTCCTAAACCCATTTTCCAACTAGGTTAAAATTATTTTTAAGATTTTTCAAACATTTCAAGTTTTCAAACAAGTCCTCGTGGGATCGATACCTTGCTTGCCAATCTACTCCATAGATTCATGCACTTGCGAGTGTTACTTAATCTGTCACAACAACCGGCCCTCATGCAATTTCATCCGATGAACATGCCACATTCACCGATGAGGTGGTAGCTGCTATTGCAATTGAGGTACTTGAACACCATCTCGAATTTCCGACCAAATTCATCAAGAACCGTCACCTAAAGCCCCTTCATTTTGTCATTTGCCAACTCGATCTCTCCCGGTCTCATCATCTCCATGAGGAACGTCTGCATGACCCTCATACCTTATAGAAGGAGACGACTTTGCTTGCCGCATGGAGGCCCCTTGATGAAGGAGGTGTTGCCCACCGCTCACCAGCCACTAGCCCATTGGCCCACCAAGCAGCAACAATGGCTTCATTCTCCTCTAGGTCGTCGGTCAAGGAGGTGTTGATTCACGATGACCTTGACCTCTAGATCTTGGAGGCTCGCTAAGCACCTTCGTCGCTGCTTTTCGAACACCTTCGCGCCCATACGATTCATCTGAGTCATCCCAAGTAACTTTCATAGCTTTACCCTTCTTCTTAAGGCGATTAGGGCATTCTTGTGCTATGTGTCCAAAACCAGAACATTCAAAACATCGAACTTTATTCTCAGAATTCTTATTTTTTTGTTTGACATCGTTGTTGCTCACACCTGTGTTCGAACTCGCAGTATTCTTCTTTTTCACAAATGCTTTGCTTTTCTCAAGTTTTTCAGCATTCAACTTGTTTGGCTTCCGAAAGAATTTATTGAACTTTTTGACGAACATGGCCAACATCTCAATATCTAAATCACCTTCATCATCAGACTCATCCATACTTTGTTCAACTGTGGATAGGGCAATCCCTTTGGACTTCCTCGGTTTTGAAAGGCTGGACTCAAATGTTTATAGATTTCCTACCAATTGTTCAACTTTCATAGAATCGATGTCCTTACTTTCCTCAATAGCTGTAACTTTCGCCTGAAACCTCTCTGGAAGAGACCTAAGGATCTTACGGACAATTATGTTTTCAGAAATTTTCTCTCCTAGGTTAAAACTGGAATTGACTATATCACTCAGCTTTGTATAAAACTCATCAAATGTCTCATTCTCCTCCATACGTAGAGTTTCAAAACTAGTACTCAACCTCTGAAGTTTAGAAAGTTTTACAGCCATAGTTCCTTCGTGAGTAGTTTCTAAGATCGTCCAAGCTTCTTTTGCTATCTCACAAGTAGAGATTCTTCTAAATTCTTCCGAGGAAACACAACTAAAAATTGCATTTATTGCCTTGCTATTCCATCTAACTTTTTCACGGTCTGACCTATCCCATGACTTTATTGGTTTATCAGCAAGTTTATCATCCACCATGTACATTGGTGGACTCCAACCGTTCACAACGGCAAACCATACTCCCATACTCGTTCATCTATAGACTTTAAGTAAGCCCTCATCCTAGCTTTCCAATATCCATAATTTGATCCATCTAGGATAGGAGGTCTAATAGATGATGGTCCATCTCTATGAAAATCCATGCCTATCTAATCTCTCTTAAAGGTGAGAAAACCTGCTCTAATACCAATTGAAAAAAACCCTAGACACAAGTATGTATTTAAATACTAGGCAATGATATCACTCGTTCGCTTAAGTAAAAGTCCGTAGAAATATTAGGAACGAAAGCAGAGATGAACGCCAAGATTTTAATGTGGAAAACCCAAACCGAAAAAAAACCACGGATCCAAACTCGGATCAAAACTAATCAATATAATGGTAGCAAGTTATAAGACGAGTCACAAAACAACCCATCGATACAAACGACTTTGTTCTTCTCAGTCTTGCTCGCTAGAACCCACGATTCACTACTTCTCGTGATTGAAGTCCAACCTCAGTAACCCTCGAGATTGATCTTTCGTCTAGATAGCCCTTAAGATGAAAGATTAAGTTTTGTAGATTAGTGGAACCTTGATAGTTGAAGAACCGATGTAGCCTCAAGAAGTCTCCTTCAATAATGCTTCTTCAACCACCCTCAAGATAGGGCATCACAATCCTTATATATGATCTCCAAGATATAGCCAAATCCAAGTCTTCTCCGTACTCACGAAAGTCCAATTTTATCAAACTTCGTTGGCGCGTTCGAACGTGGCCCAGGTGCGTTCGAACGGCATGACTTGAACTCAAGTGCGTTCGAACGGGCCCGAGTGCATTCTAACGCGACAACTTGAATTCTTCAGGTTGCATTCGAATGCGTTTGTGAACGCAGCTCTCGGTCTGTGTGAACGTAGTACCCGCGTTCGAACGCGTTTGTGAACGCGGCTCTCTATCTGTGTGAACGCAGTACTCACGTTCGAACGCGTTTGTGAACGCGGCTCTCTGTCTGTGTGAATGCAGTACCTGCGTTCGAATGCGTTTGTGAACGCAGTGTGAACTCGACGGCTTTTCTCCAATAATCTTGCAATTCTTCAAACCAGTGTGTAAAGCTCATATACATGAAAAAATACACTTAGAATATTTTGTACACAATTGCTAACAAATTAAAACCTAACAGTAGTTATATAGCAGTGATCGCAAATATAATAACAACTTGCATTAATGATATAGTAATAATTTTTAAAACTATATTAACAACTATTGCAAATATAATAACAACTTTCCTAGATATATAACAACTTTCGCAAATATATAAACAAATTTCGTAGTTATATACAAAATAACAACCTGCCTTAAAATGGCTCTTCATAATAACAAATTTCGCAAATATAATAGCAACTTTCGTAGTTATATAACAACATTCGCAAACAAATTTCATAGTTATATAAGTATCATGCCTAGTTATATAAACAACTTTCCTTGTATGACAACATTGGCAAATATAATAACAACTCATTTTAATGACATATTAACAACTTTCATAATTATATTAACAATTTTCGACACTACATTAACAACTGTCGCAAATATTCATTGCAGAATTCACAAACATCCCTATTACAAGGACGAATAGGGTCAAATAAGAATCATGGACAGAGATTCTTATTTCATTAAATCTTTTAGTACTAGCAACACATTGGAAATCCCATCCCTAACAATTGTAACGCACATGGAAGCCTTAAGTCTGCACATGTCTTCCTATTCAAAATCAAATGTTTGTCTTCTATGGATATAGTCAATATATAACATTACAAATATCGCACAATTAGCCCTACAGAAGAATGCAATATGAATTAGTTATGAATTCAAGAATAACTTACATCATATTTACTAAATGGACTTACGAATCAGCCTGTTTCGGGCAATTGGCTTTGAACAGCTTCCAGTCCCTCGTGCAAATTCCTTCCAAACAAGATACCATATATTCGCGGTGCAGAAGTACGCAGCCATCTATTGACCAATCTCATCTGTAATAACCAAAGTAGGGATTAAAAAAAATATAGGGGCAGTGGCCTCGTGCCCATGGTGAGGTGCCACATGCCACCGCCACGGCCGCAACCAACCGACTGTGGCCAGCTGGCCGTGGTGGGCCCCAACACCACCACCCCTTTTTCCCCTCCACCGCCGTTCTCTCTCTCTCTCTCTCCCTCTCTCTCGGCCACCCTCTCACTCTACTCTCTCTCTATTCTCTCTCGCACTCCTTTCTCTCCATTGCCGACACCTTCCCTAGAGCCACCGCCGGTGATATACATTTTAAGTAATTCTATTAATTTATTATATATTGTTATTTTTGTAACAAATAAAATACTAGGCTTATGTATTTATTTATTATTTTATAAAGTAATCTCTAATTAATTAAGATATAATTATAGTTAGGTTTTCATCTATATTTTTATTTTTATTTTTATCTGTAATTAAAAATCTAGCTAGTTATAAAGATAAGTAGAAATTCTAAAACCTTCTAAATCATCATTTATTACATGAACGGATTTTAATTAGATAAACGGCTAACATCATAGTACTTAAATAATTTCAGATTTTGACCCCCCCTGTCCAAGACCCCGTGGACTTAGCTATCGAGGTTTGATCATTATCGTAGCAACGTGAACGAGTGGTTGTTTGATATTTGCAGTGGTGGTGAGTAGTCTTATCCCCTAGACGTCTTTATCAAATTAGGTTATATTATATATTATGTACATGCATGTTTTGGCCTCCGGCATGATTATATAACTTTATCTAGAGATGATTACAGTCGAGCATATTTTATCATGCATCTAATTAGGTTGATTTGGGATATGAGCACATTGGTGATATATAGAGATCATGAGAGATGATTATACTATTATAATGTTATGTCAAGTTGATCTGTAGCATGAGTATGCATGTAATAGATTAGCATGAGTATGCATGTGTTGACTACATGGTCAGAGACTATATTACATTATTTTTCTCTTGATTCATATTCCACCTAAATTCCTATTATCATTAACTTGTTATCATACTAGATATATGCATATGATCTGTCATTTAGAAGGAAAGCATAAAATATAATTGATAGGATAGTTGATAGAAAGCGTGAGGATACCCGAGTGGGCGCGAGGGTTAGGACGTGCTTGGTGGATGATTGATCGCTCGACAAAGTTGCGATCCTATTGGCCTTACGTCCGAGGTCGTTAGTTTGTGTGCATAGTAGACATTCGAACACATGCCGTTCGTTATGGCATATGTGGCGAGTTATCCTCACGAGATTTCTATCAGCTAGAAGGGTGCCCGGTCTGGATTGATGTTGATACCCTTAGCGGATGGCAGGGTATAGTTATATTTGAGATACTCCTTGCGGATGGCAGAGTATGCTCGGAGCCTTCGGGCATGATGTTGAGACCGGGTACCGAGTGTTGACTATGCACAGTGGTCTAGTATGATGATGACATATAGAGCTGACATTAATGACTGATATGTTGAGAACTGCGTATGATTTTATTCTCATCTGAATACCTAAGTATCAACTGGTCAATTTACATCATATGTTGCATTTGATATCATAGCATGGTCATAAACGGCATGCATCATGTGTCATATTTAAGAGAGTCATGATGATACTATGATATGGAGATTTGTTTACTTATTGTCGATGATTATATGTTTTTATTAGTTATAACATATTATCTACATTTCAATTATATATTATTGATGTTACATTCATACTCTCATTCATAACATGATGCTCTTTCTAATTCATATTATCCAGTACATGACATACTTTTTGTTTGGCTTCATTGATTCAAGGCAAGGTCTATTCACTGAGGATTTAGCTCATGACTCTCTTTGTTTTCTCCTTTCCAAAAACCTAGGTGAACGAGTGGAACAGAATACTCCTTTAGAGGTCTTGTCAGGGGGTAAAGAGTAGTGTGTGGTTAGTGTTATGCGTTAGATGTATTATCTTATTTGATGTATTAATAGACATCCTCCAAAGTGTGTCTTTATCCTTAACTTATATTTTAGCAGGTGACTTTGTACTTGTATAATTATGTATGTACCACCATTGTGTATATGTTATGGTAAAAAGCTCTTAATGATGTGTTGTGGTCCGTGTGGGGCCCAAGTAGGGTTATCCATGTACTGTTGGCAGTTAGACTTGTGTATTTCTTAGTTTAGATGTTGTGGATAAATTATAATGTTTATATAAGTTTATTTGATTGTTAGTACTTAACAAAATAGTCAGGTGCTACGCACGTGCCATGTGGGCTTGTGCCATGCACGTGTTTAGGGTTGCGGGTGCTACATCATCTGCATATATAATTGAGTTATTCAGATATCTCACTACAAACACTTAAGTAAATGATGTCACATAAAAAAAACATTCACCATTTTCTTTGCAGCCTATAAATATCTAGGGTCCGCAGAGAATTGTAATGAATGCCCTTCCAGTTCTTTATGTCAACCATCAAAAGATGCCAATGGTTGCAAGTGTGAAAAGGGATAAACCAGAATTTTGCATTATTAAGTTATGTCAACCATTTGAACCCCTTGATCATGAAATGTCGATGAAAATATGCAATAACTATACCAACCAGGATCCTCTAATTGCCGATAGAAACAAATTCTGCTAAAACAATTAATCACTTTATCATCAATTAGTTCATAATTACTTAATAGAGGCAGAAGTTGACACTTCTCCACTATCGCGTGATCATCTTTCCAAAGAGGGACCCCTATATCAGGAAATGAAAGCATCCATTAATCAAATGTTTATCATCTTCTAGCAGCAATTGTGTTTCAGGATAATCAAATCAATTAGTTTGGTAATAAGTAATTGATCCGGTTTGCACATGTTATCGACTATCCTCACTGTGCCACCAGATTCTATGTCCACTAAAGGTTTATTAGATTGTTGTATCTCCTCTTCCCCTCCATTATCTTCCTTATCTTTCTCCTCTTCTCCTTCCCCTTCCTTCTCTTCTTTCTCTTTCTCATCTTCCCCTTTCTCCTCTTCCTTCTCTTCATCTTTCTCCTCTTCCCCTTTCTTCTCTTCCTTTTCTTCATCTTTCTTCTCGTCATCTTTCTTATGTTGTTCACCATCATACTCTTCCTCTTCTCCATCTTTCACCAACATAAAATGATCATTAGGCAGTTCAACAATGTTGGATCTACTGCGAAGCATGTAAGGACTTCTTCGAAATCTAAACATCTCATTTAGGTCCACCATAAATGATGAACTACTTGAACTAGTTCACTTAGTAGTCCCAATTGCCTTCTCATTTTCTATCTTCTGAAATCGTCCCTTGAATTGGACGTTTTCAGCCTTCAATTCGATAATTTCTCATTCCATTTAGCTCATCCGTCTCTTCAAATCATCCACAACTGCACATAAATTGCGGATAGATGATTCTTGTTCCGTTCGACTCGCGTAGATGGATAATTCTTATTCACTAGGTAGTCCTAACTTGGATTCATCCTGAAGAAAATAAATTTGGCATATATATAAACTTATTGATAATCTAATAAAAATAATTAAGTGTACAACTCAATCTATATCTAACTGACTCTTTTTCTTTTTCTTCAGTAAGCTGAATAGGAGGAATGATCTGCAAAACATAAAATTTGCATAAGCGTATCATAGACATAATTAATAACTTTGTAATAAAAAACTTTCTAATTAGACCTACCTTCTCAGCACTCAATTGAGGTATAAGAGTTGCGAGAGTGTCTTTCCAAAAATTGATAACACCAACCCATCGAAATATTCTAGGAGTCATGTCAGAGAAATTGGGTTTCAAAATTTGTCAACACTCTAGGAACCAAACCTGTGATGAGGAAAGTAAAGATACTTAGAAAAATCTAAATTAAACAGGTTGATAATTATTAACATAATCATGATTACCGTCAATACAACAGTACATCCACTCATGAACACTTCAATGGCCACACTCCCCGTTGCCATCATGGAGTTGACCTTCTCAACTGTAAATTGGAGGGAATGAAAGAGGAACTCATGGATAGCCAATCCCCAATTATATTTATAAATATATTGAAGATTTTCTATATAGAGGATAAGTTCTAAAGGGCAAGTATAATTACTATGCTAAAATAAAACCGTACTGAAAATTAACAAAATGTACACTTGAACAAAACTAATGACATTCTCTTCATCATCCAAAGGTGACAACTTCTCCAACAAAATCTCCATTTATTTTCTTGTTATTGTCGTTCCACGAATAAAATTATACAAAAGGAATGTCGTACCATTCCTCATTCACTTTTCCACCTTTCGGATTGCTCATGTCGAAGACTACCTTTTCACTATTTAAAGGCAATCCAAGAATTACGGCAGTTTCCACTTCCTTCAACTGAAGCTTAAATTTTCGAAAAACAAATGTTGATCCACTCCTCCATCCCTTAATTACCTCTTGAAGGAGTGGTGTGTCTTGTGCGACATTAGGAAAGTCAAATAAATACTTGAAAGGTGTTTTGGAAGCAATCTCCATATGTCGATCACGAACGAACTTGAATATCTCACTTATTTTACTTGTATAGCATAGTGAAGTAATCAAGCACGATTTAAGTATTTTCTCCACCGACTCTGAGAATCAGATCCCTTTATAGACTTATCAATCTTTTTCTTTGATGGAGGGGTCTGATTGGTTTGAAAATTATCATCAGAGTCCCTCTTCCTCTTTAATAGAAGGGTCTAACTTGATTGAAGTTCTTTCAATTCACCGCGATTAGTAGAATCTCTCTTCTTAGTCTTTGCTATTATATTTATTCAAATTATCTGCAGAAATCATAAAAACATAATATTTCAAACATTCAACAGGTAATTAAGTGTACAATACACAAAATATATGTCTAATTTTGCTAATTAAAATCCAAATAACAAGTATAAATGTTGCCAATAAACTATGAAACCAAAATAACAACTTCAAAACTAAAATAATAAGGATGAATGTTATCAATAAATTGCAAACTAAAAATAACAAGGACGTATGTTATTAATAAACTGCGAAACCTAAATAAAAATAAGAACAAATTTTGTCAATAAACTGTGAAACCTAAATAACAACAAGGACGACTTTTGTCAATAAACTACGAAACCTAAATAACAAACATGACGAATTTTGTCAATAAACTGCGAAACCTAAATAACAAACATGACGAATTTTGTCACTAAACTACGAAACCTAATTAACAAGGACGAATTTTGTCATTAAACTGCGTAATCTAAATAAAAACAAGGATAACTTTTGTCAATAAACTGCGAAACCTAAATAACAAAAAGGACGAATTTTGTTAATAAATTATGAAACCTAAATAAAAGCAATGACGAATTTTGTTAATAAACTGTGAAACCTAAATAACAACAAGGACGAAATTTGTCAATAAACTGCGAAACCTAAATAACAACAAGGACGACTTTTGTCAATAAACTGTGAAACCTAAATAACAATAAGGATGAATTTTGTCAATAAACTATGAAACATAAATAACAATAAAGATGAATTTTATCAATAAACTGCGAAACCTACATAACAATAAAGACAAATTTTATTAATAAACTATGAAATCTAATTAACAACAAAGATGAATTTTGTCAATAAACTGCAAAACTAAATAACAAAAATGAATTTTGTCAATACTCCGAAACCTAAATAACAATAACATCAATGCTACTAGTCGAAAAGATGGAGCGAAAGATCTTGCTTGATTACCGGTGATGAAGAATACCTTTAGAGGGAACCTTAGACGAGATTTTAGGGAGGGACACGATTGATGAAGCGAAAACCCTAGAGTAGAAGAAGACGATGGCTACGATGGATATCCTCTAGCAAAACCCTTTTTTGTTCTTCAAGTACAAAAGAAGATAATAAAAATATTTTTTTATTTCAAGTCAATAATTGCGTTCTCTGCTCTCTGTCTGCGGCATTTAATACAATACTCAAGTACAAGAAGGGCAAAGTTGGAAGAAAAATATGAAAAAAGTCTCAAGTGCAAGGAAAACCGAAAATTACCCGGGGCTGCCAAATAACCCTTTTCAAGTCCTTAATAGCCCTAAATGCAAGAACTAGATCTCCTAATCATTGTTTGATGTTAACCGGTTAGAAGAAAGCACAAAATAAACAAATGAAGATAAGAGTTCGCTCATTTTTCATGTTTTTTTAGCTTAACTTATAGTGTCTATCAATATTACAAGAAAAATATGGGAGCTATATATAGAAAGCTAATTATGACGATGAGATGACACGTTATGTTACAGATAACTTGAAAAGGGGGCAAGGGGGGCTTCAAGCGAAGCGCAGCCGCAGAATTTGGCAATTTGGAGGCAGGTGTAATCCAAAAGCAAGCAAAAGGGTTCTCAATGGTGGCTTCCTTTGTTGCCTTGCTGTAGGCTGACAAGCCCATAGTAACTACCTGTGGGTCCCTTGGCCATGAGCGAGGCGTGAGTCCCCTTCTCCACCACCACTCCTTTCTCTAGCACTGCAATGAGGTCACAGTTTTGTATGGTGCTCAGTCTATGGGCCACAACCACGCTGGTCCTCCCCACCATCACTCTCTCCAACGCCTCTTGTACCACCTTCTCCGACTGGCTATCGAGGGCGCTCGTCGCCTCGTCTAGTAGAAGAATCGCTGGGTTCTTTAGTATCGCTCTAGCGATTGCGATTCGCTGCTTCTGTCCGCCGGACAGCTGCACTCCACGATCGCCGCACCATGTGTCATACCCATCCTTAAGGTTACTGATGAAGTCGTGCGCATTGGCTACCCTCGCCGCATCCTCAATCTCTACCTCCGATGCCGCCTCCGTCCCGTAAATGATGTTCTCTCTGAGGGTGCCCGCAAACAGTGTCGGTTCTTGGCCAACCAGCCCGATGTGCCGCCTTAGGGAGCGGAGGTGGTAGGATCTGATATCCTTGCCATCGATCCTCACCGAGCCCCTCAAAGGGTCGTAGAACCGCTCGATGAGCCCAATGATGGTTGACTTACCCGATCCACTTTGCCCTACTAGTGCAGTCGACTTCCCTGCCTTGATGCTTAAGGAGAAGCCCTTGAATATGATCACGTCGGGACGTGCAGGGTATGCGAAGTCGACACCCTTGATATCCACATCACCTCTGAGCTTCTCTGGCCGATGACCATTGGGGTCATCAGGCTCAATCCGCGTAACTCTATCGAGCACCGCGAACACCGAGCCGACCGCGTCCGCGCCCTTAGCCAAGTCGGTCGTCATACTGCCAGCGTCCGCTATGACTCGACCAGTGCTGACGAGTATCATGAAGGTCTGCAAGAGGGCCTTGGCAGTAATCTGGCCATCGGCGATGAGCTTGCCGCCGTACCAGAAGTCGAGGGCCCAAGTGCAGGTCATGATACTCATAGAGGTAGCGAGGCCGAGGCCGGCGAACCACGACTGACGTAGGCTCTCTCTGCGGGGCCCCTCTTGAGCCACCTCGAACAGGCTGAGGATGTGATCCTGTGAAGAGAAGGCGGTGACCGTTCGGAGGTTGGAGACGGCCTCAGCAGCGAGCTTCCCGCTCTCGGACTGTGACTTGGTGGCCTTCGCGGACATGCTCTTGAGGAGGACACGACGAGCGTAGAAACAAACAATGATGAGGGGTTGGACGGCTATCATGACGAGGGCCAGTCGCCATGCAATGACCAAACCCATTGTACATGCGACGGCGACCGCAGAGACTGTTTGGATGATCAGAGACATCCGATCACCCACTAGCGATCTCACCTGCAAATAAAAGAGAATTAAACTAGTAAAGATGAAACTGCATTTGTCATTTGTCCAATGTTACAGATGGATTAAAGTGATATATATATATATATATATATATATATATATATATATTAAGAAACTTCTATAATACCAATATTCTTCTTAAAATGCACAGATAACTTATCAAGAAGTTTATTTTAGTTTTCTATTTCAAACATAATAAATAGCCATAGATACATACATATGTCATATATGTGTATGCGCACAAGCATTATGTCTTATTTGATCTTCTTTCGTAGCGAGCTAGACTTATGAAGAGACAATTCAAATTAAAAGCACAATCAATTCAACAAGTTCTAACATTAATTCACAATAGAATATCTCTCCTTCTGTCCACCTGAACTACGTAGTACATACATGTTGCTGCAAATATATAGATACCTGAAAACAAAGTCAACAAATCCATGTGTGAAATTTGTAGATGTATATGCGGGAAGAAATTGAAATTTTGCTAAAGGATGAGCCAGCATTTAATGCACTCAGAAAATATATATCTCCTCTCTCTTTACAAGTTAAAAAAAGCATTATTGTCAACAAAAAAACATAATTTCGGTTTACGATAATGCACATTCTTTTATTTCCTGTTAAAATTTCTTTCTATTCCATCGTATCTTTCTTTCTTAGTGGAATACTATTTCCTTTAAAGTACTGTTCCTTCCGAGTGAACCCCACATCAAGTCATATATTTCCTTCTGAAATATATAATTTTGATTTTGATCTCATATTTATAGTCATCAATAATTCTTTTATTACGTTCCGAAATAGATATGAATTAGCCCAATTGAGTTTCTAAATTGTTAGAAATTACACTCTACATCATTCTAAAAAATAACTAAAAAATAATCATACGACGTCACAAAAATATCAAACTAGAAAGATTGATCTGGTAATGTCATGATCTGTTTTACCACATTCAGATTTTATTTAAATTTAGACTACATCTACTAAGGGCAGAAACGAGATCTAATCCGAGAGAGATAATGAAAGATAGTTTGATAAGTTTTTATTCTATTTTAGTTACCTTAGGACATAAATAAGACCTTATGGCTTAACCTAGGCATGCATTGAGTTATTGAATGAATTATTCTTTTGCTTTATCTTTATCTTTCTATCTCTATATCTCTCTTCCCTCTAGTCGTCTCTTTCGTCTCTACCTTCTTCCCCCACTCTCATCTCTCTCGTCTCTCTTTGTCCTAACCATCTCTATCTCCTGGATAATTTTATTCCTGCCCGCACCACTAAGCAACTAAAGCCATCGACCATCTACCCGCATCTACAAACTTGATGTGATTTAGTTCTGATCTGATCGCCTCATGAGACATTAAGCTTGATGGATCGAGTCTACTTATTTTATTAGCTTATGTGATTTAGTAACAGTCATATTTAAATTAAGCTATGTGTAATTTTGAGAAAATATCTATTCGATATTTTTTAGATGTCCAAATAATATGAACTAGATGGATAAGATTGGTGATGTCATCATCTATAATTTTTGTATTCAGAGATTCTTCTAATTTGGACTCTATATGGGGCAGAATAGAGAATCAATCCGAGGAAGATATAGAGACTAGTTTAGCTAAGTTAAGTTTATATACTATCATTATTTATATCTATCTCTTATATAAGCTTTTAAGACAAATTCTAGTTCAAGTCATGTATGCCTCTAGGTCTAGTCATTGTATGCAACATCTATATGTAGGAGAGGTCGATCTCCTTTGTTTAAAGAATCCAAGCATTGAGAATTATATTTTAGTTTTAGATTATCCTAGGAGTAAGAGTAAAAATAACCTAAGAAAATAAGTAATTTAATCATAATCTAGGAGTAAAAGTAAATTAATCTCCTTTCTCACTACCATCGCCTCCCATATTCTCTCTCTTCACTGTGTTTCACCACCGACCATCGTCAGCTATCTCAATCTGACACCTAGACTCCCTTGTTGCAAATCGATTATAATCAATATGCAATAAAGCCACCCCTACGGTCCTTTGTCGAGCCACCTTCATTAATCACTCGGCCATTCTACCACATCTAAAACTACCGTATGGCCAACCTCCACCTTGATTGAGACTAATCTTCAGTTCTTAGCAATAATTCGCATTAGTCCTAGCCATCCATCTCGATATCCAAACATTAGATTTTCGCAACCACCTATCTAAGTCCCTCAAATACCCTACCTTGGGTCCCTCAATCACCAATCTGCCTCTTGCAATCCATAGATGCACCATATAAAGCTTCATATGCATCAGCAAGTTAGATTAAGTTGAACCCGCATGCACATTAGCTCGTCAGTGCCAACCCCACGATCCTAGTGCACACTGCTCCCGTAAGACAAAAACCAACTCTAGTGCCAGTCCAAGGCGGTGTTCACTTTGCACACTGATTTCTAATAACAGCAAGGAAGGCCCCTTTTGTTGTTTTAGGCCAATTCAATGTAACCCTTTGCCAAGTCTCCATCAATTTGGTATTATTTTGAATTGTATCATTTTGGTATCAAAGCTAACATTCCTTAGCACTACATGCTCTTCAACATTAATCATGTATCGTCTGACCTACCATCAGAACCAGTTGAGATCGTGGGCATTCATGAGAGGAGGCCAATCATGTCAAACCTTTATATCACCTCTATGTTGGTCATTATGTGCTTTACCCTCATAAAGTTAAAGATAACGTTCGCAGAGAACACCCCACCTTCTCCTCAAGATAAAGAACAAAGGCAGATCTGGACCTACCATTATATCGCTAATTAAGGTTGTTGCGGCCACACTTATGCATAACCCTAGGCTGATAATTCTACCGCCATCTTGGAATAATGATAGGTCTCTCTCTCACCTATGAGATAACAAACACAAGCATCATTATTCCCAATGCAAAAGCCAAGAGCGAATGGCGTTTCCAACGTGTTCCTTATCCCTATGGTCATGGACATGCGCAACCTTGCGCATGACTCGTGGGCTAATCACAAAGACCCATGGCAACTATACTAGAGGGTAGTGGAGGCACCTTACCATGGCGGAGATGATCATAGACATAAAAATGCATGTAAATCAATAATTCAATGTCGAACCGTGTGATTGGATTTTTCTAAGTTCAGCAATGGCAACCCCTATCTCTCTTTGTTCTAGCCATCTCTACCTTTTGTACAATTTCTTCCTTACCCCCGCCATAGTTGGTCAACCATAATTATTGGTCATCTACCCTTATTTGTATGCCACCACCAACATCTTTTGTTGAGCCACCTCCATCAACTACTCAGCTGCCCTACCACTTCTAGCACCACGTAATGATTAGCTTTATCCTAGTTGAAACTCATCTTCAATCCCTAATTATCATTTGCATTAGCCCTAGTTATCTATTTATTATATCTAAATCCTAGTTCTTCCCACAATTAAGCCCTTCCACAACCCTACATTGTGTCCCTCAATCACCATTTTCTTCTGCAATCCCTAGAGGCACCACCTACATCTCCATACTCATCAGCATACATAATCAAGTCAAACCTGCACATTAGCCCTACATTGGTGCATACCCCACAAATCCCAATGCGCATCATTTCCACTGAGACCAACTCGAATGCCAACCCGAGCCAATGAGCATTGATTCTTGGCAAATAATGAGGGAGGCCCCATTTTGCTGTCTTAGGCCAATTAAAGTGCAACTCTTTTACCGGATCTCCATCAATTTGGTATCATAGTTTTGTTTGGATTGCATCATTTTCTTCCGGTATAAGGAATAGAAATTTAGAACATAACATGAGAAAGAAAAAATAAGATTTAATACAGACGATCAAGAGAAGCTAGGTATTATTTCAACGGAAGAGATGAGCAAAATACTTAATCAGGTATTGTATCTTTTTATAAACTTTAACGTTATTATTTAATTATTATGGTTATTTATATTATTTTTCTATTTTTTTTTAGTCTTTTGATAGTTAATCTATGCATGATCATGTATTTGAGTTGAGATAAATATTAAAAGAACTATTTTTGATCTCTTACTTCTAGTGTTGTCAGAGCTTTGTTTTAATTTTTAAATGGTAGCCCCCTAATAAAAGTTGGTGATAATAAAACTAATTTATGTTCTAGAATAAAAATTAGAATATATGTGTATATAAAACTTCATTGATATTATTATTATTATTATTTATTTAAATATTTTTAATACTTTTAAGCATCTTGATAATTTGCCCCTTCTCCCCCACGAAAAATCCTGGCTATATATAGAGATAGAACATCCAGGCTCCAGTAGAAAGTAATAGTTTTCTGCACAGCCTTACACAATTTACAAAAATTATCTCTCCATTTTCAACTATTCTTGAAGGAGATTGCCATCATTATTAACTATCCTTTAGAATAAACATAACATTATCTTTTTTTTATCCAAAAGATTATAAATATATTCTTCCTCCCAGATTCTAAACAATACAAAAAAAAAAGAATACACATTCTAAAACAATACAAACGAAAAGTTCTACCGAAAGATCAAGATCAATATACTGATGTTTGGAATGTCGCCCCAAATCCTATATATTTTGAAAAACAGTATACTTGAAAGAGATTCCGAAACACATTAACTGCAGCATATCCCATGCGTTTATTTAGTAATGCACGTTAAGCATCAACGATAAATTACTGAACTATCTATGTTCTATCTCTTCATTGATATCATGGCAACCTAGTAGGACCGAAATGAATTAGTTTAATGGTAGGCCACTCTAAAGAGATAGGCTTTTAGTGAGAGGGTTTCTTTTGAGTTATAAAAGACGGATTTAAAGTTGGTAAAAGTTATTACTATTGATTGTTTGCTGAAAGGTGAACTTGCTAATCCAAATTAATATATAGTAAGATATAGTGCATATATAAAAGACCATTCAGTTGGACTTAGTCTTGTTTATTTGAAATGGACATATTAAACTTTACCTTAAAAAAATGTAAAAACCTGAAGTTGGACTCGAGTACGTATACTGAACCTAGTGTAGGGTCCAATCTCTATCTCATCAATCTTGCTTCCAGTCTGATGAACAAGTAGGTATGTAGTTAAATGAGGCAGTGGAATATATGTTGTTATTAATGTACAATCACAATGCTACTCAGTTTATGGTTAAATTTATGCAAATGACATTCCACGAGAGATACAGGAAAGTCCTAATATTACATTATCCAACTTTGTTCCTAGCAAAGTTTTTTTTCCTTTACTCACTAGCTTTTCAATTAGGGCAAGAAAAGAAAAGGTAGAGTTAGTATATTGTCTACAAAGAACACTATTCAAGGTTTCTTGTCAAGGGGTACATAGCTGGACAACAAAATCACACTGTTCCCTTGGCAGTAGCTACAAGAGTTGCCAAGCACATTAGACGTGTTTCATTTGCGAACAACCTACATAACTTTGGAAAAGTGAAGAAAGCAATGGCATTCTTTATCCACCTTCGAATTAAAGCAGATCAAATTCTTTTGTCGTACACGCAGAAAGAGAAAGGAGCGGTGAATGATGCAGCTCAAGTTTCCATTATCACAATGGAATAGAACTTTATCAAATCATACATCTGACATCCACCTACAGAATGGAATCTGATCATGTCGTGCAATAAATTCAGATGCTACGGGATGTTTAATTTCCTTCTGCCTTGAGAACTCTCCTGGAAAAAGTAGGTCTTGGTAACCGATTACATGGCATTTATTAAAGTGAAAGTGTGTTTTGAGATACTAATATTGGGTTGATCAAGTCAATGTCGAATGACCTGGCCACATTATTGTAGCAAGTGGTTCAAATTGTACTGTGAAGTGCATCCTCATTGGCCTGTCGATAGCCGCCCTATCTTGAACCCACACAACTAACAAGCAAATAGGGCCCAAGGTTACGTGGAGGTTAAAGCATGCACAAACTTGGTCCCCATGGGCCCCATGGAATGCCGTGACAGCATTTTATGACTAAATTAAGACACCTCTGCACTAGAGAGTTGCCTAAGTGAGGCCTCATCCAAACACCAAGTAAAGCTTTTTAGTCCATTGCCTTTTCGACCTTATGTACTTAATTCAAGCTCTATTTGACAATTGGCCGAACCGCTCACAGAAAAATTTCAGACCTCATTGGCAACACAAAATCAAACCAAGTAGAATATTAAATCTGATCAGCGCACACCAAGGCCCTATTTAATTTTGATTTCCCCCAAAGGGTCTAATCAAAAAAGGTTTTTTTTTTCAAAGAAAGAAAGACACCCCCTGCTTTTGTGGCCCAACTTTCTAGTTTGCTATCGTAAGCGGTCAATTCTGGGCTGCAAATCAAATCGACTAAGAGGTGAGAACGAATAGGTACCCGACCAAACCCAGTCAGTAATCCCATGGAACCAGATAAAGCCGCAGATGCTGGCCTTAATTAATTCCCACTGGCAGAAAGTTTATGAAGTAGTTTATTATGCTAATTAATTGCATGCCTTTGTATCACCTATAGGAGGAAATCGTATGTATGTATGTATGTATGTATGTATGTATGTATGTACGTAAGTTTGTAAATGAATGAATAGAAGAGCGGAGAAGTTGGTACTGACCACATTGGCGTCCTTGGCTAGCTGGGAACAGATGGCGCCAGAAGAGTTCTCGTCCTCGTCGAACCATCCCACCTCGAACGTGAGGATCTTGGAAAGCATCCTCTCCCTGACCCTCTTGGTGAGGTACTCGCCCATGGCTCCGAAGTTGTAATGCTGACCGATATTGATCAAGAACGCAAGCACCGACAGCGAGGTGAAGATAAGCGCGTAGGTCCTCGTCTTGGCCTTGATCTCGCTGTGATCCTTCAAGAAATAGACCGAGATCATGCTCCCCATCGCATAAGCGTATACGGGCTGCACCACCCCAAACACCGTCGCACTGAAGCACCCGAGCACCGCCTGCCGCCACTCCGGCGCATTAAGAAGCAGCAGTCGTCGAAAAGATGGAAGTGGTACGTCGGGCCTCACCGAGTCGTAGGCGTCTTCGTCGTTGACAAAAGACCTGTTACAATCATAACTTCAATATCGTGAATTGAGATTGATATGTAGGCGAACTTCCAATTCCCCGAATGGTATGAAGATTTGAAAGATTGTAATAGAGAAATGCAGGGATTACCTCGCTGAGCTTGACCGGCTTGCGGCGGAGAACCTCCTGCTCATGCTATGGCTGCTTCTGCTCAACTGCGCCGACGTCCCGAATGCCACAGTGGATGATGACGACGTTTCTTCCCCTTCTCGAGAGTCCCGCGTCTGCTGGAGGCGAACAAGAGACGAGTAGAGCCCATCCTCGTAGGCAATGAGTTCGTCATGGGAGCCGAGCTCCTTGACCTCGCCGGCTTGCATGACCGCGATCAGGTCTGCGTTGCGAATTGTGGACAGGCGGTGCGCGATCACGATGGTTGTCCGGCCGACAGAGGCTAGGTCGAGGGCCTCTTGGACTACGCGCTCTGATTCGGTGTCTAGTGCACTGGTGGCCTCGTCGAGGAGGAGGATCTTGGGTGACTTCAGTATGGCCCTTGCAATTGCTATCCTTTGCTTTTGCCCACCAGACATCTGAACTCCTCGTTCTCCAACCTGCACGGGCTCCATTTACTGGGTGACCTAACGTACCATCGCAATGCATGCACATTTGAGTTCCCTTAAATCCTTAATATTGCAGGATGTTCTAGATGTTCGTGGAGTTTCCTAGTGTTTTAAAATTTTCCCTTAAGTAGCTTGTAACCACTGTCAGATAGTTAATTAAATAAGACGCCCTGATTAATTAAGTTAAGTAGCCATAAGATAAGAAGAAAACAAAAGAAATATATATTTGCATGATGTTTTCGTATATTTTCTATCTAGTTCGTAGGAGGACACTACACCGACACATGCAAGGGTTTGCTGTTTTTAATAATTAATACCGACATCTAGGGAATCTTCATCCTCTTTCTGAAGATAGGAAGAAGAGTAGATGGTCTCACCTAATAATATATCTTAGACTTTTAACGTTACGATCTTTTTGAGGTTGATTGATGTTGAAAACTGTGGGTACAGAAGAATTGACTACATAATAGTATAGTGACTGTTCCAGAAGTGCATACTTTACGTTACTCTCCCACGTACAAAATTAGTCGATATCGTTTTCCAACAATGTGATCTCAAACTTCACTCGCAATATTTAAACAGTAGGTAAGCAAACATCATGACACTAACAGCGCTGTTCCAGCGCATCTACGGGAAGTCAACCTATCTAGCTCGTGAATTAAAGAAAACTATCAGCAAGAAATAAATTTATGCCATAGAATACACATGCATACGTGTCAAACCAAAGCAGCATAGATCATCACTACTAAATGAAATTATTGTCTCTGGATAAAAGACTAACACATTGCTAATTATGTCACAACTTTGGCATGCACCGATTATTTGCACCCAGGTCTGAAGAACTTGCCATTTTTTTTAGTATGTGTAAGCCTATAATTGCCCATCCAAAAAGTTAAAAGGTTTTCCATCTTTTTCTTTAAAACTTTTAACTTTAACATAGTGCGCGGGCGCACACACCAAAGTGGTTCCTACCGATAATATATGATTATCCAGAGATTGAATGTACAATAAGTAGAATAAATTTGTTTGCGAAGAGTACTTTTAGATTTGTTAGAGTATATGAAATATTATCCTAAGCGATATCAGAATATTCCCAAAATATTATCAAGATATTTTCTGAGAATACTTCTCATTCCTAATACATTATCGTAATATCTATTAATTATTTCATATATTCTAACAAAATTGACCTGTATACTGATATATCCAATGGAGAACTGTAGAAAGAAGCTAGAGGACGGTAATTGGCAGAACAAGGTGGATTACTGCAACAATTCCGTGTCGAAGCTTGAGACTTAACAAGTAAATCAAATAAGGCAAAAGGAAGAAGAATATTGATTACCAACCTGGGTGTCATATCCCTGAGGCAACTGAGAAATGAAGTTATGAGCATTTGAAGCCTTGGAAGCTGCGACCACCTCCTCCACGGTGGCATCTTCCTTGCCGAATAGTATGTTCTCCTTAATGGAAGTGGCAAAGAGTGCCGGCTCCTGGCTTACCAACCCCATCTGTGACCTCAACCACTTAAGCTTAAGCCTCTTGATATCAACTCCGTCAAGTAGGATCTCACCCCCTAAAGGATCATAGAACCTTTCCAAAAGCGCGATCACCGTAGACTTCCCGGACCCACTGCTCCCGACGAGAGCCACCGTCCGCCCCGCGGGCACCGTCAAATTGAAGTTAACAAATATAGGGTTCTCAAGCCGCGACGGATAGGCGAATTCCACTCCGTTGAACTCCACCGTCCCTGATACATTCTGCAACACTTCTCCTTCTATACTCTCCGAATCGATCTTTGGTACCCTCCTCATGACGTGAAGAATCCGCTCACCTGCCGACCCCGCATCAGAGAAGTATTTCACGTTGGAAAGTCCTGACCCAAGTGCTCTATATCAATTTATAGAAAAGAAAAGATTAAAAAAAATTAAAGATGGTTGAGACCAACCCAGATTACGGGGTCGATTATGTAAAAGTTAACACGGTTCAGAAGTTATTACAGGCCGCCGACGACAATCGCAGCTCCGACGGCGAAAACGGTGCCACCCTTGCCACCATGATACATGACAAGGTGGCTTCCGTACCAGATGTTGAAAGCCCAGATGGAGAAAGTGATGCCGTTGCTCCCGATAGCGACGCCCTTGGCGAGGCCCTGCTTGAGGCCGAGCGTGACTGAGTCTTCGAGCGCGGCTGAGAACTTGGCCATCGTGCGCGCCTCGGCGGCAAACGAGTAGACGGTGCGGACAGAGGAGATCGCCTGCTCGGCGATGGCGCCGGCCTTGTTGTACTCCTCGCGTATCGTTCGAGCGAGTTCCATGAGGATCCTCCCGTACATGAGTCCCGGGATGATGAGAAGCAACACTGTGGGTAAGGCCACTAAGGCCAGCCTCCACATGAGGAAGAAACCCACTGTGTAGCTGCCCAAGAACATGGATGTGTTCATTACGAAGTTGGGCACCTGCATGCAGTAGCAATCAATTAATAGAAATGGACGAAATTGAGTTAGTATCTTGAGGCGGTGGAGAGCGATGGCCGACCGACCTTCTCACTGAGAACGTCTTGGATTACGAGGCTGTCATTGGAGACACTAGTGATGACCTCCGTGGTGGATCCAACCTTGAGGTCGAAATACTCCACATCCTGCCTCAGCACTGCTCTCAGGTATCGAGCTCGCATCCGAGCAGCCTGCCTCTCTCCGGTTCTCGTCCAGCAGTATCCCTCTATTATATAATTCAGCCGTTGTAGTGCATGTAAGTAAGTAAATAAATATTCTATAACAAGATTTAGAAGAACAAGCTAGCTCCGGATCGGAGTATTTAGTCAGTTAACTACCTAAGAAAGCCATCACCCACGACCCGCATGCCAAAAATACAAGATTCCTCGCGTTCTCATTAATTTTTCGAGTGAATTCGGAGAAGGCATCCGGGCCATCCCCGAGATCGTTCATGATCTTGCTGGTAATAAGAAGCATGACCGGCGTTGACAGGCCATCGCCCGCGGCGCCGATGAGACCGAGGACCATCAGTACATCATCGACGGCGTCGGCATGCATAAATATAGAGAAGAAAGATCTAGTTGCGGAGGAAGAAGAGGATGGACTCCGATTCTTCCTGCTGTTTTCCATCTCTTCTAGCTCTGAAAGGATCCAACTGCACCCTTTTAAGGACTTTATTTTTCAGTGCTAGCTTTTCCCTTCAGTTCCAAGCTTCGAAGGCAAGAAGGGGAGGGGCATGTGGGCCAAATGTATGCACGCAAAGAAAGGAGATTGGCAACCTGGCTAGGCTTCGTTAGGTAGTTAAGTAAGGCGTTATCATAAAGTATAATATTTAGCTCCGGGGAGAACGGGTACTGAGCTAGCAGTAGGATGGATGAAAAGCGATGGTGGAATGAACATGGGTTGGGCTTCCAGGTTGACTTTAAGTCAGTATGTGAAGCGTCATTAATGATGATTGTTGCTAGTCCTCGAGCCGTGAACAGATGTTTATGACGAGAGAAACTGTGGAGGGGCTATGATAGATATTATTAGTTGGGTAACTTCCGATTTGGTACTTTGGAATAGAGGTTTATCCCAGATAAATTTTCTTCTATCCTACAAATTTTTTGCCAAATAGGAGATAAAGAAATAAGATAAGAAAATGGGATAAATCTCATTTATCCAAATATCTTTATCTGAGCTTTTAATTTTTTTCTTTACTTTTTAGGAACGTCCTAAGATAGAATTCATGAAGGGTAAATTCAGATTACAAGCGAAGTTGAGAGAAGGGTTGGACCACTTCTTACAACACGATGTTCGTAAGCGAAAGAGGCGAACTTGTGGGCTGTGGTGTTGTTGCCCCTTCCCATAAAGTAAACTCTAACCAAGTGGTGGGAGGAGAGCTTTAGGGTGCATTCTTTGATCAAGCAGCAGCATTCCAATCAATACTATCGGAGAGCTCATTGACTACCAATACTAATTTCTGACAATTATTGAAAATCCAGCATCTATTAGCAATGAAGCAAGCTTTAACCTCATCAAGGGCCATCGGAAGATCCTAAGCTTCTCCATGGAGGGTGTTTAAACAGTGCTTTAGGAAGACTGCTTTCCCAAAGATTAAGTGGGAGGCATGTTCCCCAAAAACCTAAATCATCCGTCAAAGTAAAATTCTATGAGGTATCAACCCATCCAACCGAGTCACGTGGAGAAAGCATGACCTCGTAAGTTATAAATTCATGCAATTATGCAAACCATGAACTCAATTACCAGCTCCCCAGGGATCGAACGGCTCTGATTCGATTTCAGAGCTATTCGCTTCGTCAATGGATAGTTAGCTCTGAGGAGGGGATAAGCATCTAGCCTTCTCTAAAGCGTCGTGAGGCGCAGGGTCGACATTCCTAAAGGCTTAATCATTTTTGCACAGCCAAATGCCCTATCCAATGTTGAACCACAGGGAAAGCAGATCAGGGGAGAGGAAACTAGTAAGGGAATACATCCAATCCCCAAAGCTAGAACTGACTTGAAACTTTAGGCCAAGGTTGCAGTGGAAACAAGACACTCTAGCAAAGGGACAAAGCGTCATGATATGGTCCACTAACTCTAGGTCTTTCAGCAAAAAGGGCAAACAGGATCGGCTGTCGACGACGAAGCAGCTCCCTAACCGGGATAGCACCTGCCAGACATCTCCAAATGAACAGTCTGACCATCGACTGCGAGGTTTTATAGCCCCAGATTGCCTTCTATAACTGGACAGACTCGAAGAAAAGGGGCTTGTCCAAACGCCCTTATTGAGCGAGCAATATGCCTATATGGTAGGAAATATACTCGAACGCGACGGCATCCAGATTAAACGGTGATCTCTAGCGATAGAAGCACGACCGTTGTGTAAGTTGAAGATGTGATTTGTTGCCGCTTCTACGAACAAACTTTTGATTAGCTTGCGGTTCCAATAGTGACCAAGGAATAAGTCCTTCACTTTACATACTTCAGGATTTTCAAGATGGAAAGATGATCGGTGAGAGGCAACCAAGGGTCATTTAGCAAGCTAATAGAGGAACCATTCGGTTCAGCTAGTAGTCTCCATGTCAACTTAAGAACCTAAGCTTTTGCTAACAAACTCTGGCTTTCTAATGCGAAGACAACCGGTGGACAAACAAAGAAGTTCCCATTTTTTGAGATGTGGAGGACTTTGAGTTTCTTCTTCACCAAAAGTCTCTCGAAGATCTTGTTTTAGTAAGGGCTCATTTATTTTGAGTTCAGGGGTCCTGAACTTGGTAATTTGGTTCAACAACCAAACGCCAAATAAAGTTTCCTCTCCAATAAATAAATAATAAGTATAAATAATAAATATAAATTATAATTTTTTTTTAGATTGATTTCAATTTTATTGTTAACTTAAATCTAATGATTTCATGTCTATCTTCTCTTCTCTCTCCTCTCTTTCCTCTCTTTCCAAATATTTATATTTTATATTATAAAATATGTCATCGTGTAATGAAACACCTAGAAATTAAAAAAAAAACTATGGAAAAAAGTTAAATATTCATGGTTGGAAAAAATATCATGATTAAATATAAATTACTAATATGTTTAATGTTGGTTAGAAAAATAATTATATAAAATAGAATAACCAGTCGACTCAGGGTGTTTAAAAATTTTTTCTGTTCATAATTATTAATTTACTAGTGTAATATTATAATTATAAAATATTTTAGAGAAATTTGTATATAACACCTTACATTTTAACGAAATTATGGTATACACAATATATTCTCATTATTTATAAATTGAGCTATATAATTTAGCGAATATGTGCAAAAAAAATTACTCTCAATTAAATTTGAACTAACACCGTGAGAATATTCCATTAATTAGAGATAATTTTATTTTTACATGACTAAAATGCTCTCAATATAGGTTGGGTTTAGTTGAAATTGGTTGAGTTGAGTTGGGTTGGGTTGAGTTAGTATATGATGGGTAAATATAACTTGGCTGATGGTATTTTTATAATCTTCTTAATATAGTTAACTTAACTTAGAGGTTTAATTAAGTCTATCTAATAGATCTAATAGTAAGATATTTTTAGCACATATTCGCTAATTATAGGGCTCGATTTGTAAATAGTAAAAATACAGGTCCCATATGTAAATTTCTCAAAATTTTAATAAGGTGAACAAAGTTGGTTGGTTTGCGAGCTTAGAATCCAGCATAGGATAGGATGGTTTGTTGGCTTACAACAAGCCAACAAAGGTTGTTTTGCAGGCTCACGGAGGGAAGAGTCAAAATAAATTTACCATACACATCAACAGTTATGAATAAATATCATGTGAGTCTCTACTAGAAGTACTCTAACATTTGAGGGCTTATATGTCATAAGTTTCATGTTGTCTCCGATGAAGCAATGGCATTCCAAGATATCTCATGTCCAATAAGTAGCATCTTCTTGATCAACCATATCCTGTTGGAGAACTCGGTCGATCCCAAGTAAAAATTACAATCCTTTTATAGATCTAAAATTTTTGTCCCATTTATTATATGCGTTGATCATTTTTATGATTTCCCCATGCATTTATTTCTCAATTAAGATTTTGACATTTTATGATCTAAGATAGACGTGATCACCGGGCTGGCTGAGCCTACTCTGGGCCAATCGGGCTGGCCATTGTGTTCGCTAGCCCACCCGCAAGTGGATCGAGCTGGGCTAGAATAGTCTAGCCAGTTATCGCTCGTTGTCCCGTGAGAGATCGGGCTGGCCAGGGCGAGCTCTGCCTTAATATGGGGAGGGGATTTGGGGTCTCTATCCTCTAGGGCATTCGTATGGGCGCGAAGGTGTTCTAAAAGCAGTGACGAAGGTGCTCAGCGAGCCTCCAAGATCTAGAGGTCAAGGTCGTCGTGAATCAGCACCTCCTTGACCGACGACCTAGAGGAGAATGAAGCCATTGTTGCTGCTTGGTGGGCTAGTGGGCTAGTGGCTGGTGAGCGGTGGGCAGCACCTCCTTCATCAAGGGGCCTCCAGCGGCAAGCAAAGTCGTCTCCTTCTATAAGGTATGAGGGTCATGCAGACGTTCCTCATGGAGATGATGAGACCGGGAGAGATCGAGTTGGCAAATGACAAAATGAAGGGGCTTTAGGTGACGGTTCTTGATGAATTTGGTCGGAAATTCGAGATGGTGTTCAAGTACCTCAATTGCAATAGCAGCTACCACCTCATCGGTGAATGTGACATATTCATCGGATGAAATTGCATGAGGGCCGGTTGTTGTGATAGATTAAGTAACACTCGCAAGTGCACGAATCTATGGAGTAGATCGGCAAGCAAGGTATCGATCCCACGAGGACTTGTTTAAAAACTTGAAGTGTTTGAAAATCTTAAAAATAATTTTAACCTAGTTGGAAAATGGGTTTAAGAGATTTATGGAGAAAGAAAACCTTCTTATAAATTTCTTTTAATTAAGTGTGAGAAATAAAGTCTTGGAATCCACTTATAGATAACACATTTTTATTATAAATCTCTTCTTTTTCTGCGATTCACCAAGAAATCAATAACTAGTGGAGCGGAAGATTATCTTTGAATGAACAATTTAATTTTTATAAAAATTACGTATTTCCTTTATTTTTAGAAAATATGGAGTAATAATTTTAAATCATTAGATATATCTTTTTTAAGAAAAACAACTAATATCTAAATTCTAAACAACAAATTTAAAGTAGAAGAAAGAAGAACCTATTTAGTAATTAAGAACATATAAAAGATTTAGAATGTTAGGTTTTTAATTATTAGCAATTGTGTACAAAATATTCTAAGTGTATTTTTACATGTATATGAGCTTTATACAAGTCTAGAATATCTCTGGTTTGAAGAATTGCAAAATTATTGGAGAAAAGCTGTTGAGTTCACACCGCGTTCACAAACGCATTCGAACGCGGTGCGTTCACAAACGTGTTCGAACGCAGGTACTGCGTTCACATAGACCGAGAGCTGTGTTCACAAATGCGTTCGAACGTAACCTGAAGAATTCAAGCTGTCGTGTTCAAACGCACTCGGGCCCATTCGAACGCACCTGAGATTAAGTCATGCCGTTCGAACGCATCCGGGCCGCGTTCGAACGCACTGACAAAGTTTAAAAATCTTGGACTTTCGTGAGTACATATAAGACTTGAATTTGGCTCTATCTTGGAGATGATATATAAGGATTGTGATGCCCTATCTCTAGGGTGCTTGAAGAAATATTTTTGAAGGAGACTTCTTGAGGCTAGATCTGTTCTTCAACTAACAAGATTCTACTCATCTAAAAAAGTTAATCTTTCGTCTTAAGGGCTATCTAGACGAAAGATCAATCTCGAGGGTTATTGAGGTTGGACTTCAATCACGAGAAGCAGTGAATCGTGGGTTCTAGCGAGCAAGACTGAGAGAAACAAAGTCGTTTGGATCGACGAATTGTTTTGTGAGTCAGTCTTGTAACTGCTACTATTCTAGTGATTGGTTTTGATCCGAGTTTGGATCCATGGTTTTTTTCTATTTGGGTTTTTCCACGTTAAATCTTGGCGTTCATCTTTGCTTTCATTCTTAATATTTCTACGGACTTTTACTTAAGCGAACGAGTGATATCATTGCCTAGTATTTAGATACATACTTGTGTCTAGGAGTTTTTCAATTAGTATCAGAGCAGATTCTCTCACCCTTCGAGAGAGATTAGATAGGCATAGATTTTCATAGAGATGGACCATCATCTATTAGACCTCCTATCCTAGATGGATCAAATTATGGATATTGGAAAGCTAGGATGAGAGCTTACTTGAAATCTATAGATGAACGAGTATGGTTTGCCGTTGTGAACGGTTGGAATCCACCGATGTACATGGTGGATGATAAACTTGCTGATAAACCGATAGAGTCATGGGATAGGTCAGATTATAAAAAAGTCGGATGGAATAGCAAGTCAATAAGTGTAATTTTTAGTTGTGTTTTCTCGAAAGAATTTAGAAGAATTTCTATTTGTGAGATAGCAAAAGAAGCTTGGACGATCTTAGAAACTACTCAGGAAGGAACTATGGCTATAAAACTTTCTAAACTTCAGAGGTTGACTACTAGTTTTGAAACTCTATGTATGGAGAAAAATGAGATATTTGATGAGTTCTATGCAAAGCTGAGTGATATAGTCAACTCCAGTTTCAACCTAGGAGAGAAAATTCCTGAAAACAGAATTATCTGTAAGATCTTTAGGTCTTTTCCAAAAAGGTTTCAAGCGAAAGTTACAGCTATTGAGGAAAGTAAGGACATCGATTCTATGAAAGTTGAACAATTGATAGAAAATCTACAAACATTTGAGTCCAGTCTTTCAAAACTGAGGAAGTCCAAAGTGATTGCCCTATCCACAGTTGAATAAAATATAGAGGAGCCCGATGATGAAGGTGATTTAGATGTTGAGATGTTGGCTATGTTCGTCAAAAAGTTTAATACATTCTTTCAGAAGCCAAACAAGTTGAATGCTGAAAAACTTGAGAAAAGCAAAGCCTTTGTAAAAAAGAAGAATACTGTGAGTTCGAATACAGGTGTGAGCAACAACAGTGTCAAACAGAAAAATAAGAATTCTGAGAATAAAGTTCGATGTTTTGAATGTTCTAGTTTTGGACACATAGCATAAGAATGCCCTAATCGCCTTAAGAAGAAGGGTAAATGTAACAACCCAATCCCAAAAAAAAAAAATATTCATGGGCACGACGCGACCGGCCACACTGTGGCCGGCCTCGTGCCCATGCTCATACGGCTTGGTGGGGCGCCACGCGCCTGCGGCCGCTGCCGCAGCCAACCGGTTGCGACCAGCTAGTCGCGGTGGGCCCCGGCGCCGCCACTACTCCTCCTCCACCGCCTTCTCTCTCTCTCTCTGTCTCTCTCTCGGCCACCCTCTCTCTCTCTCTCTCTCGGCCACCCTCTCACTCTACTCTCTCTATCTATACCGGCACCTTCCCTGGAGCCGCCGCTGCCGCCAGTGAGATCTCTCACTCCCCCTTTCTTTCCTTCTCTCTCTCCCTCTCTCTCTCTCTCTTGCCCGAGGTTGGGATTGTCGGAGCCGAGCTGCCGGCGCCGGCCGCTGGCTGGCCAATAGCGGCCGGTGCCCTCCCCGCCGGCCCGGGTCCGCAACCTCCTCCCTCACTTCCTCTCTTTCTTCTCTTCCTCTTCTCTTCTTCTTCTTCTTCTTCTTCTTCTTCTTCTTCTTCTTCTTCTTCTTCTTCTTCTTCTTCTTTCTTTCTTTCTTTCTTTCTTTCTTTCTTTCTTTCTTTTTCTCCTTCTTCCTCAGCTCCTCCTCTTTCTTTCTGCACAGTGTTGGGCTCGGCCCAGACGATGGCGATGTAATTAATTTATTAATTAATTAGTTTATTTATGTTATTTATTTAGGTATTTTTCTTCTTAATTAATGCAAATAGATTATTTAGACATTAACTATTTTAATAATATTATATATCCTTCAATATAATTTTATTAATGATTAATTAGGTATAAATATAGGTAATACTTATATTTATTTATTTATTTACATATCTATTAGATTAATAGATAAATTTGTAAATTATAATTATTAGATTTATATTCTAATACCCTCATCATATATATTTTAAGTATTTCTATTAATTTTATGATTATTCTGCAACAAATAAAATACTAAGTTTATTTAGTTATTTATTTATTATTTTATTGAGTAAAGACTGCGTTGTCCCTAATTAATCAAGATAGTGTATGAATTATAAAATTAATTAAAATTAGACCACCTTTATACTTATTTAGCCTTTTATTTTATTTTATAATTATATATTTAGAAATACTCTTATATAAAAGGAAACATGCCTCTTCTCCTTATATTATAATTAACTTTTTATAATAATAAAGAATTATAATATTTGAATCGTATCTATATTATAGACCTAGTTATGTAATCAAAAATAAAGAAAAGTGATTCTAAATCTAATAAACCTTTATATTTTAACTGAATTAATTCTAATTAGATAAACGGCTAACATCATACTACTTAAATATTTCTGATCCTGAACCCCCTTATTTGAGACCCTGTGGACCTTGCTAACGCTGAGTGTCACTTGGTTACCTGACGGACGTGAAATGTGATTGATAGGATAGTTGATAGAAAGCGTGAGGATACCCGAGTGGGCGCGAGGGTTAGGGTGTGCTTGGAGATAATTGATCGCTCGACATAGTCGCGATCCTGTTGGCCTTATGTCTGAGGTCGTTAGTCTGTGTGCGCAGCAGACATTCGGACACATGCCGTTCGCCAGGGCATATGTGGCAAGTTATCCTCACGAGGTTTCTATCAACTATGTGGGTGCCCGGTCCGAATGGATGTTGATACCCTAGCGGGTGGCGGGGTATAGTTATATTAGAGATACTCTTGCGGGTGGCGGAGTATGCTCTAAGCCTTTGGATATGATGTTGAGACCGGGTACCGGGTATTGACTGTGCACAGTGGTATAGTATGATGATATTATACCGAGATATCGGTGATGATCGTGATGTTGAGAAACACATATGATTTCATTATCATTTGATTACCTGATTATCGAGTGGTCAATATTCATCATATATGATTGCATTTGATATCATAGCATTGTCATGGCCGGCATGCGTTATATATCATATTTGAGGGAGAGTTATGGTGATCATACGACGTGATGACCTCTTTATTCATGGTCGAGGATTATGTATTCTTATGAGTTATGACATGTTATCTACTTTTCATTTATGTAGTATTGAGGACACATTCATTTACTCATTCATGACATAATACTCTTTCTGATTCATATTATCCAGTATATGATTTACTCTCTATTTGGCATCACTGATTCGGGGTAAGGTCTATTCACTGAGTCTTTTGCTCATGACTCTCTTTATTTTTTTCTAATCCCCTCAGATATGTGGTACGTGATAACGACTTGAGAAGATAATCTAGAGCAATGATGAGGTAAGCTATAGATGCGAGATGGTATAGATGATAGTTTATATAGAAATTGAGTTGTACCAGTATCTGATACTTGTACTCTTTTGTATTAGCCGATGATTTGTATGATATAGGTCGAATCATAGTGTACTCTTGTATTAGTTATTTTAGTTGTATCTTGATGGTTTGTTGTGGCCTGTGTGGGTCCTGCCAGATTATGTAGCGGTCTAGTGTATATTATTGTGGACTTTGATATTTATATGTTAACACGTTTATTTGGTTAAGAGTATGATTTATTTGGTCATGAATTATGTGATCATGGATAGGTTAGCATGTTTTATTTGATGATGTCATAATTATATGTGCACGGGAGAGTATCTGGGTGTGACGGGCCCCGCCGAACCTGTCGCGTGCGCCGCGCGTGCCGTGTGGGCGCGTGGGCGTGCACGTGCCCGTGCCGGGCGGGGGTGTTACCGTAAAGCTATGAAAGTTACTTGGGATGACTCAAATGAATCTGATGATGATTCTGGAAAAGACGAAGAAAACTTTGTAGCTTTTGCCTCTTCTCTACTTAATATTGATTATGTTATTGATACTGATAGTACAGATGATCATGATATGTTACCAGCTGAGGAAGATGAATCTGAAATTCAAAAGGCATATAATGACCTATACTTGGAGTCGTTTAAACTCATGAAAAGCAATCTTAGACTACTTCAACGACTCAAGGTAATTGAACTAGAAAAATTCAATTTGAGGAGAAGTACAAATTGGAACCTAAACGTGTTGAAGACCTTTCTGAACGACAATGCAAAAAATAAAATGAAGGCTGATGAAATTGAACTAGAGCGACTGAATAAAGAAGTGACATTTCTAAAAGGGAAGAACAAACTTGACGAGATTCTAAAGGCTCAGATCTCTGAAAAAGACAAGTATGATGTTGGATACACTAGTAATTCAAATAATAATAAAACTGTCTTCGTTTCTGCAGGTATACAAAATGAAGAATATCTGAAATCATCAACCGCATTTACAAAGCAATCCTAGATGAATGCTTCTAAACTGAAGTTGAATCTACAAACTGGTGAATCTTCAACGGCACCAAAGGTAAATTTTAGTCACACTCATCGACAAAAGGTGAGTAGAAAAGGATTTGTTCCGACATGCTATCATTGCGGCATTCTAGGGCATATTCGATCTCATTACAAATTTTTGCAAAAACCTAGAGGTGCTTTCATTTATGGGATGAAAACAAAGGCCATATGGGTTAAGAAAAGTGATTTGAAATGTTATGTTGTGCATACAACCTTGAAAGCTTTAAATTCTAATTTGTAGTATTTACAGTGGCTGTTCAAGACATATATCGGGTGACAAGTCGTTATTTTCCAATCTTGAAAAACATGAAGGGGAAGTTGTGACATTCGGAGATGGTAATTCATCCAAGGTAATAGGTAAAGGAAAGGTAAGTTCTCCGGGGGTTCCTATTCTTGAAAATGTTATTTATGTTAAGGGCTTAAAAGCAAATCTTCTGAGCATCAGTTAATTTTGTGATGAAGATTATGAGGTAAAATTCTCCAAAAATGATTGTACTATTCTAGATTATGGTGGTAATGTTATATGTTATAGATCTAGAACATGTGATAATTGCTATGTTGTTAGAACGTCACATAAACTGAAATATAACAGTGCCTCTTTCGACATTGCAGATCTTAGGCATCAATGTCTTGGACATGTGAATCACAAAGATAATTGCAACGTACTAGAACCAGGACGAAGAAATAGGAAAGGAGCTTGATCTGGAAATTGAGAATCAGGATGATGACAGAGTTGAAATGAACAAAGATGACTACAATGTATCGGAACCATCTGCCAGAGTAAAATCAAATCATCCACTGTCACAAGTGATCGGAGACGTGAATGAATTAATTAAGACAAGATAACAAATCCAAAGTGAGGTATCATTTACTTGTTATACATCTTCTTTTGAACCTAAAAATGTGAAGGAAGCATTGTTAGACGATTCTTGGGCTAATGCTATGCATGAGGAATTAGAGCAATTTTCTAGGAATGATGTTTGGTATTTAGTTCGTAGACCTAAGAATGTGAACTTCATAAGAACAAAATAGATTTACAAAAATAAAAGTGATGAACATAGCAATATAGTTTGAAATAAAGCTAGACTCGTAGCACAGGGATATACTTAGGTTGAGGGTATAGATTTTGATGAGATATTTGCTCCTGTTGCTAGATTAGAGTCTATTCGTATACTGCTTGCTATTGCTTGTCACTTAAAATTTAAATTGTTTCAAATGGATGTTAAAAGTGCCTTCTTGAATGGTACTCTGAATGAAGATATTTATGTGGAACAACCTAAAGGGTTCGAAGATCAAAAATTTCCTTCTCATGTGTTTAAACTGAAAAAAGCATTCTACGGGCTAAAACAAGCTCCAAGAGCTTGGTATGAGAAGTTGACCACTTTTTTAGTGGATGTGGGGTTCATTCGAAGGGGAGTGGACAAGACATTGTTCATTAGACGATCGAACAAGAGTTTAGTTATGGTACAAATATATGTGGATGACATTGTCTTCGGGGCAACGAGTCAATCGTTAGCTAAGGAGTTTACAGATCTCATGCATAGTCATTTTGAGATGAGCATGATGGGTGAGTTGAAGTTCTTTTTGGGACTTCAAATTACTCAATTGGAAAGAATGATATTTATCGCTCAAACCAAGTATGCTAAGGATCTTGTGACTAAATTCGGTTTAGAAAATGCAAAACATGCTAGAACTCCTATGAGTACAACTATCAAACTAGGTAAGGATATTTCAGGAAAAAGTGTCGATCAGATACTATATAGGAGCATTATTGGTAGTCTTTTGTACTTAACTGCTAGTAGACCTGACATTGTATTTAGCGTCGGTGTGTGTGGTAGGTTTCAGTCTGAACCTAAGGAGACACATTTGTTTGCTGTGAAACGTTTCATAAAATATGTCGATGGTACAATTGACTTAGGTATCTGGTTTACTTATGACTCGGGAGCTATCATATCTGGATACACGGATTCTAATTGGGCAGGTTCATGTGATGATAGAAAAAGTACCTCACGTGGATGTTTTTATATTGGAAACAATCTAGTTGCTTGGCACAGTAAGAAACAAAACTCGATATCTTTATCTACTACGGAGGCTGAGTATATTGCAGCGGAAAGTTGTTGTTCTCAATTACTATGGATGAAATAGATAGTCAAAGATTATGGCATTGAATAAGATACTATGGTGCTTTATTGTGACAACATGAGTGCTATTAATATATCGAAAAATCCTGTTCAACACTCGCGTATAAAATATATTGATATCCGACATTATTTTATAGGCGAGTTAGTTGAAGACAAAACAATAACATTAGAACATGTTGAGACGGAGAAACAGTTGGGTGATCTATTTACAAAACCTTTGTATTTATAGAAATTTGAGTATCTTCGTACTTCTTTAGGGATTTGTGCTTTGGATTAATTTTTTTTATTTTGGTTTGCATGTTTTGGTTTGTGTGTTTCTTTTTTATTATTTCTTTTCGTTTTTTTTAGGTTTATTTACTCTGAACTTTTCTTTGGTTTTAGTTTCAGATTTGTCAAGAGTTTTTGTCATAAAAAAAATTTGATGCACTCCTAGATTCAATAATATACTCTTGACATATAAAGATGATTTTTCTCTTAATTATGAGTTATTATAGTCAATTTTGTCATCTTGTAGTATATTGTATCATTTCTGATTTATTCATTCTCTCGACTTCTATGATAATTAAACTAAATTTAATGCACTCATAACGTGTGTATATTATTGAGTGAGCATGATATTATGTTTTTTTTAAATAGCTCACTATTGACTTTGATTTGCACAGTTTGACCTCATGCTTAGTCATCACAAATGTGTTCATAAAAGATCAATGAAAATGGCTATGTGAAAGCCATCTTGTTTAGAGTCCAGTTTGACTCAGTACATTGCTTGCAAATTAAATAATTTTTTTTTTTGATATTTGTGAATATCTTCTTGCACATTGGTTGATATATACTTAAAGAAAATGACTACCTACTTATGTGTGAAAGCCATCATTGCATTTATATGGTTTATGTATAAAAAAAATACAGGAAAAAATCCTGTTTAGTTATGGAGAATAAGTCGAAAAGTGAAAATTTAAATACTAAGTCGATTTGACTACTGTGTTGTATCATTGATTAAATAGAAAAGTTTATTTAAGAAGAATGTTTCATGTTATATATGCTCACCTTGCATATGTATATTGTTATGATCAATCAAGATTAATTTAATTTTGAGTGATGCATTAGAATTGATTATAATATGCTTTTAATGATTTGATTCGATTGTCATATTCTATGTCTTGAATATATTTTGAATTTCTAGAAGTGCATCTCCAAAATTTTTTTTTGATTTTTTCTTAGATTTTTTAGTTTAAAAAATAAAATTCTGCTGAAATGTAAAATGCGAAAGTATATAGCATTCTAAGTAAAGCTACAATACTCCACTCTCTGATTGAGTGAGAGGTGTTCTATTTTAGTAAATAAATTTTGAAACAGGGCTAGATTGGTCAAAAACTCGGTTTTAACAAAAAAAAAAAAAACCCTTTCCAACTTTGTTTTCCCAATCGAGCCCTAATCACTGTTGAGCCCTCTCTTATCTTTCTCGAGCTCTTTCCTCTCTCCGGTGGCGAGCGGCGGACTGTGGATGTACGCCCCCTCTCTCAATCTCACTCACTCTTTCACTCTCTCTTTCTCACTCCCATTCTCACTCTCACGCTCTCTCGCGCCACCCACACAGGCTGCCACCGCCCCCTCTAGCTACACCCGCTCTTCCATCTCTCTATCTATCTATCTGCGCATACCACACCTGCAGTTCTCCTTGGGGTTTTTTACTGTTTGCCACCATTAGATTACTGCTATTGGTAATTTACTTTTTTGTAGTGTGTCAACTGTGATATGTGAAATTTTGAAGGTGGAGTAGAGTGTGGGCTGATTTTAACATTTTGTATCACGTGTTATGTGTTTCTGATTGTGAATCGCATATGCTTGTGAATATGTGCAATCTGCCAATATGCTTATTTGTTATTTGCTAATATTAGTAAAATATTATACATTATATGTAATTATTAATTGTTTATATATTGATAATGTTAGACCACGTATGCTTCTGAATGCCTGTATACCATGAGCCAGCACCTTTTAGAATATTGGAAGAATCTTCTCCTACTGAGCCTATTTCTCTTGGAAATTCTAAATTTGGGTTGCTGGAGGAGGAGGACAAGCTAATTGAAGTCAGAAGTTGAAACTTGTAATAAAAACTATTCCATAATTGAAGTTCTGCTTGAATCAAGGAATGATGATGATGTGTTGAGAAAGTTTGGAAGTTTGGAACTATATCTGATTGATAATGTTAGACCACGTATAGTATAGTCAGCATTTCTCTTACTCAGTACTTAATGCATATAGAAAAAAAAAATATCTTTGACAGTTTGGAAGTTTCAGAAGAACAATTATTGCCAAGTGATCTTTATTCTCTTAATCAAACTATGAAAGTAACGAGAAAGACTCAAACATTTATGATACCTTCAACTGACTACAATTTTGACTACCAATGCTTCACAATTATATTAGTATCAAGGTATCATTTTGTAGGAATACATCATCGGTTGTGGGCTTGTGAAGGGCATGACTGTGATGGCATCTTCTTTAGATTGCAGAAACTTGAGACAAGTTACCACAGATCAGAAGCGTTTGATGCAGGAGCATATAGACGCGTATTCTAAACTAGAAAGTTGTAACTTTGCCCTTTTGATGTCTTTATTGAGTCAAGTCTAGTTAGGATTGAGATTATTTGGGCTAATTTTCTATTTCCGTCGTTTATTTGGCCTATTTTTATCTATTTTATGTAGTTTCTATATTTGGGTCTATTATGGGCTCAATTTGAGGCCCTTTGGCTCAATAAGTTAGTATTGGTTAAGTTTTACTCATACCTATACGAGTAAGGTCTATCTTGACCTAATCAAATTAGGAATTTGAGTTTGTTTAGGGGCTTCTTATCTATCCTTAATTAAAAGATGGGATGGAGGTCTTTTCTAAGGATGATTACGGTTTTGAAATAAAGAAATAAAGAAAAGAGATGTTCTATGCATATAGTGTAGATTGGTGTGATGCCAAACCCTTCGGGTTGATTCCAACAACCCACAATGTGTTTAGCAGTTATCTTTTTCATCTAATTTATTGTTTTTTCAATTTTTTTTTCTTCTCTTTATCATTTCTGTAGTTATTCTCTTTCTCTCAATATTGTTTAATTTCTATGTTTCTTAGGTTCTTCACTGCTGAAGGAGTTTTTTTTGGGGGCTACTACAACAGCTTACCATCAGTACAAAGCACTGTACCATAATGTACTGTAGCAGTTCGTACTTCACACAAATATTTTTCCCCTCATGTTGGATCTTCTTGAATCCTTTGTTCTCCTATACCGTCCTACATTGGAAACCTCCTATATCTGATAAGAAATGAAAGGTAATAGTTGCCTTCAATTTGACTTATATTAATAGGAATCTCAGAATTATCTAAGAAGCAATGAAGAAGTGTCTGCGAAGTATCCAAAAAATTAATTTTATTTTTAAAAAAATGGATATTTTAAGAAAGTATCTGATACGTATTCTGAATAATTGGGTGAGTATTGTGGAAATATTTGTGTTTCCTAGACAGGAGGATAAAATTTCAGTGGAATTTTGGTCACAACTTAGAGTCTCCCTTCTTCACGTGCTTCTCCCTTTCTCTGTTTCAATTTCTCCTTTCTTCTCCCTCCTTTTTATTTTCTTTATATCACAGCGATCTTGGCCACATATGGCAGCTTAAAGGTGTCTCGAGCACCTCTACCACCTCTGGCAGAACAGAGATGTGGCAAATTTGCCAATTTCTGAAGCTTTTAGGATTTTCTGGTATTTAATAGAATTTTTCAGATCCTTTAAAATTTTTTTTAAAAAAATGACCAAAACCAAAAATACTGGAAATCCAATCTAAAGATCTAAAACTGACCGGAACTTCAAAATGTTGTTTTTCTAGGGACTGAAATGGAAACTTCAAACCATAACACTAACGTTTCACTGAATTTGATAGTTTTCTCGGTAAGCTTGCCCAATTGTTTCAGATTGGAAATGGTTGGATTTTCCTTCATTACTCAATTCACAAACCCACCTGTGTTTGCAGAATAATACCAGTTTTTGTTGCCTATTATTCCAAATTCTGCAGTTATGTGATTGCATTTATACCTAACACTGGAAGCAACATGAGTTTGACTAATTGTCATATGATGCCTGTCTACCTGATCTAATTTTTCTTCATTTAAGTCAAGTGACTTTAGTTAAGTCATTGCATAAGTCCATAATTGGTTTTTGTTTGTTCAAGTAGTGAAGTATAATCGTCAATCACAAGACTATCAGAATTTGTTCATTGGCTTTCATTTATTGATTTAAACTTTCATGTTTCAATGTGAATTTTGTATGCACTTATTCTATTGTTGTTTGTTGTCTATGTACTTTCACAGAAAGAATTGTTTCCATCATCTTAGCTTGTCATTAAGTCCCATGCAACATATTATCCCTTGTTAGTTAATTTGATTCAAAAAGGCATTTGCCTTCATGAGGCTCCAGCCACTATAGGATCTAGGAAGGTCTAGATGGTCGCACCTTACCATTATTCCCAGAAAAGGCTGTTTTTATGACTCAAGCTGAGGCCACTAAGATATATGGGACAAACCTTACCATTATGCTAAGTGAAGCCCCCTCTTAGCTCATCTGTTTCAATTTGAGAAGATTTTCTCTCTCGTCTTTGATTTAATTGATCTTTTGCATATCTTCAAGTGAATTAAGGAATAATTCTTACATTAGCTTTTATGTAATCACACAGTTTAAATAGTATCTGCTAAGGCTTATGAGAACTTGTTACTGGCCAGGTTTCTTGCTCTGGAACGCTGCTATGGATTACAGTGTTGATGTAGGATCCTTAAATTCTTCTGCAGAGCACAATGATTCTGGCAAGAGATCAGTATGCCACAAACAACTCTTTATTTTGCATCATCCTTACTGCCGATTATCAGATTTTTGCTAGTATATTGTTTTAGAGTCAGGGTTCTGATGAAGCTCTTTTGCCTTGCTGAATCACTGATATGTGAAAAAGGAACAACAGAAAATAATTGGTTATGGATACTTGGTTATCCATGTTTTTTTTTCTCAATTAACTAGTTTCTGAAATCAGTGCTGATATCTTGGTAGGTTACCTCCAAGATGTTATCTAAAATTGCACAGATCCGACTTGTCACCCTCCATCCAGACGTATATGAACCATGTGATGATTCATTTGCCCTGGTTGATGCACTCTTAGCTGATCGAGCAAATCTATTGCAGCAGCAGCCTAGGTTGTGCATGGAAGTTGGCTGTGGGAGCGGTTATGTTATCACATCTTTAGCAATCATGCTAAATCAGTTGGGCTCTGGAGTCCAGTACTTTGCAACTGACATTAACATGCATGCAGTGGAATCTACTCGTGCAACACTGGAAGCTCATGGTGTGCACTCGGAGATAGTCTCCACTGATATTGCATCAGCACTTGAGAAACGCCTCTCTAGTATGATTGATGTGGTGGTTGTAAATCCTCCTTATGTGCCAACCCCTGCGGAAGAGGTTGGTTGTGAAGGAATCACAGCTTCTTGGGCTGGAGGGGAGAATGGTCGTCAGGTGATTGACAGGATTCTTCCCATTGCGGATAAGCTGTTGTCAGAGAAAGGTTGGCTCTATATGGTCACCCTCATGGCCAATAATCCTTCACAGATTTGCCATCTGATGAGAGGAAAAGGATACGCATCACGTATAGTTTTGCAGAGGTCCACTGATGAAGAGAGCCTCCATGTTATTAAGTTCTGGCGAGATGGCGTTTCAGGGGTGGATAGGCCTCGAACTGGTACCTCAGGTTCGCAGTCTTGGTTCCCTCAGTTCCCTCTTGGATCTCGTTGGTGAAGCAACCTAAGTAAATGAGTTTGGGAATTGGGAAAACAACATAACTTGGTTTCATGACCTTGACATTGACAGTTACAACCCTTTGGTGACTGGTTCTTCTCTGATAAATTACAGAGGCCATTCACCTCTTCTATTTACCAGTCTGATTTGACATTTTATTTCTTCCTTTATTATATATCAAGTATTTAAGAGCTGGTATAATTACAGCTTTTTGATGCTTATAGTGTCTTGTAAGGCAATAATGCATGTGTACAAAGCATTCCTTACATGGTTGCCCAATGTATACAGGGAGCTCATTTCAGGATGCTCTTTAACTATCAGATGTCTCTAATGTGGTGTAATGTAGATGCTGTCTCAATATGAACAGAATCTTTCTCTGGATTGTCCACACTAAATCTTGAATTGAAGCTTACTACATTAAGTTGGTCATAGATTTTTGAGGAGAAAATATTGGTTGTGATGGGTTTGGTCTTGCTCTCAAGCTTGGTAATCTTGTAAGTTTTGATTTTTTTTTTTATCGTGAATTTTGGTTGGACTTGTAATTGGGATCCCATGGGCTAGTGCAATTTGTGGAATGTGCTATTGTGTTGTTTCCATAAGCTGAACCGAAAATAGTTGGTATGTGCTAGTAATTAACCCCGCACTTATGCTTTGGATTTTAGTTGTATGTGAGTTCCATTATTTAGTTTACTGTATTATTGCTAATGCAGCATTTTGACTTACCCTTGAAATAACTTTGTTCCAAAAATACACCAGTTAAAGATGATTTTAGATGTGACTAAAAACACAATTAGCCTAACCAGCCACCAAAGCTTATGAGCAACTTGAAAGGACAAGCTAACACTTATAAATTGCTCTCTCTCTCTCTCTCTCTCTCTCAACTGTTAGAAACAGCTTCACGTCATAATCAATCAAACAGAAAGTTTTGATTTCTAGATGCAACTGGTTCGTTTGGTTAACAGCAACATACTGTTAAAAACAGCTTCAGGTCATAATTAATCAAACAGAAAGTTTTGATTTCTAGATGCAACTGGTTCGTTTGGTTAACAGCAACATCTGCATATGGATAGCTTTCACCCGCAGCTGCATCCATGGTTAACACTCACTTCCAGCTTCATAAAAGGAACCACTTCCCAATTAAGAAGAGTGCTCAGAAGTCTCACTTTTCGTAACCAATCCCTAATAACTTAAATTTATATGAGTTCCAGACAATTGATCCTTCCTCCATGCTTGGATTTCTACACGGCCGCAACTGGATGAGAAAAATCATTTAGAAGTAAAACATAGATACACAACACAAATGTATATTAAACTGATTTACATAAGAACACAGAAATAATACAACGGGAAATTGTACAACTCAAACATGGTACACCATCCCGACCTCCAACGTAGATGCATGAGGGATGCTCACAGCATAAGCTGGACCTCTACTGTTCCTCCTCAAGAAATCATATCCAAAATCAATCACCAGCCTTCTCAGAAAACTTGATCCACTCTTTGCCCGCACATACGAGTGGCCGAGTATGAAGGCCATGCCGGCTTCTCTTGCCTCCATCAACTCTTGCAGTTCTTCCCTAACTCCGGCATTCAACTGGGGCCTCTCGGGCAATACAAACCTAACCTTCTTCCTTGGTGCAATAACAGGCGACAAGATCTCCCTAGAATCAGAAGGACCAGCTGCATCATCATTGTTGCCGTCATGCAAACGGATACCAGCTCCGATGACAGACATTCTTTCTTCATCCTTCTCAGATACTTCTAGTGCGCTATTGGTCTCAGAGACTCCAGAGCGAATGTACTCCGCTATGCTGCAAACAAGGTCTTTCTCAAACTCCAAGTCATCCTTATGAACATCATGGTACCCGTAGCGTACAATACACCTGTAGAGTCTGTACTCTTTAGGGCCAATTCTTCCTACAAGGAATCTTTCTTCAGGCCGCACAAATGGTACAGGAACTGACTTGATGCAGAGGAAGACAAGGACCTGATGCATCACAGCAGAAGGATTAAAATTGTTAAAATTATGAATAAACTCCATGGGGGGAGAAAATTGAAGTTCCAGGTGAAGTGCAATGACCAAGGAAAAGGAGAAAGAGATGTATTACACATGAAATTTTATAGCAGACCTGATGGAAAGCAGGAAGGTTGGTGACAAAGTGGGAGAAGATTGCTGGGATTCCAGATACCAGTTCAGTTTGTATGAGACCAATGCCTCGCACACGAACAATCCCAAGGTTAGGGCCAAGACTTAGGAGCCAATTGATGGAGACCTTATTTTGGACATCAAATTCATATTTCTTGATGGTACCGTAGTGCCAGACATACATGACGATCATGAAAAAGAAGGAAAGGACAATGGGGACCCAAGCTCCTTCTAAGAACTTTATGAGGGCAGCCGAGAAATAAAGTGCCTCAATTGTGCCAAAGAAGATGATGAAGCATACAGCTACAAGGATGCTCTTATGCCAGCACAAGACTATCACTAGGGACATCAAGCATGTTGTGACCAGCATGACAGTTATAACTGCCAAACCTGTGCCAAGGAAGAAGAAAAGCATTAAAACCTTTTATCATCAAGGACATTAGGGTTATCAAAATAAGGCTCGAGCTTGGCTTGAGAGTGAGCCAAGACGATTTTGATTTCTAAAATAGGCTTAAAATTAATTTCAAGCCAAGCTTGATCACGAGCCGACTTAGTCTAGTTCAGCTCAATAAGACTCAAAATAATAATTTAATATATAATAAGGATAATTTCACTTAGGCCCTTTTGAATTATCACTGTTTTTCACACACTCTTTGAACTTTTCATTATATACCCTTAAATTAAAAAATATATTCATATATACCCCCTTGAACTAAGAAAAGAAAATTATACGGACTTCTAAACTAAAAACATTTTAGATCAAAGGGTGTATGTGATAAGAAAAAGTTCATGGAGTGTATCTAAAAATTGGTGATAGTTCAGGAGATCTAAGTAAAATTATCCCTACATAATAATACATAATATATATATAACATGAACCATTAGATCAAAATCTAACCATTAATGTTTATGTTTCTTTAGTGTTATATTTTTATTACTTTACATTTCTGTAATGTTACATAATATATATGAGTAATATGAACCATCAACGATTAGATCAAAGATCTAATGATTTCTATTAGTTTATTTTCTGTAATGTTTATATTTTTATAGTTGAATTAGGCCTTATTTTAATTCAAGCTTAATTCAATTCAAACTTGATCAAGCTTGAAATTAGGTTTAAATTAATTCAGGCTTAAAATTGTTTATCGATCGGCTCGTTTAGGCTCGAGTTCTGCTCAAGCTCAAAATTGGCTTAATTGAAATAATTTCAATTCAAGCTTGATCCAATATGTAGGCTCAAAATTGAGCAAAGCTCGGCTTGATCAAGCTATAACGATTACACCCCTACAGGTAGTAAAGCATGCAGAGGAGGAAAAAGAAAAACAATGATTTCTCATTTTTCCACAATTAGAAATTGTGTTTATCTTTGTTTTAGAGATTAAAAAAGGGACTTTCCTAGCTTCCTCTAGAAGGTTAGTCTGTCATCTTAAGCAAATTCAACAGAAATTTGTAATTTTGCACTGTAGATTCCATTCAAGATTCCTACAGAAAGTACGTAATGGTAAAATGCAATAGTAAAATAGGCATGTAAATCATGTTCTTTCCTCTCATTGTACAACCAATGCATAGGCAGGCAGACAGCTGCTAAATTAACGGTCATTTTATCTGACTAGTGCTCACACCTATGCAAGAATCTGCCTAACAACCAAGGATTCCCTATTGATTGGAACACAGCAAGTATAGAACATGACAGATAAATTAATGCTTCAGAGGCACACTTAGAAATATTTCAAAATTTAAGAAAAATGTTCTAAGTTCTAACAGGTAAGAAATATGTGAAAGCACATAAAACTGGTATGCAGACAATTGACCAGTAATATGCATCTTCAATCATGGACAAACAACTTAATCAAAATGTAATGCCTCGAAAATCGACATATGATCTTAATATTGCACCAAACTGCAAGAACATATCAACTTCTTTCACTTGAATCACAACAAGTTAATAAGTAGATCTTCAAGCCAATGGATTTGTCAACAAATATAGTAAATAACTTTGTTCAAAGATTTACTGCATAAAATCAATCATTGACAAAGAAAAGCATCCTAGACACACGACTCCCTGACAAATGCTGGGTCTTGGGAGAGCAAAGATAGATGCAGCCTTACCCCATTGTAGAGAAGCTATTTCCATGACTGGAACCAACAAGCACGTGGTACATGGTGGCAACCCTCAATGTCATACAAGTGATGCCCTCTAAAAGATATGGCAAAGGCATCACTAAGAAGTTCGATAATATTCAATGCCATTAGTGACAATAATAGCAGATATCTTCTTTTTCATCATAAAAGATCGAGAATCTATTTGTCAAAAAGACTAGTTAAATTATGTTATTCTCAAGATTCATGTTAAGACTGCACAACTAAGAGCAGCATTTAGAAAATAGGTCCAAAAAGATTTTGAGATAACTTTCTTGTCAGAAACTTAGCATGATGGACTAGACAATTGCTGCAAAACGTGATGTGCATATAGATAACTGATAAGGAGGGATCACATATGTACAGAAGATCATATTTATTCTTTTATACCTGAAGCATTACCCAGACGCTTTGTGTCTCTGAAACCAATGGTTACAGCCAAGCACAATATCATTAAGATCCAATTGATCTCTGGGATGTAAATCTGCCCATGTACTTTAGAGGATGTGTGAACTATCTTCACCCTAGGAAAGCAGCCCAAAGCAGAGCATTGCTTGATGATTGAGAAGGTACCCGTGATGATAGCTTGGCTTCCCACAACAGCTGCAAGAATAGCTATTGCCAGAATAGGCCATCTGATTTGCGCTGACAGTGTTGAAATTGTAAATGTCAATATGATTCCATGGAAGCATTATGCATATCCAATGATATAATATCCAATAGAATTAGCATATAAGATTGGAAGAAGTAGCATTGTAACTAGTTAACTACCTGGTACGGATACATAGAATCCAATCCGGTAGTCACTTTCAATAACATGATGTCTAGATAGATACGCAGCTTGTCCCATGTATGCTAGGATCAACGAAGGATAAACCACAAAAGTAAAAGCAATCTGCATAGAGTAAAGGTTCATTAGAGAAAGCATCTTTGATGGCCCAACTGTTGACAGCTTAATTGATAACTAATGGATATATTATAAGCCAAAAAAAGGAAAATGAAAACAAATGGCCTAATAGTAGTTCAGCAATCTAGAATGATAGGTATGGACAAAGAACTATTCGAACTTTAAAGGAAGAAGGTACCCTTGCTAGTCTAATTGAATGAACCGGGCAAACTGACTTAAAAACAAAGTATGGATTGTTCCCTATCAACATGGACTATCATGAATTAAAAGATATCTTAAGCTGGTTCTTCTATAAATGGCGATTGACATTTGAACTTTTTAATTCTAACGAGCTTTCATTTTTGAAAGAGAATCCAAAGTTTGTTCTTTCCAGTAAAACAGAAACATTTTCAAAAAAATATCGCCTAGAATCAGGAAGAACACAATTTTAACAATTTGCATTGATGAGGACTTCGACATTGTACTGTCCAATTGTGAAAGTTCTCATCTTTCGCTTGCAAGGTCTATCAATTATCTTCTTTTAGGTAGCTAAGATGAAGGCCTCATGAGAGGCATTGAAAATGAGGAACATGCTACAACTAGCAACCAAGAGAAGTAGTAGTTGATACTGGCAACTCTAATATTGCTGTTACAAACCAGATCTAGATTGATCTGGATGTAAAAAAATTATGATATTTTGTTAGGAAAAAGCCTCAAAGTCACAGATCTAATAGTTTTGTTTCACCTAAATCGGAGGTTGAGGGGAAAAGTTAAAAATAAAACAATGAAGGAAGGTCAGAATGGAACAAAAGTGAAAATATCTGACGTTGCAGCAGTTGTCATAAGTGACGGATGGCCAAGGGTAGTGATGAACGACCATATAGTAAGTGGCTGCTGGAGGAAGATAGTGACTATGGCTTGAAAGATCGGATCTATTCTATGGTTATGATCTATTCTTTCGAAGATAAAAACAATTTAACGGCTACGATAAAACGATAAATGTGATAATAATAAATTGGCTAAACTCAATAATTTGTCAATGCTTGGATGCTTAAACAAAGTAGCCCAACCCCTATATATATAAAGGTTGGGTATAATGACTTTTACTAGGATTAGCCCTAAAAGCTTATACGATTCGAACTAGGATTTGTCTTAATAGCTTAAATGACTTAATTAAACTTATCTTAAAAGCTTACCTGACTTAACTAGATTTGCCTTAAGAGCCTACTTGACTTTAATTGGACTTGTCTTAAGGACTTACATGATTTAACTAGACTTATCTTAAGAGTTTACATCATGAATTAATTTAAAAATAAATAAACTCGATTCGTCGAGCTCAATATCCTCATAAAATGATCCGACCTATTCCGGTTCGCGTCATGGTACTAAATAGTTTTTTTTTTTAAAGTAGATTAATCATCTGTAGTAATTAGAAATAAATCTAAATTAATAGCCCAAAATTTCAATCAAGAAGAAGACATTGATTTTGATGAAAGTTTTGCACCGGTAACTAGACTTTAAGCAATTAGACTGTTACTTACATTCACACGTTTTAAAGATTTCACGTTACATCATATAGATATTAGTTTTCCTAAATAATTATATTTTGGAGGAAGTTTATATTGAATAACCTTTTAACTTTTAAATCATGAATTACCATTTGATGTTTTATTGTTTAAATTTATATTAATGATATTATATTTGGTGCTATTAAAGAAAGCTTGTGTAAAGAATTTGTAAAGTATATGCAAAATGCTTTGAGATGAACATTATGGAAGTGCTAAACTATTTTTGTGGATTAAAATCAAGTAACTAGAGGATAATATCTTTATTAACCAATTCAAATATATAAAAGATTTCAAAAGGTTTGGGATAGAAAATGTAAAACCAATTAAAACTCCAATGAGTACACCAACAAAGTTAGACAAAGATTTTCCTTAAAAAAAGAGTTAGACAAAGATGAAAAATGCTAAGCCAGTAGATGAAAGGAAATATCGGTTTTCAATATGCTAGAAAAGAAATTTCAGGGTATCAACTTGCAGTGCCATTTTGGCCAATATACTAGATACATTGAAATCAACACATTTAACGTCAAGACAAGAAGTCCTAAAAGTATCCTTGGAGAACATTATTGCAATTTCAATTGATCTTTTAATCAAGATGAGGAATAATTGCTAATGGCAAAGTGTAGGTGATGCACAGTTATATGGTATTTGTTATTTCTCATGCGATCTATATACTATGGGAACTGCAACGTTCTTTTTATTGGAGAACATACAAGTCTGCAGCTAAATTATTTCTGCATATGCTTTAATTATCATTGTGGAAATCTTTCTAAAAATAAGTTATGCCATGTTATTTAGGTTCATTTAATTGATAGAGTCCTGCAAACCTAGATCATCATCATCTTTCGCATCCAAACCCTTTGCAAAATAATATGCGGTTGGCTACAACAGAACAAATAGTTAAACGCTTCAGATGAACTGATAAATCCTTATAATCAATTGTTAACTTGATGTCAACACTCCAAAAGAGGCTTAGAATGAAAATCTGTAAAGCTAGCTGATACCTCCAAAGGTTCCACTAGACAGGCAAAGAAGCTAGATGAAAGTGAAAATGATAGCTTCTGATCTAGGATTATTCTTGTTGAAAGCACAAATAAATGAAAGAACCAAGACAATCTCCAGGTCTTCAACATCCTAACATAATTGGAAAGTCTAGAACCATGAGAATAATATTTACAAAATTACATTGATGAGCCAGTTTCATACCATGGTTCGAAGGATAAGTTGATCCCTATCCCAATCCCAATCAATTGACTGGGATAGGGTGGGATTGGCCGATCCTGATATGGATTTCGTCCTCTCTTTCACAATTTCTCTCTCTCTCTCTTTTCCTATCTCTCTCTTTCTCTCCCTACCAATAGCTATTACTTCTTTGACGCAGAAATACAGCTCTGGAAAACTCCATCAACAAAGATCCAACTCTGACCACCTCGGTTATGTGATTTTTTTATTTTATATTTTTCTCTCTTTTCTCTTATTCCTTCACTATAGTTTTTTTCTTTTCTCTCTCCTTTACTATAGTAGAATTTTTTTTCTTTTCGTTTCTTCCACTCTCTTTCTCTCCTTCGTTGCGGCAATTTTGAGTAAGTATTTCTTTTTAGATTTTAGGCGTCATATGTTTGTAATTATTATTTTCTTACTTTTGTCATTTTTTAAATAATATTTAGAATTTTATGTAATTAAAAATAGTTCGACATCCAAGCGACCGACCTAGCCGATAGATCAACGTATCATTTTCCTGGGAGGCCAATCCCAATCCCCATTTTTCAAAGCTTGTTTCACATATTAGAATTTTGTCCTTTTTAAAGAACAAGAACTAAAATATTTAAAAGGAGAAACATTTCATAGGTGTTAACTCACCAAATATTCTAGCCCTTGTTTGCTTTGAAATCAGGGGGAGTCCCTAAACTTGGTCAGGGACTCCTAGCCAAGTTTAGTAACCAAACAACTTTTTATCTTTTTATCCCTAACCAAGTTCACTTCCCAATAAATAAAATAAAACTAAAATATAAATTCTAATATAAATTTAAATTAATTCTAATTTTATCCTTGACATAATTTTAATCTATTACTTTCATGTCTTATCAATGTTCTCTTTTGTCTCCTCTCTCTTCCAATGCATAATCTTTTATTATAAAATAGCTCCTTTTTCGCCATGGCTTACAAAAAATATGACCTTGGAAAATATATTTATACACAATGGTGAAAAAAATTAAAAATATATTATTTAATATTACTAAAACATGAGTTTAAATTGGCTAACTTGCATTTTATTTTATAAATTTAATAATAATATTTTGGTATTAGTTACATGACACATACTCAATTTCCCTAAAAAAATAAATATCTTTTGCTTTTACATGTCATATCAAAGTAACAATTACACCCTTATTTCAAATCTTCTCTCATCTACCACTAATTTCCCTTTTTTTTTTAACAGATTTACTAAATCCAAAATAAATTATAGAGTAGGTGGGGGCTTGTGAGGTTTAAGCAATCTAATAATCCAATCTAATACGGGTAGCCGATACATATTGTTTTTTCAAATGGCTGATCTCAAACCCGATACCGAGTTTTAGAGCCGTGCTTTTAACACCCCAATAATTCACTTTCTTATTTTTAATAGTTTGCAATATGAACTTCTTAAAGAAACAAAAAAATACTATTAAAATAATATTATTAAAAAATATTAAAAAATATTAAAAAAATTATAGCATGTGCTTATAACCAAAACAAAGGAATATAAAAAAAAGTAATCTATATATATTATTATTTTAAAAAATATTAACATTACGTTATTTAAAAAATAATAATATTAATATGTAAGCTCGCAAATAGGTTTACATGTTGCATGTAAGCCCATTTGCAAGCATGTATTCATGAGCTCGCAAATAGATTTACATGCATGTAAGCCCATTTGTGGGCATGTACATGTAAACTCGCAAATAGATTTACATGTAGCATGTAAGCCCATTTGCGAGCATGTGCATGTAAACTCGCAAATAGGCTTACATGTAGCATGTAAGCCCATTTGAAGACATGTATATGTAAACCCGCAAATCAGTAATTAAAAAACCTTTAATTGATTAAAAAAATAATAAATTTGAATTTTATCATGAAACTCAGAAGTGTATTTTGGTCCATTAATTTTATATATCATTTATTTTCCTCCAAAATTAATATTTTTATTATTTTTTCATATCATATCAAAAGTAATAATTATACTCTAGCCTAGTTCACAACCAAATATTATATTTTTTAGCCTAGTTCAAGATACCTAAATCAAGATTAAAAAATGGGGCTAGCTAATTATGTTTGGTGCTTAGCCTCGAACCAAACATAGCCCTAAAGTCTAAAAGCGTAAGCTATTAAAAAACAATAATTTGTATCCTTTATATTTCAACAGTAGGAAATTTAGCTTCAGGAATCCAAGTTGACATTTCCAACTCAGCTGAAACTTCTGGCTAATTATAGCATACATAACAATAGTTTGAGTTTCAGTTGAAAAGTCTTATAAATATCGACCCATGCAAACCACGCTGACCAGCACGACAATCTATGGTCAAAATCAAGATATTATGATCTAGGTCCATTATTTCTTACCTTTATTGACAACTGAGAGAAATGCCCCAGGTCTGCAAACATAGCTTCAGAACCTGAAAGAAGAAATAACTGTATTAGCTTATTATGTTCAGAAGAAAGAGACAGATAATTAATTACAGAATATAACTATATAGGTACCTGTTATACATAATAGGATTCCCCCTAAGGACATCCAACCTCCTCTTTGGGTTTTCCTCAAAAACTTGTACATGTAATATGGAGATAGCGCTTGATAAACATGTGGATTCCAGTGGAAAATATTGTAAACACCAATCATGCTAATGCATAGAAGCCATGTTACAACAATTGGAGCAAATAGGAATCCAACACGATGTGTCCCGTAATGTTGCAGAGCGAACAAAGAAATTAGTATGAGACAAGCAACAGGAACCTCAACATCTGCAGTTTGATGTTGGAAAACTATCAGAAATCACAACAGTTTATGTAATATTACTTGCAGAATATCAGAAGGCAAGTAACATTATAGTAGATGGAAAGAATAAGATGAATGAGAGATAATTTAAACAGCAACATAAAGCTACATATAATTGATGTTAGCACAGTAAGTAAAGTCAGACCATTCTGTCCTACAAACAAAGACATTTGAAACTTAAGTTTATTTACTGTAGTAGTTAGAGTAACTATATTAGACAATATCACCTCTAAGAGAAAATAATGTTAATTTAATTATGCTGCTCTGATCTTTACAATATTAGATGAGTTGCATTCAGTTCCTATTGAACTAGAGTGCTCATGCTCAGTATCCCCAAATGAAAAAAAATTTGATATCCTCATATTTGTTGTATGATTTTGTTCTTTTAAAGTACTTGGACAGAAACATAGTTAATCAGATTTCAGTTGGTAGATATAATCAGATACGCAAATGGGATCACAAGAAGACTTTACTGAGTAAGATAAAGACACCAGATTGAAAGTAATGTTACATTTACGTGAACATTAAGCTGGATGGGAAATGAAACAGCACTGCAAGAGACAAACTAAAAGCTATATTCTCTGTAAAGAATGGCTCATACATCCATATATAACCCATTCACAAGCAAATGGGGTAAAGATATCTCTTACAGGGTCTCCTTTTGTGAAAGTAAGATTTCTAGGTAGTAGTATACATTTTGTATTTTCAGAAAATGGAAACCTGAAAAGATGTGAACCGGCATTGGTAAGAAAGAAAATGGACAAAGAGATCAAACGATATTGTAACCTACATTTGTGATATTTTCACTTTATTAGCTGAAGTTTGAATCTAAATGCAATCCTTGTAAACACAGACTTCTCTATCATCTCAGAAGTTCCTCTTTTATCAGAAAGAGATCAAACGAACCAATATAGGCTGATTGCATACACAAAGATTATAATCCTGGTTTTCCATATGCTTTTGTGATGACATCATATTTCTTTCTTTCTATAAGAAATAAGAGTTGACCAACTCATGAAGGAAATCCCAATGTAATTTTTGCCTTACAAAAGAGAAGGGAATCAAAAATGTTCTACCATCCATTCTTACATCTGGCAAAATTTCAAGATGTAAAGGCTGTAATACAAGAGAGGGTCACAAAACAATAACTGTTTCAATCCACTAAGTGAGACCTCCTACGTCCACAAATGGTTCAACCAGAAAAGAGAAAAAAAGAACACCAAGATCAATCTTACTTCAGGATTGCTATACCACCTCCTATGATTTTACTAAGGTTATTCTTTACTAACCTTTGAATTATGACTAAATATTACCTTGCATCTTAAAGCGTAAAAGTGTAAACTTGTCCCTGAACTATCCATGAGAGATTTTTATATCTTACATCTTAGTCTTCCATGAGAGATTTTTGACAAACTTGTCCCTGAACTATCCAGTCTTACATCTTACATCTGACAAAATCTTCCACGAGAGATTTTTGACAAAATATAGTAATATACTGCGAGGGAAACTAAGAACTTGCACTATCATGTTACATCATTGGAGCAAGTTGTTACCTTTTAGATAACTTAAAGGGAAAATCATACATATGTATTCTTTATCAATTGCGATACTAGGCCATAGTTCAAGGGCCGAAAATATATTTTAGCCATTTATTCATTCTAGAAGTTTGAAATGTAAAAGCAGTTAATATGCACTAAGCTACTAATATGGGATGAATAAGTTATTTTGTTAAAGAACAATCAAAGTTTCCATTATGGGGAGCAAAAGGAGAGCCTATGTTTGGGCTACATTTGAAAAGCTATATGACAAAAATACAGGGGCAGGTGAAGTTTTTGCCATTGTGCAAGTCATCAAGGTACTTAATGAGAAATGTGTTCGTCCATACAGCACAAGTGCATCATAGTAACAAATTTGCTTCAGCAGATATAATGAGGAAAGAATCTCAAGAATAGTCATGGAAATCTAGTTGACTTGAAAACAACCATCATTATAGATAATCACATATAGGTTCATTCCAACAGTGTTGAAGCTGCAATCCTTGAGAAATTTAATGTAAGAAAGCACCTAGGAACCAGTGGAGCTAATTTCCAATTTTGAAAGAAGTGAGGCACATTAAATAAGTTTCTCGCTCTAAGCTTACACCAAGTGATGATGTTGGCAGTATGGCTAGTGTTGCAAAACCTCCCCTAGTAACTTATCTCCATCAAAGATTAAAAACTTTCAGATGACTCATTCCCCTCCTATTTACTTGAAATTCTGCAAGTTTCAGAATCAAATCTACACCATATTGTTAGAATACAAAAAAAAAAATTACCGTTTTTACAGCTTGAGCTTTTAGAGAAGATGATTAGTTAACATGGTATCACAATAGGATGTCTTGAGTTCAAATCTGGTCAGGTCTATTTGTCATTAGAAATATAAAACCTCCATCCATTTAATCCAAATTCATCTTTGACCTATAAAAATGTCTATAGCCTAGAAATGAGGTGGACAATTAAAGTACAAAAGAATAAAAATCATTGTGCTCTAATAGCTTAAATTTTTAAAGTAATTAATGAGTTAATATGACATCAGAGCAAGAGGCTCAAAGTTCAAATCCCTCTAGGCCTATCTATTACTTGAAAGTATAAAACCTTCTTCTATTTCATTCAAATCTATTTTTGGGCCTATTAAAATTGATCCCAGAATTGAGGGAGTATGTTAGAGAATTAAAAAAAAAATGAAATGACTTTTCTCTAACAGCTTAAGTCTCGTTCCTCTTGCATATCTTTTGACATGTGATATAAAATAGTAAATTATGTTTATTAGGATATCCATATCATTGCCTAGAGAAACAACTTCAGTAGTTCAATGACCTAACCTACCACAAACATTAATATGTTTCACCTGTTGTAATTATTCCCATGCACAAATCTACTTGCCACAAGTTAATCCAAGTAATATTGTGCTTTCTTATAGCTTAATGAGATCAAGGCTAATGTTCGGCAATTAACCGGTTCTTCTTAATGAATTAATTCCCAACCATTCTTGTGCATCAACCATCATTTTCCTAGCTCATATCTTTTATCTTGCTACACCCTGCCAAGGGGAAAGCTGGAAAGGAAGCCAAAAAGCCAAAGATCCCGCTGTACTCTGATATCCTACGTCATCTTAGCAGATCATTTTCATACATTGGCTGCTAAACTGTTGCCCTTATACTCTCCTTTCCTCGATAAACAAATCAGGATATTCCCTCAGATAAGTTTAAAAATAGGTCTCCAAGTATAGAGTGCAAAGAAGAAAAGCATTATGCAGTATGTCCAAGTCAGTCAAAACCTCCCTCTTGCTTTATGATACCAAAAGAAACGAAAAAAATTCATGTTAATTAATATTAGCCAACTAATCCCAACTAAAACAAAAATAGAGTAACAGTGTATGATGGAGAGGGAATCCAAATCATACATTCTACCCAGCTGATTCTCCTGGAAAATGTTGTCAAATTAACATATAGTATATAACTACACAATCAGAGTTCCAAAGATCGGATTTGATTATTAAAATTTATAATTTCCTTACACTTATGCTGCTCCTTTGACATCGAAAGCTCAAGTCCAGAGACCGCCGAGAACACTGCCAAACAAATAATAATTTTGATTAGCAGACAGAAGACAACCTAGGACCAAAAACCATCCCAAGAATTGAAAGCAGAGGAGAAGACAACCAGAAATAGCCGGGGTGAGCACGCCATCCCCAATCACCATGCAAGTCCCAATCAATGCAAGGATCAGTAAGACTCTCTGCAACACCTGGTGCTTCTCCAGCATCCTCCTCACCTTTGTCGCCGCCGTGACTCTTGCCAGAGGGCCACCCACCCCGCTCGAGGGACAAGTAGCACTGTAATCATCGTTTTTCTTATATGAGGATATTTCCTCATCGGCGAGTTGCACATTAGGCAGGAAGCCGACGCGGGCGTGGCGGCAGAGCAGGGAGTAGAGCGCAAAGGTTCCGCCTTCTCCATTATCGTCGGCCCGGAGGACAATAAAGACGTATTTGAGTAAGGGGACAAGGGTGAGGGTCCAAAACACAAAGGAGAGGACTCCATAGATCTCCTCGTTGGTCTCCGAGTGCTGTATGTCCCCTGCGAAGGTGTTCTTGTACACATACAGCGGCGAGGTGCTCAGGTCCCCATAAACTACCCCCAGGCTCTGGTAAGCTAGAGTTAACACCATCCTCCATGATTCCCGCTGCTACTTAATTGCTGAGCCAAATCAAAGGAAAGCATAGAAACAGAACCAGAACAGGCAAAAAGAAGGAAAACCCAATTCACCTTTGTGGGATTGGAGTAAGCTCCGGCCTCAAGATCCATGGTTGGAGGGCTCATAATCTCACAAAACCCATGTCCTCTTTTGAGCTCTGGAGAAGTCTCAAGTGAGTAAAGAGCCTCCCAACTTGAGAACTGCGAGTATCTCTGGAGAAGCCCAAATGGACTTCTTTTAAGGATTCTGGCTGGGCAGGTGTGATTTTGGAGATGGGTGGTCAAAATGGCGATGGGAGGATCATCCAGGGAGATGTCTATATGAAGAAGAAAGTGAAGAGAAAGAGAGTGGAAGTGGACTAGAATATTGTGGAGAGAGAGAGAGAGAGAGAGAGAGAGAGAGAGAGAAGGAAAGAGGAGTTGGTTAAGACTTGGTAGATGAAGCTGCTGCTATTCTAAATTTCCTCTCTTCCTATCTTGGTCATGTGGAAAAAGAGAGTAATAGTAATAGTTTACAGTAATTTCAGTTACGTTCAAAGAAAATGAAAGGAACGGCCTTTTCAGAAGTTCCTGCAGTAGGGTAGGTGGGGGTTGATGGTTGCTTTGGTGGCAATTTGAGGGGAGTGTGTGTGGCATCTAGTAAGAAGAGAAAGGAAAAGGTGAGGAAATAAAGAACGGAGATGTTACTTTTCTGGTAGTGAGGGGTTTGCCACTTTTACTCACAAGTGGGCATGCTGCTTATCTTCTTATCTTCATTTCATATTATTATCTTTTAAGCAAGAAATTGTCATGTTCTTCTTCAGTGTGAAGAGACTATTTGACTGAAATTGGTGTGTGAATGTGTGATAGATATGCCTTCATATTATTAGCAACTTTTTTGTTCATTTTGGACAAAAATGGGCTAGGCCCAGTTAAATTTATTAGATGAGGACAAATAGACTATATGAGGGGATACTTTATGGGGGAATGAAGGCATCCACCTCCTCCAGATCTAAGAAAGGGAGATCCGGACGCCTATGAAAGTTCTTGCCTCTCTATGGGACACCTAACAATTTCACTCCTCCCACCGTAGCCATCAGAGAAAGCCCATAAGGTGATCGAATGCTTTTGTGAGCTTCCCTTGATAGCGTCCTACTCTAATCCAACCAGAATCCTAGACAAAAACTAGGGAGTTAAGGGCCCCGATAGACTTGATCAAACGGCCCAACCCGCTCGTGCCCGGCCCGGTTTGGACTAGGCTAAGCCCAGCCCGGACCCGATTTAGGCCCAAACTAAGCCCGAACTACCCATGGGCGGCACGGGCCAGCCCTTTGCCTGACCGGCTAGCCCAATCTTTCACGGGCCCGACAGGCAGTAACGGATTAGACTAGTCAAGCCTGGCCCGAACCCGGTCTGGCCCGAGTGATTGGTGGGTCGGACCGTGAACAGATACTAAAACTTGGTTGGCCTGAAAAGTGTGGCCTGACTCGCTCGATAATTATGTCTAGGCCCCGATGACTGGAAGAAAGGAGTTTCAGAATTAAACAACAAATCAGGCAAATGAGCAATAGTTGGTGAATGGCATCCAAATCCCCATCGCAAAAATGGCATTGACCAAACTATGGAAGTCCTTCCCGGCAAGGCGGTCCCCTATGTAGATCATGTTAAGGCAAGCTAGCCAAAGGAACATTTTGACCTTCAATGGGAGGGTGGTTTACTAGAGGCTATTTGCCCAGTTCGTTGAAGTAACTCCAAAGAATAGTAACCCTACGAGAGAGCTAGTAGTAAAGATCTCAAAATGGGATAATTTCCATAGAACATAGTCGTCCTTCGTGAGTTACAGAGAAAGGGAGGTGAGAAAATAGAAGAGAGAGTCCTACTCCGTTGTCGCCTTAGAATCCCCCAAAATTTTAGATTGTTTGAGAGACTACTACGGTGAGGAGAGAAAAGCTAAAGGAAGTTGATCGCTCAACGTGCCTACTAGAGTCCACCTCTATATCTTGAAGTTGATCTAGCGCCTATGCCCCCTATAACAATCAATCCCTAAAAAATTATTTGCATATGAGGTCGGTTACAGACCGCTAAGCTACTATTGCTAGTAAGGCCTCTCCCTCCTCTCTTCTCTCCTCTCATTCTTTCTCATCTCTCAAGCTTAGGTTCATTGGAATCGTCAGCAAGAGGTCGGTGGCTAGCTGCCAAACACACACACACATGTCGACTCGGCTCTCCTACCTTCCCTTCTTCCTTATCCCTGCTTTGTTTCTTCTTCATCATCATCATTCTTTTTCCTCACTGCTACAATAGTGGTGGGCTAGGCCTAGCACTGTAGCTTTAAGATTTTTCATTTTCTTCTATTTATTTATTGCATTTTAGCTTCTTTAGTTAATGGAAATTAGATTTTTATACTGTGAAGTATTTTAAAAAAATACACTCACTAACATGATTATTAACTAGACATATAAGTATAATTGTTAATTATGGTTAGTTACGTACAACTACACCGCCTAAACTATACTAGATTTCATGGTCATTCCCTCATTACAATGTCCCCTCTAAACTTCAATTTATTTCAATTGCACCTTTCCATTAGTCTAATTGTTTGCTTTATGAATAGACATCATACATAGCATACATGGCATTCATGTTAGATGAGGAATGACCGAAATGCCCTCATTTGGAGGGAAAGATATTAATTTCATTTTGCCCCAACTAAAAGATAGAGTAATGTCCATTTCCTCAAGATCTGTGCGTTGAGCAGCAAGAGTGCTAATGATAGCGGCATGGAGTGGGCAAGGTCATGCATGGTGGAGGCGATTGGGATCGGACAATAGAGGCGATAGGGATCGAGTTGTCGTGCGAAGAAAGGAGGCGACAGATGCAACCTATTAGGCTTCTTGCCACCGCCGGTTGCTTTTTAGAGCTGAGCAATCCACGTCTAGCTCAATGCCAGCCGAAAAGAGGTGTAGCATGCAATCCAAAGTGCCGAGCCACAATCCACGGTGGCCTCCACCTCAAGATCATCGTGCAACAGCAAATTATGGATGCTCGCTCAGCGGTGGATATCGCAATCGTTAGGCTGAGAGTCCTCCCATGCACTTCCATGATCGCGCTTGAAGACGGAGAAGAGAGAGAGAGAGAGAGAGAGAGAGAGAGAGAGAGAGAGAGAGAGAGAGAGAGAGAGAGAGAGGAGCATTGGGGGGATATCGCAATCGTCAGGCTGAGAGTCCTCCCACGCACTTCCATGATCGCGCTTGAAGATAGAGGAGAGAGAGAGAGGAGGAACATTGTGGGGCGAGGGGGGGGGGGGGAGGGAGAAAGGAGGTTATGTAATTTGCTATTCTGTCACTAGTATTTGGCATTTTATTTAGATCCAAAATTTATGGGTGACATTGTTGTAATGAAAACAGTTTCAAGTGGTTACTGTGAAAACCAAGTATAATTCAAAGGGTGTAGCTATAAATAACCATATTAATTACTTATAATCAAATTCATATCTATATTCATGTTCATATATACATATATATTATGTGTGCGAGTATTTTTAGCATCTTATTTGTTATATACTATTTTGTATAAAATGAAATACATTACATATTTATTTTTATAAGATTGGATAATGACAATTTAATGTATATTTAATGATTAGTCAACCAAGAGTAAGAATAACAAATTAATTATAATTAGATATTGTTGATATGAACCAAGTTAGATCGGATCATATCAGGGGACATTGGACTCGATCGATAAGTTTAGTTATCTTAATTATTATGTTTATGTGATTTAGTCAAGTCTTATTAGGTTAGAATTTTATGTAATTAGCTAAATTCAACTTTGTGCAGTTTTGGAAATATTTTTTAGAAGATATTCTTCCAGTATTATAATATTATTATAAAATCACTTGGATAAGATCAACAAACTCTTGATCTACAACTTTGGTATTCAATATTTCTTTAGATTTGGACTTTATCTATGGCGAAACGAAAGACTAATCCGAGATAGATAAGGAAAACTGGTTTAGTTAAGTTATTTATGACTGTTTAGATTTAATCTCTATAAATAGGGCCTTATGACTTATATATTATGTATGCATGAATGAAAAATTAATTGGGTTTTGTCCTTGCATCCTAGTATCTCTCATCTCAACCTAGCCGCTAGCCTCAATCTCCTTCCTCCCTCATTACCAACCAACACTGCCTCTCTTGTCGGAAAGGTATCGTTTTGCTTTTAATCTCTCTCGTCTGTCGATCCCCCTAGTAATGTAGGGCAGGCATACTTCTCCCCCTTCTTGTTCTCTGAAATATCAATCTACCTAACCACCACCACTATTATCCACCATCGACACCATCTCCATTATCAATCTACAAATCGATCCACACCTACCACCAACACCACTATCAGCTTACTAACCAGATTTAGTTCTTATTTGGTGAGGGTCTAAATATAAAAGTTAGAAGATTTGGAAGTTACAAAGCTATTCCAACTAGTTTCGTAATTTTTCACATTCTAGAGAATATTTGACGAATATTCTTACTCGAATGCGCAAAATAGCTCGCAATTCGAACCTACCCAAAGTTAGTTCATATCAAAATTGTGTGTACTTATATTTTTATTTATATTATATATAATTAGCCTTTTATATTTTTATTTAAAAAGAGATTAACCATTATGTACTTACTCTATAATTAGCAAACTAGAGTTCTTAATAAATAAAAATAATTTGTAATAATAGCATATTAATGTTATTATAATTAAATATATGATATAAATCTTATCATTTAATGAAAGTAAAAGTAGTTATTTTAAACCTAATAAATCATCATATTTTACATAGATGAATTCTAATTGGATAAATGCTAATATCATACTACCTAAATATTTTTAGGTCACAAACTCCTTATTTGAGACTCTACTAGTAATGAATTGATGTTTGATTAATGGATGTCAGGAATACGTGTGAATAATCTTATCCTTATATGACTTTCTCAAATTATGGTATACTATATATTTATATGTACACATTTTATTTTGACTTTCAACATTATTATATGATCCTATATAATGATTAAGATGAGCATATTTTTTATCATTCATTATTAGGTTGATATTGGACATGAGTACATAGAAGATATAGAATTTATTAGAGATGAATATATTATTCATATTTTATTTACCGAGTTAATATCTCTTGTATGGGTACATGTGTCAGTTATATGATTGGAGAATATATTGCATTATATTTTCTTTGACTTTTTTTTACCACTTAATTCTAAAAATACATAATTTTTTATAGTTTTGGATAAATGCATATCATCTATCATTTAGAAGAAAATCAGAAAATCTCATTAATAGGATAGTTGATAGAAAGCTTAAGAATACTCGAATGGGTGCCAAGATTAGAGTGTGCCTAGAGGGACATTGATTGTGAGAGATAAATCTTATGGCCCACATTTGACGTCAGTTTTTTGTGTACACAGCAGACATTTGGACATATCACAATGTCGTTTGCTAGGACATATGAAGTGAGTTATCTTTATGTAATTTTTATATATAAGCTAAATAGGTACTTGGTCTCTATAGATGTTTATATACCCTTAGTAAATGGCAGAATATGATTATGACTAAGATACCATTAGCGGATAGTAAAGTATGATTTGAGCCTTCGGGCAGGATTGCGAGACCAGGTACCAGATGTAGGTCATGCGCAATGATCTAATATGATTCTGCTATTCAATGTTGACATTAATGATTGAGATATTAATAAATTCATTGATTAATAAATTTATTGATTTTATTATCTCATATATATGATTATCGAGTGATTGTCATGTATCATATATAGTTGTATTTGAAATTGTCATAGCGTGACCATGATCGATACGCTTCATATATTAATATATTTGAGGAATTTATAGTATGATTGTGTCACTAGAGATAGAGATGTCATTGAAGATATATATATATATATATATATACTCATTTATGACATAAGACTTATTAACTATTTATATATTATTAAGGATACATTTATATATTTACTCATGATATGATGCTGGTTTCTAATTTATGTTACTTGGTACATAAATTAGAGGTAAAGTACATTATTAATTTGAGGTAAAGTTTATTCACTAAGGCCATGTTCACATCTAGAATAGGGAGGAATAGGAATAGCTAAACCTAATTTGTTATTCCTAAAATGATAGTTATATTCTAAGAATAGCTATTCCTATGTTTACCTGTATTCTGGAATAATGGTGTAATAATTATTTTTGATATAATATAAAGTTAATAAAATAATAGAAAAAATTACTATAATACCCTTCAATTTGATTTAAAATAGATTGATGGGATAGAAGGAGATAAGCTTATAATATTATAGTATGCAATGCATGCATGAAATATTACATTATTGTGCTTTACGCATCTACGAGTGCATATTACTATAGTGTGAGTGTATATATGCAATGTGTGCTGGTACGTATGTAATGCATTATCTTTTGGTAAGCAATATTAATTATTATCATGCTTTACTTATATACTAGTGCTTATTACTATGTTAGGAGTATCTATGCATTGTATGCTGATACATATGTAATGCATTACTTTTTGACAAGCAATATCAATCATTATCATGTTTTACTTATCTACTCGCATCTATTACCATGGTGAGAGCATATCTATGTATTGTGTGCTGATATGTATATAATGCATTATATTTTGACAAGCAATATCAATTATTGTCATGCTTTACCTATCTACCAATGCCCATTACTATAGTGGGTGCGTACCTATGCATTGTGTGCTAGTATGTATGTAATGCATTACATTTTGGCAACCAAATATCAATCATTACCATGCTTTACCTATATACTAGCACACATTACTATAATGGGAGCGTACATATGTATTGTGTACTGGTACGTATGTAATGCTTTAAAATATTAGTTTATTTATATTAGTCTTTTGTTACATTTAATCCTACATATTTTTTAGTCAAAAATAATATGTTATATTTTAAATATTATTATATTTAATGTTAAAAATATTAAAATTTTATTTTACATGGAACATATATTTTTTAATAATCTTTGCAAAATGAGATTATTAATAATATTAAAATATTTAAACTTTCATATGTTTTATTTTAGCTTAAAACATGATATTATTAATAATATTATATTATTTTTTAAAAATACATAGTTTAAATAGTAAATATATTATTTTGTCTATGAGTTAATATTTTATTAGATAAAATATTAGTTTATTAATATTATATTTTTTATGTTATTAGTACATATAAAAATAATTTTAATAATAATAATTTATAAAATAATTATTATATCAATTAAATACTATATTATTAATATTTATATTTACAAAAAGTAATATTTAATAATAGTAATACTTTTTAAAATGTGTTTATTTTTATGAAATATTAAATTATTGATATTTATGTTGTTTAAATTAAATTTTATTTATTTAGTATAAAATAAAAAATATATATATGATAAGAGAGGAAAGAGAGTAGAGAGGAGTGATAAATTATGATAGGATGTTCATTAGATGTTTAAAAGAGAGAAAAGAGGAGTAATGAATTATGATAAGATTTGAAAGGGATAAAAGATAAATAATAAATTATAATAAAATTTTTAAGAGATGTAGTTAAATTAAAGGTAAATTAGTAATTGGGTTAGTGAGTGATTCAAGATATAATTTTGATAAATAGTATTTATATTTTGAAATATGGCTATTATGGTATTTAGCTGTTATTCTGGAATAAGAAGTTGTATTCTGGAATAAGAATTTTTGTTATTCCCGAAGTGAACGGAGGCTAAGCTTTAGCTCATCACTTATTCTTTCTAAACATTACATATGTGGTACTTAAAATAGAAAGAATCCACCTCTGGTTCCACCATCGGCAGGGATAGGTGGCAGGATTTGTTGAAGTTGGTGGACAGACTAGTCACTAGCTCAAATAACACCATTACATATTTGAGGATCGAGATGGAGTTTTCACTTGCCTAGGAGAAGAGAAAAGTATCGTCGGCAATATGAAAGATATGGGTTTCAGTTTTCATCTGAGTTAGCAACTTACTTTGATAAAATGATTTTGGTACCCTTAGCAAAAGGGGAAATTTCATATATTTAGAACTAAAACCGTTAACTCCAATAGTAATTTATATATTTATATGTCTTCAACGACGAATATCAAAAATCACTCACCGAATTAGATGCACATGAATTAAAATCTCATCTTTAACAGACTCTAATAGATATATTATACATGTAGAAATAACCTACTTTGATAAATAAGTTTATAACTAACCTATTTAAGTGCATTTTTTGTGCTTAAACCAACTTAAGACCAAAAACTCATACTTCGTGTAATAATGCATTATTCAGATACCATTTAAATTAACAATTTTATTGGAGATATTTCACTCTTATGAGTTATACAAGCAAGCGCAATCTTAGTTAATGCATTGTAGTAATCTTTAGAGCCACTAACATAATAATAGTAAGTTCTGAAAAGCCACGAGTTAAGTTCCTTGACCTTGCGCAACCATAACTAACTTTTTGTATTCTATTCTCAGCTCAATTTAGTGTCCTATTCTTTTAAGCAAGAAACACTAATTTGATAAGAGAAGTCCAACCTTCCACGTCTCTTATTATGCCTATTATGTTTAGGTTTACCAAGTATTTAAATTTACACCTTAAATTTTTAATATTTACAAATCACACTCTATATTTTACTAAAATTTTTTAAAAATATACTATCATTAGATTTATTAGCTAAATTTAATCAAGCTCGGAGATTAAATTATCTACGCTAAAAATTATTTTAAATATATTTTACCTAACCTAAACTTTATCTTCAAACCAATAAACTAATCTCCATCATAACCTAAAACATAATAATTATTAAATAATAAAACTAGAATGGTAGAACCCGGGACTAGAAATCGATACATGAGTTCTATCTAATTAATTTAATTTGAAAGAACTAAAATATAATTTGAATATGATGTACCTTTCTTCTTTTTAATTTTTGAGATTTTGACAGAAAAAATAGGAGTGGCATTATGCCCTATAAGAAAAAGAAGAGGAGAATTTTAGACAAATTTTTGAACTAGACGGAACATTATCATTTTTTATTATCTACTCAGATGGTATTACTGTTTAAATTAACCTAAACTGTGTTTTCTACAAATATTTAGTAAAACACAGGTGCATTTTGTAAAGATTAAAAATATTGAATGTAGGTCACAAATATGTGAAAAGATAGGGTGTTAAATGTAAATTTCTTTTTCTTTTTTCAATTACAAATGTGAGTTGAGAAAGCTATCATTATCATAAGATATGTCTTAGCTGAGCGATGAAGGGATGAATAAAAGAAATGAGTTTAGAAAACGAAAGAAGACATTATACTATAAATTCGTAAGAATGTTCTAGAAGAGAATAAAATTATGCTCCATACGTTTAATTTCCTGGCAGTTCATTTAAGTAGCTACTGCTGTTCAAAATTGATTGTCACATCTACAGAAATCTTAACAGGACTTGTGCCTTTTTTTCAACAACATAAAAATGTATATAGAAATCTCCATGATTCTTACCTTTTTTAATGATCAAATGAGTAGATAGAAGATAAAACATGTCAGCACAAAAGTACTTAGTGTTTGTGAGCTGGGCCCAACTTTGTAGCCTTTGCATGCCCAACTTTAATTATAGCCTTTGCAGACTAAAACATTTTTAGTTTAACCTTCTAGATAGAGTTACATTATCAAGTTACTTACTAATAATGTCGAATTAGCCGATCCTATATTATAGTCAAACTTAAATTCCAATACTAATTTGATTACTGAATCCTAATCCTTTTCAAATACGGACACCATCGATCGAGCGTATTTCGAGACCGGTGGTGAACCGACTATCAAACCAATTTAATTTTGTTATTAAATTAGATAAACAATTGATCCACTAAAAACTAACAAACCCGCAGTTGAACCAGTTGGGTCAAGTACTTTTGTAAGCAACCCAACTTTTTCTTGGCGAACTAGTTGGGTCAAGTACTTTTGTAAAATTACTCAATTATCTTTAATATATAATTATTCTATTCTATATTCTAATGGTATTTTAGTTAAAATTTTGAAAATATTTAGTTTATAATATATATGTGGTATGAAATTAGTTTTTTTTTGCACATATTCCCTTAAAAAGACACTTATTTGCTTATATGTCCTTCTAAAATTAATATAATATATATATATATATATTGCTCAAAATATACAGTTTTTGCATGTATATATTTTAAAAATCCTTATTCTTTATATGAATATTTTTTTAGCGTAAACTACCATTAAAATTTGAACAATTTAAATATAAAAAGATAAAAATATCTTTATTTTAGTTTTCAAGTATTTCTCTAAGTTAATGATATTTTTACTTTTCCTTTTCTATTAAATGACTTTACTTGAAAAGTAACCATGAGGAAATTTATATAAATAACTAAAGGTAAATCATAAGACCCAACCTACCCATACCTGGCCCGACTCAGCCCCGCCCAAGTTCGAATTGCCAATTGGTAGCACGGGCCAGCCCGACTTGATAGCTTGCCCATCGGCTCAACCTAGAAACCCAGCTTGAAGTTCAACAAGGAAGCCCGACCTAGCCAGGAAACTATAGCCTACAACCCACAAATCCACGGCCACAACCATAGCCCACAAGCTTACAAGTTTGATTTACCAAATAAAAATAAACTAAGGGTAGATAGATAGAGAAATAAAAGGAAAAAATAAATAATATAGAAGAGAAGAATCCTCTCCTTCTTTTTCTTTCCATGGCTAATCATTAGTGACTCACCTCTTCAATGTCACATGTCACCCTTGGCCTCGATTAGAGCTATGTCTTCATCTTCTCCGCCACCAACGATGATGTGATGGAGACAATGAGGCAAAAGGATCCACTAGAGGAAGGGGAGATGATCTGTGAGGCAGAGGAGGCAGAGGAGGCAGAGGAGATGGGTTCACCATTAGTAGTGGGGAAGAGTCCATAGACGTCACTAAGGGCGATGATGGTGGTGGGGAGGAGGCCGGTGATTTTGCTAAAGAAGGTAGAGAGGAGATTGGAGGTGGAAGTGAGGCCGTGAGGGTGATAGGGTTACTAGCGATGGTGAAGAAAAGATTGGAGGTGGAGGTGAGGGTCATGGGGTTACTGACGGTGGAGATCGACGAATGTGGTAGACTAGGTGGTAATGCTGGTGGCAGAGGTGATGTTGTCAATGACCTCTACAGCCACCTCAAGTTGATGCTGGTGATGTCATCGGAGTTGGAGACTATGAGGAAAGAAAGGAGCGGTGCTGTAGTTCTTTGCTTGCTAAATTTCTATGTGACACGTTTTACTTATTAGGGTGTGGTGGCATGTGTAGAGGGTGAGATAATGAGCTTGTTGTGATATAGAGTTTCAAGCTCGATAACCATTCACTAATTAAGCCTGGCTCGGCTCGGCCCGACCAACTCGAGCTTACTCTCTCACACGCTGGTGGGCAATAATGAACTAGAGTATTCTAGCCTGGCTTGAACTTGGCTCGTCTCGACACACTTGCGGGCGGGCTGGCAAACATAGTGTTTAGCTCAGTTGGCTTGATGGGCCCAGCCACGCCCTTTTGATAATCACCTCTATAAATAACATATATTTTGTGAGATATGCATACAAGTATATTACTTTTGTAGATATTTTTTATTTTAAGAATTATTTAAAACTATCTATATATTATTTAAATATTTTTTAACAAACAACAATCCGATGAGATGAACCACCAATTGAACCAATAATTCAAGTGACGGGTCTCTCTGATTGGGTCAATGTCCCATCTGATTCTGATAATTATGGAACAAGGTGACCATACATAATCCTAGATGTTTCATTGAGATTCAAAGTAGTATAAAACTTGTTACTTCACAAAGACTAGACGGAGGAGTAGGTTCTAAACGTCTGTTACAAGCCACTTATGGTTGAAATATATAAATTCCCTATAATCCTGCGGGCGGTGTTTCCTAAATTTGACCCAGTCCTAGAGATATATATCGAATTGGCATCTAGACCACTCTTATCTAGGTAAGGCTCAAGAAATATATTGTGACCAACGCCTCAGATAGCGACCCGAAGAATAAGACATACTTGGTTTAGGTACCAAAGCAACCAAATAAAATTAGTTTATCTCCTTAAAACACAAGGCCATATTTAAGAGACGTCCTTGATTCTTTCATTAAGAAGTCGTGAGTTCCTAGATACTTCATAGGCGCGGAAACAATCCTAAGGATAAAAAGAATAAGCTCCGACACAATCCCATATCAATTTATACAATAAAAAGAATAATTTGCTAAAAAGGGAAACAAATCCTCCACTCAATCCCAGTATCTATTCATATCTAGCTAGCCTGCAAGATAAGCTCAGACTCGTACTATAATGTAACACCCAAACCCTAAATACGTGCATGGCACGAGCCCATACGGCACGTGCGTAGCACCTGACCATTTGATAGGATACTAACAATCAAATAAACCTATATCAATATCATAATATCCACAATATCTAAACCTAGAATAACTCAAGTCTAACTGTCAACAACATACAGATAACCCTACCTGAGCCCCACACAGGCCACAACACATCATTAAGTTTCACAACTACATATTCATAACAGAGATATATGCATAATTATACAAATACAAAGTCACCTGCTAAAATATAAGACAAGGATACAGATACACTTTGGAGGAAGTCTACTGATACATTAGATAAAATAACTCATTTGGCATATAACACTAATCACACTCTACTCCTCACTCACTAGCAAGACCTCTAAAGGAGAATCCTGCTCCTCTTGTTCACCTGGGTTTTTGGGAAAGGATAAAACAAAGAAAGTCATGAGCTAAAGACTCAGTGAATAGACCTTACCCCGAATCAGTGATGCCAAACAGAGAGTAAATCAAGTACTGGATAATATAAATCAGAAAGAGTATCATGTCATTAATGAGTAAATGAATGTGTCCTCAATAATACATAAATGAAATATATAGAACATGTCATAACTGATAAGCATACATAATCCTCGACAATGAATAAACAGGTCACCACGTCATATGATCATCATAACTCTCTCTCAAATATGATATATGATGCATGCCGACCATGACAATGTTATGATATCAAATGCAATCATATATGATGTATATTGACCACTCGATAATCAGGTATATCAGATAATAATGAAATCATATGCATTTCTTAACATCATGATCATCACCGACATCCCGGTATAATATCATCATACTAGACCACTGTGCACAGTCAACACCCGGTACCCGGTCTCAACATTATGCCCGAAGGCTCCGAGCATACTCTGCCATCGGCAAAGAGTATCTCAAATATAACCATATCCTGCCATCCGCTAAGGGTATCAACATCCATCCAGATCGGGCACCCCACATAGTTGATAGAAACCTCGTGAGGATAACTCGCCACATATGCCCTGGCGAACGGCATGTGTCCGATTGTCTGTGCGCACAGACTCAACTGACCTCGGACATGGGCCACGAGATATCGCATATCAGCGACCATAATCATAACTCCAAGCACCCCTAACCCTGGCGCCTACTCGGGTATCCGCACGCTTTCTATCAACTATCCTATAAATCACATTTCATGTTTTTCTTCTAAATGATAGATCATATACATATATCCAGTATGATAACAAGTCAATGCATAACAGGAATTTAGGTGGAATAGGAATCAAGAGAAAATGATGTAATGTAGTCTCCAACTGTATCGTCAACACATGCATACTCATGCTAATCTATTACATGCATACTCATGCTACAGATCAACTCGGTAAATAATCATAACAGTAGAATCATCTCTAATCATCTCTATATATATATCACCATTGTACTCATATTCCAAATCAGCATAATCGAATGCATGATAAAATATGCTCGACTATAATCATCTCTATATAAAATCATATAATCATGCTGGAGGCCAAAACATGCATGTACATAAATATATAATATAACCTAATTTGAGAAAGGCGTCTAACAGATAAGACTACTCACCACCACTACAAATACCTAACAACCACTTGTTCACGTTGCTACGATAACGATCAAACCTCGATAGTTAAGTCCACGAGGTCTTGAACAGGGGGGTCGGGAGCTGAAATTATTTATAACAAATATGTTAGTCTTTCTATTAATTAAAATTAACTCGACAAAAAGATTTCTTGTTGTAATTATGTATTCTTCATTTATATAATTGTTTTGCTATTTATTAACCATAATTATGTTATCTAATAGTGTATTTAAAGCATAATTATCTACCTATTATTCTCCTTGATAATTAAGAAAATAAGAATTAAGTTACTACAAATAATTACGTAAGAATATACGTACATAACCCTAATAATTACTATTACCTACCTAGGATAATAATAGTAATTTATATTGCAGGTGTTTTGCTAAACATGGTATAATTAGAATTATTTACTAACTATGATATAATTATATTTAATTTGTATAACCTAAATACATTAAATTAACTAAGCTAGATTAATTGTGCATATATATATATATAAATATAATTATATATAGTGCTGGGCTCAGCCCAGCACCCCTTGTAGGGTGCAGCCAGGGAGAGAAGGGAAGAAGGAGGAGGAGAGGAAGAAGAAAGAGAAGAAGAAGAAGAAGAAGGAGAAGAAGAAGAAGAAGGAGAAGAAGAAGAAGAAAGAAGAAGAAGAAGAAAGAAGAAGAAGAAGAAGAAGAAGAAGAAGAAGAAGGTTGGGCCATGGGGGAGGGATGCGACCGCTGGTGGCCACTAAGCGGCCGGCCTCTCGCCGACGGCTCAATCCTCCGACGGTCCGAGAGAAAGCCGACAAAGAGAGAAAGAGAGATAGAGAGAGAGGTAGAGAGAGAGAGAGATAAAGAGAGAAAGAGAGAAAGAGAGAAAGAGAAGGAGGGAAGCTCACCGGCATTAGTGGAGGTGGCGGCGGCAACGGGTAGAGTGAGAGAGAAGGGGTGTTTGAGAGAGAAAGAGAGGGAGATGAAAATGAATCCGAGAGAGAGAGAGAAAGAGAGAGAGAAAGAGAGAAAGAAAGAGAGAGAGAGAGAGAGAAGCGGTGGGGAGGGGGCTGCGGCGGCGGTGGCGGCAGGGGCCCACCGCGCCAGCTGGCTCGGGCAGATTAGTCGGGCCGACGCTTAGGGCGCGTGGCGCCCTTCTCTGCTGCCACTGCATGGCACGAGCTGTCGTGCTATGCAGTGCAGTTTTTTTTTTTTTTTTTTAACTTGGGCTTGGGTTATTACGCGTAATATATCTAAAGCTTGCTTTCTAAGGAATAAATACTCCCAAATTGAAGCCATTATTCTCCACTATGTTTTCAGGAGGACAACCATTTCACAAAAATAATTGCAAAGATAAATATATGAAGACAGTCGGGAAAATTTATTTTTTTGTCCCCTGTGCACAGAGATCCCTTCACAACTTCAATTATTGGTTTTTAGGTAGATTAAGGATTTGGAAGGATGCAGTAGCAATTAAAAGAGTATACAACTATGTGAAAGAAAGTACCACTAATGGAGTGAGTATGACGTGAACTTGTCTCCAACCATACACCTTTTAGTGAAAAATAAAGTGAGATGCAGGTTTCTTCTTGTATTATAAAATAAAAAAGTAAGCTGATGATCATAGTGCCTTCGGTACGTTTAATTTCTTTCCGTCACTAAAATGGCAAAAGCTTGTTTAGTAGCTGGAATGCACAAGAGAGATTAGTCTGTCAGAAAACAATAAATAACACATACATTTAATAAGAAAGAAATTGTGGACCTTATAGTCGAGTTTCCCCTGTTCAGGTAAAAATATTTTAATTTACCTAGTAATATACTATATAAAAAAGAGAGTCTCTTGGTAAAAATATCTTATTTTACTAACCGAATACTATTTCTTTGTTGGAGGAATAAAAGGAGCTAACACCTATATTCAAATAACATGTTTTTATAAAGAATTGTGTTATGGTAAACACTTTTACTTAAGAATAACAAATTAGATTTCGCTATTCCTATTCCTCCCTATTCTAGATGTGAACAAGGCATGTTAAATGTACATGGCAATTACTTCCTATTTTTTCGGTTGCAATAATGTAGAATATAGAACTTTGACATATCAACATGCAATAGTATAATGAGAGATTCGGACATGAGATATTGTTCTTGTTGGCTGGCCAGAGAATTTAATATTAGAATTAGAGATAGTCAGTCATCTTTTCATGCGTGCAGACCTGTAGTGAACTCAGGATGGGTACTCTTATATCAAATATTAATTAAACCATTTATAATCAATGCATATTTATAATTGGGATATTTTCAAATAACACCCTATAACCCCCACATTTAGTGATTTTGTGATTACCTCTATTTTTGAGCTATTTGTGCTTTTCTGCCTATAACTTATATCTCACCTTGTGTTAACTTAAATGAACCATATGTAACAAAACATCTAAATAGAAATATTTTTATTAGGAACACTAAGTTTATCTTTTAAAATACTCAATATTCTCCTCTTTCCTTCCTTTTTTTTTTCTTTTTATTAACTTCTAAAATATCCTTAGCTATAGTACCCTGTTTTTTTTTAAAAGAGAAATGGACTACAACTCTTTCTTCCCTAGCTTTATTAGGGTTTGCTCTCCTTAGCTTGCTAAGGATTTTCCATGCACCTCTTGTTACTCAAATCTCATTATTTACCTCTCGGTATTCCTTTCTAGCTTCCTCTTTTCCCTCTCTTCCCTATCTCTACTCTCTAGTCCTTTTCCCTTTGGTTATCTCACCTTCTCCTCCCCTACCTCTATTCTCCCATTATCTTCACACCAGTTACTTTGTCTCTCTCCCTCCCATCTCCATTAGGTAATGAGGTGCAGTGATGAAGATATATTATAGAAGTTCTCAGCCCTACTACAAGTGAAAGAAATGGAGGAATCCATCCCACTTGTGGAGGATAATGTGCTTCCGAATAGGAATCCTAACCTTTGCTTGGTTGGGAAGCTTATCTCTACTAGAGGTTTCAACTCAATGGACCTCAAGAATGTGCTTAGCCGGGTGGAACATGGAAGGCTCGGTGGAGTTCATTGATATTGGCAAGAATTCTTTCCTAATAGCTATAGAAACAAAGAAAGATAGATGGAAAGTGTGGTATTGCTCTTCTTAGTCTTCTAATAGAGATTTGTTTAACATAGCTCAGTTCTTGCCAAATACATCGACAAAGAGCTGGCTGTTTGATTGGTGTGACTTTTTGGTCTAATTTCATGGGTTGCTGTTGGATTACTGCCTACTTTCACTACACAAAAGCTAGTGGTTTGTGTGGGAAAAGAGGAGATGCGGGAAGGCCTTGATGCTGCTCGTTAGTCCAATATCATCAGGGCCAGGATCTCCATTGATATCATCAAACTTTGGTTAGCTCTCTCTCAATTACACTTCTAAACGGTAAGTCCAAGGAACTTACTATTCGCTACGAAAGGCTACCAAGGTTCTACTCATTCTATGCCTGTATTGGACATGAGTACACTGAATGCATGCACAGGGGAGGATTGGAGAAAAAAGTTAAAATGGAATATCCTACGAATATCCAGCCACATCTACTAGAGCTTCTAAAACCAAAGTTCTCCAACCTAAATTGCTTAAACCACTCACTGGGATTCATCATTAAGGGAGGAGAAAGCACACTAATGAGCCATTTTCACTCCTTCAACTCCCCATTGGAGGAACAGATCCCAATAATGGCACCTCTAGTGGATGTGCCGCCTAAACAGATAAGCAAGTACTTGGTTGTACCTTACGTGTCGACTACAAAGGGTGATAGTGGCAGCATTAAGGTGGCTCCCAAGGCAGGAGGCATGGATCCTGGTGATCAAGCCGAAAGGGCTAAGGGACCTATCACATCAGAGGTTATGAATGCTGGGCTTCCCCCCTCCCACTCCGATAAGATGCCTCAACAAGGTGACAATTCAGCTTGGGTCATTGTCTGCATTAAAGAAGCGGTGTGTCCAGCACACGCCCTTAGCATTGGCAGCAACTAATTGGGTGTTACGAAACTACCAAGCAATATTGTCCCATTTGACTTGACGTATAAAAATCCATGCAAAAGATGCTTGTCGCTCTAGGGATCATACTGAGCTAATATTGAAGAACAGAGTCTGGTATCCATTCCAATACAAATCTCTCTTGGAACTGAAATGACCATCCCAACTGAAGCGGTCTCCTCTTCTTGGTCCAGCCAGGAGACCATCACACATACTAGTTTGTTTAGTTAGGGCTCAGAGAATAGCTTCTACTCCACTAGGAAGCGCAAGGCGCTAAGCACTCTCTCTTCTCAGGCGGAGCACTATCTGAACACACTCAAGCTGAAGGAGTCGGTCCTCCAATACCAAACAATGCCATGGCGAGGCTGAACCTGCCACGGGGGACCTGATGAATGTTTAGTATGGAACTGTTGAGGTCAGATGTGGAGGCCCATCGATAGTCTGGAACTTAAGAAACATCCTCCACAGTACCAAGGTGAAAATTGCATTTTTGTCGGAGACTAAATGTAGTTTGGCAAAAGCAAACAACATTATCTCCCTCATCCCTCTCAAAAGCTCTCATATTGTGGCTGCATAAGGTTTTTTCGATAGTCTATGGCTTCTTTGGGATGATGAAATCAAGGTTGATAGTAACGCCATTTTTGCCCACATCCATGGTCTAACTAAGAATCTAGATTGGCTTTTTGTTGGCGTCTATGACAACCCTCATCATTCTAATCATTCATCTCTTTGGGGTAGGATTGATCAGTACATGGAAAACTCAAAGCTCCCTCTCCACTGCATGGGTGATTTTAATAGAATAGCAAATGATACTGAGAAGGTGGGGGGCTTGCACTCTCAGACTGGTAGAAATAACAACTTTGTCGATTAGATCGGTAACTTTGGCCTCATGGATCTTAGCTTCTTCGGGCTAGCCTATACCTTATCTAATCGAAGGATGGATAGCTGCCTGATCAGGGAGAGGTTGGATAGGGTGTTGGCCTCCTCGAAGTGGTGCTCGCTTTTCTATTTAGCCAAGGTCTTCCACCTTCTGACAATCTCGAGCGACCATAACCCTCTGCTTTTGAGCACTTTCTCCACTCCCAACCATGGCAAGGGGAGGTTTTGGATGGAGAACTAGTGGCTCACCATAGAATCATTTTCACCTTTTTGCAAGGAGGCACGAGCCTCCACCTACATCCCCAACAGACCTCTTTCCATCAACCGAGCCAAACTTATAGGGAGGGTTAGAAGATGGCTTAGAACTCAATGTTCTTCTCCAAAAGAACATATACATGACCTTGAAAAAGCTATACTGCATATTCAATCTAATGCTCAAAATGATGAAGACTAGGAGACCTTCTAGCAGCATCAATGAGCAAGCGTAAGATGGCTAACATGGGGAGATCAAAATAATAGATTTTTCCATTCAATGTCTACTGCCCACAAGAGGAAAAACCAAATAGACAGCCTCAGGCTGGAGAACAGAGAATGGACCACCTACCCCATGAGGATCAGAGCGATCTTTCTGGATCATTTTAGGAAGATCTTCACCACTTCTCACCCTCCATCATTGCTTGCCCATCCCATCTTTGCTAGAATCAAGTGGCCTAAGATTGATAAGGAAGCCGTTGATGGCCTCTTTGCCATTCTTTCAAAGGAGGAGATTGGATCTACTCTTAAGAGCCTTGCTCCTGACCGAAGCTCGAGTCCAAACGGACTAAATGCTAAATTTTTCCAATATTTTTGGGTTGAGCTGAGGCCGGCCATTTATGAGGCGGTGAGATCATTCTTCACCACCAAAAGAATGGATAGGGCTTTGAATAGATCCAACATTGTCCTCATCCCAATGGAGGCTCCAACGGTGGTTGGCAATTGGCCTGTCAGCTTGTGTAATGTTGTGTACAAAGTAATCTCTAAGATTCTACCCGCTAGACTATAACCACTGCTTAATCCTCTAATTTCATGCGCCCAAAATGCCTTCATAAATTGTAGGCAAATCATCGACAACTAGGTTCTTGCACAGGAAGTGATAAACTACCTTGAGCGTTCCCACGGGAAGGTAGGATCCTTTATGATCAAGGCTAATCTCTCTAAAGCCTTTGACCATATGGAAGGGAGCTATATATGCAACTCACTCAAAATCTTTGGCTTCCTAAATGAGTTTATAGAACTGATCAAGGCGTGCTTATTGACGGAAACAATGACGATGGAGGTAATTGGCATCATGGATGGCTACTTCTCTCCAACTAGAAGTATTAGGCAATGATGCCCGCTTTCACCCTACTTATTCATCATAGGTTCAAATGTTCTATCCTTGCTCTTGGAAGATGTAGAAAGAAAGAAAAGAAGTACCAAAGGCGAAGGGCATGATGTTGTACAACTATGAATAATGCTAAGATCAGAAGAATAAAGATTGCAAGAGGAGCTCCACCTATCTCGCACTTGATGTTTGCGAATGACTACTTGATTTTTGGAAAATTCTAATGTGAGGAGGCAACTAATTTGAAGGCATGCTTGGAAATCTATTGCACCTAGTCGGGTCAGGCCATTAGTATGGAGAAGTCTGCAATTCTCTTGACAATAGCCAGCAAAAGGAGTTAGATACTTTGTTTACTCAAAGTCAAAAGCCTAGACAAGAATGACACATAGTTGGGCAACCCTATGTTGCTACCCAGGTCAGAGATCAAAACTCTCAACTTTGTGATAAACAAGTTCAAAAAGAAGCTTGAAGGGTGGAGGGCTAGATAGCTCTCACACGCGGGTAGACTGGTGCTAATTAAGACGGTGCTTAACTCCATTCCTATTTACTACATGGCAGTTGTTATCTTCCCAAAATCTGTTGCAACTAAGCTAACAAGCCTTATTAGGGATTTCTAGTGGGTGATGGATGGCAGCAAAGGCAAGGTCTATTTGAAAGGGTGGGAATTTGTGTTACAGACCATATTTGGAACGATCCGCTCGTAGGATGATTATGAAAATTTAGATAGAAGTAGCCTTTGAGTTAGGGTTCTAATAGCTCTAGTTTTACCTAAATCAGAGGTCGGGATGAAAAGATAAAAATAAAATAGTAGAGATAGGTCAGGGAGGGCAGAACGGTAATTCTGACGTTGTGGTGGTCGTCGAAGGGTAATGGATGGCTAAGGATGGTGGTGGACAGCCGTGTAGTAGGGTGGCTGCTGGAGGTAGAAGGTGGCTAGGGTTTGGATGCTTGAAGGGGATCTACGGTTATTATCTACTCCTATGAAGATAAAAAAAATCCAACGGTTAATGTAAAAAGATAAGGACGAGAATAATAACTGGCTAAACTCAGATTTCTCTCAATTCAATGCTCCTTATAAACTCATGTCCAACCCTATTTATAGGAGTAAAATCCCTAATAGATCGGATCCACATGCAGATTATTTGATTTATTTGAAATTCAAAATAGAAAGATAAAGTTAAATAACTAATTTGACTCGACTCGACTTAACCTATGTGGTCGGATCATAACAATCCAACACGCTTCCGACACCTTGTCCTCAAGTTGACTAGTCTCTCACGCCCTTGTACTCATATAACTTGTCGTGCCAATCAGTGGATTCGGGTTCATCTTCTTCGAGTCTGCTTAGGAACATGACGTGGGCTGGCTGGCTCTTGCATTTATGACCGGGGGTAAATCGGTCATCACAGTAAAAATACAAACCTTTTCTTCCACACTCTTTCAAGTCGTTGGGTACAAAGCGGCGCGTAATCATCTGTCGGATAGGCTGAGCTGTTGGTGTAGTTTGAGTCAGGACAGATGCCGTCTCTAGTGGGCCGTGGGCTTGGGCCGCCTTTCTTCTCTCCTCCTTGTAGATCTGGTTCAATTGATCCAATTTGGGCTCCATCAGAACAGCTAAGGAGAAGGCCTCTTCAGAAGTAGTGGGCCTCAAAGCCTTGACCTTAGCCTGAATGTCAAGCCTAAGCCCACTAATGAAGGTATTCTTTAGGGCCGAGTTAGACCAGTTAGTGACTTAGTTGCATATCCGCTCGAACTCCTCCCGGTAAGCTCGAACTGTTGTTGACTGAGTCAGCTTAGTCAACATGGCCTGAAAGTCTTCATACTAGGTCAAACCAAATCGAGCACAAATCGCATCCGCAAAGTCCTACCAAGACTCAAATGGTCGAGTCCACTCAGCCGAATTGCCATGCCCTCCAAGTCAAATAAGGCTAGCTGGACCTTCTAGTGGTCGAGCGTGCCATGGTACGTGAAAAACTGCTCCGCTAGATATGTCCAATCTAGCGGGTCTTCTCCAAATTTTTTTTGAAAATCAAGCTTGACGGTCTGAGCTTAGATCCCAAAATATGGTCTATCATCACGGGCGAAGTGACCTCGGGGTCAAGGCTGGTCTTGTGGGTCATAGGCCCACGGGTTTGGCTAATGTCGCCCCTGGGCTGCACGCGGGTTCGGCTCAGTTTGACGATGAACGACGTGGGCCCATCGGTTCATTCCACCATTCATCCTCGGGCTCATACTCGTGCTCAGGTTTTTGTTCATGGGTTCCAAACTAGTTCGCATGAGGTGGTCGAACTGGTTCGCAAAAATTTGGCCTACCTGCAAAATCGTGCGCTTCATCTCCTTCATTCCAATAATCTAACCCTAGGGCTGAATTTGGAATTTGGCCTAGGGGTGCCGCCACAGGGTGCATGGGGGGCAATGGTTGCTGGACTCGATCGGGGATCACCAACAGTCGACCCCTGGTTGGTCCTCGCGGTGGTGGAGGGCCAAATTCGAGCTCGGGCTCAAGCTAATACAGCGATGGTCCTGGTGTGTTGTCGGTCAGTCCACCGACCCCGGCGATTGTGGAAGGGACCAGTGGCCCCACTACAATGGAGCAGTGGTGGCTGTGGCTGTCGGGTTTGGCCACCCGATAGTCGCTGACGACTGGGGTGGCCACCAATGGCCGGCAGTCGGCCATTGGAAGCCAGCCGTGGCCGCCGGTGGCTGTGGGAGCGTCGGACCTACAGCCACCAGCCGCGGATTTGCTACAACATGGACCGCCGCGGCTGGCGATCTTCCAGCCAGTGCCGGTGCAAAAGGTAGGCTGGGCTCAGGTGCGGGGGCCTAGTGGAAGAGACCGGTCATAGTGCTAGGGGCCGTGAGCGTCTGGACAGTCGTCGGTGGGGAAGATGATCTTGTGGACATTGTTGTGGGTGATTCTGGTGTGGCAGCGGCATCTAGGAAGGTCTATAGGGTCGGAGGAGTCCCCACCGCGGCCGGAGGAGGGGTTGAGACCGCGATTTGGGCCAGCTCATCCCCTCCCTCACGGGTTGATAATGGTGGCTGCGTTTGGTTTTGTCCTATTGTGGCCGGCGGTGCTGACGGCGCAAGGTGGCCGTGCTGAGTCAGGAGGGCTATCGCCAAGGCTTGAATAGCTTTGTCCATCCTCTCCATAGATCTAGTGATCTCGTTAGAAAAATCTTTAAAAATCGCCTTCGCCCACGTCGGCGGCTCGTCGTCAACTATTGGTGGTGGCGGCGGGGCCACTAGATAAACTCCCACAGGAATGAAGATGAGATCCTGGTCCTCCATGGTCGATCCCTCCTTGTTGGTCTTGGATTGCGTGTTTACCATCTTCTGAGGAACGTCAACTCAGATACCAATGTTACAAACCATACCTGGAATGATCTACCCATAGGTTGATTATGAAGATTGAGGTAGAGGTAGCCTCGTGAATTAGGGTTCTAATGGCTCTAGTTTCACCTAAATCGGAGATCAAGATGAAAAGATAAAAATAAAATAGTGGAGATAAGTCAGGGAGGGTAGAATTGTAATTTTTAATGTTGTGGCAGTTGTCAGAGAGTGGTGGACGGCCAAGGGTGGTGGTAGACGGCCATGTAGTAGGGTGGCTGCTAGAGGTAGAATGTAGCTAGGGTTTGGATGCTTGAAGGGGATCTACGGTTATTATCTACTCCTATGAAGATAAAGACAATCCAATAATTAATGTAAAAATGTAAAGACGAGAATAATAATTGGCTAAACTCAGATTTCTCTCAATTCAATGCTCCTTATCAACTCATATCCACCCCTATTTATAGGAGTAAAATCCCTAACAGATCGTCCACATGTGGATTATCCGATTTATTTGAAATTCAAAACAAAAAGATAAAGCTAAATAACTAATTTGACTCGGCTCGACTTAACTCGACTTAACCCATGTGGTCGGATCGTAACAATTTGTAAGCCTCTCAATCTCAATGGGCTCAGGGTTAGAAAACTTCTACAGGTGAACCAAGCTCTGGTGGCAAAGCTAGCATGGAGGATGCTCACTAATCTTGTTGCGGTGTGGGCCAGGACACTAAAAGCAAAGTATTTCGCCAATAGTTCCTTGTGGTCTGCTAGGAAGAAGCAGCAGGCCTCGTTAACCTAGAGATCATTACTCCAAGTCAAGGAATGGCGTAGGGAAGGAGTCCACTAGGTAGTTGGCAGCGGAGCTTTGGTTTCCATCAAAGATGACCCTTGGATTCCGCAATTCGATCTCTCCGATCTTCAACTTCCAAACGAGATGACAAAGGTGACCATCTTCTCTTTAGAGGCGACTGGACTTGGAATCTAGTGAGCTCAATATTCCCAAAGGATATGACAGCCACTGTTTTCAATACTAGATTCAGTCAGGCCTCTATTAGCATACCAGATAAGCTCGTTTGGAAACACACCCCTATTGGAGCATTTATGCAAACTCTTCCTATAAAGAACTATGTTTAGCAAAAGGGGCCTCTTCTTCCAACTACGAAGCAAGCCGAAAACTCTCACGGGTGGTTTCGTGCAAAAACTATGCCATCCCAAGAGTAAGGACATTTCTTTGGTGCTGGCTCGTAGGGGCGATCCCTGTACTAGTGGTCCTGGGTAGACATATCCTGTCGATAGACACCACTTGCCCAATTTGTAAGGTGGAGAAGGAAACTACGGAGCATATACTTTTGGGATGCAATGCGGCTAGGGTAATATGGTTTCTCGTCTACCTTGGGTCTTCGGATAGACAATTGTCCACAAAGAATGGACACATGCTGCTTGCTGTAAGCGAGCTTCTCTCATGTGATCTTCTCACATATGCTTTCAACCTAATGTGGGGGCTTTGGAAGGCTAGGAATAGGGTGGCCTTCAAGAAGGAATAAATCAATCCAAGGAATGTTCTGAATGAAGCTGAGAGACTCACAAGGCCAACTAGTGCAGATGAACTTAGTGCTTGTCGCTCTGATGGATGAGAATGTCGAGGTTCCCTCAAGAGGAGATATAGTTTGTTTGGTGGACGTTGCCTGGAATAGGGGTCTCATAGGTGGAGTGGGGGTGGCGCTATGCAAGTTTCCAACTAAGTTCAACTTAGGCAAGTATCTTTTCCTGGAACACTGTGATAGTCCCCTTGTTGAGGAAGCTTTAGCCATTCTTAAAGGGTTGAAGGAGATTGGCAAGATGGAGAGTACCGGTTCATGCTAGGTCTTTAGTGATTCGCAGAAGGTGGTCAATGTAATGAAAGGCGGCAAGGATGGAGATCAATTAGAATATCATGACTATTATTTAGGAATGTTTTAGGTGGATAGGAATGTTATCATGTGTTAAGGTGTGTTTTACAAATAGGGTCAATAATACGTTAGCCCATGTGTTAGCTTGTCTAGCAAATCAATCAAAGCCGTGTAAGATCTGGACTGGTCCATCTGGGAATTGAAAATGTAATCTTGTCTATGAATGAACTACTCAGCAAACGGACTTTTCTTAAAACAAAAAGAGAAAATGGAGACTGAGCCTTAATTTTCTCAAAGGTATTTTGGTAAACCTGGTCATTATGGGTTAGGTTAGAAAGTGTCTTAGGGGTATTTTGATAGCTTCATTTGTATAATTAAATAAGCCATAGTCTAAGATATTTAAAGTAATAGTAGGATGTGATATGAAAGTTATAAACAAAAGTAAAGGCTAAATTACAAGTAGCTCAAATGCAGGGCGTTAATAACAAAACCCCTATGTTGTAGGGTGTTATCTAAAAATTTCCTTTAATAATTAGAAGTTGATAACATGTCAACGTTTATATGCCACGCAAACCTTGTCATCGTCAAGCAATCCTTATCCTGCATTACATGAGCACAAAAAATTTGTTTGATTGAGATGAGCATATTATAATGCACTGATTCGGTCAGAGGCTCAACCAATGGTTCGTCTTTCTTGCATTATTAGTAATTATTATTATTAAATTGTGATTCGATTTGCTCAATTGTGTTTCGGCAGGCACTCCGATAACAGCGATAGTGTTAATAGTAACAAAGGTTTTTGGACATTACATCTTATATCATCGAAAACCTTCGTGCCTTTAGTTATTTGCAAATTGGAAAAAATATCTTAAATAACAAATGCCCTAAGAGATGGATCAATCATATGGTAATATACTTATAGGTACCCCTTTTGTGGCCCAAAGCCCATAAGAAGTTTGTTACTTATATACCATACTAACATTTCTTAAATATCCAATATGGTACTAAACTCACTTTTCTTTATTTTCCATTGCCATGATACCCACTTTAGAGCCAATTTTCATTCACTTCTCTTCATAGATTTGACTAAGTGAATATTTGACAATAAAGTACACTTTGAGCTAAATTAATTCCACCATTAAACCATCATTAATAATGTGTGGGCCCCACTTAAAACTTAGCTCAAAGTTAATAAAAATTCATGTCAAATACATGAAATTACCAACAATACCTAGCCACTTAGATTTTAAAAATCTAACTCTCTTAAGTACTAGTTCGATCCTTTAGCAAGCGTTGGACCAATGACTCTCAATCCAGATAGCTCAGGGCATAATGTGTAGATACACCCTTACAAGTTTAATAACTCAGATCAACTGAACTACAAAGTCAGATTTATTATTATAAGCACTTCTTATATTTCATATAAAATGTTACAAAAGATGTGGATAAGAATGAATTTTCTAGTTGAGTTTTCAAAAAGGGTTTGGTTTGTTCAGTCTCAAGTAGATGTAGTTCTTCTGTATGTATACAACGTGTAGAAGTGTGTGTCATTTAGCTAATTTTATTAGAATTATTAAAATGTGGTGAGTCTTTTGCATTAAAAGCTCGAAATTGTATGATCACATACAGTTCTTAAGCAAAACATCAAGTTGACACCATCTTTAACTTAAAACGTTTTGGGGGGAAATATATGAAAATCAGCAGTACATGCACCAAGATAGCATATAGAAGTGAAGTAATATGGAAAAATAAATAAAAGGACGAAAGAAAAATAAAAAAATAAAAATCTGCTCATGCCGAAAACAAACAAACATGCAATATGAAGTGTTTCCACCATCCCCCCAACTAAAATCAACGTTGTCCTCAATTTTCAAAAAATAAAACATCAGAATGAGGATAAATACGAAAGTGATAGATTGTTCCGGACCAAATCTAGATCGATCCGAACATAATAAAATTATAAAAATTCAGGTAGTTGTAGCATCACGAGATAGGGTTCTAATGGGTCTATTTTTTCAATCAAATGTATGGATTAGAAGATATAATTAAAATAGTAGAGATAGAATTTGGGTTACTATCTTAGATCTACTACTAAAAAACTAAAAATAATTTAACGTCTGATAAAAATGGTAAGAAAATAACTAAACTCAATTAATTCTCGATGCTTAGATACTTGAATGCTTAAAGCTCAACCCCTCTATATATAGAGATTGGGTACAATGAGTCCTACTCGGACTTAGCCTTAAAGACTTATACGACTTGAACTAGGATTTGCCTTAGAGGTTTACATGACTTAATTGAACTATCTTAATGTCTTACATAACTTAATTAGACTTATCTTAAGGGCTTACATAAGAGATAAATATAAATCAATTAAAAGATAAATAGATTCAATTCATCGAGCCTAATGTTCTCATGATTTAATTCGATCAGATCCGAATAGTATCATAGATGTTACCTTCATGCATAAAAGGCCAGCATAAAATTCAAATTACCTTACAAAAAAGTTAGTAACTACAAAAAAGGAAACATATATACGTTTGTACAAATTTGTCTTCTTAATCAATCATGATACATAGGCTTGGCCAGATCATGCTTCTCAACTTCAACCTCTAACATGTTTTCAAAAAATGGTTTAAGGCGGGCGTCCATTCACTTTAAAAATAGAACCATCTTGAGGATTTGTGAGTTCTATTGCCATGCTTTCTGCCACCGCCTCTCTCTCTATCTATCTCTCCCTCTCCTTCTCTCTCTCCCTCTCAAATGCTCTCTCTCTCTCTCTTTCGGTCTCTCTCTCACTCTCCTCCTCTCTCTCAAACACTATTTCTCTTTCTCTTTACTACTGCCGCCGCCGCCTCCACTAACGTTGGTGAGCCTCTTTCCTCCTCCTCCTCCTCTCTCTCTCTCTCTCTATCTCCTCCTTTCTCTCTCGGATTTGCCGCAACCGAGCCGCCGGCGAGAGACCAGCTACTGGCTGGCCAGCAGCAGCCGAGCCCCTCCCCGCTAGCCCAGCTCCTCCTCCCCTTCCTTCCTTTCTTCTTCTCTTCTTCTTCTTATTCCTCCTCCTTTCTTCTTTTTCCTTTCTACTTCTTCCTTTCTTCTTCTCCTCCCACCTCAATTGTTGTCTCCTAACTACAACAGTGCAGGGCTTGGCCCAGCACTGTAGCAGACAGTGCTAGACCAAGTCCACCAGCACTGTGTCATGGGTTTTATTTTAGCTTTATTTTCTTTTCCTTTCTAACTAAGAATTTTATGTAGCTAATGCAATTAGTTTAAATAGAAAATTAATTATATTGATATATATATATATAGTAATATAATTATTAGCTAATTATAATTAGTAGAATTAATAGTTTATTATATTATAGACACCTAATTGTATTATTTACATATAATATTACTTGCATATAATAGATTAATACTTAGCTTCATTAATTATAGTCATTAGATTTATAAATATACTCTTCATTATATATATATATATAATGTATTTCTAGCACCTTATTGATATAGATACTATTTTGTATAAAAATAAAATAATAGACTTTGATAATTATTTTTATATGACCGGATAATAATTATTTTACCTGTATTTAGTGATTATTAAAGTAAAGAGTAAGAACCGAAAAGATTAACTATAATTAGGTTTTATCTATACTTATATTTTTATAATTATATATATATAAGCCTCTTATTATTATTTTATAATTATATACTTAGACTACTTTTATATAAAAAGAACAAACCTTTATTCTTATTCCATAGATAGCCTTTTATAATAATAGCATATTTATATTACCATAATTATATCTATTATTAAATCTAGATATTTAATAAAATATAAAAAAGAGGAATTCTAAACCTAATAAATCATCATATTTTATATAAATTAATTCTAATTGGATAAACGGCTAACATTCTACTACTTAAATATTTTCAGATCCCGAACATTTTATTTGAGACCCCGTGGACCTTGCTAGCGATGAGTTATCACTCAGTTGATTGACGGATGTGAGGGATACATGGTTTACATATTCTGATCAAGAGTGAGTAGTTTTATCCCCTAGACGTCTTTCTCAAATTAAGATATATTATATAATTATGTATATGCATGTTTTGGCCTCCAGCATGATTATATGACTTTATCTAGAGATGACTTCAGTCGAGCATATTTTTTCATGCATCTGATTAAACTGATCTAGGATATGAGTATGATAATGATAAATAGAGATGATTGTACTATTATAATTTTATGTTTATTTGATCTGTAGCATGAGTATGATTAGTAGTAGTATGCATGTGTTGACCATAGGGTTGGAGACTATATTGCATTACTTTTCTCTTGATTTCTGTTCCACTTAAATTCCTGTTTTGCATTGATTTATTATCATACTAGATATATGCATATGATCTGTCATTTAGAAGAAAATTATTAAATATGATTAATAGTATAGTTGATAAAAAGCGTGAGGATACCCGAGTGGGCGCGAGGGTTAGGACGTGCTTGGTGGATTATTGATCGTCGACATAGTTGCGATCCTGTTGGCCTTACGTCTAAGGTCATTAGTCTGTGTGCGCAGCAGACATTCAGACACATGCTATTCGCCAAGGCATATGTGGCGAGTTATCCTCATGAGGTTTCTATCAGTTAGAAGGGTGCCCGGTTTGGATGGATATTGATACCCTAACGGGTGGCAAGATATGGTTATATTTGAGATACTCCTTGTGGGTGGCAGAGTATGCTATGAGCTTTCAGACATGATGTTGAGACTGGATACCGGGTGTTGACTATGCATAGTGGTCTAGTATGATGATGACATTGATGACTGAGATGTTGAGAAATGCATATGATTTTATTATCCTCTGATTACCTAATTATCGAGTTGTCAATATACATCATATATGATTGCATTTGATATCATAGTGTGGTCATGGTCGGCATGCATCATGTGTCATATTTGAGAGAGAGTTATGATGATAGTATGACATAGAGATTTATTTATTATCAAAGGTTATATACTTTTATCAGTTATGACATATTATCTATCTTTTATTTATATATTATTATTAAGCACACATTCATAAACACATTCATGGCATGATGTTCTTTCTGATTCATATTATCTAGTACTTGATTGACTCTATGTTTGGCTTTACTGATTCGGAGTAAGGTCTTTTCACTGAGCCTTTTGCTCATAACTCTCTTTATTTTTTTTCTAACCCCCTCAGATATGTGATACATGATAGCAACTTGAGATATCTTGAGGAGATATTTTAGAGCGATAATGAGGTGAGCTATATATGCGAGATGGTATAGATGATAAATTATATAGAATTTGAGTTGTACCAGTATTTGATATTTGTACTCCTTTGTATTAGATAATGATTTGTATAATACATATCGAATCATAGTATTTTTTTATTAGTTGTTTTAGTTGTACCTGGATAGTTTGTTGTGGACTGTGTGGGTCATGTCCGATTATGTAGTTGTATAGTATATATTATTGCAAACTTTAATATTCATATGTTACCAGATTTATTTGATTAATAGTATGATTTATTTGGTGATGGATTATATAAGCATGGATATGTTAGCAGGTTTTATTTAATGATGCCATAATTATATGTGCATAGGAGTGTATTTGTATGTGACGGGCCCTGCCCGATCTGTCGCGTGAGCCGCACGTGCCATGTGGGCACGTGGGCGTGCACGTGACCGTGCCGGACAGGGGCGTTATAGCAAACGTATAAGCAATTGTGAAAATATTTACCTCCATCACTTATAATTGCACGAAGCATTCCAAAACATGAGAAAATATTCTCCTGTAAAAACTTTAGGACCACACGATGATCATTGGTTTTGCATGGCATTGCCTCAACCCACTTGGACACATAGTCCACGGCCAATAAAATGTACAAATTTTCGTTGGACATAGGAAAAGGTCTCATAAAATAAATGCCCCAACAATCTAATAATTCTACAACTAAGATTGGGTTAAGAGGCATCATGTTTCTTTTAGATATAGCACCTAAATTTTGATAATTTGTACAGGTTTTTACAGAAATTATTTGTATTTAAACAATGTGGGCCAATAAAAACTAGATTGTAAAATTTTAAAAGTCATTTTCCTTGCTGAAAAATGACCACCACATGCTTCGGAATGGCAAAAATTAATGACACTAGTAAATTCATGATCTGGAATGCACCTACGAATTTGAGGCAGTGACCTGTGACAAAAAAGTTTGTTATATCAGGGCAATTTGCACCAAAAAGCCCATCAATCACCAAATTGGCACCAATAGGCCCCTAGTTATCCAATTGCAATTTTGAGCCCTTTTGATCAATTTAGACTAATTTACCCTTTCTTTAACTCAACCCAACCATTTAATCTAATCCCTCTAATTAATTAAATCTTTAACCGCTCAAATCTCTTCCTTTTGTTCTTCTATTAGTTTTTTTCTCCTCACACATCAAATTGGGTTTTCTCTCCTCACCATCAACCCCAACTTTCTCTCTCACACATCAAGCCCATCTTCCTCTTCTTCATCTTCTTCCTCTGCTTCCTCTTCTTCCTCTCTACTTTCTTCATTGTCCTTCCATTCTCATGCATCAAACCCTAATGCACGCATCGATCATAATATTTCGCCTTAAAGTTGCTTACATCAAACCCCAAAGCAGGCATCCAACTCTTCTTTATTCAATTCTTGCTCCCTTCTTGTCTTCTTCACTATTTTTACTATTTTTGGTTGATCTTATGGCTCCTCGGAGGTTATTTTAGGTAATGAGTGTTTTGAGTAGTATGAAATACTTATTTTTCTCTATATTTTTGAATTATTTTGTTTATCATTGTTTGTTCTTGCTTATTTATTTTCTCTTATGTTTAATTTTGATTATTTTAGTCAATTGTTATTTGATATCAATAATTCTGCAACTGTATAAAGTAACCAATTGTGCATCTTCATTAGTTCCTCTCATCCTTAAATTTATAAAGTTCTCTATGAATTATACATGTCAATTTTAGACTAAACTGAAGCTAAAATTTGGGGCCTTAGAAGCAATAAAATTATATAGTAAAGACTAGAGGCTTCTTCAACCCATAAATAGTAGTAAGGAACTCTAAAGTACCATGGTTTCAGCATTTCCCTCTAAGTTGGTATAGTTGTAGCTCAAGTTTCATATGAAATTTAACCAAAATATCATTCTATCCAAATTATCATAATTGAATCCTAGTCAAAATAAGGTGTGCATTACAAAAGGAAAAGCTCTTATAGTAAATGCAATTCATGGTGACCTAGAAATCAGTTTGTACATGAATTAATTTCAAACATGAATGAATCTCTTATCAGACCAAATATCTCTATTTTTTAATTGACTAGTGATATTTTATCTTCCTTTAAGACAATCTCTTCTAAGTTTACTAATGTTCATTATTTTGGGTTGGAATTTATTTTAAAATGTTTTCTATTTTTAGAACAATTCTGCTGGACTTACTTCATAAGTTTGTAATTTGTTCTGCAAGCTATGTTCTACCTGTAATGGCAATAACTTATTTAGCTATTAATTGTACAATAAATTTTGTTCTAGATACACATATGTTGTACACTAGACTAATATGAATGTGCACCTTTTGCAGATAATCCTGAAATTAGTACAATTCACATAAAATCTAAGCGAGCAATATAAAATCCTAAGCAACATAAAAGTCTAAAAATTTTGGCAAATATGAGTAAGAAGAAAAAATTAGAAGATGAGCAAAATGAATACACTATACATTTATACTCTAGATGCTACACTCGTGTCGTCATAGAAGCTACACAAAAATTTGTGAGAGAGCCACATAATAATATCATGATGCATACGCTCGTGTAGCAAGATTGGTAGAATTTTCTCGCGTTGATGCCAACATGCCATTGGTGCAAGAGTTAGTCTCTTGTTGGCCACACGAGAGCCACTTTAAGATTGAGCATCTCGCACTACCATTAACAAAGGAGGATGTAGCAGTTATGATTAATATGCCGATTGTTGGTCTTCCTATTGAGATATATTACAATGGAAATGAACTATTTCCTAAATTCTGTTATGAAGCATTTGGATGAAGATAATCAGAAATTAGATTGTTCTATCATTCTCAGGGTGTTGGAGAAACTATCACCTAGTAATGTGGAGAGTGATGTTGAAGATTTTGTTTGCTCTTTTATACTTTTCATATTCAATAGCATACTTTTTCAAAGAAGTAACTACACATGCCCACCAAGCCTTACACATTATTTGGAAGATATTGAAAGCCTTTCAAAGTATTCATGGACATCTGCTGTTCATGACTTCTTAATATAGTCTAGGGTTGAGACACATAAGAGAGTAAAAGAGATGAAGAAGAAAAGGGAAGGAAAAGTATGTTATTTAAATGGTGTCGTCGTCTTGCTCACTTGTTGGTTTTATGAGCATGTTGACTTTGTGAAGCCATCAAACCCAAACGTTTTCCTCGGTTGTTCAAGTGGGTATAAAATAAGGTGTTGCATCGATCCACAATAAAAAAAAGTACCTATAGAGAATAAGGCCAAGCTTGGTAATGTTTAATATTTATTTTTCTCAATTTTATATAGATATTTTCAACCTTGACTAATCTTAATTTCTTTTTCATAAATGCTTTCCCATAGTTAAAAAGACACTGAAATATGCACAAGAAGAGATGCATTTACTTGTGGATGAGCATGGTGCATCGAATGAAATGAAGAAACTAGTGGTTAGTGATTATTCTGAATAGTAGTCGGAAGACATGGAATGCGAAGAGGTGGCTTCAGAAGGGAGTAAAGATAGACCTGATCAAACGGCCTAGCCCGGCCCGACCCAGCCTGGCCCGAAAGCCCGCCCATTTGGCCTACCCATTATGCTACAGTGAAAACCAACGGGAAATTTTATAAACTGTACCATTTTATAATTTTTTACCCCACCTCTCCCATCATATATCAGCAACATGTACTGTTTAATATTTTTAATATACTTTTTTTTAAAAGAGAGAAGAATAGAAATATTTTTTTTAAAAATATGTAACAGTAAAAAATATTCTAAAAATAGCTAAAAATTTCTAAAAATGAGCAAAATAGGACCTCCACTTTTTTTTTTACCATTTTACCTTTTTAACAGAAATAAACAACTAGTTTATAGGGGTACTTTGGTAATTTTAACTTTTCTAAATTAATCACACATTCTTAAATTCTCTAATCTCTCAATTTCTTTCTAAATTAAAGGTTTCAGGATTTTTTTTCTTCAAATTAGCAAATTCTCTCCAATATGGATTCATTTGAAGATCATATAGAATTGCAAGTGGAAGGCAAAGATTCAATTAATCCTACACCCGCATCTCAACCTCAACTTGATTTGAAAAATCTGGGTTCGGCTTCGTCATCAGGCAGTTATAAGAGATTAAAGTTTGAGGTTTAAAAGTATTTCAAAAAGATTAAAATGAAAGATGACCAAGGTAATATTATAGATTGTAGAGCTAAATGTCTTCAATGTAATCATGATTTCCTGCATTAACTAAGAATGACACTACTCACCTATGAAGCATATTAAAGACAAGGATAAAAAAGGTCAACTTAATATTGGTCAAATGTTGCTTAATTAAGGTAGTTTCCGAAATATTTCTAATTTTCAATGGAATTATTAAAATACTTGTAAATAAATAGTTAAATATATTATTCGTAGAAATAAACCTTTTACTATGGGTGATGATCCGGAACTTGAAAGTTATTTACAAAGAGGTTTTAATCTGACTTTTAAAAAAATTTCTCATCATACAATTAGAAGAGATATTTTAAAATATTTTGCGGAAGAAAAGAAAAATTAATTTCAGATTTTAAGAAATTAAAATCTAGAATTTTTTTTAGTAGTGATATTGGGATTTCATGTCAATGTTGGTCTTTTATGTGTATAACCGTACATTTTATTGATGATAATTAGAAAACACAAAAATAAATAATTTCTTTTCGAAAGCTTGATGAGAGTCATACCGGTGAATATCTTTCTTGTAATATTATTCAAGAGTTAACAAGTTATAATATCCAAAATAAGGTTTTTCTCTCACTCTTGATAATGCATCTAATAATGATTTCATAATTTTTAATCTTCGATATTTTCTTCCTTTACTTTTTAATGGTGAATTATTACATAATAGATACTTGTGTCATATTATAAATTTAATTGTACAAAGTGGTCTAAACGAAATTGCTGAGCTAATTCAGAAAATTAGAGAAATTATACATCATATCATTTTTAATGATAAAAGAGCTAGAACATTTGCAAATATGTGTAAAAGGTATGGATTAAAAGCTAAAAAACTTTAATTAGATGTACAACATAGATGGAACTCTACTTATGAAATGTTAGAATTAGTACTTGAATATCAAAAAGTTATAATTGCTTATGTTTCTTTAGATATTAATAATGAACTAGAATGTCCTACTGATTTAGAATAGAAAAATACAGAAAAAATAAAAGATTTTTTAAAAATATTTTTTGATGCTACTAATATATTGTCAAGCTCTTATTCTCCTATAATTACAATAGCTGGTATACAACTTGTTAATATTGTTCAACTTTTTATTACTTTTAAAAATGATCGGATTTTACATAATATTTTACAAAAAAATTGAAACTAAATATGCTAAATATTTTGAATATTTTCCTTTACTTATTAGGTGTTGGCATTTTATTAGAACCTCAACTTAAAGAGACCGGCCTTTTTGATATTTTTAATGGTTTATACGAAGATAAAACAAGATGACTATTAAAAGTTATTTTGAACAAGATGACTATTAAACAAGATGATTATTAAAAGATGGTTTATATGAAAATAAAGATTACTATTATTAGTTATTTTGAAAGGCTTTTTAATAATTATTTTATTATATATGATTCTTTTTCCTCTTCACCTTCTGTTATTCCTCTGTAATACTAAGAAGTCATTACTTCCCCCGACTTAAAATGAGAACTTTTTCATCAATGTCAAGGGGAATCACTGAGCTTCAAACATATTACAATCATTTTATAAGTGAGGATGAAATAGATACTTTAGCATGTTGGAAAGCAAATGAGACAAGATTTCTAATTGTTACTGCTATGGCCTGTGATATATTAACCATACCTATGTCTATTGTACCTTCGGAATATGCTTTAAATCATGTTTAAGAAAAGAAACAATTGAAACGCTAATGTGCCTATAAGATTGGTATGCTGTCGAATCTAGATCACAAGTGGACGACCATTTTGGAATAGAAAATATTAGATTTGAGTTTTTAAATCTCAATGACTAATGTAATTTTATTTTATTTTTTATAATTAACAGATAGATTATGCTAATGATAGATAAGTGGGTACGTGCCAATCTAATTTTTTAAGTTTTTAAATCCTCCTATTTTTTGTATAACTATTTGTTTAATTATAAAAATATCTTTTCTTTCATTGATCTACTCACAAAAAATGTAATTCTTTTTTTTTTTTGCTAAGAGTCGTTGATCTATTCAAGTCACTCAGATGATCAGACCACAACCTTCAATCTTCATCCATCCGACGGTCTAGAATCACTAATCTTCTAATATATATACCAAGTCACTCAGATCGCATTAGGCATTTAGGGTATGGCGCAGAGGCGCAGAGTCGCATAGGAGGAGGGATGGAAGGATCAAGATCTTTGGCCTCCTCCTCATCACTGTCGGATATCTGAACTAGTACTCTTCTAGCTCTAGATCCAATGGTGGAAGAGGGATCAAGATCCCAATTCTATGGCTCCAGCCTCGGATGGGCTTCATGGGCCGAAACTCAACCCGATTCCGCGACCTCGATGACGACTCTCTGATTTATATCAATGGCTAGATGCCTGGAATTCATATTGGCTTCTCTCCTCCGGATCCAAGGATTGGGTCTCTGAGATGCTTCACCGAGGTCGAGAGATGGGCATGACCGTGTCCCGCACTTGGGCATTCAGCGATAGTGGGCCTAATGCTCTCTAGATCTCCCCTGGCTGCTTCGATGAGCACATCTTCGAGGGATGCATTTGATTCGTTCTTCTCGTATTTGGTTTTTGGAGTGAAATTGGTGATGGGTTTTGCTTTATTTTGAGTTGTGTCGTGGTTTGGTACGATGAAGTTGAGAACTTGGACAGGATTACTCATTGTGAATTGACTTTTGGACTAGAATTATTTGTCTTTCTCTTTCTTGCTAAAAGGTAAATCAATAATGAGTTTTGCGTTATTTTAATGTTCACGTCTTGTTTTGTTATAAAGTAAAGTTGATTTTCATCTGAAATCCTCTGCTGGCAATTTTTATTCAATACATTAAAATGCTTTAAGTTTTCAGTGGAAGAGATCTCTAATTGCTTTGAGTCGAAATTGCTGGTTATGATAGAAAGAGTGTATTTTCCTTCTAAATAAAAATATTAACCGAATTTAAATATTCATCTAAAACTTTGGTGCTTCACTGTTCGCCTTTGGTTTTAATGTTGTTATAATGCCAAGACTTTCTCAATTAGTACTGCTGTTGGGTTGCCAACTTGCATCATTAAATAGAAAGGAATACAGTATGAGACTATGAGTTGTAAGTTTGTTATTGACTTTTTCTATGGCAACTAAAGTTTTACTTGGATTAATGGTTTCTGTGGAATATATGGATAGTCAACATTGGTTAGTATGAGTGGAATGTTAATAGTTTTAAGTTAGAATTTGGTTGTATGCTGGATTGATGACTATTTATATTAGTAAAATGTAGTGAAGCAGGGAGAAAGAGAAGTCAGGAGAGAGAAAACAGAAGATAAAAATTGTGTGATTTTCTTTTAGTTGTGAGAACTTTAGATAAAAATTGTTTGAGCCTTCCCTGTAATTATATGTTGCTAATAGTTTTATAGGAATCTATGGTAGAAACTATGCTTAAATATTGAATTATTCAAATCGGTTGTATAATGTTATCTTTTTGTCTATAATACCCACCTATTAAGTTCAACCCAGCCCGACCCGGCCCGGCTAGCCCACTCTCTCATGGGCTGATGGGTGGTAATGGGCTAGATTATTCTAGCTCGACCTGGCCAGATTCACTTATGGGCGGGCCGGCGAACATAAGTGAATGGCTCGATAGGGCCAGCTTGAACCCGACCCGACCCACGCGATGATCACCTCTAAGTGAAGAGAAAGAGCAGAAGAAGAGGAGTGTGAAAAAAATGGTATATAATAAGTGTGTTTTTAGTTATATGCAATTCTTATTATATGCTAACAAATATTTTTATCCATTTTAAAATGTAGGATAAGTCAAAAAATGTGGGGGAGTCCTCAAATATTTATGTCCAGCTATGGATTAAAGATGTGAAGGAACTTATAGCTAGGCAAGTTGAATTGACACGGCGTGTGATTAATATTGAGGATATTATGAAGATACTGAAAGAGAAGATGGATACTTTATCAATGTCTCACTCGGCAACTGAAAAACACGCAAAAGACACACAAACTTCACCAGTTGTAATACTGAAAAATAAACCAATGAAAATTTTGCAAATCAGCCACTAAAAAGCATGCAAAAGCTTCTCATGTTGTATCTAATGTGCTGGCAGCGGCCGACTTATTAGTTGGCAAGGTGACGGATGACTTATTAGCTGAAAAAGTTTAGAAAAGGAAATAAATTTGGGACTTATCTCAATAAGTTCTACTGAAATGTTCTCTCTTAAGAAACAAATGATTAAGGTTTCAGGATACCCTTTGAAAGTTCGTCACTAACGATGAGCACAACAACATTCGAATGATACTAGAGATACAAGATGAGTACGTAACTTGTAAATCTTATTCACATTTTGGTACACTATACTCCTTTAATATTTTTAAATTTTATTAATATTTTTCTTGCAGTGCGGCGATTATATGGTGCAAAGATTATACTACTGTCAATAGAGAGCAGTTAGTTAATCTTCTCACTCATCATATGATTGGAGGAGATGTCATATGTATTCGTCAATAAATGTTATACAATATATAGTTGGCGGATTCGGCTACATATGCCTCTTGTTTATTTATGAGTGCTGAAGTCAATGTAATTTATTTTCATAGTAAATAATTATATTTAGTATTTATGGTTTATTTACAACAAATATTATTTTTTGTAGAGGGCAGCAAAAGCCAAAAATTTTAAAGTGCTTGCAACTTTTATGCAGTCAATTTATGAAAATCAAAGTCTTAATGAGAAAGATTATTGCTTCTCTCCACTACACACAAATATGCATTGGCACCTTCTCCTTGTTGATTTGAGAGAAGCAAAAAAATTTTATTATACTTCTCTATCTAGCGATAAGTACACAAAAGAGGCCAACAGCATGATAACCTACAAAGTAACCTGAGTATGTTAAATTATTTATGACTGTTAGAATCTAATAAGTACATTTATTTGCACAGGCACATAATATAAAGGATTATCTTTCTAATAGGCACAAAGAGATATACAACCGATGTGAAATTGATGAAACAAGCAATTGGAATATGATTTCTACAGAAAATATCCCACAACAACGAGGAATGTATGTGTTCTATTTGTTTTCCTTCTTATTTGAAGTTCTTATTATTCTTTATTATGAACTAATTAATAATATCATCTTACATGAATAGGCAAGATTGTGGTGTATTTGTCTTAAAATATGAAGATTGCATACAACAACGTTCACAGTGTGATTTTACCAGCGAAATATTGTAAAAATTAGGGCAAAGCTAGTCGCTGAAATTAACTATGATGGGTTGGTGCATAGAGGAGGTAGTAGCTAGAAGTTATAAAACTATACTATATAATTGAAATGTAATTGTCAAATTTATGAGGTAATATTTATGGTGTAACATACTCATGGTTGATTATTATTACATTTAGTTTGTATGGTTGTGTTGTTACGAATTACTGTTTTATATTATTGATGACTTCAGTGATGATTTATGGTGTAACATACGCAATGATGGTTAATATATTTTGTTTAAAATATTGATACAAATTCCAGAGATAATTTATTATTATTTCGGTGATGATTTATTATTATTGTGGTGTTATGATTTATGGTGCTCGATGATGATTTTAGTTTTCTGATCTGAATTTTTCTTTTACTTTCTGGAAGATAAATGCATTCAATTTATTAAACAGATGCAGACTTTTAATTTGGGTCATGATATTCTGTTGTTCTTAAATTTTTTGTTACTAAGGGAATGAATGTGATTTCTACAATCTGATTTGTCCAATCTCAGTGCATTAATTTCTGAAAGATAACTGCATTATATTTTAGTTTACTGTTAGTTGTTTTTTAATTTTTGTAATATGAGTGCATTCGGTTTGTTAAATAGATGTAGATTTTTAATTTGGGACATGATATTGTGTTGCTATTAAATTTTTGTTGCTAAAGGAATGAATGCAGATTTCTATAATTTAGTTTGTCCAATCTTAATGCATTAATTTCTAAATAATGAGTGCATTATATTTTGGTCTTCCATAGGTTATTTTTTACTTTATGTAAGACGAGTGCATTCAATTTCTTAAACATATGCAAATCTTTTAATTTGTCTAGATATGTGTTGGATGGATAGTATAGTGATATTTTTGTTTTCTATTAAGTCTCAATGTGTACTTTATGAAAAACTGCAGTGTACATTTTAAATATTCGATGTGTATAAATTACATATGCAATAAGTATAATTTTTTATGAAATTCCAATACGTATCTTATTTGAAATTGGAGTGTATAAATTACATAGGTAATGCGTACAAATTATATAAAAGTTCAAAATGATATTTTAAATCTCGATGCATATATTATTTAAAATTAAAGCGTACATTTTGCATAGACGATGCGTACAAATAACATCGGCGATGTGTAACATTTTTTTTCAATCTCGATGCGTACATTTGTTAAAATTAGAGCGTACATTTTGCATAGGCGATGCGTGAATAACATAAGTGATGTGTGACATTTTTTTTAAATCACGATGCGTATATTTATTAAAATTAAAGCGTACATTATGCATAAGCGATGTGTACAAATAGCATAGGTGATGCATGACATTTTTTTAAATCTCGATGCATATATTTGTTAAAATTAGAGCATATATTTTGCATAAGCGATACGTACAAATAACATAGATAATGTGTGACATTTTTTTTTAATATCTCGATGCCTACAAACAACATAAGTGATGCGTGATATTTTTTATAATATCTCAATGCGTACATTTGTTAAAATTAGAGCATATATTTTGCATAGGCAATGTATACAAATAGCATACGTAATGTGTGATATTTTTTTAATATCTTGATGCGTACATTTGTTAAAATTAGAGCATACATTTTGCATAGCTGATGCATATAAATAATATAGGTGATACGTGACGTTTTTCTAAATCTTGATGTGTACATTGTTTAATATTAGAGCATACATTTTGCATAGGCGATGCATACAAATAATATAGGTGATATGTGATGTTGTTTTTCTAAATCTCGATGCGTACATTGTTTAACATTAGAGCGTACATTTTGCATAGGCATCGTACAAATAACATAGGTGATAAGTGACGTTATTTTTTCAAATCTCAATGCGTATATTGTTTAACATTAGAACGTACATTTTGCATAGGTGATGCGTACATATAACATAAGTGATGCGTGGCGTTTTTTTAAATTTTGATCCGTACCTTCTTAAAAACTAGAGTTGCGATGCATACAAATTACATAAATGATGCGTGTAATTTACATATCCTATGTATTTATTTTTAAAATTTGTGATTATTAATTTATCAAAATGATGGATTTCTATCTCTATTTAATATTGTAACAATCCAATCCCCACAAAAAAAAAATTCATGGGCACGACGCGACCGACCACACTATGGCCGACCTCGTGCCCATGCCAACTGCTCATGCAGCTTGGTGGGGCGCCACGCGCCTGCAGCCTCTGCCGCAGCCAACCGAATGCGGCCAGCTGGCCGCGGTGGGCCCCGGCGCCGCCACTACTCCTCCACCGCCTTCTCTCTCTCTCTTTCTCTCTCTCTCTCTCTCTCTCAGCCACCCCTCTCTCTCTCTCTCTCTCTCGGCCACCCTCTCACTCTACTCTCTCTATCTATACCGGCACCTTCCCTAGAGCCGCCGCCGCCGTCGGTGAGATCTCTCACTCCCACTCTCTTTCCTTCTCTCTCTCTCTTGCCCGAGGTTGGGATCGTCGGAGCCGAGCTGCCGGCGCCAGCCGCTGGCTGGCCAGCAGCGGTCGGTGCCCTCCCCGTCGGCCCGTGTCCGCAACCTCCTCCCTCACCTCCTCTCTTTCTTCTCTTCCTCTTCTCTTCTTCTTCTTTCTTTCTTTCTTTCTTTCTTTCTTTTTCTCCTTCTTCCTCAGCTCCTTCTCTGTCCTTCTGCACAGTGCTGGGCTCGACAGTGCTGGGCTACACTGTCGAGCCCAGCACTGATGGCAGATGTAATTAATTTATTAATTAATTAGTTTATTTATGTTATTTATTTAGGTATTTTTCTTCTTAATTAATGCAAATATATTATTTAGACATTAACTATTTTAATAATATGATATATCCTTCAATATAATTTTATTAATGATAATTTTTATAATTAATGATTAATTAGGTATAAATATAGGTAATACTTATATTTATTTATTTATTTACATATCTATTAGATTAATAGATTGATTTGTAAATTATAATTATTAGATTTATATTCTAATACCCTCATCATATATATTTTAAGTATTTCTATTAATTTTATGATTATTCTGCAACAAATAAAATACTAAGTTTATTTAGTTATTTATTTATTATTTTATTGAGTAAAGACTGCGTTGTCCCTAATTAATCAAGATAGTGTATGAATTATAAAATTAATTAAAATTAGACCACCTCTATACTTATTTAGCCTTTTATTTTATTTTATAATTATATATTTAGAAATACTCTTATATAAAAGGAAACAGGCCTCTTCTATTTATATTATAAAACTTTTTATAAAGAATTATAATATTTAAATCGTATCTATATTATAGACCTAGTTATGTAATCAAAAATAAAGAAAAGTGATTCTAAATCTAATAAACCTTTATATTTTAACTGAATTAATTCTAATTAGATAAACAGCTAACATCATACTACTTAAATATTTCAGATCCCGACCCCCTTATTTGAGACCCCGTGGACCTTGCTAGCGATGAGTGTCACTTGGTTACCTGACGGACGTGAGAGATGCGTGGTTTGTATCTTCTGATCAGACGGTGAGTAGTCTTATCCCTTAGACGCCTTTCTCAAATTAGGTTATATTATATATTTGTGTATATGCATGTTTTGGCCTCCAGTATGATTATATGATTTTATCTAGAGATAATTATAGTCGAGCATATTTTATCATGCATTCGATTATACTGATTTGGAATATGAGTACATTGGTGATATATATAGAGATGATCAGAGATAATTCTACTGTTATGATTGTTTACCGAGTTGATCTGTAGCATAAGTATGCATGTGTTGACGATACAGTTGGAGACTACATTGCATCATTTTCTCTTGATTCCTATTCCACCTAAATTTCTATTAGGCATTGACTTGTTATCGTATTGGATATATGCATTTGCTCTGTCATTTAGAAGGAAAGCATAAAATGTGATTGATAGGATAGTTGATAGAAAGCGTGAGGATACCCGAGTGGGCGCGAGGGTTTGGACGCGCTTGGTGGATGATTGATCGCTCGACATAGTCGCGATCCTGTTGGCCTTACGTCCGAGGTCGTTAGTCTGTGTGTGCAGCAGACATTCGGACATATGCCGTTTGCTAGGGCATATGTGGCGAGCTATCCTCACGAGGTTTCTATCAATTATGTGTGTGCCCGGTCTGTATGGATGTTGATACCCTAGCGGATGGCAGGGTATGATTATATTTGAGATACTCCTTGCGGATGGCAGAGTATGCTCTGAGCCTTCGGGCATGATGTTGAGACTGGGTACCGGCTATTGACTGTGCACAGTGGTCTAGTATGTCGATATTATACTGAGATGTCGGTGATGATTATGATGTTGAGAAATGCATATGATTTCATTATTATTTGATTACCTGATTATCGAGTGGTCAATATTCATCATATATGATTGCATTTGATATCATAACGTGGTCATGGTCGGCATGCATCATGTGTCATATTTGAGAGAGAGTTATGATGATAGTATGATACGGAGATTTGTTTACTCATGGTCGAGGATTATATATACTTTTATCAGTTATGGCATGTTATCTACTTTTTATTTATATATTATTGAGGATACATTCATATACTCATTCATGGCATGATACTCTTTCTGATTCATATTATTCAGTATATGATTTACTCTCTGTTTGGCATCACTGATTCGGGGTAAGGTCTATTCACTGAGTCTTTTGCTCATGACTCTATTTCTTTTCTAACCCCTCAGATTTGTGGTACGTGATAGCGACCTGAGATATCTTGAGAAGATATTTTAGAGTGATGATGATGTGAGCTATTGATGTGTAACACCCCAAATTTATAAAAAAAAAAAATAAAAAAAATAAAAAAAAAAAATTTCCTGACCGACGCACGTGCCGAGCACGTGCGTCGGCCTGCCACCCTGCCACCCTCCCTCTCTTCTTCTCTTCTTCTCTTCCATTCCTTGCCGTGCACGCCACCTTCCCCATCTCCCTCATCTCTTCCCCCTCACCGCAGCCCCTCTTTTCTCCTCTCTCTCCCTCGTGGTTGCCGACAGCCGCCGAAGCCACCGAGCTCGCCGACCCTCCCCCTCCAGGTAAACCTCCTTCCTTTCTTCCCTTTCTCCTTCCCCTCCTCGGCCTCGTCTTTGTGCCGGACCCTTGCCGCCGCTGTCTTTTTGCTTGCGCGCCGCCGCCCGTGCCGTGCCGCCGCCGCCGTGTCTCCGCGCGCGCCGCCGCAGCCCCATCGGCCTCTCCACCTCCCCTTCGTCTCCTCCCTCGGTTGGGGAATATCGAGGAGGGTGGGTGGGTGGGAGGGGGGTTTGTTAAACCCCCGTGCCCTTCCTCCCTTTGGTGGGCTGCGGTCATACCGCGGCCCACCGATCCTCGGGTGGGCTGCGGTCGGGCGCGGCCCACTGAGCCTTGGTGGGGCTGCGTCGGTCGACGCAGCCCACCGAGCCCCTTGGTGGGCCGTGGTTGGACCCAGCCCACTTCGGCCAAACTTGTGGGGCGGCACCAATTGCGGCCCACCTTGGCCCTTTGCCTATTAGGTTAGGTTTGAGTCTACCTATTGCCTCTAGCCTAGCCCTTATGGGTCCATTTGGACCCTATAACTCGTTTACCATTTTCACCTAATTTGATTAGCCCGATCCTTAATTTTGGGATAATATAAGATTCCTAGGATACCCTTGACTCGTACCAAACATAAATGTGCTAATAAGATAATTAATTTTATTAGTTCGCTAATGACTTTACTTGCGTGAATTAATAGGGCGGCACCGCGTGAGGAAGATTTTGGGATCCCGGACTAACTGACGAGTTTTACCATACCGTGGAGACCCCCCAGGCGAGTAGAGTTATACAAATCTAGAATAACATGATACAGTAGGAAATGTCAGTATTAATGCATGCAGTTGGTACTCCCTGTTATATCTTTTGCATATGTAGCTATTTATAACTGCATTCGGTATAGTATCATGAGAAAGATAATGTGTATGATAATGCTTTACATGTGTCATGTATGGTATACCGTTGCATAGATGTATGATTCTTTGTGGATATGGACTGTAATGATCATGATGACTATAACATGCTTTATACACGCATAAACACCGCACCACTTCCACCTATCATTAGTAGTCGACTCGACTAGGCGGTACCCCTACTCACTCGGCCCGGGGTTAAGGGCGAGTGTATCATATATGTCTATACTATTAGCGGCCTACACCCGAGGTCGGGAAGCCCGTGTGGCATTCGGGTAGTTATACCGCATAGTCGGGACTAGATTATAATGATAGAAGAATATGATTGTGAGGCGGGGATATAACTCTAGCGGGCACCCGACGACGCAGGTTAGGGCGTCTCGTTGATGAGCCGAGGGCTCTGATTCTCCGCCGAGGGCGGTGATGATTTAGAGAGAGTGAGATATGGGCTGACGACCGGGGTCCTGAGTCTGATGGCCACAGACAACCGGTCACATGTAGTGTCGCCATACACGTGTAGGTGACATTACCGCTAGATGTGTATATATCCCCCCTCGATGTATGCGATGATGGACGATTATGTGATGGATGATTAGATGATGGATGATTGTTTCTTAAGAGTATTTACCCTGTGTGGTGAATAGCTCGGTGAGCGATGATGAGTATGATTATTGCTTTGGTAGATATGAGGTGACTAAACTGCTATTTTATTGCTATGCATAATATGTAAACCTATGATTGAGATGTGTACGAATAAGAGATTGCCTCAAACTTTATATCTGTGTGAACTTATCATAATATGTTTAGGAACTAGCATGTTCCAAGATAGTGATTGGTAATCTTTATCAACTGCATTGACTTAGTAAATTAGGGTAAGTCATTTTAATAAGCATGTCGTTATCGTTAGCAAATATAGGCATACATTGGATATACACCGTGATGTCATTATTTTAGATTGTATGGATCCTACTATTTGGGCCGTAAGCTCACCCCTCGTGGCGTATTATTTCAGAGCTAGGGGACGCAGGTGCGGGTAGCGAGGAGTAGCCGCTTTCTTTCCTTTAGTACGTATTTTAGTTGTATTAAACCCCTGCGAGGGTATGATGATGACGTTGTATCTTTTTGGACTTTAACATAGTATTTTGAATGTATATTTGGAAGGCTTGTTGTGGCCTGTGGACTTGTATCCGGACTCTTATAATTGAGTTTATTTATGGTGAAATTGTGCTGTTGTGTGCCTTGTGAAATCCTTGTACTGACAGGTCATGTGATGTACCGCGTGGGGGAAATTATCCACGCGGTTTACACATGTATTTGGAGGTCTGGGTGTTTCATGATGCGAGACGGTATAGAAGATAGTTTAACCAGACATTGAGCTGTATCGTTGTTTGTTATATTTTTGCCTTATTGTATCGAATGATGATTTGTATAGTATATATCAGAATTTATAGCACTCGTGTATCAGTTGTTTAGTTGTATCTTAATGGTTTATTGTGGCCTGTGTGGGCCCTGCCAGATTATGTAGTGGTCTTGTGTATATTATTATGAATTTGGATATTCGTATGTTAACAAGTTTATTTGGTTGATAGCATGATGTATTTGGTGATGGATTATGTGATCATGGATATGTTAACAGGTTTTATTTGATGATGTCATGATTATATGTGCACAGGAGAGTATCTGGGTGTGACGGGCCCCGCCCGACCTGTCGCGTGCGCCGCGCGTGCCGTGTGGGCGCGTGCGCGTGCACGTGCCCGTGCCGGGCGAGGGCGTTACAAATATCATGTTAATTTTTTTATTAGTAATTTTTTATTTCTTGGTAAAAAAAGTAAGAGTTTCTTTATTTAGATTTTGATGCTTACCTTAGCTAAAATTTCTACCAAGTTTTGTATACTCTTTGGGAGTATTTACATTGTGATTTTATAAAAGGTTTAAATGCATATCTAGTTAATACGAATATGTTAGATCATAAAAAATATATGCAATCTTTCACTGTCGTCTTATCTCCTTGGTGTCCGGCAAAGAAGCTAAGGATGATATTTGCACCGAAGAATGAATAGTGAACAAGATGAAAGAGATGTTTAATGGAGAAACTATCTTCTATGATTGCTAAATGACATTTTAGATGAGAAATAGTATTTGAATTGTTAATGATGAAAATACGAGATGGAAAAAGAATGAGAGGAAGAAAATGGCAAAAGAATGAGAGGAAGAAGATGGAAGGAGGAAGAAGATGGGGAGTAGGTATCTGGAAAATCACGCTAAAGAGGAGGACATGGCAGTCTTTTCTTAGTTTGTTAGGTCTAAATTAGTAAATAAGGTAATAAGACAATTTGGCGGGTATTAGTTTTGCTGTTTTAGGACACGACAATCTTATTGAGATTTGCTAGGGGTAAATTGGTAAAAAAAAAGGCTTGAAATTGCAATTGGATAACCAGGGGCCTATTGGTGCCAATTTGATAATTTATGAACTTTTTGGTGCAAATTGCTCGCTATATTAGCATACTATGTCACTTTTTCTGTACTAAATAAGGATTCATCTAGAAAAGTATCATTAAGAGGAATGAGTGTTTTAGACCATTTGCTACCACATTTTCTGTTCCCTTCTTATCCTTGGTAGTGAGATGATATTCTTGTAAAAGTAAGCCCAGCGTAAGAGTCTCAATTTAGCGTAAGGCCCTATTCACATCTAAAATAGGGATGAATAGCAATAGCAAAACCTAATTTGTTATTCCTAAAATAATGATTATATTCTAGGAATAGTTATTCCTATATTTACCTGTATTATGAAATAGGAGTGTAATAATTATTTTTGATGTGATATAAAGTGAATGAAATGATGGAAAAAATTACTATAATAACCTTCAATTTGATTTAAAATAGATTGATAGGATAGAGGGAGAGAAACTTATAATATTATAAGTATGCAATACATGCATGAAATATTGCATTATCATGCTCTACGCACCTACCAGCATGTACTATAGTGTGAGCATACATATGTATTGTGTGCCAGTACATATGTAATGCATTATCTTTTAGCAAGCAATATTAATTATTAATATATTTTACTTATTTACCATCATATATTACTATGTTAGGAGCATACCTATGCATTGTGTATTGATACGTATGTAATGTATTACTTTTTTGCAAGCAATATCAATCATTATCATGCTTTACTTATCTACTAGTGTTTATTACTATGGTGGGAGCATACCTATGCATTATGTGCTAATACATATGTAATGCATTATATTTTAACAAGCAATATCAATATTTGCATGCTTTACCTATCTACTAATGCCCATTACTATGGTGGAGTATACCTATGTTTATGTGCTGATACATATGTAATAAATCATATATTGGCAAGCAATATCAATCATTACCATGCTTTAGCTATCTACCAGCATATATTATTATGGTGGGAATGTACCTATGTATAGTGTGCTAATACATATATAATGCATTAAAATATTAGTTTATTTATATTAGTCTTTTATTATATTTAATCCTACATATTTTCTAGTTGACAATAATATATTATATTTTCTAGTCTTTTATTATATTTAACCCTAACATATGTTCAATTCTTGTTATCTTATTTTATTCTCTTCTTTTTCACCATTTTCATCATTTTTGTTTGATCTAGGCGCAAGACAAATGCTTTGGTGATTTTAGGTGATTAGTATTATTTTATTACTTTACAACTTTTAGAGTCATTGCATCATCATCATACATTTACACTGATCTAAATAATATATGAATAAAAACATGGCTAGGAATCACACTGCTTTTTATAATTGAGGCTAAAAAATGATAATTGGAGTTGCCCAATTTAGGAGCCCAATATGTAACTAATTTTCCAAAATGTACTAGATAAATATAATTTAGTTTCATTTGCCATGAAATATTTTTTAGCATAATACTTCTCTAAAATATTTAATGGTTATATATATTTTTTAAAATTAATACGGCATATGATATCAAATAACTCAATTTCGCATTTAGACTATTAACTGATGAGATCTAGTATGATGTCAAATGGATACAATTCAGTGCAAACATGTTCAAATATGTATAAAAAGTATTAAATACTTCTCTACTTAGTGATAAATACATAAAAGATGCTAACGGCATGGTAACTTACTTAGTAACTTGGGTACATTGAAAGTATTTACTAGTTAAGATAAAACAAACAAAATATCAATGCGAAAAGTGACTACGGGTCAGGGAATCATCTAAACCAATTGCAAACATGATTATCTCTAATGGATTTGATCCAAATATATCATAGCTACGGTGGTATTCAAAGCATAGATTATAACATGATGACCAAAATTCTAATTCGAGATATCTTTCGATAGAGCTAAGAAAGAAGCAATTCTGGTATCGAATTAATAAATTATCTAAGAAAACATTCTTAAAAAATTATTTAAATTCAGAATATAGAGAATAGAAAATGTAAATTTTATTGAGATAAACAAGATACCAAGGTATAGAATCAACCCTTCACCGAAGCCAACAATAGAATTAGCTCTATAAAGCTTTTTATTTATTTTTTCCTCTCTTCTATCTTTTGTGATTAAAAATAGCTTAGAAAAAGTGTCCCCAAGCCCACTTCCGAGATGGCTTTATATAAGGGTTCTAGAAAGGATTAAAACTAGAAACCCACAAAAAAATAAAATATTTACGGAGGTAGTGTAACAGTTTCAAAATAGTTTCCAAAACTTGAAATTCTAGCTATTTTCAAAATATGTATGCAACAATAATTTAGGAATTCCAGCCATAGTAATTCAAATTTTGAAATTGTGAGATTTCCTAATTTGATTTAGCGAGCTTGGATCTACAAGTTGGATTTAAGTTGTACTCCTTGATCCAGTCACTCCATGTTCCACTTTATGCTATTTGGTTTGACTAAGCTAGTTTTCTTAGCAACCTGAAATAATGACCTTAGTAAGAATTTGCAATTAAATTAATAAAATATTCTAAGATGGGAAATAGACAAGCATATAAAGTCTTTAAATGTATTTTTATGCTCTTATCCATTGTTGTTCTACTCTTCGGTATCCTCGAACACACTCTAGGTAATCTCTGAATGGATCAAGGTTGTCGATGCTTTGCCAATCATGATCACAGATATAATGGAATAGGCCAAATAGGTTCATTAGCATGAGGATGTTGTACCTAGTCCGATGGTGCGTCTATTGGTGGTGAAATCCCCACCGGTCTCCCTTGTGGTTTTGGACTTCGCTAAGTATATATTGTAACAACCTATCCTCTAAAAATAAAAACAAAAATTATTTACATGGGCACGAGGCCGGCCACACTGCCACACACCCCCTCCCATCATCGCAGCCCGCCAACCTCCCCCCTACAGCCTCTCTCTCTATCTTTTTATTCTCTCTCTCTCTCTCTCTCTCTCTCCCCCCCCCCCCCCCCCCACCGCCAACCTGCCGCCGCTGTCGTTGTGCTGCCGCAGGTGAGCCTCTTCCTTTGTCCTCTTCTTTCTTCTCTCTCTCTATCACTATTTCTCTTTATCACTATCTCTCTCACTCTCTCTTTTTTCTTTCTTTGGGCTTGGGCTCGTCGGAGCCAAGTCACCGGCGAGAGGCCGACAGCTGGCTGGACACCAGCTGCTGGTGCCCTCCCCGTCGGCCCGGGTCCGCACCTCCCTTCCCTCCTCCCTTCTTCTTCTTCTTCTCCTCATTCTTCTTCTTCTCCTCCTCCTCCTTCTTCTTCTTCTCCTTCTTCTTCTTCTTTCTTTCTTTCTTTCTTTTTCTTCTCCTTCCTCGGTTTCTGCTTTTTCTTTTTCTGCACAGTGCTCGGCTTGGCCCAGCACTATAGCAGGCCGAGCCCAGCACTGATGGCAGTTTTTTTTAATTAATTAATTATTTATTTATTTATTTTATTGATGTTATTTATTTAGGTTTTTCCTTCTTAATTAATGCAAATAGATTATTTAGACATTAATTATGTTAATAATAATCTATAATCTTCAATATGATTAGTATTAATTATAATTTGTATAATCAATGATTAATTAGGTATAAATATAAGTAATACTCATATTTATTTATTTATATCTCTATTAGATTAATATATAGATTTATAAATTATAATTATCAAATTTATATACTAATATTTTTATGAGATACATTTTAAATAATTCTAATAATTTATTATACATTATTATTTTGTAATAAATAAAATAATTAGCTTATGTATTTATTTATTATTTTATAAAGTAATGACTATATAGTCCCTAATTAATCAAGATATAATTTAATTATAATTAGGTTTTTATCTATATTTTTATTTTTATTTATAATTAAAAATCTAGCTAGTTATAAAAATAAGTAGAAATTCTAAAATCTAATAAATCATCATATTTTACTTGAACGGATTATAATGAGATAAACAACTAACTTTATGTTACTTAAACATTTTCAGATCCCGAACTCCTTATTTGAGACTCCGTAGACCTTTCTAGCGATGAGTTTTACTCGATTGATTGGCGAATGTAAGGAATACATGGTTTGCATCTTCTGATCAGTGTGAGTAGTCTTTTCTCCTAGACGCCTTTCTTAAATTAGGTTATATTATATATTATGTACATGCATGTTTTAGCCTTCAGCATGATTATATGACTTTATCTAGAGATGATTACAGTTGAGCATATTTTTATCATGCATAGAATTATGCTGATCTTGGATACGAATATGATGATGATAAATAGAGATTATTAGAGATGATTATACTGTTATAACTTTGTGTCGGAGTAATTTCTAGTATGAGTGTGCATGTGTTAGATACATGGTTGGAGTCGGCATTGCATCATTTTTCTCTCAATTCTTGTTCCACTAAATTCTTGTTATGCATTGACTCATTATCGTACTGGATATATGCAAGTGATCTGGCATTTAGAAGGAAAACATGAAATATGATTGATAGGATAGTTGATAGAAAGCATGAGAATATCCAAGTAGGCGCTAGGGTTAGGGGTGCCTGGAGTGATGATTATGGTCGTTGATATGCGATATCTCGTGGTCCATGTCCGAGGTCAGTTGAGTTTGTGCGCACAAACAATCAGACACATGTCGTTCACTAGTGCATATGTGGCGAGTTATCCTCACGAGGTTTCTATCAACTATGTGGGTGCCCGATCTGGATAGATGTTGATACCCGAGTGGGTGGCGGGGTATGATTATATTTGAGATACTCTTGCGGATCGTGGAGTATGCTTTGAGCCTTCGGACATGATGTTGAGACCAAGTACCGGGTGTTAACTATGCACAGTGGTCTAGTATGATGATATTATACTGAGATGTCGATGATGATTGTGATGTTGAGAAATGCATATGATTTCATTATAATTTGGTTACCTGATTATCGAGTGATCAATAAGCATCATATACGATTGCATTTGATATCCTAGCATGGTGGTCGACATGCATCATGTGGCATAGTTGAGAGAGAGTTCTGATGATGGTATGACATGGAGATTTATTTATACATTGTCGAGAATTATATATTTTATCACTTATGACATGACATGTTATCTATTTTTCATTTATGTATTATTGAGGAATATTTATATACTTACTCATGATATGATGCTCTTTCTGATTCATATTATCTAGTACATGATTTACTCTCTGTTTGGCATCACTGATTTGGGGTAAGGTCTATTCACTGAGCCTTTTGCTCATGACTCTCTTTATTTCTTTGTTTTAACCTCCACAGATATTATGGTACGTGATACCGCCTTGAGATACCCTGATGAGATATTTTAGAACAAAGATGAGGTAAGCTATAGATGATAGTTTATATAGAAATTGAGTTGTACCAATATTTGATATTTGTACTCTTTTGTATTAGACGATGATCTGTATGATACAGGTCGAATCATGGTGTACTCTTGTATTAGTTATTTTAGTTGTATCTCGATGGTTTGTTGTGGCGTATGTGGGTCATACCAGATTATGTAGTAGTTTAATATATATTATTATTGATTGGGATATTCATATGTTAACAAGTTTATTCGGTTAATACTATAATTTATCTGGTGATGAATTATGTGATCATGGATAGGTTAGCAGGTTGTATTTGATGATGTCATGATTATATGTGCAAAAGAGAGTATTTATGCGTGACGGGCCCCACTCGACCTGTCGCGTGTGCCGCGCGTCGTGTGGGCGCGTGGGCGTGCACATGCCCATGCCGGGCGGGGGCGTTATATATATGGTTGATCGATTCATGGCATACTCCATCAAGGCAGCATGATTGCTTTGCAATTATCCAACCACTGCATCAATACTTGTAACATGTCTAGGATCTCATTTGAATATTAATCTCCAATTAGAGATATTAATCTCCTTGCATTTAATTTGGTTTTTATCTAGTTTAGTATACTATATCAGCAATTTCCTAATTGTTGCTTGTCCGACCAAATTTGCCAGCTAGTAATCGTCGTCCGACCTTGGCTTCGACCCTGGAAACTTCCCCAGCGTTGCATTGTCGGTCGTACCTTCCACCCACCAACTAACCTCTAGGTGAGGCTAAGCCATGTGAGATTTTTCCCGTCAGCCTTGTGACTTGGTTTCAGCCACCGCCATTGCCGTCCTTGCTTCTTTTTCGGCTAGTATAGCTCTCAGTACCATTCTCTGTCTTATTATTTGGTTTCCAGGCTGCATTCTCCTAGATTTGGGTGGATTGGCATCTCCATTAATGGAGGTCTTCATTTCTTTTCTTTTTTTTGCTTTCCCTCGTGATCCTAACAAAGAAGATGAAGATGGAGGTGGGGTTGGGTTAGGCAAAGTTAATTATCAGATTGAGGTCATATTGATTTAATTATCAAGAAATGATAATTCATTTGTTTAGAATATTAGAGGATATGAACTGTAATAATTGTGAATAATATTTTATTTAAATTGATTATTTATAATAACTATTAGGTTTAATATTCTTAATAGTTATTTCGACTAGACCAATAGTTGGACTGACCTAAGCCCATGACGAAAGTGTCGTGTTATGTTTAGTTAATTAGTTTTATGATTAGATTGATTTGCTTATGATGCCATTATATTCATCATAATCCACAACCGTACGGGGAGGATATCCGTGATGCAGAGGAAAACAAATAACTATGAGCGATTTCAAGAGTAAAACACTAAACCAAATATAATAAGAAAATGACTTGACTCAGACTTGACTTGATCTTCTCAACTGACTTAGTCGGTCCAATTGACTCGGGCTAATTTAGACTCAAACTGAAATTTGGTGTAATAACCCAGATCTAAAATAATAATAATAATAATAATAATAATAATAATAATAATAATAATAATAATAATAATAATAATATATAAATTAAATTAAAAAAAGAGACAAAAAGAAAGAAAGAAAAAGAACAAAATTAGTGTTGCATGGCACGAGCTTGTGCCATACAAGTTGTGGGCACGCTTTGAGGGCGCCACAAGCGCCCACAACAACCAATCCGACCAACAAGGCTGGCCAGCTGGCTGCGGTGAGCCCCACCGCCGCCGCAGCCGTCGTCTTTTCCCTCCTCCACCGCCTTTCTCTCTTCCTCTAAATCTCTCTCTTTTCACTCTCTCTCTCTCTCCCCATCCCATCTTGTCGACGCTGGCCTACTGCCACCGTCGTCGTCGTCACCACCAAGGTGAGCTCTCTCCTCTTTTCTTCCTCTCTCTTTCTCATCTCTCTCCCTCTCTCTTTCTTACCCTTGGGCTCGGACTCGCCGGAGCCGAGCCGCCGATGAGAGGTTAGCCGCCGACGAGAGGCTGGTCGCTAGCTGGCCACCAGCGGCTAGTGCCCTCTCCGCCGACCCAAGTCTGCACCCCCTCATTTCCCTTCCTTTCTGCTTCTTCTTCTCTTCTTCTTCTTCTTCTTCTTCTTCTTCTTCTTCTTCTTGTTCTTCTTCTCCTCCCTCATTAGTTGCTATCTCCTAGCTACAACAATACTGGGCTCGGCCCAGCACTATAGCAGATAGGGGGTTTTATTTTAACATTTTTTCTTTTTTCTTTTAACTAAGTATTTTATGTAGTTAATGCAATTAGTTTAAATAGGACATTATATATATATATATATATATTTGGAAATATAATTATTAGCTAATTATAATTATTAGAATTAATAGTTTATTATATTATAGACACCTAAATATACATATTATTTACATATAATATTACTTGCATATAATAAATTAATACTTAGCTTCATTAATTATAGTCATGAGATTTATAAATATACCCTTCATTATATATATATAATGTATTTCTAGCATTTTATTGTTATATACTATTTTGTATAAAAATAAAATACTAAACTTTGATAATTATTTATATATGACCGAATAATAATTATTTTACCTGTATTTAGCGATTATTAAAGTAAAGAGTAAGAACCACAAAGATTAACTATAATTAGATTTTATCTATACTTATATTTTTATAATTATATATAAGTCTCTTATTATCATTTTATAATTATATACTTAGACTACTTTTATATAAAAAGAACAACCGTTTTATTTTTATTTCATAACTAGTATTTTATATGTATATTTATATTACCATAATTATATCTATAATTAAATCTAGATATTTAATAAAATATAAAAAAAGGAATTCTAAACCTATTAAATAATCGTATTGTATATGAAATAATTCTAATTGGATAAACGGCTAATTTTATACTACTTTAACATTTTCAGACTCCGGACCTCAAAGCCTTTCTAGCGATGCGCGACGATTAATTGATGGACGTGAAAGATACGTGTGTTGAGTCTTTTGATCAGATGGTGAATAATCTTATCTCCTAGACGTCTTTTTTAAATTAAAATATATTATATAATTATGTATATATATGTTTTGGCCTCTATTTAAAGCATATTTTATCATGCATTTAATTAGGTTGATCTAGGATGTGAGTACATTGGTCATATATAGAGATGATTAGAGATGAATATACTATTATGATTTTATGTCGAGATGATTTTTGGCATGGGTGTGCATGTGATAGACTAGCAGGAATATGCATGTGTTAGATATATAGTTAGAGTCTGAATTGCATCATCGTTCTCTTGGCTTCTTTACCACCCAAATTCATAAGTTGCATGATCTGTTGTAATACTGGATATATATATATATATATGATCTATCATGTATAAGAAATCATAAAAATATATGTATATGTGATGTGATTGCTGGAATAGTATCTGATCCAGACTGAGACTGGACATATTCTTAGCATATGATAGAGTATGGTGATGGCTGATAGTTGTACAGTTAACGTATAACAAGGTACAATTATTATTAATATACCCTTGACGTATGACAGGATATGATTATTTACTGAGATACCTTTAGCGTATGGCAGGATATGATTATCTTCTAAGATACCCTTAGTGTATGACAGGGTATGATTTATCTTTAGAAATACCCTTAGCATATGATAGGGTATGCTTTGAGTTTGTGGCATGATGGGTATCGAGTTTGGGGTCGGGTACCGTAGTCCAGCATAGTGGATGATATTCAGAGTCGAGACGAATGACTATGATAGTGAAAAATATGTGAATTGTATCTAACTCTAATATATATAATATAGAGTAGTTGGCATGCATCATGCATCGATATTGATATGACTATTATCACTGGATTATGATTGTTATACTTTATATGTTGTTATATTGGGTGATGTTATATTATAATTTCATCATGAGATATATTTTTGGCTGAGGACATAAAATGCTCATTCATGTGAATTGATTTCATTTATATATACATATGTTATTAAGGATACATATATACATGCTCATATATGACAATATACTTCGTTCGATTCATATTATTCCAGTATATGATTTACTCTCTGTTTGGCATCACTAATTCAGAATAATGTCTATTCACTAAGTCGTTTACTCATGACTCTCTTTATTTCTTTTCTAACCCCCTCTCCCCCAAAGATATTATGGTACGTGATAGCGACTTGAGATATCTTGAGAAGATACTTTAAAACAAAGATGATGTGAGCTATAGATATGAGATAGTATAGAAGATCGTTTATCTAGATATTGAGTTGTATCATTATTTGATATTTGTATTCCGTTGTATAGACGATAATTTGTATAATACAGGTTGGATTATAGTGTACTTATGTATCAGTTATTTTAATTATATCTTGATAGTTTATTATAGCCTATATGGGCCCTACTAGATTATGTAGTTGTCTAATATGGTTGTTGTGGTTTTAGATATGGATATGTTACAAGTTTATGTGGCTGATAGTATGATTTTTTTGTGATGTATTATGTAACCACAGGCGTGTATATGTGCGTGGCGGCCCCACTGTCCTGTCACGTGCACCGCGCATGCCGTGTGGGCGCGGGGGCATTACAATTGGTCTAGATCATGTCATGGTGGCTGGGAGGAAACCAAATGGGAGAGAGAAGGAGAACTATTATTAGGGAAAACGATGTAATAATTGCATAAAATCTAAAAGGGACACTCTCTACATATTTATAGAGACTAACCAAACTCTAATTAAGATTTAATTTAACCAATTAAACAAGCCCTAGATAACTCGGACTCTAACTCATTGAAATAAGCAAACTAACTCAATTAAGTAAATTACCAAAGCAACTAAGATTCCAACTAACACATAATCACATAAGATAAAATAGACTCAATCCATTAAGCCTAATATCTTTCTATGTGCATCTACTCAATTTGTTCTCTAAGTTCACTCGAGAAAGTGGTCCATTAAGTTTGACTTGAGTTCTTAGGTTGCTTCTTCCATCAACTTGCCAACCACTTAACCAACACTACCATTCTCCTATCATATCTAACTTGTCACCTAGCCAAGAGCCTTGTCAGCTCAGGGTTTGTTGAGTTTGCCTTAATGGGCTCAGTCATATCGACTAAGTGACCCCATGACTCCTTGGGCAGTTCAAGTAGATATACCACTAGTCCATCTCCCCTTAGATTTGAGACAGCCCAAAAAAAAAAAAAACAGATAAGCTAGCTTTATTTGGGTTGCACCATGGTCAATCAATACGGTTGAGTTGAATATAGACCTAATTTGATGATATTCGAGACTGAACATGTCACATCAGAAGATGTTGGGCTTAATGAATCAAAGGAACCCAACCCCTCTATATATAGATGTTAGTTACAATGAGTCCCACTAGGACTAGCCCTAAAGGTTGACACAACTCGAATCAAAACTTATTTTAAAGGCTTACATGACTTAATTAGACTTGTCTTAAAGTTGTCGTGACTTATTTAGGCTTAGCTTAACTAGATTTGTCTTAAGGGCTGTCATAACTTATTTTGACTTGCTTTAATGGCTCACATTACTAAACTTGTCTAAAAGACTTACATCATAAAATAATTAAAAGATAAATAGACTCAACTTGGCTTGACTTAACTCACGTAGTCGAATCGTAACATATGTGGAGGGTTGCCCTTTTTAAGGATTATATAAATACTAAATTATTCTCCTTAATCCTAACTCTCTCACAAAATGTTCATCTTAGTCGATCTCCACCATATAGTTTGGCCATCTCCTCCCTTCAATTGTCATTTCTCCTATTCTCTTAGGGCCGACCATCTCATTTATCATCAGCCCCTAAATTACTGCTCCATCTCGTAGGCACAACCACCACCCAATCGCTTTAGTGTGCACGATCTGGGGCTTTTGCCTATTCAGACTCTTTATCAAATTAAAACCAGTCCAAACTTAGCCAATCTATAAAATAAGGCCCTAACTCACTTTCACACCAAATTTAAACCTCAAACACCTAGTGTCAGACCATCGTTAGATATTAGCTATTTGAATTCATGCGAAACCCATTTACTTTTCGTTAGTGCAATATTTTATAATGAGAAATTAGTGGACATAAAATATTATTAAATGTAATGTACAATCTATATGAATGTCAAGTCAGTTAACTTATGAAAGATCTGTACGTGCAAATAAATTAAATATTAAAATTTAAAATGGTGAAATTCAACATTCTCGGTTGTTTCAGTACGAAGGCATTTTTTCAATTTAAACATATGAGAAGGAAATTTATGATCTTCGAAACTTTTAAGTTGTTTCACATATACATCTTCATTTAGAATATCATTCAAGAAAGCACTTTTAATATCCATTTGAAAGAATTTAAATTTTAAATGACAAAAATGACAAGTAGTATACGAATAGACTCTAATCTAGCAACAGGAGCAAATGTCTTATCAAAATCTATATCCTCAACCTGAGTGTACCCCTGTGCTACTAGTCTGCCTTTATTTCGAACTATATTGCCATTTTCATCACTTTTATTCTTATATATCCATTTTGTTCTAATTATATTCACATTCTTAGATCTAGGAACTAAATATCAAACATCATTCCTAGAAAATTGCTCTAGTTCTTCATGCATAGCATTGATCCAAGAATTATCTAACAATGCTTCCTTGACATTTTTAGGTTCAAAAGTAGATATATAACAAGTAAATAATACCTCACTTTGGATTTGTCGTCTTATCTTTATTGGTTCATTCACGTCTCCAATCACTTGTGACAGTAGATTATTTAGTTTCACTCAGACTGATGGTTCTAGTATACTGCAATCATCTTTGTTCTTTTCAACCTTGTCCTCGTCTTATTTTTCAATTAATAGATCAAGCTCATTTTCAATGTCATCGTCATGTGTACCTGTATGAACAAAAATAGGAGTAACTTCAGTTTTGTCAGTAGTGGTTTCATTTATAATAACATTAGTAGATTCCATAACAGTAGAAGTGTCAAGATTGAATACTCTGTAGCTCTGCTATTATTAGAATACCTTAAGAAGATGTTGTAATAACCAAATAATAATAATAATAATAATAATAATAATAATTAATATAATAAATAATAATAATGTATAAATAAAAAAAAGACAAAAAGAAAGAAATAAAAAAATAAAAATAAAAAAAATATTGGTGTTGCATGGCACGAGCTCATGCCATGCAACGTGGGCGCGTGTTGGGGGCGCCACATGCGCCCACAACCGCCGGCCCGGCCAACCGGGCCGGACCAACTAGCCTGCGGCGGCCCCGCCGCTGCCGCCCTTCCCTCTCCTCCACTGCCTTCCCTTTCTCTCTCTCTTTATATATATATATATATATATATCTCTCTCTCTTTCTCTCTCACATATTCTCTCTCTCCCTCTCTCTCTCTTTTCTCACATATTTTCTTGCCGACGCCTGTCTGCCGCCGTCGTCGCCGCCGCAGCACCACCCTCACCGCCTCTCTCTTTCTCCCTCTAAATCTCTCTCTCTTTCGATCTCTCTCTCTCCCTCTCTCTCTCTCTCTCTCTCCTTCCCTTGCCGACGCCGGCCTACTGCCGTCGTCGCCGCCGCACCACCTTCTCTTTCTCTAACTCCCTCATTCTCTCTCTTACCCTCCACTCTCTCTCTATCACCTCTCCCTTTCTCACCACCTTCTCTCTCTCTAACTCCCTCGTTCTTTCTCTACCCTCCTCTCTTTCTCTCCTCCCCGACGGCTTCTCGTTGTCGCCGTCGTTGCCGCTGCACCACCTTCTCTCTCTCTTACCCTCCTCTCTCTCTCTCTCTCTCTCTCTCTCTCTCTCTCTCTCTCTCACCTCTCTCTCTTGAGCTCTCTCCCTTCTCTTATCAACACCAGCCGCCGCTGTCGCTGTCGCCGCCGCCACCGCCGCAGCCTAGGTGAGCCTCCCTTCCTTCTCCTTCTCTTCTTCTTCTTCTTCTTTCTTCTTTCTTTCTTTCTTTCTTTCTTTCTTTCTCTTCTTCTTCCTCTCTTCTTTTTCTCCATTCTTGGCCCTCCTCCTCCTCTTATTGTGTAGCAAACAGTGTTGGAAGAGGACTATTATTATATTTTTTTATATAATTACTTCCTAATGATAAGTAACATAGTCTATTTAGGAAATTAATTATTTTGATAATTTATAACTAATATAATTTTAGTAAGCATTTTAGTATAATAATTTATTAATTACAATTATAAATATTGCCTATACATTTATTTAGAGTTTTAGTTATTATTTATTAGTGAATATATGTAGTCTTATATTTATATTTAACTTATATTATATATGTCTATTTTTAGTATATTAGTATTGTCTAATAGTTTGTATAAAATGGAATACTAGAATTGCAGATTATTTTTGTATAATAGGATAATGATTATTTTATGTATAATCTAGGATTAGTTAAATAAAAAGTAAGTATTACAAAATAACTAGTAATAATATTATTCTATAATTATATTTTTATTAAATTATATATATAGTCGTCTTGGTTATTTATAAAAAGGAGATAAATTACTATATACTTATTTCTATAATTACCAAATTAGGATTTTATTAAATAAATATAAATAGAATATTAATATTGCCACAATTAAATTTATCCTATAAATCTAATCAATATTAAACCTAATAAAATATCATATTTCACTCGAACGAATTATAATCAGATAAACAACTAACTTTAAGTTACTTAAATATTTTTAGACTCTGAACCCCCTTATTTGAGACCCAGAGGATCTCACCAACGTCGAGTGGCGGTTGATTGATGGATCCGAGGGATATGTGTGTTGAGTCTTCTGATAAGATGTGAGTAGTCATATCCCTTAGACGCATTTATCAAATTATGTTATATTATATATTTATGTACATGTATGTTTTGGCCTCCAGCATGATTATATGATTTTTTCTAGAGATGATTATAATCGAGCATATTTTATCATGCATTCGATTATGCTGATTTGGGATATGAGTACATTGGTGATATATATAGAGATGATTAGAGATGATTCTACTATTATGATTGTTTACCGAGTTGATCTGTAACATGAGTATGCATGTAATAAATTAGCATGGGTATGCATGTGTTGATGATATAGTTGGAGACTACATTGCATCATTTTCTCTTGATTCCTATTCTACCTAAATTCCTGTTATGCATTGACTTATTATCGTACTGGATATATGCATTTGATCTGTCATTTAGAAAGAAAGCATGAAATGTGATTGATAGGATAGTTGATAGAAAGCGTGAAGATACCCAAGTGGGCGCGAGGGTTAGGACGCGCTTGGTGGATGATTGATCGCTCGACATAGTCGCGATCCTGTTGGCCTTACATCTGAGGTCGTTAGTCTGTGTGCGCAATAGACATTCGCCAAGGCATATGTGGTGAGTTATTCTCACGAGATTTCTATCAGCTAGAAGGGTGCCCGGTCTGGATGGATGTTGATACCATTAGCGGATGGCAGGGTATAATTATATTTGAGATACTCTTTGCGGATGGCAAAGTATGCTCTAAGCATATGATTTTATTATCATTTGGTTACCTGATTATTGAGTGATCAATATGCATTATATATAGTTGCATTTGATATCATTGCATGGTCATGGTCGGCATACATCATGTGCCATATTTGAAAGAGAGTTATGATGATGGTATGACATGGAGATTTATTTATACATTGTCGAGGGTTATATATTCTATCAGTTATGACATGACATGTTATCTATTTTTCATTTATGTATTATTGAGGAACATTTATATACTCATTCATGACATAATGCTCTTTTTGATTCATATTATCTAGTACATGATTTACTTTCTGTTTGATATCACTGATTCGGGGTAATGTCTATTCACCGAGCCTTTTGCTCATGACTCACTTTATTTCTTTTTTAACCCCCTCAGATACGTGGTATGTGATAGCGACTTGAGATATCTTGAGAAGATATTTTAGAGCAATGATGAGTTAAGCTATAGATGCGAGATGGTATAGATGATAGTTTATATAGGAATTAAGTTGTATCAGTATTTGATATTTGTACTCTGTTGTATTAGACGATGAATTGTATAATACAGGTCGAATGGACCGCACACACTTTTTGACATTTCCTTCATCTTAGGTATACCTCTTACCACTTCTTGTTTGGACAGATTAAACAATTTCTTATGATTCACATATCCAAAACGTTAATGCCAAAGATCTGCAATGTTAAAAAAAGCACCACTACATTTCAGAGTATGCGAAGTTCCAATAATATAGCAATTATCAGATGGTCTAGATCTATAACATATAACATTACCATCATGATCTAGAATAATACAATCATTTTTAGAGAATTTTACCTCATAATCTTCATCACAAAATTGACTGATGCTAAGTAGATTTACTTTCAAACCCTTAACAAAAAGAACATTTTCAAGAATACGAACACCTGGAGTACTTACCTTTCATTTACCTATTACCTTGGATGAATTACCATCTCCAAATGTCACAACTCCCCCTTTATGCTCTTCGAAATTAGAAAATAAGAATTTGTCGCCCGACATATGTCTTGAACAGCCATTGTCTAAATACCACAAGTTAGAATTTAAACATCCATAATGTAGTAGGAGGTCCATAATGTAGTTAGAATTTAAATACCACAAGTTAGCTTTCCAATATCCATAATTTGATCCATCTAGAATAGGAGGTCTAATAGACGATTGTCCATCTCTATGAAAATCTATGCCTATCTAATCTCTCTCTAAAGGCTCCTTCAAATTGTTTCACCAAACCCCTTAGAGTTAGGGCATCATAATACTTATATAAGATCTCCAAGATATAGCCAAATCCAAGTCTTATCCGAACTCACGAAAGTCCAAAAAATTGCAAACTTCGTAGGTGCGTTCAAACGTGGCCCGGGTGCATTCGAACGACCTGATTTGATTTCATGTGCGTTCGAACGAGCCCAAGTGCGTTCGAACGCGACGGCTTGATTTTCACAAGTTGCGCTCGAATGGCCAAGACTGCGTTCGAATGCGCGCATAAATAGCATTTACTATCTGTCTGAATACCTACGCTCGCGTTTGAACGCGCTTGTGAACGTTGCTCTCTGTTTGTGTGAATGCGCTTGTGAACGCTGTTCTTTGTCTGTGTGAACGCGTACGCTCGCGTTTGAACGCGCTTGTGAACACTGCTCTCTGTCTGTGTGAACGCGTGCGCTCGCATTTGAACGCGCTTGTGAACGCTGCTCTTTGTCTGTGTGAACGCGTGCACTCGCGTTCAAACACGCTTGAGAATGCTACTCTCTGTCTATGTGAACGCGTTGTGAACGCAGTGTGAACGTGATGTGAACTTGTAAACTTTTCTCCATTAATCTTGCAATTCTTCAAAACAAATACTTTCTAGACTTGTATAAATGTTCATGTGCATGTATAAAAATACTTAGAATATTTTGTACACAATTGCCAACACTAAAAAGCTAACATATAGAAAAAAAGTATGATAATAGAGACTTGTCTAGAAAAAACAACGAAATTTGTTATTATATTTATGAAATTTGTTATTATATTTACGAAATTTGTTATTATATTTGCAAAAGTTGTTAATATGTTTCTTTTTCTTATTTTCAGTTATTGCTTATTCTTCTTAATCTACTTCACCACTAAAATTGTTAGAAGACGAAATGTGTATATAAGAAAAATAAAAAATAAAAGTTATTAAAAGACAACAAAATATAAATTTTCACAACTATCTTTAATTAATCTCTTACTCTATTAATTAAATGGCGATTAGAGAGACTTGTATAGAAAAAAAGAATAATTAAGGGATAGAAGATGAAAAAGAAGAAGAAAAAGAAGAAAAATAAAAAGAAGAAGAAGAAGAAAGAAGAAAAAGATTTGTATGGAAAGCGTATCGAAAAAATAATGAAAATTATTATTATATTTGTGAAAGTTGTTATTATATTTACGAAAGTGGTTAATATGTTTCTTTTCTTCTTATTTTCTGTTGTTGTTCTTTCTTCTTAATCTACTTCACTATTGAAGTTGTTAAAAGACAACGAAATATGTAAAAAAAGTTATTAAAAGACAATACAATATAAATTCTCACTACTATATCTAATTAATCTCTTACTTTATTAATTAAAGAGCAATTATAGAGACTTGTATAGAAAAAAAAGAATGATTAATATAGACTTGTATAGAAAAAAATAACGAAAGTTATTACTATATCTGCAAAAGTTATTATTATATTTGCAAAAGTTGTTATTATATTTGTGAAAATTGTTAATATATTTTTTTCTTATTATTTTCTATTGTTTTTTTTTCTTCTCAATCTACTTCAGCACTAAAGTTGTTAACAGACAACGAAATGTGTATAGAGAAAAAAAATGAAAGTTGTTAACAGACAACGAAATGTGTATAGAGAAAAAAAATGAAAGTTGTTAAAAGACGATGAAATTTAAATTTTCACCACTATCTCTGATTAATTTTTTACTTTATTAATTAAAGAGTGATTAGAGAGACTTGTATAAAAAAATAATAATTAAGGTATAGAAGAAGAATAAAAAGAAAATAAAGAAGAAGAAGCAATGACAGAAAAAATGTAATAGAAGAAGAAAACTATATATATTAACAATCTTTGTAAATATAATAACAACTTTCATTGTTTTTTCTATATATTGCAGAATCTACACATTTCACCATTATAATTTACATAGAAATAAATAATTATTATACATAAATAAATAATAACTAAAAGTATGATTCTATGTGATTATTATTTATTTCTATGTAAATTATAATGGTGAAATATATAATTCTGCAATGTATAGAAAAAACAACTAAAGTTGTTAAAAATCAAGGAAAGTTGTTAAAAACCAATTTTCCCAAATATAATAACAACTTTCACAAATATAATAACAATTTACATTCTTTTTTTTTTATATAAGTCTCTATAATCGCTCTTTAATTAATAAAATAAGATATTAATTAGATATAGTGGTGAGAATTTATATTTCATCATCTTTTAACAACTTTCATTTTTTTTCTATACATATTTCGTTGTATTTTAATAACTTCAGTGGTAAAGTAGATTAAGAAGAAGAATAAACATATTAACAATTTTTATAAATATAATAACAACTTTCGCAAATATAATAATAACTTTAGTTGTTTTCTATTAATCATTCTTTTTTCTATGCAAGTTTCTATAATCGCTCTTTAATTAATAAAGTAAGAAACTAATTAGAGATAGTGGTGAGAATTTATATTTCATTATCTTCTATGCACATATCGTTATATTTTAACAACTCCAGTAGTGCACATATCGTTATATTTTAACAACTTCAATAGTGAAGTAGACTAAAAAGAAAGAGCAACAAGAGAAAATAAGAAAAAATATATTAACAACTTTCGTAAATGTAATAACAATTTTCACAAATATAATAACTTTCATTATTTTTTTTATACGCTTCTATACAAGTCTTTATTAATTATTATCTTTTTTTTCTATACAAGTCTTTATAATCACTTTTTAATTAATAAAATAAGAGATTAATTAGAGATAGTGGTGAGAATTTATATTTTGTTGTCTTTTAACAACTTTTATTTTTTTTTCTATACACATTTCGTTGTCTTTTAACAACTTCAATGATAAAGTAGAAAAAACGATTAGAGACTTGTATTAGAAAAAGATTAGAAAGTGCAAAGTTGGAAGAAAAGTAAAAAATAACCTCAAGTGAAAAGAAAGGGCAAAGTTGGAAGAAAATTATAAAAAAAAAACTCTAAGTGAGAAGCAAACCGAAAGTAACCCTAGACTCGAGAACCAAGTAGATTTTTGGTGCAAATAAAAACCTATTAAGTTTGATGAATAATCTATTTAGATAAATAAATTATAAAAGACTATCGGTCAAAAACTCCAACCTTGCAGCCTATCCTACTCATCCGTTTCGCTTTGTCACATGAAACCCGCACGTCCTCTGCCATCCTCTACAAGGAGTCCATCGCCTATTTGCCAACGAACAGCAAACACCGCAAGGGCCGCTCTTCTTCTTCCACCTTTCGAATACGCGTCTCCCCTGCCGATCCCAATCCCGACCCCAGTCCCAATCCCTATCCCTTTCCCTTTTCTTCCTTGCGAGCAACGACAAAGCTCTCCGTCTTACCTTCTCTCTCTCTCTCTCTCTCTCTCTAACCCTAGAAGAATGTCGTGCTGATGGATCCCGGCGCCGACGAGAAGCGCCCGGCCCCCTTTTCATCGACCTCAACGAGATCCCTCCGCCGGCGTGCGAGACACCTCCCGCCACCGCCCCAGTCACCGCCATCCCCGCCCCCCCAGCCGCCGCCGTCGATGCAGTTCCCCTACTCCTCTATGATGCCTACGCCCTCGCCTGCCGCTACCACGCCGCCGTATCCGCCGTCGGAGCCCCGCCGGCCGAGTTCCCAGGTGAGGTAGGCGTCGGACGGCCGCTCCCTTGCGTGCTCTGCGGTCGACCTGAGACGCGTTTCACTACGGTGGTCTGCGACGGCTGCGAGAGGGGGTTCCACCTTGGTTGCTTAAGAATGATGCCGCCGTCATCGCGGCACCACGTGGCGGGCGAGGACTGGCTGTGCCCGGAGTGTGAGGCGAACGGGTTGCCGACTAAAAGGTGGAGCCTTGGGGCCGCGAGGCTGCTGGATATCAATGCCCTGCCCCCAAGCGAGGGAGAGGGAGATTGCGAGGAGCTTAGGAGTAACAGAAATGGCGGCTATAACAGGCATTTCGTTGCTCATTTTGTTTCACGTCTTAAAAATTTCATCTTTTCTGGTTTCACTCGAGGATTTCTACGTACTGTTACTGGAATGTGTAGTATATACATATGCTTTCTTTGGTTCCTCTTCACGAAATATGGTGCACTTCTTTGCTGCTGACGAACTGCAATTCACGGGATGGGACTTGGCAATCTAGTGCTCTGGGAAGTCAAGTTGGTCATTTGTATTTTACACAGTTTACTGTGTGAAACCTTACACTGCATTTTGTTTTTTCAAAACAAGTAGCTTCCACTTTTCTAGTTTCTTTTTATTCAGATCATACGGGTAATTGGTGTTCCTTTTTCCTGAACTAGAGAAAACCAATCCTACCTATTGATTTAAGAGTCGGAACAATTGTGAAATTGATTTGATAAATTGTTGATAAATTTTCTGTTTATTTTCTGAAATCAGTGATTATATAAGTTTTATATGGTTGAAAGAAGAAATAAGTTCTTGGAATATGTTAGTATTTTTAAGTGGTTCAGATAATATTTGGTGATACCTGCCTTTAAGCTTCTTCGATGCCTCACAAGGATACTTTAAGAATTATCTAGAGACATTGTGGATTATGGTGCTGGAAGATGTGCCATGCAATGCAATGGCTGGCACGCTTTGCCATGGCATGACAATTATTGGTTAATGTCTTTCTTTTGTCCTGCATTTTCTCTTTCCCATTTCTTTTCTTCAGATTCTTGTTCCTATTCTTTCTTCCACTTCTCTTCTACTCTTTTTCTTTCATTGAAATGATCATGGGTTCCCTCTTCTGTTTATCAGTGTATTAAGCCTCATAAAGAGCCATCTTATGAGGTGGTAATGAATTGATTCTTTAGTTGGATAATTAGATTTAGATTACCTCTGCCAGTGGATGCCACTTCTGATCTAAATTCCAGAAGTAATTAATCTAACAGGTGCCCACAAATAAAAATTTGAAGCTCTAAAGGAATAAAATAAGTTGTGCAAGCCTAAGACTAGTTTTGAATTTCTATGATGTGGCATAAACTTTAAAAGTAGCTTGATTAAGAGACACAGTTTCAATATTTAATACTTGGAGGTGAGTGAAATTCTTTTACTTTATCTTTGGTCCTCTAAGGCCTTATTGCTTCCTAGATTCTTTATTATTATCACATATTGCTTCCTAGATTCTTTATTATTATCCCACATTGCTACAGATTCCTTGTTTCACTCTATAGCTCAACTCTCAAGTAGAGGTAACATATGAGAAGAAGGAAGGAGGACGTGGATTGTGAAATCTTCATTCCATTCAGTTTGTTGATTAAAAGGCTTATTTCCTTAGCTATCAAATTTTGGTGATTGCTTAGATTTGGATAAAAAAGGCCATATTTTGTGCCATATAAGGCTGTTGGAGTATGTGGATTGCCGTTATACCACATAGCTTATAAGTGGATGTGTCCCTTGGGGGGATACACCATTGAGTTATTGGTATTGTATGTGCAGTAGTGTTGTAGAACAGAGTTTTCCACTGAGGAGTTCATTTATGCAAAAGTTTTGCCATAGAACATCATAATAATGGTTTGATAGGGTCATGGTCAATAATGAAGTATCTCAGAGTAGGAGGACCAAGACAAATGATTAGTTTGCAAGCATCTAAATTGACATATCAACAGAAGCGGGAAGAGGAATCAATAAAACGTATCACGTCTAGGAAAGAGAAGAAACTCATAAAGTAGCAAAGGTATGAAGAAAAATGTGGAAGTGAATCAACATATGCTACACAAAATCATAAAGATATCATAAAAATCATGAAGAGGGTCATTGTCCTAATAAGATCATGAAGATATCAAGGTTTTGTAGATTGTTAATTGAATATGTGATTGAAGTTGTAAGGAAGGAAGAATAAGGAAAGCATGAAAAGATATGATTGTATTTTTCCTCAATGCTCATTTGTTACCTTTATCAAGGATGGTCGTGCAACTGACAATTGCCATGCCAATGAAGTATTGGCACCTAGCACAAGCTATGTCAACCGAGGCTAGTTTTTCTTTTTGTTTTATAGTTTAAAAATTAATTTGAAATGTAGAAATGATAGATCTACCTTAATTTTGCTAAGTGTATAATTTGTAAGGGTCTTTCTACATAGATTTATCATTTTGGTGCTAGATCTATACAAAATACTCTTTAAAATATAGGAACCAAAAAGAAAATTTGATATTCACAACCTACATATGGCTATAGCATGCCTGTGCTGGTTGTTCCCTTGCATGTTCAATATGCATATTACGTCATATGAAATCTAGCTTAATTTTGCTAAGTATATAATTTGTAATGGCTTTTCTACATAGATTTGGCATTTTGCTACTAGATCTATGAAAAATACTATTTGAAATGTTGGTAACCAAAATAAAAAATTTGATATCTACAACCTGCATATGACTATAGTGTGCCTGTGCCAATCATTCCTTTGCAAGTTCAATATATACATTGTGTCATACGAGAATTGCAAACTTCATATTTGTATGAAGAGTATTTGATATGTTACAATAAGCATTAATAGATATGTTTTGAGAATTATCAATAGTATCTGATGTAAGATTCTTTATATTGACAAATGAAGATTTTGATCCTTTCATCATTCTACGTTTAAATAGGTTTTGGTATTAATTATTGAATTGTTGTTCATTAATGAATATATTTAATCATATTATCTGTTGAATCATGTTTTCACTTGACTATTGCTATCTTTAATAAAATATGTCATTTACAATATTATCTAATGTAGGCTTTAATATATATTTAGACCAAACCATGTCTAAATGCCCAAAAAAAAAAAAATTAGAGGTGTGCCAAATGTGGGTTAGTGTTTGCTAACTGGCACGTGGCACGTGTCTTCGGCACGTCAATCCTTGGTTTAATATCTTTTTACCGTATTGTAGGCTATAAAGGAGAGAAAGAAATATTTGACGAATCAAATAGTTATGGGATCTTTGGATGAACTTTCTTCCATTTGCAGTTGTTTGATATGAGGTCATGAATGTTGTGAAAAGTGCCTGTATGTGTGTAGTTAAGCCATCACATAGCACATAAGCGTATGCTGTAGAGTAGACAGATTATTATGTGGTCTAGCATTAAATACTAAAAGTATTATCTATATAGTTTAAACTTTAAATACATAAATGTGTCGAATATTTTATTAGTAATAAATTAGGCGCTGTTTGGATTGAGTGTAGCTCCAAAACTAGCTTAGTTACCCATTGTTTTTAACTTTGAATAAGGTACCTTAAAATTTGAATGAGTTTAGGAAAATTTGGTGCTTTGTTATAAAGTAGTTTAGTGGTGTCATTATTACCTTTGATGTGATATGAAAAAGTAATGGGTTTAGGAGATATTTTATGTCAAACGACCAAACTACCCTTTATGGTAGATGGATGAGGATAGGAGAGAGAGGAGAGGAGAGAGAGTGATAAGAATTGAAATGGTAGTTGATCAAATTAATGTCTTTTCAAGGGTAAAATGGTAAACTTTATTTTAAAGTATAGAGTTTAGAATTCACTAAATGGTGAAGTACAAAGTTTTGATTAGTTTTCAAAAATGTTATACAATCAGCTATAGGGGTGAAATTGGGGAAGTATATTAAGGGTAGATACATGTGGTCTTACTATCATATTATGCTCTTTCCTCATCCTTTCTTTTCTACTTCAATCACATATTTGATACACAAATATTTTTTTTTTCTTGTTTATCTTTATTTTGACATTAACTCTCTTTATGATCTTTTAGGATATTTATCATATTATGATGACATTGGGTGATTCTCTTATCCATCATTCTTTATTCTTCTACTTCTTCTCTATTCGTGTGCATGATCATCTTTGGTTAATTCCTCCTTCGGCTTGTGTGTGTGTATGAAAGCCCAAATTCCTCCTTCGGCTTGTGTGTGTGTATGAAAGCCCTAGGCTATAAGTTAGGCAATGAGCTCAGCCCTCTCCGATATCTTGCGCACTTGGGCCTACAATCTTTCAGATATTTAGATTGGACAATTGGTCTAAATGACTAATACTCATCTAGGAATGGGCGATAATAGGCCAACTCAAGTCATATTGCACTCAGTATAAATTTTATCCAGGAATATTTATCTCTTCCTTTTTTTTGCATTTATGATGATAGGCTGTCTTAACTCTTATTTTATTCTCCTATTTAAGATTTCATTTCTGGAGTATTAACTGTACCTTTATTTTGAAATTATATGTTGCTATATTGTGAATAGCTTAAAGCAGAACAACTTGCAATTCAAGATCTTTATTTGATCTGCGTAATAACTTGGCCATGGGCCACCTAAGTTTCTTAAATGGGAGTTATGCAAATGTTATCCTTTTCCACCAAGATTTTTTCTTTGACAATGCTATCATCTTTCTAAATCAGAAAAATGATAACACTAGACGATAATCTAATGAGGTCGGAATAGGGCTACATGTGACATTGGTATTTAAAGTCAAAAGTTTGGAAAACCAGGGGCAATATTCTTAATTTCTTATGGTTCCATTTTTGATCTTGACCAAGTCGGTTATTTTACTTTTTCTTTTTTTTTTCAAAATCTGCTACATTAACACTACTTTTAGATTTTGGCTGAAAGATGAACTTTTTTCAATACTATGCAGAAAAGATCAAGTTCTCAAAAATGTTTGCCAATATATAGGAATTTCAGTATGTGATACCTTGTCATTGTTTTATATTTAATTTAGTGTTGGTCAGTTTTATACTTCAATTATAAACATTCAAAATTAAATATTTGTTATAATTTATCACTTTGTATGAGATACAATATAAGTATAAACTATATTCCTGAGCGAAAAGCAAGTATTCCTGGACTTTCATCTTATAATGGTTGCAGCTGTGTTTACACTATGTGATAACCTGATACCTCATATACCAAATTAAAGTCTTAAGGATTCCTTATCTAATCAAACTTTAAAAGATCTTCTGCTTACATCCAAGAAAGAACCCAACTGCGCCCAAAATCTGGACTTTCTCTTGAATTTTTAGCATTCATCCATTATGCTTGTGTTCTTTTACTTGCAAACTTGGAATTCATTTGAAGAAAATACCCATTGACCCAAATAAATTAACAGAGGCAAAATAACCCAAACTTTCTAGACATGCTATAGTTCGACCAGTATGTCTTTGTTATTGAGCAGTTCTCATGAAATCAGAGGATGTTAGTTTCAGACTGAGTTTTGAAGAAATTAACACAAATTTCAATCCATGTTAAGGAAGTGATCAGCAACAAGACTTGAATGGAGTATATGCCATGTGGAATCAAATAGGATAATTGTTTCAAAAAAATTAACTCCAACTTCAATCCCTGCTAAGGAACTGATCAGCAACTAGACTTGAGAGGAGTATATGCCATGTGAAATCAAATAGGATAATACTTTTCCTTGACAGAAAGGTGACCAAGATATGCCTTTTGTGCTTATTTTTCTTGCAGCTATTCCCTCTTTGGCTATGTGAGATATAAAATGGTAGACTTGTGAAATAGCAATGAGCTCCCTAGTATCGTGTGAAGCTGCAGCAATAGGAGTACATAAGTGATCTCAGTGGATATACTGCTGCTGAGATGGATGTGGCTTAAATATGCGTTTCAAATGGAGACTGGTATGTTTGAAAAAAAGTGTTATAACTGTAGATTGTGGGGGGCAAGGTTAGTAACTACTTTTATGGTAAGTAGAATCTGTCAGTTTTGTGTTGTCATTGTAATAAAAGGGAAATGAAGATTCATTATCAGAATCTTGTTTGGAATAAATAGCGAAGAATATACATTTCCCAGTAGGAAGAATTAGAAGGCAACAATTTATGGAGCACAGTTAAATAGTTGGTCGGAGCTTTTAACGCTGGTTGTCGAAAGAAAGAGAGGCTTCTAGGATATTATATGCAATATGAGCAATAACGCCAAAACCTTGTGTTCTAGTTGGTTGTGGTCGGCAGCATGAATGCTTTTCCCCATTCGTCATATTTGGTAATGTCCTCCAATCAACAATAAAGCATAATTGATAGTAATATTAGTATTGTATCTGTTTAGGGATTGATTCCTATTTCATAAACTATTGGTAGCAGAAAATCAGGGGGAAGCAGAAGAAATAGGGCTGCAATGGAAAAGACCTGATTGCATTTCTCCTTTGGTGTCCTAACAATTCAAATTGATCCCTATGGAAGATGCCAGCAGGCCTATTCCATTTATGAGAGAGATGAACAGCCTTTTCTAGACATGGATATTACATACTTCCTAATCCAGTAAAATCTTGGTTTTATGTAGAATAAGAAAGAAATCAATCTAAACCAAATGAAGTAGAATTTCGATTACCTTAGTTGATCTAGTAACATAGTGGTTTCTAAATCCCAGGGAATTGATGTTTGCATGTCTTTTATCTTGGATTCCCTTTTTTTTGAACAAATTGATAAGGCACATTTAGCTTGACTCTAAACTGGGTGATTTGAGCCTCAGTATATCAGAAGTACTTTTGCTGCCCATTCACTGGCTTCGATTGATAGTTGGTCCTTTAGTTATCTTGATATAGCCCAAGTATTTCTTTTATAGTCTATCAAATGGAAACATTCTAATTAAACTATAACTTTTGTTTTTGAATTTCCTCTTGTTTGCTTTTTTACTATTATAAACTTTAATTCAAACTGTTCAGAGGGTAGAAAAGGTTTGAGACAGATTCTAGTAATGGAAACATCTAATGTATAAGGTTAGCATATCTTGCCCTTGTTAGACTACACATTATCTGGAGCGTCATCTCGTGGGGACACCTTTTCCAACTGAGTAGAAAGAAGATCTTGATTGTTTACTGATATGCAGTCACCATTCCTTCATTTCGCTGCTAAGCTTTTCCACTTCTGCTGCTAAAAGTTTCTTTTTCTGCCACTAGTCACAAGACTAGTAGTTTTATGTGTAGTCTGAATCTCCTTCATCTGTGATTCCTTCAACAAATTATTCCCTTTTGCATTAAGATTTTCACTTTTCAAACTTCCACATTTTGTTCTTCTGAAATATCTTAACTGTTTCTAGGTTGTAGAGAGCATGAAAGATCGAGCGTTGATGTGATCAATTAAGAGAATAACAAAAACCACAGGAAGAGCTTATTGAAGGATGAAGAATATTAGGATGTTTAAAGGGAACTAGCAGAACAGACAGATGGAGAAAAAGAGTCCTTTGCCTCGTATTTCATTATAGCTATGTACTAGAATTAACATCTTTTTATACAAGCATAGGCCACTTATAGATCTGCTATCCTGTTTCTTAACTTAATATGCCACGGGTCCTTGAGATATTATTGCACTTAATTCTCTCATAGTGGACTGATTGGTAATCATTTGTCTCCTATTTAGAGCTTTACATTTCTTTCTTTTGAGGAAACTGACCGTATAAGTTTAAGCCAGTGGAAGCCTTTCAGTGCTACCATATTAGTAGCATGAATGGTGATGTAATCAGTCCCAGCTGAAAAAGATTTTAAATAGTCTCTTTAAAATATCTTGTTTCACCACTACATGAAACTGAGCTGAAAAGGACCTAGACTCAGATTAATGGCCAATCAGCTCTTCAGTCTGTTATTTTCACGGTCCAGTAAGATGTTATTTATTGCTTTGCTTTTGTACACTGCTATTAACTGCATTTTCTTGCTACGGACATGATAGCTGAATGTTTTTGGAATGGAAAATGCCTTTGGAAAGAAACTTCATTGAAAGAATCCAGACATAATGATTTGGAAAAAGGAAGTCTCCTTTTTTTCTTGAGACTTTGATCAAATAATTTTTTAGCTGCATAGTTGTGTGGATGTTCTATATTTGGATGCTAGTAAGTAGTAACCAATTGACATATATGCATTATTTGAAATTTTGCAGAATAAACTACCATGATGAATCTTCTTTCAGTGGATTTGTTGCATCATTGACAAATTTAGATATGGTTCACATAAAGAATGCTATTGATTTGCGAAAGGATGCGGCAAGAATAAGTGAAGCTACAAAAGCAGGTTCAGAAGGTATACTTTGTGAAGTTCTGGGTGTTAGCAGTAACAAGTTCTGCATTCCCCTTCTAGGCTTGATTCTTATAGGAACTTTTTTCTGTCTATGATTCAATGTATTATATAAAATGCAGGACATTTATTTGTAAAGATTAAATTGCAGGGTGAGAGTTTTTTAAATTGTTAGAATTTAGAAATATGGGAAAAGGGTGTTTTGTTAACTGAAAGTGGGCCTGCATAATTAGGAAACTGTTAAGGGACAATCTGACTTGTATGCTGTTTGTTCTGTCGCAGATGGAAAGCAGTTTGTGTCAATGCTTGATGTTTCTCAATGTGTTGGCATGACATCAAACTTCAGTTCTGTGGATATATACAGTAGAAGTGATGTTTCTGGACTAGCACAAAGATCACTGCCACTCCGCCGAAGGAAAAGAGATTTCTCAAGTATTTCAATGTCAACTAGTTTTACTGAGAATCAAGACATTGTCAGGGGCGGAAATGGTGTGGATCCATCTTCTGATACTGAGGCCATGGAATGCCACTTCACTGACATCAGAAGTTCTTCAAGAGTTGCAAGCTGTGGCATGGAGGAAAATGGTGGTCAAGGGTCTCGACATTCAAGTGTAACCTTTGACATGTTCCCCTTACATTTTAGCTTCATTTATTTTGCTTTCATTTTCTTTTCTTCTTCCTCTTTGGTCATCTATTTTCATATGAGGTGCCCAGTTACTTTAAACCACTCATTCCTATTGTCACATGTACATGCATGAGCAATTTACTTCCATGCTATAGTGCTATATATGGGTATTTTGTATACATCATTTGCTCAAGTTAAATTTTTTTCGTTTGTTTCTTTTGCCATCCTTATTGGATTATCACTACTCAGAAATGGCCTTATTGGATCTTTTTATCATAATTCCAGGTAAAGCTGCCGGTTCAATATGAGGATTTCTTTGTCATAAGTTGGGGAGAAATTGATTTACGATTGACTTATCATGACAGATATCAGATTTGGCCAGTAGGGTTTATTTCTAATTGGCATGATAAAGTTACAGGGTCTCTTTTTGAGTGTCAGGTGTCAGATGGAGGAAATTCTGGACCTGTTTTCAAGGTGAGAAGGATACCATGTTCCGTTTGTGCTGTCCCAAATGCTTCTACCATTCTTTTATTTAACAATGTTAGTAAAGCCGACACAGCAGAAAGGACAGGAAGTAGCAGTACAATTTTTGATGCTTCTAACTGTAAAGATGAAGACATCCTAATGCTCCTGACAGATCCTTGTCAGGGAGATCAAGATTTCTTTTCATGTTTTAGTACTGACTTGGATGGAACCATAAATGAATCTTCTGGACAGATGGACATGCAAAAAATGAATTCTTCTGAAACATTTGGTGAATATTTCAACAATAAATGCAGTACAAGAGACAAAATTGGAGAGTTCTATGTAGAGGGAAGATCATCTTCTTCAGTATGGAAGATGGTCTCTCGTACACTTGTTGATGCTAGTCGTGAAGCGTACAAGCAAACAGGGTATTTGGACTTTTGCTGCAGGCACAATAATGGAACTATATCACCGCCCTCTTACGTTGAAGGTCAAAAACCGATTGATAATTTTGGTCTCTTCAGCAGATTTTGCTCTTCCATTGGACCTGTTGGTACACTGCAAGTTATCCGAAATGATTCTGATCTAGAAACTGCATGTCAATCACTTGCAGAATGGTTAAACCAGGACAGGTTTGGATTGGATATGGGTTTTGTACAAGAAATTATTGAAAGCCTTCCTGGATCCCGTGCTTGTTCATGCTACCAATTTTTATGTGATAGGAGTGACCTTTCAACATCATTGACTGTTGCAAGTGGGTCACTTGTAGCTGTTCAAAAAAATGGAGAAACAAGGGCAGAAGAAATTGTACCGTTCGGTTTACACAGTTGCAAAGTACCTAGGCTTCAGCATTCAACTGAAGTCCAGTATGTAGGTGACCATCGGCCTCCTCCAGGAAGACTTTTTAGCAGTAAACTTTCAGCAGAGTTGGCTGGGGATGCTTTTCAGGTACATTAGTTAGTATTCTAATTTCTGACAAAAAAATATCCTTCCTATTTGATCTTACCTTTTTCTTAATATAATCATGTAGATATGGGAATTTCTATGGCGCTTTTATGACATTTTTGGTTTAAAAGACCCACCAACATTTGAGGACCTAGAAGAAGAACTTGTTGATCCATGGCCCATTAATTATAAGGAGAAACAAGTGAGAGAAATTCAGCATAGTACAGACCAACCTTCACAATTAAATGGCATTACAAATGGCTTAACCTCATTGCCAAATAGTGAAGCTGATTCAGATACTCACGGAGAAGGTTTATTCATGTTTGTTCCAAATGAAACTGCATCTGCAAGAGAAGGTGCTCAACTTAAATTGGCAGCACATACCCTTGGCAGATGCAATGGTTTAACATTGGCCAAAGTTCATTCCTCTCTGTTGAAAGTCCTTGTTGGTGAGCTCCTATCCAAGGTTGCAATTTATGTAGATCCAAATGTTGATGCAAGAGAATCAAAATCTAGGCGTGGAAGAAAGAAGGATGCTGATAACACCCTTTCCACAAAGGAAACAAAGATTAATATACCAACTTTTAATGAGTTGACATGGCCAGAGTTAGCCCGAAGATATGTTTTAGCTGTCTCATCCATTAGTGGATGCATGGACTCTTCAGATGTTTGCAGTCGCGAGGGCATGAAGCTGTTCCGCTGTCTACGAGGCGATGGTGGCGTGCTTTGTGGCTCACTTTCTGGAGTTGCTGGAATGGAAGCAGATGCGCTGGTAAGAGGAAACAATAGCTTATCTGAAACATTCTTGCTGTTTTATCGTAACTTTTAGGTGTCCATTTTAAATTGCAATATAACAATGTGTTTTGTGCTAATATATAAGTCTTATAGAAAGTTGATCATTTAATTTCGGAGATAAATGGGAGATATCATTCATTTTAGATACCACCCAACCTAAATCCCATTGAGTCTATTAGTCATTCAATGACTCAATTTTCAAGAATCAGCCAATCTTTTTTCCTTTTGAAAAAAGAAAAATTTCAAGTAGATGAAATTGTAAGTAAATGCTTTTAACTTCGGAATCACTATAGAAAAAATGATGCACATAAGATTATATTGCCTACGGAATTTGAAGCCAAACTCAATTTATGATTCATTTATGCTGATCCATTATGTATTGTTCTTTACCTTTTCTTTCATATTAATATCAAGGAGAAAATATCCCGTGCATAGAAGAATTGGGGATTCAAATTCTATGGTGGTGAAAAATGAAATGATCATTCGTTAACATACTTTAGTTCTTTATTTATGTTCTTATTACATATCCTTGAATATTTCTTATTTTAGTTGCATCTACTAGATTTGAAGCAAGTTGTACATATTATCCTCAAAAGAAAATACAATGGGTCTATGTGTAGACCTACAATGAAAATAAGCAAAAGACACCCTAAATAAATAAAAAATACAAAATTGATCATAAATATCACATAATAAATTAACTTGGTTAGAATCAAATCCTTATAATGGGGATCATCAAATGTTAGCGCCTGCTGCACTAGTACACACATTATTATATCCTATCAGTGATATTCACATCATTCTCCTTAGGTGGGAGAGAATTCGACTCCATCGAATGTGCTTCTCTATTGCTCTCATACTACTCTAGGATATCAGGTTGGTGCCTTAAGTCATAGTGATCAAGTCACGTGTCATTAGATGTAGGTCATCCTTTCCAACAATATTAGATACCGTTGGGTTTCACCTTCTCTAGTTGAGATAATTTCATCATCTAAAATTTTATTAATTTCATCTGCTGTGTTAGATGGAATACTGTGAAGTGGAGGTAAAGAAGGTCTCTCATAAATAGGCTCATCAGTAGGCTCATTAGCTAGTGAGTCATCTGGAGTAAAATTTGGACCTTTATAAGCTACTAAATCCTCAATATTAAAAGTAAAACTAATGTCGAAATTCTTTGGTAGATCTAAAACATAAGCCTTATCATTAATTTTCTTAAGAATTTTAAAAGATCCAGCAATTCGTGCATTCAACTTTTTGACAATTTTAGGAGGGAACCTGAATGTTTTTGAACCATCACACAGTCTTCAACATTAAATTTCTTGAATCTCCTTAGATTAGCTTGAATTTTATAATTGATATTATTTTGAGCAATTCTATTACTGATTTTTTTATATAAGTCATGAATATGTGATGCGAATACAGATGTTGATTCAGACAATCTATGATAATGGACCATAGAAATGAGATCTATAGGTTGTCTAGGTTTATAACCATACACCACCTCGGTTGGATTTAGACCTATCGACCTATTAATAAAATTATTATATGCAAATTCAGCAGTTCACAGTTTTTAATTCAATCCCTTAACCCCTATTCACTTGTGGAATAGGAATAGGCTTATTTTAGAATAAGCCTCCTTATTCTGCTGTACTATTTGAATATTCTCTGTCATCTTATTCCGTACAACTTTCTAAAAACCATTTATTAATAACCCATAATTATAATTTTATCCTTTGAGATGATAACACGGTAATCATATCAGCTACAACTGCTATTTCTTCTCTCTCTCATCTCCAAAGGCAGCCTGTTATACTCGCATAGTAGGGTAACCAACACCCTCAAGCAATCTACCACACCCCTCCAAGCCCTTCAGCACTCCATTGTCGGCCACGATGTCTCCGCCATCGCCAAGATCACCTGCGATGAGATCATTGGCTCCCCCTCCTCTGCTATCTGCAAGAAGCTCGTGTTCGACCTCCTCCGCTCGCTCAACCTTACCCTCGACCTCTACGACGTGCTCATCTTCAACCTACGATCCGATCTCTCCTCCCCCAACCTTGAGGTCTCTGTCGCAGCCCTCTACTTTCTCTCGTCCCTCCCCTCCCACCTCCTCCCTCGCCATGCCGCCCTCACCACCGCATTGACCTCTCTGTCGCTATCCCTCCACCTCACTGCGGTCCTCGCCTGTGACAATCTCATCCTCCTTTGTCATGCCTCCCTGCCCCTCCTCGACCGCATCTCCCTATGGTGGGGCAACATCTTTGCCCTCGCCTTGGATTGCTCCGACGCCGTCGTCAAGTAGCATCCATGAACACCCGAGTGCATGATTATAACCTGCATAGCACGAGGTAATATCTTGCACACCCGAGTGTGGAGTTATAACCTCATACTATAACCTTACACAATATGGGGAAGTCCGCAGTAGAAATGCCTCATATTATTTACTATTTAACATATAGTCAAGGGTATTTTTGTCATTAGGTTTACTTGTCAGTTTGTGGGTGGAAAATTGTTGAATATTGAAGTTTGGTTCCTATGTTATAAGGTTTTCAAAAAATAGTTAGTGAATTTCACATCCCTATCTGACACTATGGTTTTTGGAAGCCCATGCAGGCTAACGATTTTATCAAAATAGAGCTTTGCAACTTGATGTGTCAAAAGTTTGAGAATAGGGTATAAAGTGGGCTATCTTAGAAAATTGATTCACTATCACGAGAATGGAGTTGTGCTTTCGACTAGTCTTTGGAAGTCCAAGTACAACGTTCATACTAACATTCTGCCAAAGATAATTAGGAATAGGCAAAGGCGTTGTCATGGTTGGGGCTGCGGAAGATGATCAGAATAGGCCTTAGTGTAGGGGTGCTTACGGTTGGTATGGGTGGAGCTGGGTGGAAGTGCAACTGCTGGATGTTAGTGGTGGTGGGTTGGGGCCTAAGGTGGAGCTAGGAGAGTGGAGGAACCAGGTTGGAGTGGGAGCTTGGTGGGTTGAGACTGCAGCTGCAGTAATGGTAGCTGTGGTGTGGAGTGGTGAGCTCAATGGAGGAGCTGATGAGTCTAGGTGGACAAGGTTACTAGAGATCTACAGGAGAAGGAAGGAAGGAAGAAGTCCAAGTTGAGAATAGAGGTTGAGTTAAGCCGAGGTGGTGAGAAAAGCAACTGGTGTTGCTCAGTTCTCTTGGGCGCTGCCGGCCTCCAGAGGAGGGAAGGAGGAAGCTAGTTGAAAATTAGGGCTAATGGTTCCTTCTCTTTCTTTGGGTGCTCACCACACTTCATTAGTGGTTACTCAAGACCAGCTAGAAGTGAGGCCCATGACTTGAGTGGCCCAAATTGAGTAGCGCAGAATTGCATGGCTTGACCCAACCCAATGTAGAAATAAGTAATGCAGAAATTAAAAGTGGACTCAACGGACTCAACCTAATAGAACTATACTATACTAAACCCACTAGACCCTCCAAGCTTGGTTATCACAGGCGTGTACAATCTCGTATTCTGCTTTCGCTGCGTAGAGAGTTGACATGTGTGACATCGACCTACAAGTCTTATAACATCTCTATTAAGACTTGGCCAAAAAAATTGATGTTTAGCAGCTTCAATAGTTTTTGCATACCTAAAATATCCTATTAGATCTTCGGTATGCAATTCTCAAATTAAAAATTCTATTAACAAGGTGCTGTGAATGCATAACTTTTGAGATTTAAATAGATAGCTATCCTACGAATTGAAACCATATATTTCTTGAATATTTCGTTGCTTAACATGTTGTAAATTTCATGAAAATTTGGACACAATTCATATTTAGTTTTGATTTTATCAAAGCCGATATACCTCCGCACTCATTTTTGAAAAAGAGATCATGCAACAACTCAGTGCATCAGTAGCTTTGTTCTCCGCTCTGGATTTGTGTCACAAGGTGTACGTATAATCTTAGAGAAATTCAACCCATCTGGCCGTGTCGGCATTGGGCTTCTTTTGGGAGTTGATGTATAGAAGAGCCTCATGGTAAGAGAAAATAATAAATTCTTGTGGGAGCAAATAATGCATCCACTAATGAAGAGATTAAACCACAACATAGAATTCTTTATCATAAATGGTATACCGCTGCGTAGTTTTATTCAGCTTCTTATTAAAGTAGGCAATCAAATGACCTTCTTAGCTTAGGACTCCATTTATACCAATTCTAGATGTATCACATATGTGAGCTCAAAAGTTTTATTACAATTGGGGAGTCGCATGACGAGAGCTTCCACCATTTTTCTCTTGATTTCGGCGAAAGCTTTGGTGGCACTCTTTGACTACTCAAATTCACTTTTCTGTTATCGGACCCATAATGGTACCAAACTCTCTAATAAACTGACGATAGGAGTTCATGAAAACTTCTTACATCTCTTATCGTATGAGGCTCGGGCCATTCATTAATAGCTTTGATCTTATTAGGGTCGGTAGAGACTCCTTCAGACGAAACAATAAAATCTAAGAAAAATAACTGTCAAAAAGGTACATTTTTTTGGGTTTGCATATAGTCGTTCTTTCCTCAAGACAACGCAGACTTGACGAAGATGATCTATGTGTTGCTTCCGAGATTGACTATAGACAGAGATGTCATCAAAGTCTACCGTCAAAAATTGCCCTATAAAGGGTCATAATAATTGAGTAGTTGAGTCATCACTCTAATAAAATGTACTTAGAGCATTAGTCAAGCCAAGAGGAATCGGTAATAAGGCAAGTTAGGAAGATGCACCTGAGATGAGATTGATAGCATACTGAATGTCCCGTATTGGTGGTAATTTATCCGAGAGATCCTTAATATCTAAGAACTTTTCAATCACAGGAGTGACATCAAGAGGAATTGATGCGTTAGGCTCGTTCTGTATTTCTCGGGCAGCAAGAATCAGAATATGAGTTCTTTTGCTTATCTCACGCTTCATGTTTCAGGCACTAATCAAGCTGACTCTACTATTAGGTTGGATGGGATTAGACTTTTTTTTTAGCATTACTATTTTTAGGCCGCGAGGGAAGAATTTTGATTTTCTTACCCTCGTATTCAAACATATATATATTTGAACGACCATAAATATGAACATCATTATCAAATAGCCAAGTCCTTTCAAGGATGATTTGATGCACGTCCATAGTCAAAACATCACACCAGATCTTATACTTGTAAGTTGTGAATTCTATTGGGACCAAACACCACTCTTTTATCTCTAGCGGGTTGAGTTAATCTACAAAACTTTGTAAGAATTAGGATGGAGGACCACTTTCAGGTTTAATTTAGAAATAATGGTCGAGGACGACATTTATTCAACTCCCATTATCCACAATTATCTTGCAATTTTTGCCTCTAATTTTTGTGAATGTGTGGAAGATAGAGTTATGCCTCCAATTATCATTGACTTTTGGTTAAGAGAAAGCACATTTGACAATATAAAATCTTGTGGAGTTTATGTGTCTCATAAGCTAATTTTATATGGGCTTGTATAATTTGCAGCGATATACCCATAGCCTTGATATTTATAGCATTTGACCTGGGGATTAACTTTACAAAAGTCTTTCTCAACATTTCTACTCTTGTAATCTATCTTGAGTTGGGAAAAGCTAAGCGTAGATCAATTATAACATTGATTAGCACATTTGGTTTGATAAGGGCATGTGGATAGATGCTGTATCTATGCCTCCTGTTTGAAATGCGAATCGTAGTGGAGAATTTCCATCCATTTGCTGTCTCGTTCGCTAAAGTAGGACTAATGAATTTGAGGCCTAGTTTTGTAACTAAGTCTTGGATTAAACTGTAGGCTTTTTCTAAAGTATCAATATTACGAGCAAAGAGCTCACTTCTTAGATCTTCACGCAGGCCAGTCTTAAATCTTGACAAGATTTGCTTAGGGGTTTCCATTTCAATTACGTTGCCCGAACCATCAGTTCATCAAAAGTTGTGATAAGTTCTTGTACCAAAAGATAGGCTCTGATACCACCTTGATAAACTCTGATACCACTTGATAAGACCTGGAACCAAAGATAAGCTACGCAACTATTCCTTCAAGATCTGAATGTATTACAGGAATCAGTCCGCGCAACCGTAGAAAAATATTCATTAGATATTCTCCTGTAGTCAGAAAATTACGAAACCAAGTGGATTAGATTCGTAACTCCCTGATCTACAACTTTCATATTTATGCCCTTCGCAGATTCGAACTGCAACTAGGACGAAAATACGAAATAATGTGGGTGATGGTGGTGGTGACAGGTGGAGTGGATGTTAGGGTTATGGATGGATATGGAGATGAAGGTGGATTGTGGATGTGATTTAGAGATATAAATGAAGGGAACGAAGTGGTCGAGATCTCAAAGAAGAGGGGTGGCTCGACAGTCGAGGGAGATTAGAAGTTAGGAGAAACCTTATTAAAGGTAGAGGTGGAAGGTTGATGAAGAGGGAGGGAGAAGTCTTGAGAGAAGATAGGAGGCAAGAGGAAAAAATTCAATAATCAAATAGCATAATGAAGTTGGCTGCCATCCACATATATATAGGGGCTAGCCAACAAGTCCTAAAACAATATGAAACCCTAATTCTAGAACTTTCCCGTCGATCGTGTTCGAACGCGCCCGATCGCGTTCGAACGCACCAAAAGACGTTCTCTGTATGTGCGAACGCGATGTAGGCGTTTGAACTCGTCCGACCGTGTTCGAACGCACAATATGCGTTCTCTGTATTTGCGAACCTGATGCAGGCGTTCGCAAAGGCATTCGAACACGACCCCTCCTACGTTCGAACGTGACCTACAGGAATTTTATTTTAATAAAAATAAACATCTAATGCAATAAGAAAAGATCCTAACTAAGTGTATCAAGTTGCAACGTAATCTTTTAGCTGGCTTACTTCCTTGGGTAGGTCGGTTCCATTTGTCTAATGATCTAGGGTAATAAGAAAGTAGGAAATATTTACATTTTAGCTCAGTTGGTTCCACTTGTCTAGTGATCTAGGGTAATAAGAAGGTAGGAGATATTTACATTTTAGCTCATTCTTCATATCAGCCTAAATCTCAATTGGTAGTTCACCTTTAATCTCAAGAAGGGTTTCAACATTGGTCTAATATTGATTTACTTACTCTGTCAATTTTATGACAGCAAACCTAACTTTTTGGATTTCGAACATGTTATACTATTTAAAATAACGATCCATTTCATACTATTAAAAATAACGATACATGTCCTTGGTCCAATCTAGGAAATATTGAGGGTCTAACCAACCGTCAAACATAAGGGCATCAATTTTTATTTTTCTTTAGGTACCTTTCATTAGTATCTCGGTCATTCCCTTGAAGATGTTGACGAGACAAAGGATTGGAGACTCATCATGTTTTGGATCGAAGCGATAAGCATTTTGAGGAGGGCTCTGACTGTAGGGTCTTTCTATCCTATATAATCATTCTTTAGTTACCCATTGATACCTAAGCAGTGTCCTGAGTAGCTCTGACTAGTTGAGTTAAGGTACCTAACTAACCTAATATCATCGAGTCTATTAACAAACTCGTGATCCATACTGCTACTGCTAGACTCACTAGATTCACTAAGAAAATATGTTTAATTTTACATATTAGCATACACTAACATGCAATGAATCATTAGTTTATTATTATATTATTTTTTTATGCTTGCTAAACTTAAAGAAATAAATAAATAATTTTCTAACCTAATGAAGTGCAAATGTCCACTAAATCTGATCTAAAATTCTAAATACAAGTGCCTTGATCTAACTATGATTATATTTAAAATTTTAATCGGGAGATTGGAGGACTAATGCTAAGATATAATGGTATTTAAGCAAAGTTGCGTTTAGTCAATGTCAAGCCCTTTAAATTTCTTTTCAAAAATTAATGTAATGCTAATATTCTATTCGACACAGTTCTTTTAGTATTAAGATTAAAAGCCTATAAAGTATTTATGTAGTCTTTCCCTCACGATTTGTGGACAACAGGAATTGATAATAATTTAGGGATGAAACTAAAAGGAATAACTCGAAAAAATATTGGTTACCATGGAAAAGCGTACTTGACTATCTAAAAGTAGAATTTGCTTTCTCACTATACGTAGCAGCACTAGTGGTGGAGGTTGGGAGGATCGATGGATAGAGATTGCGGGTGGTGTCGGTGGCAGTGATGGAGGTAGCAATGGTGGCGGTGGGGTCGCCGGCATTGGTGGCAGCACATTGTTGCGAAGCTGTCGAAGAGGCATTGATGAAGATCTCGATGGTAGCAGCCAAGGAATGGCGCACCCCTTAGTCATTTCTTTGTCTCCTGGTCACACGGGAGTCATGCGGAGAGAAGGCAACACGACTAGCTATTGTGGAGACGGCGATGAGATGGAAGATCTTTGCGTGTCGAGGTGGGGAACGAGGTGCAGTGGCGGTGTCGCTAGTAGCAAGCGCTGGTGTGGAAGGTGGCTGCATTGTTGCGGCAAGCGTTTGCGTCGACGTTGAGTGGCTTGAAGAAAGCAGCGGGAGACTAAGGCTCTAGTGGTTGTGTCGGCTGTGGAGGGTAGTGTCGTAAGTGGAGATCAGCAATGTCGTCGAGGTAGCAATGGCGTCGGCGGAAAAGCGGTGCTGCCGTTGAGTTTTGCAAGATTGATGAAGGATGGCTAGGGCTCAATATTAAATTGGGGGAAGGTTAGAGATGAAGATGAAGTGGCTAATGGGTTTTGGGTTCAAGTCTAATGTGTTTTGGATTTAAATCTAGTGGGTTTTAGGTTGAAATTTAATGGGTTTTGGGTTTAAGTTTAATGGATTTTAGGTTGAAGTCTAATGGGTTTTGGGTTTAAGTCTAATGGGTTTAATGGAATTGGGTTGGATTTGAATTATTTGTTTAACGAGTTTAGTATGGGTTAGTGGGTAAGGGTTTGAGGTAAGTGGATTTGGGGGGTAAATTCGAAAGTTGGAATATGGTAGGGAGAAGAAAAAGGCAATTTGGTAGAAAGTATAGAAAAAAAGAAGATTTGTTTGGATTCTGATAGAAAAATAAGAGCCAAAAATTAAAATTTTGAAATTTTGCAACTCCTAATTATTTTTAAAAAGCACTAGAGACGTGCTTTTGCTTTTTCTTCTCTTTTTTTTAACTATGACAAAAATAAAGATGAATCTAAAGTAATAGATCATTTGATAATACATGCATGCGCAAATAATTTTTGAAGATCGTTAAATCATACGGTGATTCTGCAATGGCGATGGATTTCTCTTGTTCTTCGTCGGCGGTGAACTTGTCGTGCGTTTTGGAACTTGATGTGCTTGTCGTGCATTGGATTTCTTGGTGTTCCGGTGTTCGTGGAGTGATCGGTCGGGCGAACAACAAATGTGAGGCGGCATAGAATCTGGGAAGATGGGGAGAAAGAGATGGGAGAGAAGTCAAAGAGATAGAAGAGGAATGAAGTTTCACACCTCCATCCTTAAAAATGGTTTTACGCATTTTCCACTAGATAGAGCAATAAAAAATCTTCATTAACCTCAAAAGAAAATACAACTGCTCTATATACAGACTTACAATGAAAATAAGCTAAAGTCACTCTAAATAAATAAAAAATACAAAATTGATCATAAATATTACGTAATAAATAAGTTCAATCAGAATTAAATCTCTATAGGAGGGATCATCAAATTTCAGTGCTTCCTGCGCTAGTACACACGCCATTATGTCTTATCAGTGACGTCTGCATTAGGTAGTCTTCCCAAGTTGCCTTATGTGGAGAAGAGTTTGCCCATTGACTAAAATTTGAGGACATACTCTATTCCCTTTCTTGATCTTGCAGTAATGATTCATCCTCAATGTCTACCTGAGCTAAAACATGCTATACTTGAATGGATGACCCCAGCCGAAGCTTGAGTTGGGACATATGGAAGACAGGATGAATCTTTAATTTTGGACGAAGGGAAAGTTTGTTAGCAATGTTTCCAATGCGAGACAGGATGACAAAAGTGCCATACAGTTTTGCTGAAAGCTTGTAATATTGTCTGAGTTCAACTGAAGATTGCCGGTATGGTTGCAGTTTAACATAGACCGTATGTCTTTTAGAAAATTCTCTAGCTGTCCTATTCTTATTAGCAAAAAATTTCATTTTAGCTTGGGCCTCTTGGCTAATTCTGCTTTGAGTAAAGCTATGACCTGATTCCTTTTAGTTACCTTCATAGCAGCCAACGGTGTAACTGACTTGAGAGAGAATTTCAGGTAGCCATTGTAAAGTGCTTGGAATGGAGTAAGCTTCAAACTGCTATGAAAATTAGCATTAAACCACCATTTGGCCAGAGATAGCCATTGGTTCCATCTCTTGGACTTTGAGCTAGTCATGCATTTGAGATATGATTCTAAACAAACATTCATTCTTTGAGTTTGCCTATTAGATTGTGGGTGGTAGGTCATGGAGAGGTTGAGAGTAATGCCTAATTTAGGAAAAAGTTCCTTTCAAAAACTGCTGATAAAAATAGAAACTCTATCACTTACAATGGACTTGATAATCCATGGAGTTTATAGATGTGATCCAAGAATAATGTAGCCACTTGCGGAATTGTGAAAGGGTGCGACAAGGCCAGGACATGGGAATATTCGCTGAGATGGTCCACCAATACAAAAATGACCTTTTTGCCTTCAAATTTTGGTATCAATAAAATCTATGGAGATTTAGACCATAGCTTTGTGGGAATCAGTAAGAGTTGGAGAAAGACCCACTGGATAAGAATTCTCATGCTTACTTTGGCAAATATCACAGTAGTTAATGTAATTGATAGCACAGTTTTTTAAGCCAGACCAGCAGAAAAACTATTTGATTCTTTGGTATGTGGCCAGAATTCCTGAACGCCCAGCAGGAGGTGAGGCATGTAATAATGGCTCTAATTCTGATATCAATAACAACACCCAAATAAATCCTGCCATGGTAGTTTACTAGTCCTTGAGACAATTTGAAGTGGTCATGAGAATTGGAGATGGATGATTGAGGCAAGAGGTCAGCTGCTAAGCTATCTATGCATAAGATGCTAAAATGTCTTCAAACCAAGACTGTGTAAGCATATTTGGTTAGCCACTTTTGCTGCAACATAGTACGCATTCTTTGTTCTAAGAAATATTTAATACTTTAATGATCATTGTGAATAAAGAAATGATTGCCATTCAGATAATATTTCCATTAGGAAACAACTAGAACAATAGCTAGGATTTTTTTTTTATAAGTAGAATAAGAGGTGAAATTTCTACGCAAAGTTTTGCTAAAGTAGGCAATTGGATGACCTCCTTGCATTAAAAGAACTTCTACTTCAGTCCCACTAGCATTGGTTTCGAGATCAGTGGATTAGAGAAATCTGGAAGTGCTGAAATAGTAGATGCCAAAGCCTCTTTTAGTAGTAAAAATGATTTCTGAGCTGCAGGTATACATTGGAAAGTATCCTTTTTCAACAGATCAGTGAGTGGTTTAGATATAAGCCCATAATTGCGAACAAATTTCCTGTAATAGCCAGTTAAACCCCAAAACCCCTTTATTGTTTGACAGTTTTCAGTACAGACCAATTGAGCATGCATTTGTTTTTATAAGGATCTGTTGCTATCCATCTTTAGAGATAAAATGTCCCAAATATTCAATGGTAGACACAACAAAAGCATACTTGGATTGCTTAGCATAGAACTTATGTTCTCTCAACAATAGGAAAACTTGTTCTAAATGGTGTAGCTTGTCTGATAACAAGCTGCTATAGAGTAGAACATCATCAAAAAACCAATAATTCGAAAGGAAGGGATAGAATACTGCATTCATTAGAGACTGAAAAGTTGTTGAAGCATTGCATAGACCAAAAGACTGATGAGTGCGGAAAGTTTTCTTAATTTCAGTAGGACACATTCAAATTTGGTGATAACCCAACCTCAAATCCAATTTAGAGAAGACTTGTCCACTGTGTAATTCACCCAATAGTTCATTAATAACAGGAATAGGATATTTAATTTTGATAGTAAGATCATTTAACTTCCTGTAATGAAAACATAACTTCCAGCTCCCATCTATCTTCTTAACAACAATATAGATGAGGAGAAAAGGTTGTGACTTGGTTGAATCACACCTGACTGGAGTAGTTCTTGAACAATTTCTTCTACCGCTGTTTTTTGAGCAAAAAGAATCCTTGATTAGGAAGAGTTGCATTAGGCTTTAAGTGAATATGATGATCTTAAGATCTGATGGGAGGTAAGTCCTGCAGTTTAGCAAAAATGATTGAATATTTGAGAAGTAATTCAATTACTTGAGGATGGAGAGGAGTGTGGTCGGTGGGGGCAGCTGGTGAACTGGAAAAGAGCTGGCTGAGCCAAGCACAGTGACCTTTCATCATCAATTTGTCAAATGAAGCACCTGAAATTAGTTGCCAGGGTCTATCTAAAGTCATTCCTTTAAACAAATAGTTTTTGTATCTCACTATAATTTAACTTGGAGTTTATCAAAGGCATAGAATTAGACTAAATTGTCTCATCCAATCAACTCCTAGCACCATGTCATAGCATGTACCCTAATTGAAGAATTCACATGGCAACACCAAGTATGTTCCCCTGCATAGTCCAAGTAAATTTACTGCAAACTGTAGCGCTAACCAATCTTTGGCCATTTGTTACCATGACTTGTAAAGGAGGAGTTTGCTCTCGCACACAGTGGCCTTCTCTAGCAGATATGGATACTACCACTATCAATTAGCATGTGAAGTGGTCAATGATTTACAAGTCCCTGAATTTGAATGGTACCAGAAGAACAATGGCCAGCCAAGGCATGCAATGAGATTTTCATAGTAGTACAAAATCTGCAGAAAAATCAGCTATTGTGGGCTCTTCAAGTGCCTCCTTAGTGTCCAAGTTCATCATAAAGAGTTGTTTTATACACTTATGCCCCTTTCACCAAACCTCATCACATTTGTAACAGAAACCTTTATCCCTTCTAGCTTTCATCTCAGCAAAAGATAGCTTGTGTATTGGGACTGAATCGGTAGTGGGTTTAATGATATTAGAGGGAAGAAATGGTTGCAAAGTGGATTTTTAGTAGTAGGATCAGTAAAAGATTCAGCATTGGAATGAGAAGAGAGTTTCGGTGGGAGGGAATGATTTGTGAAGGCATTGGGAAATTGAGGTTGAGTGAAAGGATAATTGGTCTTGAATAGTAGAGGCTTAATAGGGTATTTGGCCACTTTAATTTGGGGGGGTCTAAAGACATTTCCTGCATTTTAGCTAAATAGAATACTTGAGAAATCTTTTGGGGGCTGAACATGTGAACAACAGGTCTAATATCATCTCTAAGCCCACTGATAAAGCTTTGAACAAAGTACTCTCTAATGTACATATTCTTAATGAGCATAAGTGATTTGAGCTCTTCAAATCTTGCTTGATATTCAGTAACAGATGCTCTTGTTCAAGTTTGTTCAATTCTCCTACGACATTATCAAATCCCAAATCAACAAATCTTATGCCAAGATCTTCCTCAAATTGATCCCAATCTCATTTAGTTTTCCCTTCTTGATGATCTTGGAACCATGGTATTGCCTTGCCATTCAGATACAGTGAGGCAAACAAGACTTTTTTGATTTTTAGGAATAGCAGTAAACTGAAAAAACCTTTTGCACTTACAAGCCCAAGCTCTAGGCTTATCATCATCGAAGTGAGATAACTCAATTCTAGGAAATTTGAGTGAATTACCTTGGATACCGTGCAATCAATCTGCAGTAGCAGAATCCATCTTGGGCTTTTTCCAAGTATCTTCAGCTTCAATCTCATTGTCAGAGGAAGAAGAAGGAACAAAGTTGGTTTTCTCTTTCGACCCTAGAGAAACCCTTGATAAGAGTTTCAATCTGAGATCCTGTCTGGGCTTGGAAGGTTGCCACTTATTGCTGCATTGCTTTTGGCTTCAAATTTGTGTTGGTTGTGGCCCCATGGATCTTAATCTCATTTTGCTTCGAGATCTCAATTAGAGTAGCTATCTTCATGGATTCTGCCATGATCTGGGAGTGAGACCTACTGCGATTGAGTTGATTCTCTTAGATTGGAGCCGCTCTAATACCAATTGTAGTGATTGGAGGTCACCACGGATGAGATCTTCAGTTAGGAACACTCAACTAGCAGAAATTAACTTGAAGTCAAAGTAAGATAATCTCCAATCCCACAAGATTGGTCTAACTCTCCCAACGGAGGAGATGAGATTGTTATATTTCAGCTTGTAGAGCAAGTAAAGCAAAAATTACAATTTTTATATGTTGATGAGGATCAACGATGGCCGTGCCAACCAACACGCCCCGTGCCAATCGGCACTTATTGTACCGGAGGTGTATCGACACATGGCATGAGGGTAACCGCACGGCACCTCTTTTAGCAGTTTCATCAGCGATGGTGGTGGCGACGGCGAGCGACGAAAGGTGAAGGTGAGTAGTTTCCCTTATCTTTTTATCTCCCTCTCTTGTGGCATGCTATCTTTGACGAGGATATTAGATCCCATTTCTCTCTTGTCTTTTGCCTAACCGTCCAGATCTGGACTAATTACCATCACATGCGTGGCACAAGATGATTTAAGGAATGGGTTGGTAGGAATTGAGCTAATATAGATACATATCTGCCGGTACTTCGAACCTTGATTTGAAGTGGAACTTCATACCTCTACCTTGCTTAGACTAGTTGTACGTAAATTTGTAACCAATGTTTCGATAAAAGACCTTTTTACAGCCTGCCACTGTGATTAAGTAAAGTATTCATATGCCTCTTATTATATCAGCCTAGGTATTGTAGTATGTAGATGGATCGACCTTGAATTTGATGGCTTCTGATGCTCTTCATGAAAAATCAATAAGCTATTCAGTTAGTTTGTTCTTTTAATAACTTTATCTTCCTTTCTGTTTTATTTCTTATTTTGGTAGTAGCCTGTTTGATATATTTATATATATTCACGAATGAAACACCATGTTTGTTCTCTATTACATTTATGGACTGTTTTCTTGTCCTTTGGTAATTTGCGTGCGGCTTTTGGATTTGTTTTTTTATACTCTTAATATTCCTCCACTTTGAGCTCAAGACATTTTTAATATGCCCAAGAAGTAGATATGAATTAAATGGATAGATAGAGCTAGTGAGATTTGTCTTTAGGACCTCCTGCACTGATACCATGCTAACCCACCAATTACCTTCAAAGCTTAAGCTGATAGACAAAGGAGGTTTTATTTCTTTTATCTTTTATTATTTTATTTTTATACTCTTAACAAATGAAATGTCCAATTGTCAGTTATGCAGTAAATGTTATATAGTGCATAACTTGTGTTTCCATATTTAGAACTAATGATATTTAACTTGATTGAATGAGTTTTCTATGCACTCATCTATTTGATTTTCAGCTTCTTGCAGAGACTGAAAGGCAGATATCAGATTCTACGAATCAAGAAAAGGAAGTTTTATTAGTCGACAACAAGGATTCTGATGCAGTACGTGCTCCTGAACCTGCTGGTATTAATGGTCGTACTTTGCCAGAGTGGGCACAACCTCTAGAACCTGTAAAGAAGCTGCCGACTAATGTGGGAACAAGAATTAGAAAATGCATCTATGATGCTTTGGATAAGAATCCACCAGAATGGGCTAAGAAGATTCTGGAGCATTCCATTAGCAAAGAAGTGTATAAGGGGAATGCGTCAGGGCCAACAAAGGTAGAACCTTGATATTTTGTTGTTATCTTTCTACTTTTGTTTTTCCAAATGATAACTTGAATTTCATCCTTGCCGTTCTTATGATGTTTCTCTATTGATCTTCATTTGAGGCAAAAGGAAGTTGCATGTTCTTTTATCCACTTCAGTTTGTCTTGCAGCCTAGGAGCAATCCTCACTCTTAGTGTTATAATTTAAATATGTAATACATCCTTCAATAGCTTGGGCTTTTGGAAAATTTGGCTATTTGATGTCATATTAGAGCACCCATCTTTTGTTCAGATGTGCTTAAGTCCTATCCGCTATTTAACTCGAAGACATACACCAGAAGGGACAATTGTTGGGTCTATTAAGGATGTTGCTGGAAGGGACATTCTAAGAAAGTATAATCCACATATCTTCTCAACAGCTTAAGATTTTGGATTACTTACTTCTTCGACTCTGAAAGCTCCTTTAAACATCCAAATAGTATTATAGCATCTGCTGAATGACAAAGATGGCAATTGCCTTTGCAACAATTTCTCCATAAGATGACACCCTATTTTATCAAGTTCCATTAAACGTGAAGTCATTATATTGGTAATTTGGTCTCCATATACTATCACAATGTAGAGTAGATGATTTATTGATTGACAATCAAGTTCAGATTAAGCTGTTTGGGAGAAAATAAGTGAGTAAAGGTTTAAACGAAATTTTAGGAGTTGGAATGTACACCATATTTAATCCTCCACTACAATATGAGGTTGGTCAGGACACAAGTTTAGCATGTTAACCTCATGTAAACTCGCTATATTTTGTGCGCCTGTGAAGCATGGATACAGATATGGGATACGGGGATACGATAAATTCTTAAAAGTAGGATACGAATACCGCATGGATACGCCAATAAATAAATAAATAATATATTTTCAATTTGTTGTTAACCAATATAAAAATATGGTAAAAAAAGATTATCTCATAAATGATAAGATAAAAGGAAAGAAAGCTACATAATGAGAGGCAGAGGTACCATGAACTCGCAACTTAAGTTTTTAACCCTCTCTCTCTCTCTCTCTCTCTCTCTCTCTCTCTCTCTCTATCTATCTCTCGATCTCTCTTCTCTTTCGGGGGCTAGGGCACGAAGCAATGACCACGGCGAGCGGCGGGTGGCGATTGGCGATGCTATTAGGAGGGGTGCCATGCGACACCCTTGTGCCACGTGCCGGTATGCCGCCGGCACGGCCATCTATGAGTGAAACATTAAAACCTAATTCAACTATTAGTCTACAACTAATTCAGATCTTTAAATAAGTTTCAAGTTATATATTTAATTCATTATCAAATAAACAAAGCCTTAAAGTATTATAAAGGATTAGACAATTGTATACATATAAAGTATATGTTTTATATCATCTCTTAGCACACAAAGAAAAAAGAAAAAGGTTTGGATTATTGAGAAATGTATCGGAGCCATATTGAAAAGTTAAAATTTTATTTTTTTAATTCGAATAGTCCTCTGGTCGTATCTGATACGTATCGAGCCGTATCGGTGCCATATCGATATCCAATACATATCAGATACCGGTACGGAGGGGCAAACGAAGTATTCGTGCTTTATAGTAATGTGCGCATTCCTTGCAGAGTAAAACCAGGCCAGAGTTAGTTTAGGCACTTGAAAGCTAGAACGGACTCCAGAAACTCCTAGATATAAATAATTGAGATGTAGATGAAGATGATAAAGCTTTTGGGGGTATTTAGGTAATTAACTCTTTGTGAAAATTAGGAAAAAAAGAGGACGGCATGAAAAAGTGCTTTCAAAGTTTTTTGAGATAGGGTATTCAGGTAATTAACTGTTCCTGTCATCTTGAATAATTCCATGGAGGGCTCTTAATCTTCTGTGAACTCCCCTCAAAGGGCTATGTACAATCTTTAGTGAGACTATCTTTTGAAAATCTACAAACAGATAATATTCAATTTGTCATTTTGGCAGGAGATAGGAGCAAAATTCCACTATATGCCAAGAAAGACTAGTCCATATACCAAACAACTTGAGTTGATAGTCAGTAGGCTATATTTTCTTTTATCAAATTTCCACCAACAAAGATCTAATTAATTTAGCATGAAAGTTGTGAAACCAAAGTTGGCATTGCTTTCTATTCTGTATCGATCTAATTCTATTTGGCAATGGTTGATTTGATCCTTTTGTTTGTTGGGGGTACAGAAAGCTGTTTTATCTGTGCTGGCAGAGGCATCCGGTGGACCTCTTCCACAAAAGCCTGACAAGCAACGTAAAAGGAAAACTCCTATTTCCTTTTCAGATGCAGTGATGAAAAAATGTCGTATTGCATTACGTCGTGCTGTTTGTGCTGATGAATCTAAGGTCTTTTGCAATCTTCTTGGGACTTCTTTATTGTATTCTAATGAGAATGAGGATGAAGGCATTCTTGGATTTCCTGCCATGGTTTCTCGACCTCTTGACTTCCGCACAATAGATTTAAGACTGGCTGTTGATTCTTATGATGGATCTCATGAGGCTTTCCTTGAGGATGTTCGGGAGGTATGTTTCTTTTACCTATTTCCTTTTCTTTCCTTCGAGGTATTGATTCTGATTGTGAAGTCAATTGATGCTTTCATGTGTTTTAGACATTCGCTGCTTCTATGGTTTGAAGAGCTTAAAGCTCCTTTAAGTAATCAGAGCTTGGTGAACCATGTGTTTATAGATTATTAGTATCACATTACATGGTTCAATATTTCATATTTTCATTAATTACAGACTGTGTTGCCATTCCTATGTCAAAGACTTGTATATGTTTTATGAAGGAAAGTATCTTAGCTTCATCTCAAAGTTTGCTTTACTCCAAGTGTTTGTCCTAAAAGGAGACATTTTTTTTACAGAATTAATAAGGGTGGAAACATGAAGATCTGCTAAATATTGTATGTGCCTTTTGCAGCAGTAGAGTTACATAATGAATAATGAAAGCAATGCTTTGGCTATCATGCAGCATTGTGCATGCTGGACAGTACTTTTGCTGGCCAGCAACTGGTGAGAAAATGATGTTGTGCACAATGATAGGAGGGAAGGGGGGGTTAGGGGGGGAGGGGAGTGGAGATAGGATGGGAGAGAGTATGAGAGGAGAGATCTGAAGGGTTGAGCAAAATTAGGTTGAGGGTACCATTTAGGTGGTGTCCAGGTTACGTAAAGGCTAAGCAGGTTTTGCCAACGCCATCAAGCAATTACTTTGTTTGATTGTCTTTTACAATATTTGATTATATTTGCATGAGTCAGGTCTCACATTTGTTGGTCTAAAAGGGAGTGGAAAGTATTTGTTAACTAATACAAAATATTGGGTTTTCTTCTAAAAGGTTAAAACGCTAGCAATATATATTAAAGAAGGACAGGATACACAGATATTGGTTGTGCTTACAACAGCTACTAAATTATCAAAGACTTCATTAACACAGTTACCATGAAGCATTCTTTCAAAGTTAAGAAACAGCATTACTTAGCACTACTTATTGCTTGCAGGTTTTTCGTAATATATGTGTAGCATATGGTGATCGGCCTGATTTGATGCAAATGGTTGATACGTTGTCTCAGAGTTTTGAGTCATTGTATGAAGAGGAGGTTCATTTCTGATCTTTGAACTTTGCATTTCCTCATTTTTCTATTTTGTATTGTGACATTGTCTCTCTAAAGTTTGTCAATTCTTGTGGAAACTTTCATCTTTGAGTTGTGCTCAGCTGACCCTATACTAGTCTGAAAAGGCTTACATGATGATGATGAAGTGTGAATTTCTAGCTCCTAATGAAGTGGTAGTCATTTTGAATTGCTATATTGAATAGATTTGAATTGAGCAAAAGTAGATTCAGTATTTTTGGATTAAACAAAGCAATAAGTAGATTATTTTTTTCTTCAACCTAAGTCTGACTTGAGCAATTGCTATCCTTGGTCTTTATTGTTAAGATACTTAAAAGAATCTTTTATTAAAGAATTAGCATTTACTTAGCTTCAGTTATGTGAAAATAATCTCAAGCAATTTGTCTTATACAGTTTCAATATTTGTAAGTGTCTAACAGAAGGATTCCAATGCATGATATTTCTTTAGGAAACTTTTGTTAGAAAACTTTTGTTAGAAAAAAAAATCACACTAGAAGAAATCACTCCTATGTACTGGTGTACTGGTGCACCATGATATTTCTATTGGACATGTCCAAACCATATAAATTGATTCTAAGTTTCTCGCACTTATCCTCCACGAGCATGTTACCAATGTCTTCTTTCTGATATTATGATATTATCATCTCTTCTTCAATCTTTTTCACTGACGACTATCGTCCACCTTCACATCATTTCTTTAGGGGCAATTATATACACACACACACACACACACACTAATCCCTATAGCTTTGTTTGTCTTGCATCCATCATAAAAAATCTTTATTCCATTGTAACCATTGTTCTATGACTCTATGCATTATATGCTCATCATTCATCAATCTCATCTTCGTCTTAATTTTTTGTACCAACCTACTGAAGATACTCCTTATAGTCTTATAGATATTTCTTGTTCATCATGAATTACTCTTTTTCCATTTTGATGCCTTTGTTTACAAAAATTGCATTCTGCATTGTCATCCGCCTTAGACCTACTTGTTCTAAAACATTTATATTCTATTTTCTTTACTGCTACATTAGTACCAATTCCATGGTAGATTAACTAATTAAAGTGATAATTTTGCTTGACTACTAGTAGCACCTCTGATAACATTAATTTATTTACTAGACAGTTTCTTTTTTCTCTAGAGCCCACTATGTTAGTACCTTCAAACTACTATTGGCTTCTATACCTGTAAGTACTTTACTCTTTGTGAAATTCAATGCTTAACATGAGTAATTTCTTCCTTTTGTGTTCTTAATCTCTAAAAACGAGGTAGTCTAGGGGACCATGGCTGATACTCTTGATTTAGCCTAGGATATTGGACTAGGGCCATACAGCAAAAGCTTTAGTATGTGGGTCTGATTTATGACTTTTTTTTAAGTTGCTTTTCTCTCAGTTCCATATTCTTGTGTGGATTAATTGACGTGAAGCCAAACCTTTTTGATACCTTTCAGCAAGCCGGAGTCTCCTACTGATCTTTTCTCATCCTTTCTCTTATTTTCTTCGTCTTGCTTCTAGTTTGTTTCTTTGTTTCTTTTCTTTATTCTTGTGATTGTTGTTTTCTTTTTTTTCGTAATATTAGATTGAACTTGGATAGTATTTTCAAAGATTAATACGGTATGTGGAATACCCAAAATAGTTGGGACAAAAGGCGTGGCTGTTGTTGTTGTGGTTTGTAATTTTGTATGTGATTGTGGACTACTACCATTTTGAGAAGGCTGGTTTGCTAGTTATAGGATATAGCTAGCTTATTCATAGGTGATGAAAAATATTAGATCCTTCATGATGTCTGCGGAAAATTTAAGCTAGCTTTCAGTTGTCCTAATAGATTGATTTTGCTTTCTTGTTTGGATCTTGTAGGTTCTCTCTGTCATCCAAAAGTTTGCTAGTTATGCTGCTACTGAGAATCCTGATGCTGAAGCACAACGGGAACTGCATGATATTCTTCTTACAACAACTGAAGTGCCCAAAGCTCCATGGGAAGAAGGAGTTTGCAAAGTTTGTGGCATTGATAAAGATGATGATAGTGTTTTGCTCTGTGATACTTGCGACTCCGAGTATCATACATATTGCTTAGACCCTCCACTGACTCGCATTCCAGAAGGAAACTGGTACTGCCCGTCATGTATTTCTGGTCAATGTATAGTACAAGATGCACACCAAAGTAATCTGGTTGTTAAACGCCATCAGAGGAAGCATCTCGGAGAGGAAGCTCGTGCTTTTCAAGAGGCATTGAGTCAGCTAGCATTGACAATGGAAGAAAGAGAATATTGGGAGTTCAGTGTAGAAGAGGTTTGTTGCTTTGTTCTTTAATTAGATAGTAATGCAATACCAATAGAAAGCATATTTATGTTTCTCAATTTGATTGTATTTCATACACCATAGAACTTTGAGCTTAAAAGGTCCATTGACTTTCGAAGAATTTTTTAAGGATCATCATGTTGACCCCATATCGGGACTTATATGGGTGTTTTCTATGATAACAACCATCTATTGCTGTTAATAGGGTTTATCTAAGTGAATTACTCAATGGTTGGAATCACTTTCCAAACTTATATGGGTGTTTTGAGCTTGGAATCACTTTCTAAACTGATTGATCATTCAAATCTAGTGCACTACAAGTCTACAAACCTAGGTAAAGGGAAATTTATCTAATTGTTCATTTGATATTTGAAACTTCCTAGAAAAAAGAAAGGCTTTTCTAAGTTAAATAGTTAACTCAACAACCCAAATTTGTATAGATTTATCTTTAAATGCCTCATTTGACTAGATTCCTTAAATTTGGTAGAAGTATAAAAATGTATCAAATCGCAAAAAATGAAATTTCTTATTTAGTGGAAAAGAGTGCCATGTTGCGTCTTGAATTTTCACTCCCATTTTTTAAGATATTGTGGGCCATTATGTGTTATATGAATTTTCTATACAAACTGCAAAGTCTTTTATGCTTATTTAATATAGTAAGCAGGAGCTTCGTGTATTGTGGTAAAATGGTATGAAAATATCTCCAAGCTTCCATTCGACTATGGTATTAAAGTTGTTCATACTATTTAGCCGCTAGAATCCTGATGTTTTGGGTAGAATAAAGCCCTACTCATGTGTTTGTAGTTATTACGGGAATATCATTCTTTCTCCTTGTCCAACCCTACTTCCTCCTGTATTTTCCCCTCCGGACCAACCCACTCAGCCCCACCCATTACCTATCCAAACACATGCATGGCTAGTTCCCTAGGCAAGAGCATTGGTAGATGGTTTCTGCCCCTATCTCCCTTCTTGATGACCTCCCATTGACTTTCGTCCCTGCTAATGTGAAGTCCGAGGTTGTGCCCTTTCAGTTGAAATGCATTTAGGTCTCACCACGTTTTTGGAGGTGGGGTTGTCAATCTAGCATGTCTTTCATGAATGGCCGGTGTTTGACTTGAAATTTTGTTCGAAGTCAAGTTGCTCATTTAATAAATAAGTTGAAAACAAGCAAAGCTTACCTCACTTATGTTCAGCTCAATATAGCTTGAATTATATATTATATAAATATTTGAGATATATATTTGAGCTAAGTGAATTGGTTCATTGACACCCATAGCCATTGGTGAATGGTGAGAAGAGGTTGTGTGGGTCCCGCAAGTTAGCGTGGTGGCCAGAGAAGTCATGTGTGTATGTTGGACACATACAAATTGTGGGATGTGGTTCTTGTAGATGAAGAAGAGATGGATCTTGTTGAGAAAGAGGCCTATGGCTTACCTTTTTCCAAGAAGAGAACCAGTTAAAAAGCTTATGCTCTCTTCCCCTCCTCTACACCACCGTGTGATGAGCGAAAATTGATTGATCAACGTGGTTGTCAGTAAGGTGGGATGTGCAATGGGTAGGGCTGATGACCCATTTGATCCCACCCCTGGACCTCCTACCTCTTTTAAGAACATCATAATAGGCCCTTATCTCAGGTGTTTATGCCCAAAAATAATTTCTAGATAATTATGTGGATGACCAACCACATTCTCTAGTCTAGATATTCTAGAAACAGGACCTTATTTGTCATACTCAATGCTCACTTCACCATTTCCCCTCTTACTTTTTATCTGTATCCAGAATGACCAAGCTTTCTTTTGAGGTAATTTTAGAGGGTTCATTGGACTTACTGTAGATCTTTGCCTGTCACAAAATTGATGTTGTATATCATTAGTATACTAAAACAAATGTTACTTTAAATTGTCAATCTTTATTTGTCACAAATTGATGTTGTATTCGTATATCATTAACATAGTAAAACAAATGTTAAGATATTGTCAATCTTTGGTAGTTCTGATGAGTGATGACACAATTGAGGAACTGCCACTACAAACATTTAGGCCCACATTTGATTCTGTCTTGTGCATACGCATGCATGTGAATCTGAGATTGAGTTTCATGTACTTGTCTTTTCTCCAATCCCCATATTCAATTTGTTGTAATCTGTTTATTTAAAATTATTGCACCTCAAAATACTGGGATCATTTGTCTCTTTGTCATCATGTAACTAGTGAACTTCCTGTATGTTATGCTTCAAGGAATTTGTGTATTGGCTTCTGGTCTTTTCTAACAAATATATTCCATCTATTTTTGCTTACTTCTGCTGGTGTGTGTGGAGTACAGAGAGTATTCTTGCTGAAATTTCTGTGTGATGAGGCGCTGAACACTGCTCTTATCAGAGAAAACCTTGAACAGTGTGCTGACAAGTCAGTTGACCTGCAGCAGAAGTTGCGTAGTTTAGGTGTCGAATTGAGAAACCTAAAATTCAAAGAAGAATTGTTAACAATGAAGGCTGCAAAAGAACCTACAAAAAAATTTAGTGGATTAGGTGATCTTTTAAAGGAAGAGGTGATAACTGTTTGTACTAGCCATGGTAGATTGGTGGATCATGAGCATTTCAACAACAATGTAAACTATGGTAGAGTCATATTAGAGAATCCACTCCACAGGGCATCTATGACATTGGAGGACTCAATTGAAGATATTGAACAAAGTAATGGTTGCATGAATCTGAACCAGTTACCAGAAGGAATGAATAGTCGAGTTACTAATGGTGAGACACCCTTGACAATTTCTGGTGATAAGAATGTTTCTTGCAGTATTGCTGCACCTTGTAATCCATCGCCCAGTATGACATTCGCTTCAGAAAATAAATTAATTGGCCAAAATGAACAGTTGCAGGTAGATACTGCACATGAAATTAATAATGAAACAAACAGAGAAACGCCCCATGGTGCTGCTGAGCATGGAGATTTACAGATGAGAGTGCTGGGTATTAATAACAGTAAATGTTGTAGTTCTGATACGACAAGCATGGTAAGTGTGCATAGGAATGCACCTGCGAATAGCACTGACATTCTTTGTGGATCTTATCAGTCTTCTGATTCTGCTACAAGAACAGATGTGGAAAAGACTGCTTCTTCGATGCGCATAGTTTCTGGGATCAGTATTTCAGATGGAGAAGTATTTGATTCCAATAATGATATGTTACCCCAATGTAATACACATCCCAGTTTCATTGGATCTGATTCTGGTAGTGGTAATTTTGAAATGGACTCCTTAAAGAATGAGATTTCACAGTTGCAGAATTCAATTGCCAGTCTAGAATCACAGCTTATGGTGTCATCTTTGAGAAGAGAGTATCTGGGAAGGGATTCTTCTGGTCGATTGTACTGGGTTATAGGTAGACCAGGTAAGCGTCCTTGGTTGGTTGCTGATGGAAGTGTTCCCCAGGAAAGAGACAAAGACATTGTAATGGGATACCACATATCAAACAGTTCAGGGAATTTAGCCTCATCATGTTCTATTCCGAGGAGAAATATATTCCCTAATGGATCTGATGCCTACGGTCAATCTACTTTTGGTTTGAATAAGTGGAGTTCCTCCATGTTTTCTCTATATGAATCTGACAATGAAATCCAGCATCTTCTTGGTTGGTTGAAGGATAGTGATCCTAGGGAAAGAGAACTAAAGGATAGCATCTTACAATGGCAACGACTTCTGTTTCATCAGGAGAATCAATCTTTTGATGTTCCTCAACTGTCATTTAAGTGTTCCATCAGTGAAAAGTATGAACCTCCACATATTCTGACTACTAAGGCTGCAGTAATTCTTGAGAACAAGTTTGGTCCTTGCTTGGAGCTTGAAGTAAATGAACTGCCAAAAAGACGAGGAAAGAAGGCGAAAGTATGTTATGAAGAGAGAATGTACAGATGTGAATGCCTGGAACCTGTTTGGCCTTCTCGGCACCACTGTTTGTCATGTCACCAGACTCTTTTTGCTCCCAAGGAACTTGAAGGACATAATGATGGAAGATGCACACAGGGCAATCCTGCTTCTAGTGAAGGTAAAGAAAGTGATGATCCTATGAAAGGGAAACCTACAAAGTCTGAGAGCATCAAGGAAAAGGATAACTTTGATGAGATTGATGCTACTGACACATATAAGAACAGGAAGTTAGACATCAGCCCTAGACTAGTCAGATTATCAAGGAAAGCATGCCCTTATGACCTTCAAGAGGTTAGCAAAAGGTTCATTGTAAGAGGTACGAACAAGGAGTTGGTGCAGGAAATAGGGCTCATTGGGTCAAATGGGGTTCCATCTTTTGTCCCTTCAGCTGTGTTCTTTCTGGATCCTCTAGTTATCTTGAATCAAACTGAAAATACTGATATGGTTCTGAATTCTTGGTTGGCCTCTTTTGATGAATCTCCTCTGATGTCCTCAACAAAGGAGATGAATTGTTCCAGACAGCTTGCTAAGTCAGCTCAGAATTCCCTTGTAAATTTTGGTGGGGGAGTCTCTCTAGATATTAGTAGTGGCGAAGAAGCATCTTCTGTTGCTGATAAGATAACAGCCTCAGCTGTCAGTCCGAGCTGCACAATTCCTGAGTCATCACTGAGGCCTCTTTTAGGGAGAGCTTCTCAGATCTTAAAGCGGCTAAAGATAATTTTACTTGATATGGATGCAGCTTTGCCTGAGGAAGCACTAAGACCTTCAAAATCTCTCCTAATGAAAAGGTGTGCATGGCGTGCTTTTGTCAAAGCTGCAGAGTCAATATTTGAGGTATGCTAATTTATCAATATACTTATGCTGCTTTTTTTATTTCTGTTGGTTCGATACTTATACAAATTTCACACTATTCTTGAGAGAGCACTTCATACTTGACCTATTGATTTATAGGGACACTATGTTCTATATGCTGGGAAAAGGTTTGAATAATGGTCATTAAGATTCAATCTATTCTTTTTGACATACTACATGACCTAGAAATGATAGGAATAGTATGCTTTTATTAAGTATCTATTTTCAGATTTTGTCCTTCAGGTTAAAAAGTCAACAAATTTTAGTACATCCTCTCTTTATTTTCATTACTTATGAATATTTATTCATTGTCTATATCTAAACATTAGCACCATAACTTTTTCCTTAGAGACTACTCATGAACTTAGTTTGGCTGTTGTCCTTGGATTGGGAGGATTTGCCTTGAGTTTAGTACTCTCTTGTAGCATCAACTTTTAAACCAACAAACTGAGCCTATTTCATTGATCAATTCAATCTATTTTTCTGTTGCAAGCAAGATCTCTGTTGCTATTTTATATATGTTGGATGGAAGTACATAAAAGAGAGTAACTTCATGGTTTCTCACAGACCCTTAACAGTCATCTTCTAAATTGAGATTTGAAGGAAACAATAAGGTTGACCATAACATCAAGAGTTCTCATGTTGGGTGTGCTAAGATAAGTTGGCAATCTGGCATGTATACACCTTATCAGCACCAATATGGAGTATCTTGGTTTTTCCTGGTGCTGGATTTGCATTTCCCTCCCTCCCCTTCCCCCTAGCATGCAAACCTGTGCGAGCCTGTATTCAGTTGGGAAGGTGTTAACTTATGCCTCTTATGTGAAGGTCTGGCTTGTACAGTGGTGATAGTTCATCGGCACTTGGTCGCCCCATGGCACACGAATCCTTGTCCCAATAATTACAATTAAACTACACTATGTGTGTAAATCCTTATCCTTTCTTGATTCAGTTGAAGTTTCAGGGATGTGCTCTCTTACCAATACAATATCAATTCCTTTCCAAGCTTCCATTGAACTAATTTTCATTCTTACTCTTGTTGGATATATGTATTTCTTGTTCAATGGGTTCAGATTTTGTAACAAATTTTTTCGTTCTTTTCAAAATTTTGACAACTTGTTACGAGTCTAGATAATTAATAATTCATACTACCTTGGTAAATAGTAAAATAGTGCAATACCCAACATTCTAATGAGAGTTTTGGTAAAAGCCAGTCCATCTTGCTTCTATCTTTATTTTTCTTGATAGAAATAGCAAAACGAGATTTTTTTTTCTTTCGCCTACATGCTTTTTCTTGGGGAATGAGCGGTGGGTTAACTGCCTCGCATATGCAATATGCAATTCTTGAGTATCTATAGAGCTTCAATATAACTTTTTATTATTTAATTTTATTAATGAAACTTATCATACTTGGAAATATTTATCGAGTAATCATATGATTAAAGAGTAGCATCCCTTTATGGATAGGATATTATGGATATAATCTCCTTATATTGTATAGCAACTTTTACCTATTTATAAGTTTTTATCATGGATAATTCCCTTTTCATCCTCAGAACTATTACTCTTTCACAATGACTTTGAATTTTTTTTGATACACAATGATCTCCTAATCTATCAGAAATACCTCACTTGACCCATTCCGTTAGGTTTTTGTTATCTATTTTAGTTCATAAGATGTCACGTGATAAATATATAACAATTTTACCCCTCGTATGCATGTGCAAGTCCCGTGCAAGTAAAAAAGAAAATTTAGGTGGACAGAATCACCCTTCCTCCTCTCCCTCTGAGCCCGAGAAGCTCAACTCCATCAACCTCCTCATGTACATGGTGCCCATTGCTGCCCTAATCCTCCTCCTTGTCACCCTCCTCTTTGAGCCCGACGTCTTCTGCCACCACCCTCACCAAGATCCAAGAAGAGCCCAGTCTCACCTTACCCATTGGGAATGCCACGTTGCCTGCCTTATCAACCTCACCAACTTCTTGGTCACAAAGCACACCAGCGCCCTCATACTTCAAGTCCTCGGCAATGCAAGGTTGTTGTCGTCTTTGTGCTTATCCTTGGGGTCAGCATCCTTGGGGTCGTGCTCTATAACGAAGAATAGTAACCCTCGACCATTGATCCATCTTGATTTCAATTAGTTTCTGGTCGATTTTGTTTTGATTTCCTCTCAAAGCTTCGATTTCGACCACTAAATCTTCTAATCTTTTCCCTCTGAGAAGGATCGATGGGAGGATGGTGAGGAGTTGCAGATGTTCCCTGCTGAAGCTGGTGAATTCGGTGATTGGTTTGGGGTGGGGATGGGTTCAACGAGTTGTCGATATTGTCTTGTGCAAATAGGAGATCATCTAGCTTTGTGATCATTGCATAGGCTAGATACAAGTTCTTGGCCTCAGTAGCATCTGCTCCTACTAAGAGTAGATCTCTCAAGCTGTTTTCTTGAATTGATACCAAATTTTCCATTTGGGATGAGTCATGAGACACAATGTCATGCGCTAATGAGGCATCACAATAGTCTATACCAAGGAAGCTCACCATCATGTCTATATAGACATAATCATTAGAGGAATCATCACCATAGATGATGATGGGGATGGTGAGAACGAGAATAGAGAGGGTTGGCGGTATGAGAAGATCTCCATCAAGATCGGCTTTGGGCAGAGCTAGCGCACTAGCTTCAATTTGCCATTAGGAGGAGATGGTATTGATGATCAAGGACAGAGAAGAGAGGAAGAGAAGTGAAGGGGCACGAGGGCAATGAAGTAATTTTAGAAAATTAAAGTATTTAATATTAACTAAGCCACTTAATTATCCCACCATTATAAGTGAAGGGGTTATTTGGTCAATTCATTAATTTTATTAACGGCAACAAAGGGTAAAGTATTTTTGATAGTTTAGGAGGTCATTATGTACCAAAAAAAGTTGAAGAAGTCATTGTAGAAATTGGTGATAGTTCAAGAGGGTGAAAAAGAATTATCTTTTTTTATTATTATAAGATATCCAATATACAACATAGGTAAATTATATATGTTCCTTTTAATATTTTTATTGCTAGACTGCATCTACTCTTGCATATGCACTCGCATACCATGAACACTTTTCACAACATTGGGTATCATGACTATTGACCGAGCAACCACAAAGCCATTTTAGCTAAAATGACCATAAAGATGATGCTTTATTCCTTTAGTGAGTTAAGTCTATATAGGATTAAGTTTATTTTTTGTTAATTTATTCTATTTTCATCATTTATTTGACTTATTTTTATGCATTTTTAAAAATTTTGTAGTTGGTTCTGTTTTAGGCTCAATTTAAGATCTTCTGGGTCAAGAAGTCAGTATTTGGCTAGGTTTTATTAGTCGGTATATGAGTAAGGTGTCGCTTTTAACCTAATCCAACTAGGAACTTGAGTCAGTATAGAAAAGATTCTTTCTTCCTCTTCCTTTGTGTGAAGTGTTGATTGGTGTGATCAAGGTTCATCGGATTGGGATCGGTCAAACCTGATACCGAACCAGGGCCGATCCCGATCCGGATCAGGATCGGCCTGTTTTAGTTAAACCGGGTTGGATCCATAATGGATTTGACCCAGATCCGAACCAAGAACATCAATTATCGATGTCCCCAAGCCAAGCTAGGCAACTTTACCTTTTTTGACTTTACCTTATTTTTTTCTCACTCTCTTTTTCTCTCTTTCACTCCTTTCTCATTTTCTTCAAACTCTTACTCTATCTAAATTCTAACGGAGAGATCTAGTTCCGACGAAAAATTCTAACGGAGAGATCTTCATCAAGTATTTATTGTTTCGAACCATCACATGATCCGTATGTTGATTATTATCCTCTTTAGTATCCTTAGTATCCTTAGTATCCTTAGTATCCTCAGACAGAAGATCCACATATTGATTATTATTCACCTCAGAGACAATAAGATCCATTTGATATGAATGATATGATACAATCACTCTTTGGAGCACTAGGCTCTAGACATCATTATTTACAAACTTATGGTGATTATGATGAAGACGACCACAGAGATTTACGAGAGCCAGCTCAGTATTCATCGAAGTTTTGACTTTTGAGTAAGTACTTTTGTTTAATTTTTAAGGCTCATGTGAATAATTATTTTTTTTGTCATGTTATCTAAATTTTTTAAAATTTTCCTGCATTTTTAAAAAATATTTAGAAGTTTTTATAATTAAAAAAAATCCGATCCGATTTGGGCAACTGATACGGCCGATTCGGCCGATATGTATTGTTTACCCGAAGGCCGAATCCCTGTCCCAATTTTTCGAACCTTGGGTGTGATGTCAACCATTCCATGTGAGTGCAATTATACTAGTTATTATTTTCATCTAATCCTTTGTTTTCTTATTTCTTCTCTTTCTTATGTTCTTCATTTGTTATTCTCTTCTCTACATATCCTTCTCTTTCCTGTGTTTTCTTTGATTCTTCACACCTGAAACCAAAAGATTTTTTTTGAGGTTTCAGTTCTATAGCAATTCGTGCCGTTGGGCACTACAGCAAACATACCGCTGGGTACTATAGAGAAGATCTGACAGTTATTTTTGCCATAGTTCCCCGTTTCAGCCGATCCTAATCTGGTATCGGTCAGATCGGCCAAGTTTCGGCCGTTTCAGCTGAAATGAACCAGATCAACCAAGAGAAAGGGGGGAGAGAGGGAAGATAGCAAGAAAAAGAGAGGGAAGATAGCAAGAAAGAAAGGGAGAAAGGGAGAAAGAGAGAAAAGAGAGTGATAAACTTATTGGAGAGAGGTCGACAGAGCTAAATCTACATCAGAAGAGTTCGCTAGAGGTCGATGGAGCCGGATCTACAGAGAAGTTCAACGAACGTTGATGGAGGCCGGAACTATATTGAAGAAGCATCACTTAGGAAAGAGGTTAGGAGGGGAAGATGAGTGCGTGGGGGAGAGAAAGAGATGGAAGGAAAGGAAAAGGGAGAGGTTGGGATCAGAGATTTTTTGGAGGGTTAGAGTGGGAATAGAGATAATGAGTAAGATAGGAGAGAGTTAGTGGGAGAGTTAGTGGAAGAGTTAATAGGAGAGGGTTACTGGGAGAGAGTTAGAAAAAAATATTTGTATGAGAAAGGAGAGACTGCATGGGTAGTAGAAAATAATATTTTTATTTTTATTTTTTATTTCTTAGACTTCATATATGAATAATTTATATTTATATATTATTATTATTTTTCTATTTTTATTTATTTTCTGTATTTTAAAGATTATTTTGAAATACAGGTCGATATGGACGGCCGATATTGCAAATACGGCCGATATGTATCATTTTTAGATGGCCAATTTCGATCCCGATTTCAATACTTAGTTAGAACCTTGACCATTACTTAGATTTCATATCGGGATAATTTCTTTTCTTATGTTTCATTTTTCTTGTTTTTCTTTTGTATTTGTTTCTCTATTGAACTCACTATTTTTCATGGTTAGCAAGATTTGCCAAACTCAATCCGAATCCAGGTTCGATCTGAACTTTCTCTCTTTAACTCTTTCTTCTCTCTCTTTTTCTCTCTTTCACTTTTACTCTTTCTTTCTCTCTTTTTCTCCTTAGCATATAGACATTGTTTTTCTAATGGAGAGATCTAGCTCCAACGAACTTTGGCGACGCAAATCTTACTCCGGCAACACAGAGTTCTAGCAAACTCCGATATGTACTATTTATTTATTTATTTATTTCTCTCAATTTTTTTATTTCTTATTCTTCTTTTTTCTTCTCTTTTCTTCTTTTCGCTGCACCATAGTTTTTTTTCGTTTACTTTTTCTTCCACCCGCTCCTTTTGTAATCTCTTATTCTTTTCAGTTTCCACTGCACTGTAATTTTCTTTTTATTTTCTTATATTTTATTGTTTTTAAAAAAATTTAAAAATTTTCTTATATTTTTAAATAATATTTGGAAATTTACAAAATTTAAAAAAATCCGATCTGATCAAGGCGACCGATACGTCCGATCCAATTAATACGTATCATTTTTTTGGAAGACCGATTCTGATTCCGGTCCCAATTTTTCGAACCTTGCTATTTTTTCTTATAATCTTAGATCTTCCTTGAATCCATTGTTCTCCTTTATCTATCCTACATTCATTTTTATGGTAGGTATGTTCTCCTGCATCATTTAGGCTCCTCACTCCAACAGTTCAATATAGGGGTAATGTTGCCTTTCCAAAAAGTTGCATGTGCATAGAATTTTCATCCCTGCAAATAGCACTTACTTTTTTAGTGTAAGGATTCTGCGCCTATGCATCACAAAATATCATGCAAATTGACAATTAATTGCTAATCTTGAAACCTACTGTAGCTTCATTAATAGTGTTGCATGATGTAGGCTTGAGATATAAATGGCAAAAAGGTAATAAGGAAATTTCTAGCCTTATTGCTCAATCTTGATTTGGGGAGTTGGAGTGGACATTATCAGAGAGAACCTGTTTGTATTTTCTGTGACATCTAATATGTAGGATAGAAAGAGTAGCATTTTTTTGAGTAAAAAATTATGGAGCTAGATAATGATGGCTGGGGAAACATAGTCAGAAATTAGTTGCCAAACTTGTATGACAGGTGTCCTCAGGCTTGAAATTAATTTTAAATTGAGCTTGAGCAGAATCAAATTAGAGGGTTTAGTGTTTATGCTTCATTGTAACTTATATATAGGTATCTATAAATATGTTAATAGATATATTTATTAATATTACTTAAGGCAAATATTCAGTTCAAATCAAATTTGAATCTAATCTAGTTAGAAGATCTATTGTTGATTTTATCTTGTCATGTAGCAGCTTGTTATTACTCATGTTTAGCTCAACTTGAATGAGGAAATTAAGCTCAATTACAAATTAAACAAGCTTAGGTTGGTATGAGCTTGCAACTCCAAAAGAAAAACATAAATTTAGAGAGATCATATGCCGCAGGAACATAAATTCATTCAGAAAACAAGCTTATGCCTGAACTAGTAAATACATTTGGAAAAAAAGTTCACGCCTATAAACTATATCAGTTCACATGTTGCAAATCATGGCTTTAAATTAAATGCCATAGCTCAATTTCCGAAAGTTCAGGCCTTTCTCCAGTAACTTACGGTGCATTCTAGCAAGTACTTTGTATAGAATGCCCCTTTTAATTTCTTCAAAATAATTGGTGGGTTTACTTTAGTATGTTATTGTATTTCTAATCAACTATGTTGATGCTTCTTCTAGATGGTTCAAGCAACAATCTTGCTAGAGGGTATGATCAAAGCAGAGTATCTCAGGAATGGTTGGTGGTACTGGTCTTCTCTCACAGCTGCTGCTAAGACTCCAACAGTATCATCCCTTGCTCTCCGGATATACACCCTGGATGATTTTATTATCTATAACAAAGACTCCCTTCCCAGTTCAGACCAAGCAGATAGTCTGAAGACAACAAACAAGCAGGGCAAGAAGCGAAAAGATCCAGAAGTAGCATCGTAATGATGCTGTCAAGTATATCGAGACTAACCGTTTGTCCCAATTCTGTGAGGCAGCTTCATTGTAGGATCATGATGATGCTGTCAAGAAGACCAGCTATACTTCAATCCAAGAGCTTTTTACAGACGCAGCCTTGATAATTTGTCATGGCTACCACCCAACTCCATCAGTTCTCATTAATCCTAACCAAGAGAAAAGGCGCATTCTGGTGTTATCTCCACTACCTCCTCTGATGTATATACTTTTAAAAGTAAAATTGACAGCACTGAGAATTGTTTTCTTGTCGAAAACCAGAGACAGCTTGCTTGAGGGGAGTTGCACTTCAAGATGCCAGGAAAAGCAGCTTTCTCAGCGGCAGGTGGATTGCATACATGTGGGTTGACCATTGAAGTGATGGGAGATTCTTAGAACATACAATTGCAACCAATGTAAAAGAACTGTAGGTGGAATGATTCTCATTGGAAATTGCAGAATCTTTGTCGTACTCTCTCTCTCTCTCTCTCTCTCTCTCTCTCTCTCTATATATATATATATATATATATATATCAACAAATATTGTAGTAGATATTGTCATGTGCTCTCGTTTCCTACGTACCTTGTTGCAGCACGCTGCAATTAGCTGTAGAATTTGGATTAAGGTCAGAGGAGAGGTTTGCTTGTTTAACTAATTTCACTGCCGGAATGGAATTGTGTCGCGTCAATCAGGGGCCGTCATTTATCGGAGAAACCTTTGAGATATCAACTGGTAGTCATCATCTGTACTGGATATTCCAGATTTGTTGTGTAAATGACTCTTTATAGGCAATTATATAAATACAAAAGCATTACAATGGTAAAACAGTACGTCACTTGATGTAATATTGAAGTTCGTGGTTCAATATATGAATTCCTTGATAAGATGTTCTACTTTTGCGAACTGGTTTTTACTGTTTCTTTTTTTTTTCCTCTCATACAGTTGTGTAATTTTTTTTTTTTTTAAATAATTATGTTCCAGTGCTTTGGATGAATTTTACTACAGCGAATAAGAATAAACTTATTCTAGAATAAGCCTTCTTATTCTGGTATAGTAATTAAATAATATCTTATCTTATTCTAGTATAGTAATTTATCATTTTCTTACATCTTATTCCATATAATTTTTAAAAAATAATATAATAATAATCTACAATTATTATTTTGTCCATAGATTAGACAATATTTAATTACAAATCACCTCACCTATAGTTTGAGATTCTCCCTCTCTTCATTATTTTTTCTATTAAATATTAGTTATTTTAGCTACAGTTTATTTTTTTTTCTCGTCTCTTTTTTTTTTGAATTTTAGACATCTCGCCTATAGTTGAGATTTTTTTTAATTAGTAAATTCTGCAAAACTAAAAATAAAAAATATTAAGCCTGCATACTTTTCTTGCATTGCGAGCTTATAACCTTGCATTACAACGCAGTGCGGGTTTATAATCTTACATTATACCGTCAGTGTGGGCTTACAATCTTGTATTAATCTACAATGTCTATTTATTTATTTTAGTGTATAATTATTTTATATTAAGTGCAGACTTATAACTCTGTATTCCCTCATAGTTCCTCTTTATATCCTCTAATGTATTGTTATTTTAATGCGGGCTTATAACCCCGCAATGCCTCTTTATTTAGCACATGGTTATTTTATACAAGTAGTGCAATGTTATTTCTGCGATATGGACTTATAATCTTGCATTACTTCGTAGTGCATATTTATTTATTCATAGTGCAATATAGAGTATTTTAAGTTTGTAGTTTTAATACAAAATAATGTTATTTCATAAAAATGTTATTTACTACTATTTTAACATATAGTCAAGGGTATTTTCATCATTGGGTTAAAAATATTACCAATTCCCAATACAATTACCTTATTTTAATACCAATTTTATATCATATCAAATGTAATTATTACACCTTATACTAGTATTGAACTAAATATTATAATAACTTATATATGTATTAACCCTCTTCTTCTAGTATTAAAAATTAGAATATTTATGCTTATTCCATCCTTATTCTACAGCCCTGTTCATATCTAGGATAGAGAGGAATATGAATAGCTAAACCTAATTTGTTATTCCTAAAGTGATGGTTGTATTCTAGGAATAGCTATTCCTATGTTCACCTGTATTCTGGAATAATGGTGTAATAATTATTTTTGATGTGATATAAAGTTAATAAAATAATAAAAAAATACCATAATACCCTTCGATTTGATTTAAAATAGATTGATGGGATAGAGTGAGAGAAGCTTATAATATTAGTGTAGCCAATCGTTCTTAGTTGCTGCTCGGGCTCACGTGGTTTGTAGCAGAACCAACGGGGCATAGGTTCCTTCAGATCAAACAGTAGTGTATCCAATTTGGTGAGAGAAGTTATTTAGTTGCGGTAAGGTCTGTTAAGTTGGAATTTTCTAATCCCCAAATGCAAGATTACTCTCTTCATTTCTCAATGTTTCCACGAAAAATGAGCAGATGATATTAAAAAGGATAAGTGTATCTGTGTGCTAGTGTACGAGATCTCATTATGCTAAATAACTTAGCTGAGCCAAACATAATAAGCAAAGGACTTGTCTCGAACTCAACAATTGACTACAGACTTGGGTTGGCTCAAACTCAATTAGGACTCAAGCTAGATCATAGCAGAAATCCTCATATCGAGATGATTTGAATCGGCGACAAGTGCAAAATACAGGTTAGACCCTTAGGTCTAGCCAAGTAAAATTGACTTATTCTTACTAATAACCAAAATTTTAAATAAATAAAAATGCAGGATCCTTATTATAAATTGCAACCTTGAACCCAACATTCCCTCACTCCTTGCTCTAGCTTAGCCCTGGTTGGACAGTAACATGGTCTCAGAAGTGGATTATGGTATCTTTTGTGAAAGCCGGCATAGTTAGGAGGTGACAATTGCCAATGGTGGAGAGTTGACTATTGGAATGGGGATTTGAGATGAAGTGTAGATCGAGGATGGAGGATCGATTCATAGGCTTGGCAGTATGAAGGTGGAAGGTGCAGATAGTGGATTTCGATAGATGGCTTAGAGAGAGAGAGGGAGAAGGAGGGTCGTCACTTAAGGATAGGAGGTTTGCATCCATTGATCTCAACTCGACCACCGACTACCACCACCTTCACCGAGTGCTATTGAGAGCCTTCTCGCAAGTATCATAATGGTTCCACCTCTGAGATTAGATAATTATATTTTTGGTATTAGAGCCAATGCTTTTCGATGAAATAGCCTAGAAGCGAAGCATGTCCATGACGTGGGAAACAGTCATCAGGGAGGGAGCCTTCCACCAATAGCACGCCTCCACCAGTGGACGCTCCATCACAAAAGGAGACCACCCTGACATTGGAGGCACAACCGCTAGTGTGGGCTGCTGCCATGGCAGAAGAAATGAGAAGGATGAGAGAGTCTAGAGAGTACCATGTAGCAAATGATGGCCCTTATTGCAGGGAGCATGGGGCAGCAACCCTAGCACCTACCAGAGCTCAGGTTCATACCAAACCAACTAGACCATGGGTCCAACTGATGGTAGCGCCCTAGAACACATGGGAGCCAATTGTGGCTCCACAGGCTTGGAGACTAAGATGGAAGGTATGTGGAATGGTGAACCCGAGCCACGACCTTGGATCGATCCAAGCAGATCTAGGTTTAGGTTCGGGCCAACAAGGGCACAACCCCCTAGCCCTAACTAGTGGGGACCTGACACACCAATGGGACCATGTAGTCATCAAGGGCATGGGCCAAATGAACCACACCAAAATTGAGCACCCGGAACCTAGACGATGGAGTGGTCCTAGGGATTTAAACCCATACTGTGCAACTTGAGTTTCCCAAGTACTCTAGAGAAGACCTATTGGATTGGCTGCATCAAGCAGAGTAGTTCTTGAGCTACCATGGCACTCTACTACACTAACAGGTTCAGTTAGCCTCCTTCCATCATGAATAGGAGGCGAGCCACTTGTTTCGGATCACGAACTAGGCTCAGCCATTCACGGGATGGGCCGACTTCGCTGTAGTCATGTGTACTTAGTTTGTCCCATTGAGTACAAGGACTTTCAAAGGCCCTATCGCAAGTCTACTAGCGGACCATGGTTCGAGCCTACTAGGTAGAGTTTGAGCGCATCTTGCACGAGACCCAAGGCTGAACCGACTCACAACTCCGTAACATGTTCAGCAGAGGACTCATGTTCGACGCTCGAGCAGAGGTGAAGGCCACAAAGCAGCTGACCTTCCTTAAGGCCATGGAGGAGAAGCTCAAGCTTCTCCAAGGGGCGTACTCTTGTTGGACACCGGTTGAACTGAAATTTGGCGATATGGTTGTAGTTTGATAAAGACCCAATCTCCTATAGCAAAAACTTAATCCGTGACTTTACGATCATAAACTTGACGCATCCGATTTGATGCAAACCGAGTCAGATTGGATCACATCAAGGGGAGATTAGGCTCAATGGATTGAGTTTAGTTATCTTATCTGCTTATTTGCTTTAATTAGAGTCTTATTAAGTTAGAATTTATTAGTTAACTAATTCAGCTCTGCACAGTTTTAGGAAAATATTTGAAGGATATTCCACAGACAAGAAAATATTATGAACCACCTGGAGAAGATTGAAGACATCTTGATATACAACTTCTGTATTCAAGGTTTCTCTAGATTCGGACTCTATCTATGGTAGAAAGAAGAATCATTCCGAGTAGGATAAGGAAGGCTAATTTATCTAATTCATGTTTATCTCTTATGTAAGCACTTAAGACAAGTCTAGTTAAGTCATGTAAGTCACTAAGGCAAGTTCAATTAATTCATGTAAGCTCTTTGGGTTAGGCTAAGGCAAGTCCTAGTTCGAGTCGTATAGTCTTTAGGGCTAGTCCGAGTAGGATTCATGATACTCCACCTCTATATATAGAGGGGTAGGGCTTCTTTGTTATTTATCCAATAATCAAAGTATATTCAAGCATTGAGAAAGTATTCTAGCGTTGAGTTTATCTTAGGAGTAAGAGTAAGATAATCTAGGAGTAGAAGTAAATTAATCTCCTTTCATCACCGCCATTGCTACCCATCTTCTTCCTCACCATCACCACCGCCATCAACCCTCCTTCCACCTTCTCCATGTTACGAACCACTAGAGATAATTCGCAACAAGGGAGTGTAGGCTCTGATTAGGGCGAATGATGGTAGATAGAGAGGATGGAAGGAGGGAATGATGGTGGTGATGATGGTGAGGAAGATGATGGACAACTATGGCAGTGATGAAGGGAGATTAATTTACTTCTACACCTAAGTTATCTTACTCTTACTCCGAAGATAAACTCAAGACTAGAATACTTTCTCAATGCTTGGATGCTTAACAAAGGAGCCCAACCTCCCCATATATAGATGTCGATTACAACGAGTCCCACTAGGACTAGTAGCCCTAAAGGCTGACACGATTCGAATTAGAATTTGCCTTAAAGGCTTATATGACTTAATTGGACTTGTCTTACAGGCTTACTTGACTTAACTAGACTTGTCTTAAGGGATGTCATGCCTTAATGCCTCACATGACTAAACTAGACTTGCTTAAAAGGCTTACATCATGAAATAATTAAAAGATAAATAGATTCGATCAATCAAACCTAATGTCCTCGTGAATTGATGTGATAAGACCCGGATCACATCACTCCACCACGCTTCCGACCACCTTGTTCTCAAGGTGATAAGCCTGGGAAGCGCTACATCAACTCGAACTCAGACTCCCAAGTCTGATCTCCAATTAGTCTGTTGGACCACTTCACTTATACTTGTGTGATCAATCTTCCATCTACCTGAATCCTTCTCTTGGCTAGAACTCAAAGTGGCATGGGCTCTTGGTCATGTGTGGTTGTATCGGGTATGTTGGTCACAACAGTTGTCTCCGCTGCAACTCAGGCTCGCAAAGCTGAAATATGGAACACTGGGTGCACACTCGCAAGTCATTTGGAAGATCAAATAAGTAGGGCAGACTTCTTTGATCGGTGAGCACTACAAACCGCCTTCTGATCAGGTATGGGCGCCACTTGCTAACAGCGTGGACAACAACTAACATCTCTCTCTACATCGACAATTGGCACAACCATCGTGAGAGGTCCTTGCTCATGTGATACACCCTGCTAGAGTCTTTTTTTATTGCATTAGTTATTTATTTTTTATTAAAATAAATTTTCTATAGGTTGCATTCGAACGTGGAAGAGGGCGCGTTTGAACGCCTTTGTGAACGCCTTCATCAGTTCGCAAAAACAGATAACACAAAATGTGCGTTCGAATGCCCATGTGCGAGCGCCTATATCAGTTCGCATCAACAGAGAACGTCTTTTGTGCGTTTGAACGCGATCGGCGGGAGTCCACTAGAATTAAGGTTAATAATAATTATTTTGGCTTATTGGCTAGCCTCCATAAAAGTGTAGATGACAGGTAAAATATTATGATGAATGAATACTAGTTTCTTTCCTCCTCTATCCTCTCTCTAGTCTCTCTACTCTAATCTCCCTCCTCCCTCTTCACCAACCAGCCACCTCTACCTTTGGCAATGTCTCATCTAACTTTTAATCTCCCTCATATGTCGAGTCCTCCCTCCTCCTTGGGATCTCGACCACTTCTTTCCCTTCGTCCTTATCTTTTAAACTATATTAACCATCCACCTTCATATCCATTATCATCCATAATCCTAACATCTACTCCACTCGTCACCACCACCTCCATCCACTCCACTCGTCACCATCACCTTCATCCCCACTCCATCGTGTTTTTGTTCTAGTTTCTTTTCATATCTATGAAGGGAATAAATATAAAAATGTAGATCAGGAAGTTATGGATCAATCAAACTTAGTTTTGTAATTTTATGTCTATAGGAGAATATCTGGTGAATATTTTCTTTCGATTGCGCGGACTGCTTCCTACAATCAATCCAGATCTTGAAAGGATCATTCCTTATACTATCATCATGTAGCCTATGGGTCACCCTTCTTGCATCAAAATTGCATCGATCTCTGACCCAGATGCGTCACACTCGACAACAAAGGTCTTGGTGAAATTTGGTAGGGCTAACATGGGCGCCTTGGTCATGGCTTGCTTGAGTTCTTCAAATGCGCGTTCCGCCTTGTTGTCCCACTCAAACTCGCCTTTACAAAGTAGGGCAATCAGCAGGGCTGCAATCTTCCCATAGCCCCGGGATGAACCGACGTAGTAGTTGGTGAGGCCAAGGAAGATATGAAGTGCCCTAGGGACTCAACTCGTAGCTGCCCCCAAAGGCACTTGCTTTTCTTCATCTTTAGCCCGTGCTCCTGTAATATATCCATGACTATCCATAGGTAGTGTAGGTGCTCCTCTCTCTATCAACTGTAAACGAGGATGTCGTCAAAAATACCAAAACATAACTGTTAAAGGAGTGGGCAAAATACATCCTTCATCAGCCCTTGAAAAGTTGTTGGGGCATTGGTTAGGCTAAAGGGCATTACAAGGAACTCGTAATGCCCATCATAGGTTCGAAAGGCTGTCTTGTGAACGTTAGCTGCCCGGACCCTAATCTGGTGATAGCCGGCTCGCAAATCTAGCTAGGTGAAGATGGTGGCACCAACTAACTCGTCCAATAATTCCTTGATAACTGGTATCAAATACCGGTCCTATATGGTGATGGCATTTAGTACTCAATAATCCATGCAAGAATCGCCATCGTTATCTTTCTTCCGCACTAGTAGCACCGACGAAGAGTAGGCACTATGGCTTAGCTAGATGATGCCTTGGTCCAACATCTCTTGTACCAGTCATGTGATCTTATCCTTTTGGGCATGTGGATACCGGTAAGGCCTCACGTTCGCTGGTCCGGCTCCCAGTGTGATCTCGATCCAATGATCGTGGTCTCGGATCAGTAGTATACCATGTGGCTCTTTGAAGACTTGATCAAATCAGCGGATATTGTGTTATCAAGGTTCGATTCCTCTGTGGTTGAGACCAACCGCATCAACAAGCCATGGCAACTAGCTTGTGGTAACCCAGTTAGGGCTTGAAGGCTGGCCCTAGGGTTTGGCCGCAATCCTTCAAGTCAAACTGGTCTCCCCTCATACTTGAAGTCCATCAGCATCATGCCAAAATCAACTAGGATTGGGCCTAAGCCCTGAAGCCATTGAACTCCTAGGACCAAGTCGACCCCCTTGAGCACCAACGGGTGGAGGTCTAACCAGAACATCTCACCATGGATCTGCACCTCAACTCCATCGCACCTACCATCGGCCCACAAGACTATGCCATCTCTGATGGCTACATAGATTCTTATGGCTGGAGTCACCCCTAACCCAATTTGTCACACCAACTTCTCATCCATGAAATTATGTGTGCTACTCGAGTCAATTAGTATCTCAACTTGGTGCTTCTTGATCGAACCCTCTACACGTAGGGTTCGGGGTACTTGCGAGCCCGAATAGGCATGTAAGCTCAACTCGACATGCACATCATCGTCGTGGTCCGCGACCTCCATATGCGCTACCTCTTCTTCATCGCCCCATGGCTCCATTTTGCCCTCCTCATCCTCTCCGAGGAACAGAATCATCGCAGGTTGTTTTCCACACTTATGGCCCGGAGCAAACTTCTCATCACAATAGAAGCACAAACCCTTGGCCCTCCTTTCCTCGATTTGTGCTGGGGTTAGTTGTCGGGAGAAGCTCTTCCGTTGCCCTCCGAAGTTGGTGAGAGGAGCACTAGGTGGTAAGGACTTCCCCCCTTGAGGCCGAGTGGGAGGACCAAATCCAGCATTGCTTGATGGAGCCAGTCGAGATCCTTTCCAGTCCGTAGGGCTCCATGGCATCTTGGAGCTTCTTCGTAGCTCCTTGACCTTCTCCTCCATCATGGCCGCTATAGAAAAGGCCTCCAACAATGTCCTAGGCCTCATGGCCTTGACCGCCGCTTTGTATGTCAAACCTGAGTCCACTAATGAAAGTGTTGCGGAGGGCTGAGTCTGACCAACCTAGTATGCGGTTGGAAGTCTTCTTGATAAGTTTGAACTATGGTCTGTTGAGTTAGCTTAGTCAAGATTGCTTAGAAGTCTTCATACTCAGTTGTACAGAACCGAGTACATAGGGCGAACGCAAATTCATCCCAAGACGAAAATGGTTGAGTTCGTTGTGTCGCTTGGAACCATCTGATCGCAACATCCTCTAAGTGGAATGAGGCTACTAGGACCTTCTGGTGGTCTAGGGTCCCTTGGTAAGTGAAGAACTGATCCGCTCAATTGAGCCAATCTAGTGGATCGCCTCCCACGAACTTGGGGAAATCGAGTCGTATGGTTTGGAACTTGAGCCCTTACAAATGACCCGTCTTTATGGATGGCATGTCCTCGTTCCCCACATGGGTCCCTTTTGCCACATGGAGGGGAGTGATAGGTTACAGAACGATCCCTTCATGATCTGGATTGATTATAGGAAGCAGTTCGCATAACCGAGAAAAAATATTCACTAGATATTTTCTCGTAGTTAGAAAATTATGAAACTAAGTTTGATCGATTCGTAACTTCCTAATCTATGTTTTTCATATTTATTCCCTTATAGATTTGAATAGAAACTGGGATGAAAACACGACATAGTGGGGATGAAGGTGGTGGTGACGGATGGAGTGGATGTTAGGGTTATGGATGATAATGGAGATAAGGGTGGATGGTTGATGTAGTTTAAGAGATAAGGACGAAGGGGAAGAAGTGGTCGAGATCCCAAGGAGGGGGGAGGACTCGATAGATGAGAGAGATTAGAAGTTAGATGAGACATTGCCAAAGGTAGAGGTGGCTGGTTGGTGAAAAGGGAGGAGGGATCATTGCCTGCCCTAGCCAAAGGTGGCTCGGGCCAATATCTGGCCGTGGGTCGCTCTAGCCCTAGTCTTGGTGTAGGCGGTTCATGCTAGAGTCTAGCCCGCTCTATTTTGGGCCAGACCCTAGTTGCGGGTGGCTCGGTCCAAGCCTTAAGCATAGGTGGTTCGAGCCAAGCCCTATACACCATCGGATCAGACCAAGCCCTAGCTATTGGAAGGGGTGGAGTTTATGTGCGTTGAACTCTATCTTGTGTGCCTAACCCTAGTGGGTTCGTCCATTGGTGTGCACACCCTATAGATGGGTCCACCCCAAACCCTACGTCATCCTTCTCTTCAATCGGTTCCGTGTTCATAGGTTCGAGAGCCGCAACACTCCTCTCTATTTGTGCTTGTGAAGTCTGTTCATCATGTAGTTCGCAAATAGTAAACACCATCTCAGCAATGAATGCTTGTATTGACTGCAATGAGTGAAGTACCTCTAGCTGATATGTCAAGAGCGGTGGGGTCGGCGGTTCCAATGGTGGATTTGTGCTCTCAAGTAGTAGGGTAATCATCGCCGATGGTGGATCCCTAGCCGTAGAAGTCTCACCGGTTACTCTTGTTGCCATCCCTCGTGTGATTATCATCTGGTCCGAGGATAACGACGGCTCTAATACCAAAGTGTTACGAACTACTAGAGATGATCCGTAACAAGGGAGTGTAGGCTTTGATTAGGGTGAATGATGGTGGATGGAGAGGGTGGAAGGAGGGATGATGGAGGTGATGATGGTGAGGAAGATGATGGGCAACGATGGTGGTGATGAAGGGATATTAATTTACTTCTACTCCTAGGTTATCTTACTCTTACTTATAAAATAAACTCAAAGCTAGAATACTTTCTCAATGCTTGGATGCTTAACAAAGGAGCCCAATCCCTCTATATATAGAAGTCAGTTACAATGAGTCCCACTAGGACTAGCCCTAAAGGCTGACACGACTCGAATTAGGATTTACATTAAAGGCTTACATGACTTAATTGGACTTACCTTAAAGGATTACTTGACTTAATTAGACTTGCCTTAAGGGCTGTCATGACTTATTTTAACTTGTCTTAATAGTTCACATGACTAAACTAGACTTACTTGAAAGGCTTATATCATAAAATAATTAAAAGATAAATAGACTCGATCATTTGAGCCCAATGTCCCCGTGAATTGATCCGATCAGACCTAGATCACATCAGCTTATGTAAGCCCTTAAGGCAAGTTTAGTTAAGTCATGTAAGCCACTAAGGCAAGTTCAATTAAATCATATAAGCCACTAAGGCAAATTCAATTAAGTTATATAAGACTCTAAGGCAAGTCCTAGTTCGAGTCATATAAGTCTTTAGGGCTAAGTCCAAGTAGGACTTATTGTACCCAACCTCTATATGTAGAGAGGCTAGAGTTTATTCATCTAAGTATCGAAGCATTGAGAATTAATTGAGTGTAGTTATTTTCTTATTACCGTATCTATCATTTTATCGTAGTCGTTAGATTATCTTTACCTTTCTATTAGTATATCATAGCCGTAGAACCTCTAAATCTTCTAAACCCTAGCCATCACCTTCCTCCAGTAGCCACTCTAACTTACGTACGTCTACTACCACCCTTGGTCATCCGTCACCCTCCAACGACTGCTGCAACGTTGAATATTTACCATTTTGCCCCGTCCTAATCTATCTCCACTGTTTTATTTTTAATTTTTCATCTCGACCTCTAATTTAGGTGAAACTAGAGTCATTAGAACCCTAACTCACGACCACCTAAATTTTCATAATTTTCTTATGTCTCGATCAGTCCAGATTTGGTTCGTAACAAAATACACAAATATATGTCTCATATAGAGCTTAAAAGGGTCATTCGAACAATGCATAACTACGAATTTCATAATTAAACTACAAAAAAAATTAACTACACATTTCGTAATTTAAACTAAGAAACAAAAATTACAATTACGCATTTCATAATTTAACCCATGAAACAAAAATATTACAACCGCACATTTTGTAATTAAACAATGAAACAAAATTACACCTATCATCACTAATAATTGTGAATTACTAAATTAATAACTGCAACAATTATCAATTAATTGCCAACTACAACTGTACAAACTAGGGAGTGAAATAAAAGTTATAACTGCACATTTCATAATTAAACTACCAAATAAAAATGACAATTGTCAATATAACTTATATTCACTAATAATTATGAACTATTAGATTAACAAGTGCAAAAATTGTCAATTAACTGCCAACTACAACTGTACTAATGTAACAACAACAAAAATGAAATAAAAATAATAAGTTGGGCATGCACGTGCAGGGCATGTGTGCCCCTTTCCTCTCTTCCCCTCTCTCCTCTTCTTCTTTGGCTCTCCTTTTCTTTTTCTTTTTTTCCTTCCTTTCCTTCTTCGTGCCCACAACTCACTCTCCTTTTTCTTCATCCCGCCACGTTGGAGTGCCACCGGAACCGCGGACCCATGGATCGAAGCGCCGAGTTGCCTCTTTCATCAAGTAAATTAAATTTAAAAATGTGTTAGCATATAAGTTTTTCTTCTCTAAAATTTTCTCCTCTTAGTCTCGTCGTGATCTGGCCGATCGATGGCTTCATACCTTGCTGCACCAGTTTGGTGAGCTTCCCCTCTTCGCGGGGATGCCCATAGTGGCATCCTTAGGAGCCCTTGCGGCTGGAACCGTTAGGTGGATCCTCGCTTTGGCCGGCGGCCCCTCGCTTTGGCTAGCGGGCCCCTCTCTTTGGCTGGCGGCCTTGGGGAGGGCGATTCTCATCGTCGATCACCTCTATCGACTAGGCTCCGCAGACAGCTTCCCCTCTGTTTGCATTGTTGTTGCATTGTTAGCAGTCGCTGCCTCCTCCGTTAGCTAGTTGCCACTGTGGTGCCTTCATCAGCCAATGGAGAGTCAGTTAACGTACTAGTTTGTCTGCCGGTAGCGATGCTGACGGGTTGGGCTGGGTGCGTCCCAACCGGAGCTTGGGGTGGTTTAAGCTGTCTACAACCTAGCCCAAATGAGCGATGGGTTTAGGGCTGCAAGCAACCTACCCCAAGCTTGGGTTGCAGGGAGCCTAGCTCTAATTGTGGGTGTAGCTTGGCCCATATGGCTTTAGTGGATAGTATGGGCTTCGGGTCAATATCTTAGTGGGTCAAGTTGGTGGTCATTGGGTTGGTTGCAACTTAGCCCATTTCGTTAGGCATGATCTAAATAGATCAATTTGCTTTTCATCTATTTTAATATAATTTCAAATCTTTGGTCTAATTAAATATGTCAATGAGAAATATAATTAATTACTTTAGAGGGTCACTTGCTAGTCATATTATGGGTGCAAATCAATTTTAATGAATTAGACCGTGAGCCTTAATTAATCAATATTTTTAGCTGATAGTAGTGTTCGCTACATTAATTGTTTTATAAATTAATCTTAATGAGCTAGACCATGTCCTGAGAGTGCCGTTACAAATAACACATATTAGGAACTAGCTCCAATTGGAAATTAACATTTGTTGATTATAACTTTGGGCTAATTCAATTTTATCGAAGGAATTGGTGATATGGGTGTATCTGTATTAATTACTCATATCAAAGAATTAATACAGATAAATGTAGAAAAATGATATTAAGCAAGTTGCATTATTTGACGAAGCTTATTAGTTAAATATTATCTATGCAATCTTCCGTAAATTTGATAATAGTGATTCGGGCAATAATTTGAGGAGAATATTTTTATTACATTTAATAACGCATCAGCCTTGGTACAGTTGTGCCCGCTTTACCTGATTAATAAAGGTAGGAATTACAAGGTGGACCTATCCAAGCTTGTATAGTGAATGTCAATAAGATTATTTAACTAATTAGTGATAAGAATATTGTGCTCATGCTTTTTATTTACTTTTCTTATCAAGGTAGACTCTGTACTCTTTGATGATGATCTCGTGGTGTAGTTACAGCTAGTATTAGGAAAGCGATTCAAGCAAGTGAAATTTTTATAATCTAGGAGTAGTGTAGAGAATGAAATATCGTACCTTATAAAATCATCACATTCATATCATGCGTGTGCATGCATTTTCCTTACCTTTATTATTGCACATCATGCATGGTAATTATATTTTGCAGTTCAATAAGATTTCACATATCATAATGTCAACGCATATTTATTGGGCATGATCATGTGTTTAACATGTAAAACATGATAATAATGGGTGTTACATTATGCTTGTTGTGTTATATAATATCATGCTACTTACATACTGCACAACTATAAAGGGGGTGATTGCTATGTCTCAATAGTATTCTCCTCCTCCCAGCTAGGGTTAGGGGCAAGGATACTATTATACTTATATATATTAGGGCCTATGCCTGATGTGTTAGTTAGTTGATCACAAACAATCAGGTAGCCATTTCGTCAAGCAATGTGTGATTTGCTACCGATCGACGAGAGTCATACCCTTTAGGATGTTTCAGATAGAGAAAAAAAAAGGTCGGATCATCTAAACCTAGCGGTATGCAATGATATAGGGTGAGGGCGTCCATGAGTGACGACTCATGATTTCCGCATGGTAGTGTGATGATGTGGAGCCGATGGCTCGGATGGTAGTATCGATGTGCGATACTAACTTATGTGATGGGCTATGACCGAGGTCCTTAGATTCTGGTGATAGACAATTGATCATGTTGTTCACTGGGTGATGGGCTAGTGATTCTACCGCTAAGATCTACCCTCCTTTGGCGGTATGCGTGTAGTCGGGTGTGAGACGATGATGTGGCCTATGAGCGTAGCTTTACAAGAGCCTAAGTTATAAACTTGGTAGTTTGAGAGGATGCACGTTATGTGGTGTAGCATTGACATAGCCTTTAGGCGGAGCTCGGTGTGAACTTGATAGTCCGAATGATATATGGTAGGTTATCGATTTCTAATGCATGTGCGCATTGGATGAGCATGATATGTATGTTATACTAATATATTCTATTTGATCATGATGCGCATATTCATATCTACATATTGTTGCATTATTCATTGCATTACTTTTAAACTACAGAAGTAGAAACTTGGTGGGCTTTATGCTCACCGCCTTCCGGTGAAAATATTTTCAGAGTAGTAGATGAGTTGGAGTTCATAGCGGAATTGGCGAAGAAATATTATTAATTTCTCTTATTTATTTATTTTTGTACATTAAACTATATGGCTTGTAGCCCCAAGCATAGAAAATTTTATCTATCTATGGATATGTATTTTGGAGCTTGTTGTGGCCTTTGGTATTATGGGCTTTTTTTTGTCTGTTTTATTTGTAAAAATGTAGGCTTTTATATTTTTATATTGTGTTGAAATATTGACTAATATGTCACGTGATAATCACGTGAGTTTTAGACACATGTTTGATGACGAGTGTTACAACTAACTAGTTGTCCTAATATTATTTATAGAAAATGGAATCTCTAGAAGGAATGAAATGGTTCTAATAATGGTCTCATGAAATTAAGAGAGTATTCTTAATAAATAGTCCTACAAATCATTACAAAGTGTTTGTATATAATATATAGCTTCATTTCTTTCCTTAACTAAGAAATATGAAAAGAAATGACTGAATTGTGAAAAAACATTAAGGGAAAAACAAATTCACAAGAATGTCATAATATTATTATGCTACAAAATTTAAGATTAACACTCTAATATATGCATTAACACTGCTAAATAAGTGAAAAATACCTTGTATTGACACGTAGTTAAAATAATAGAGTAGAAGATCTTGTTTCCCCGCAATGTTAAATAGCTTCTTTTGAAAATTTTGCTAGAGGAGATTACTAGGAAGATGACAAATGGTGAAGCTAAACGCCAGACCTGTTTAGATGTTAGAAGACAATGGGAATATGAAGCTAAAGAGAAACCTTTTTTCATTGTTTAATTATGATCGGCAACAATTTATTATTCGATCTTTTTAGTTTTGGTCTCAAACTGCCCATCCATCCCACTATACAAGAAAGACAAAAATTGGAACGGAAAAAAAGGAAAAACATCTCAGTTAGAAGGAAAATTGAAACAAGGCCAAGGTGAGAAAATCGAAATCCAATTATATTTTTGGTGCAAATTTCACAAAACTCATTTGAGCGCATCAAAACTTTTGGTCACCTCTTTGGAAAAAGTGGCTTAAACGATAATGGGAATCCCATAAAGACGATAAGTTTTAACGAGCCCAAAAAACCCTAATTGAGAACCCTATCATTATTCTCTATCTCGTTACTTTTTATCAAATCAATCAGCAATCTCGAATCTAATAACGAAGCTCATTTGCCACCCACCACGTTTCCTTTGAAGTAGCTTATATTGAACGAGACAGAGAGGGAGGAGAGTGAAAAACAAAAAGCGAGCCAGAGATTCGAGAGCAGCACTTCGAAGCCTTCCAAAGAGACGGCGATGAAAGCAGAGGAAGCGGTGGCGAAGATGGTGAAGGCGAACGAAGGAGGCACCGAATCCGTGGCGGCGGATGGCATTTCTGCGGTTATTCCGGGGTGGTTCTCGGAGATTAGCCCCATGTGGCCAGGTTGGTTTGAGTGGTGTTGGCTTTGCGAGGCGATTTCCGCAGTTGGGCTTGTTTCAAAATATGATTATTTTCTTTTTCTGTTCTTGGTTCAATTGGCTATGTTTCTACGACGGGGGATTTGTGTTGTATGATTGTGTTTCTTGTTATCGGTTTTCTTTTTCTTTTCGGATTTTTCTGGTAGTTCTTTTCCCTTTCTTTTGTGATTGGTATATTTTAGCTGTATCTGATTATATATTAATGAGGATTTATTGTTAAGCGTGAAAAGTTTAGTTTAGTTTCTAATATTCAACCATCGGCATTTTCTGATGGTTGCAGAAACTTGGCTTGAATTCTTTATTTCCTATTGATTTTCTATTTTCTATTTTCTATTTTTTTATTTCTATTTTCCATGAGCAGATCTACATATTATATATTGTATATATTTATATGTTGGATAACACGTTTTATGTTGAATGTTTGAAAATTAAAAGCAAGGTTAATAATATCTTGACCCTCTCAGCTATAGTATCACTTTTAGCTTTTTAAGGACAAAATGAACAGATCACCTAAACTATTTAATCACTAAGCCTTCTCCCTCTATATTTCATTAAAAATTTGACTGACTTAATATATAGACAAACGGCCTTCTTTCCATCTTCTCTTTAATGGTTTAATGTATGACAACTTATTCGAATATCAAACTTTAAATTGATATTCTCTAGTTCTATCAAAATTCAATTCTAACAGCAGAGGAAGAAAAAATAAGGGCATTTTTTTTTCCATCTAATTAGTTAATTTTTCTAACAAAATTTCTAATGGAAGAGAATTAGTGATATAATTAGATAGAATTTTTTTTTAAGATTTTCTTTCTTGTGCGGGTTTTTTAACATATATGTATCTATATACATACTTTAATCTAGAGCACAAATGTGATTGTTCTGATTACTTTATTATTCTAAAGGTTAAATATATTTTGTCCCTCTATATTATATCCAAACTTACTTTACCTTTTTTTTTATTTAAAAAAATTCCAAACCAGTCTTTATACTAATAACTTAAGTGAAACTATTAATTTTTTTATCAAACTTAATTGAGCATTGCCAAATGACCAAAATATTTTCTCAGAAAATTTGTAAGTATTATTTAAAGAGAAAAAAAATTTGTATAAGAGGGAAATAATATTTTTGTTCAGAAAAAAATAAGAAAAGGAGGGGAATTCACCTGTAAATCTGTTTTCGATGTTATTTAGGCCCGCTTAATTAAGTTTGATAGAAAACTGATGGACTTCTTTTAGTCATGAGTATAAATACTGAAGATTGGGCTTGTTTCCATACATCCCAAGCAGCAGCCAAACAGCCCTGACCTCTTTAGTGATAAAGGTTTTTGTGCTGCCTTTTTGTTAAGTTTTTGAATTATCAGATAGTCTGCTATTTCTATCCTTCCTACAATTCACTTGTGAGAAGAACATGGACTTGTCTTTTGTACTTTTCACTAATAAACAGGTAGTTTGTTAATTATGGATTCTCTAGCCCTCTGCAATCTAAACAAAGCTCCTAAAAGTTGCAAAGGGTCATGGAAAGGTTGCATTGGTTAAATATACGTTCTCTAATTTTGATTTTTGAAGGTCTTTAAGTTTTTGTATATTGTGGTACAATCCTCCTGTGGCGCATTATGCTTATGATGCTTAGTAATTGGTGTAGCTACCTTTCCGTATAATTTTGTGACAGTAACTAATATATAGCAACTCTTATAAATTATAACAATTTCAGGAGAAGCCCACTCACTAAAGGTTGAAAAGATATTGTTTCAAGGGAAGTCGGACTGCCAAAATGTCATGGTTTTTCAGGTACACTATTACTGTAGAACATTGAAAAAACTTTTCCTAAGTTCAAGTTGTTCTACTTTCATCTAGTATGTACTGTTGGTCCAGTCTTCCACTTATGGCAAAGTTCTCGTCTTGGATGGAGTTATTCAAGTGACAGAGAGAGATGAGTGTGCCTACCAAGAAATGATTACACATCTCCCGCTTTGCTCCATCCCAAACCCAAAAAAGGTTTGTTCTTCTTGTTTCGATTACTTCTGTCTTAGGATCTTGCATGAAATCCTGGATACATATTTTGATAAGTTGTTTAGAGCTTAAGCAAGAGAAATACTTGGAAGAGATCCTCTGGGAAGGCCTCCTGATATATACTTATATCTCTTTCTTTTTGACCCCTTGATGGGGAAGTGGCATACAGTTTCCTCCTAGACCCTGCATATGCAGGGGCGTCATGCACTAGGATGACCTTTATTCTTTGGCTGTAAGAACAAAGAAAATGACCATAAAGAAATTTTGAGTTTAATACCCTGGAATTGTGACCTCAAGGTATACAAACAAGCATTTTTTGTGATGTAATATTAATGTCCTTGTGGGGGTTTGGAAATTTTGTGCAGTTACATATGATTCAGAGTTTGGAAGAAAAGGAAATATCAACATGAAATCTATTTCCACGTGAAGAAAGGATAGTAAAGAGAAATCTATTTCCCTGCAAGGAAATTAGCTGTTTAATTAACATGAGATATTTTATATGATTTCAAAACCAAAAGTTTCTAACAGAAAGATCTGAGAATACATATATGTTCCTGCTTGGACTGGAATAACCTTAATAATTAAATTGTATGACCTAGTCTAACATTTAAACCCATCCTAGTTCTGTTAGAAAGCAGGAACAATATGTCACTTCTTCAATAATTGCAGGACATCAAATTGCACTAACTTGATCTCTTTGCACATAGCTCACCTTTGGGCTACAAATGGAGAAGCATTGAAGTCGAATGATTTCCAAGTTGAAGGTATGGGCAGAAAAGATATGCCAACTGAAAATCAACAAAATAAAAGCTACTATATCACTTGGTAAGTTGTTCCTTTAGTGAAAACTGTAGCCACACCGGACTAGTAGGTGTAAACCTTTGATGATGCTAATGTTTTCAATGTAATTTTTTTGTAAAATAGTATAAACAAGCAGTGATTGAATGACTTGAGTAAGTGAATATCATTAGCTTATGAAAAGGGAAAATAAATGTGGAGTCGGGTAGTATGATATAGTGGAGTAACACTTTATAAGAACTTTGATACGGTAGAGAGCTTTTGGAGTATGTATATATGACATAGTAAATGGAATCATGTTAGCCGCAACAGCAAGGAACTACGACCAGTAGAGTCAGACATAGAGCGTCGTACTTCTATTAGCGACAAGAAAGATGGAAGTCTTCTAAATCTATTGGATTACAAGTACATGGGCCAATACTACATTGATACATGGATTACTGTGGAACACCTGTGGTCCTGTGAAGGCATTGGAGCATTTCTGAAATTGGTTAGAATAAGGCATGGCAAATGCTAATATGAGGATAAGAAGAATGGAACTCTTCCTAGTTTTATTAGAAGATTGGATAGTAATACTACAGTGCAACTTGGAACTCAAGCATTGCCTAGGAAAGCTTGAAACTTCTTATCATCAGAGAACTCTCATTAAGTTCTATCTAATATATTTATTATGTATGTAGATGTGTTAAAGTATTATGTTTAGGGTTTCATTACGTATTTTATGCTGAACTTTTCCAATGAGGTCTAAACTATTGATAAATGAAATTGAATATCCAACAAAATTACCTAGAGAAGAAAATATATAGCTGTGAAACCATGCCTTCACATCAAATAGCCCCAAAAATGAATACCACCTAAAGTGTTTTGCTTTATAATAGAAAGGAGGATTTCTTTTAAAAATGCACAGATCATCACGGCAAAAACAAATCCAAACAAAATATTTGCGAAATAGTGAAGCTTCTAAAGCAAAACTGTTATAACACTTAGGATTAGGGCAAAAGCAAATTAGTCTGAATGTAATTGTATTCTCTGTGTTACATTATTTATCCTTCATTTGTTTGGTCGGTTTCACTTAGGTTGTAAATATGTGGTGGTGAAGATGAACTTTCTTGGTAATATAATATGATGAAAACAATATTAAACAAATTAGTTGCTTTCTGAAGTTTGCTGTTTTCATTGTTATTGGCTGCTCATCTTAGATGGTTGCAGGTTCTCGTTATTGGAGGTGGTGATGGTGGAGTTCTGCGTGAAGTATCACGTCATTCTTCTGTGGAACAAATTGACATATGTGAAATTGATAAAATGGTTGTGGATGTGAGTTAATAAGCTCTTCATTTTCTCTTCTGCCTTAGTGCTTTAGAGTAACAGCTGTACAACATTCATATTGCAGTATTCATGTCCCACATAACTATTTTCATGATGTTTAATGTTCTGTTCTGATAGTCATGTTGCATTTTAAATTATTGTGCTTCAATGATGTTTCTTGTTACCGTGCTCTTTTGAACTTCATCGTAGGATCAACCATATTAATTCAAACAGTATCACAATGTTTTCTTATTTACCAGCCATCTTTATGTGTTTAACCTCTGCTATAAAGAAACTCTCTGGTGGGGACACCACTTTTCGTCACGTTTATTCTCGTAAGCACAAAAAGGTTGCACCCGTGGCCCTTTGGCTTAATGAGGTTTGTGACTAGTCACCTTCTAGGGCTATTTTCGTCTTTTGCCTTTTACTTTATTTTGCCTATATAAAGAATTGTAATCATCTTTTATGGGTTAACGAATATTTTGAGAGCTTTTACCTATTGAGTGTTTGTTGGTGGATTACAACGTCGGTGGATTCCGACACCCCGATTGGTGGATTCCACGGGTTTGATTATTTCTCCCTACTTTTTCTTCTCAACTCTACAATTAAGACGTTGTCCTGCATCAGCTTTGGTATCAGAGCAGATCGTTTCTTAGTTTATGGACGCTCCACCGCTTGGATTCTACGCAGCGCCTCACCTTTTCTTCGTCAGAACAATTGCTCCACGAACAACAGATCGCTACGAGATCCGTCGCCTGATAATATTAGGATCGGATCCGAGTTATGCGAGGAGATCACCCTCAAGGAGGAAAACAATAAATCATTATCATCACCAAATCTCCACACAAGGAGATAATCACAAATAAGTTTTATTCAATAGATTTTCTTTCCCTGTTTTAGATTTTAAAAAAAAAAGCTCTCTAAGAAAGAGAGAGAAGAAAAAAAAGAAAGAGCTCTCTGAAAAAAAAAGAGAGAAAAAATAATAATTCCGAAATTCAGTTTATTTGTTTCGTCTTTATCTTTAATTTTGAATTTCAAAAATTTCGAAATTAATTTTATAAAATATTTTTTTTCTTTCTCTTATTTACCTTTCCTTAATTTTAGGAAATTAGTTTCTATAATTTTGGGATTAATTTCCATAATTTTGTGGATTAGTTTCCAAAATTTAGGAATTAGTATCCATAATTTTGGGAATTGATTTCCACAATTTTAGGGATTAGTTTCCACAAATTTAGGAATTAGTTTCCATAATTTTTGAAAATTAGTTCCCCTAATTTTAGGATAAATACCTATCTTATCTACTTTCCTAACTTAATCCCAACCAACCTAAAACCTAAACCCATTAACCCACTAGCCTAAACCTCTCCTCATTCCAAAACCCAAAGACCACTAACCAACTAAGCCCACCAGCCTAACCTAGCCCATCTTTTAGCATTTTGGGAGAGCCCTCATGTCTCCAATCGTCGTCGGCTTCGGAGTCGGCCGTCAGTGGTGGGTTCTCCTCCACTTCGTGAGGACGACGAAGAAAGAGAGAGCCGAGAGGTTGAGGATGGTCGTGAACCGCCGCCGGCGGGGGGTCGCCGGGTCGTGAACGTACACGTAGAAAGTATTAATAAGGCTTTGTGTATCTCAAGCATATTGAGATGTATGATCGGTCATGATTCCTATTTCGGGTCGTGACACGAATCATAACATGATCTCCAACATCGAACTCCTTGGCACGTTTGTGCAAGTCGGCATGTATTTTATACTGGTGATTACTCGCCTCAATTCGCTTAGTGATCTCTTAATGCAAAGAATGAACATGATGTAAAGTCTAGAGAAGCGATCCACAACCATGAGGATTGAATCATGTTTTCTAAATGTGCGAGGCAATCTCAGGACAAAATCCATACTAACGTCCTGCCACGGGTGATCAGGCACAGGTAACGGAGTGTAAAGTCTAGTGTTTTATTTTCTGTGCTTTGCTAACTGACAAGTCCTACATTGACCAACTAATTTTGCGTCGTCACATTTGAGACTTGGCCAGTAGAATTGGCGCTCCACTTCCTCAATGGTCTTATCACGTCCAAAATGACCCGATAGGCCACCGGCATGGATCTCCCAAACAAGGAAGTCATGCACGGACGTACGGGGAACACAAAGCTTGTTAGCCTTAAATAGGTAACCGTTTTGGAGGGAATAACTGTCCAAAGCTAAGTTCGGATCAATCAGCAAAGTGAGAACGATTTCGCCAAAGTCCGGACAAGTTGTATAATCTTCCTTCATTTTGTCAAACCTAGTGACTTTGATGCTAATGACAAACAGAAGGTTAACCCTTCGGCTAAACGCATCATTCGCCTTATTCTCAACCCTAGCTCTATGTTTGAGTACAAAAGTGTACTCCTGTAAGAACTCGATCCAACAAGCATGTCTCGAATTTAGTTTCTTCTGAGAATTTAGGAATTGAAGAGCTTCGTAGTCGGAATAAAGCACAAATTCATGTGGAAGTAAATAATGGCGCTAATAGTGTAAAGCTTGAATAACCGTATAAAATTCCTTATCGTAAGTGGAGTACTTTTGCTTAGCCTCATTTAGTTTTTCACTGAAATAGGCAACAGGATGGCTCTCCTGGCTAAGGACACCGTCGATCCCGATGCTTGAGGCATCACATTCCACCTTGAAACCTTTAGAAAAGTCAGGAAGACACATTACAGGCGCTATAGTCATTTTCTTCTTAATTTCGTCAAAAGCCTTATTTGCTGCCTTACTCCAATGAAAATCTCCTTTCTTCAAGCCAGTAGTGATCAGCGACATGATAGTACTAAACCCTAGAATGAAGCGGCGATAAAAAGTAGCAAGGCCATGAAAGCTACGCACATCATGAATATTTTGTGGTTCCGGCCAATCAACAATTGCCTTGATCTTCTCAGGGTCAACGCGGACTCCTCCTGAAATAACCACAAATCCTAAGAAGATGACTTGATCGATAAGAAAAGAACACTTCTTTCTATTGCCATAGAGTTGAGCAGGACGAAGTGCTAAATAGACTTGACGCAAATGGTCCAAATGAAGCTCTTTTGATCAACTATAAATCAAAGTGTCATCAAAATATACCACAAGAAATTTTCCCATGAATAGGCGAAGCACTTGTGTCATAACATACATGAAAGTGCTTGGGGCATTTGATAAACCGAAAGGCATTACCAACCATTCATATATCTCGTCTTTCGTCTTAAAAGCAATTTTCTATTCATCACCTGGGCGAATTCGGATTTGGTGATAACCACTTTTAAGATCGATCTTAGAGAAAATTGAAGCTCCCGCCATCATATCAAGCATGTCATCAAGTCGTGCAATGGGAAAATGATATTTGAAGTTCATTTAACTGATGTTGCAGTTTAACATGTTCTTTGGGGCTCATTCGATAGTGTGGCAAGTTTGGGAGAGACGCCCCAGGGACAATCAATTGCATATTGGATATCGCGTAAAGGAGGCAATTGGTCCGGCAGATCATCCGAGAACACATCTTGAAACTCATTTAGTATAGGAGCAGATTCGTCGGATGATGGAGTGAGGGTAGTGCTCCCAACTTTACGAGCCACCAAGGCAAACACAATAGAGCCTTGGTTTGCTTCCTTTTCAAATTCTTTAGAATTTATTATGTGCAAACCCTTTTTACTTGGAGCATTTTTCTTGTTATCTTTATTAATTATTTAGGGCGCATAGGATTTATCTTAATCTTTTTGCCTTCAAAATTGAAAGAGCATGAGTTGGAACGCCCAAAAACAGTTACATCATAATCAAATAACCAAGGGCGACCTAAAATGATATGCCCTACATCCATCGGCACAATGTCACACCACACATCTTTCTTATAAGAAAGGAAAGTGATAGAAACGAGGCATCTCTCATTTATAGCAATGGAAAAATTATTTACCCAAGATATCTTATAAGGATTCGGATGAGGTGTAGACTTTAACGCTAGGTGAGATATAACGTTAGAAGAGACGACGTTAATACAACTCCCACTATCGATAATGACTTTGCAATCTTTAGTCCCACATTTAATGTAAGTGTGGAATATTATATTCCTTCGCCAATCATCGATCTCTTGGGGTTGCGTCAAATCGCAATAAACGACACCAATAGTATGGTCTCCATAATCACGATCTTTGTCACTATCTTGGACATCATCAGGGTCAGGTTCATTTTCTCCGATAGTGTCATCCTGTTCCTCAAAATAAAGGGCCTTTCGAGGACAGTTTGAGGCTACATGACCAACTTGTCTGTATTTGTAACATCGACGGGGTCATTAAAGGTGCAGTTTCATGGAGGGGCCCTTTTCCTTTGTCAGGTTGGGCAGGTGCAGCAGTTTGGGTAATTCTAGTAGGTACCGATGGTGGTGGAGCTTTTACGCCAGCATGTGCGTAATTGGGAGGGGTGTGCCCAATTGGTCGCCTAGGCAATTGTTGCCTATTAACCATTTCATAATTCAACGCAAGAGTATAAGCTTGGTCCAAGGAGGTAACCTCTCGGAAAACTAACTCTTTTCGAATGTCGTCGTTAAAACCACGCCTAAATCGACTCGGTGTCATCCTTCACAACATTACACCTCAGCATATATTCCTCAAATTGGGAAACATAATCACTCACAGGCCTATTTCCTTGTTTAAAATTATTCCATTGATCCAAAAGGTCACCAAGATAAGAATGTGGCAAATATTTTTCTTTTAATTTTTCTTTCATTTCATGCCAATGAATTATGAGAGGTTGGTATCGTCGCACTAAAAGTTGTTCTGTACTTTGCCAAAACAGTTTGACTCGGCCGACTAGTTTCATTTGGGCAAATTTAATGCGTCGATTTTCTGGTAGATCATACAACTTAAAGAAGTGGTCTATCTCACGGAGCTAGTCAGTAAATACAGCAGGATCTAAGCGACCATCAAAAGTTGGGGCATCCACCTTAATATTTTTTATAATTTGATTGTCATGGTTTTGAGATTCTCTAAAGGCAACATTGCCTCTAAACCCCTTGTTATTATGAAAGTCAAATGTATTTTCACGATAATTTTGCCTATGGGGTTCTCTCTCAGGACCTCTCTCATGATGAGAGTAGTATGGAGCCTGTCGATGGGTCTCGACATTAGGAGCGGCACGCGTGGCACCCGTGTTGGACGCACCGACGTCACTCCTGGTCTCATGCTGGTTACAACCCATCTCAATAGCCTCAAGACGAGCATTGAAGTCGTCCAATCTGGTCGTAATGGTTTCAATGGACTCTTGCAAAAATTGATGAAAATCTTCCATGGTATTGGGTTCCATAATAGATTGGGATGAAGGGTGAGAGACTCTCCTACTTCTATGAAGGTTCATATAAAGTGTCTCTACCACTAAGAAATAAATGCAATAAATGAATGATGATATGCAAGCTAAGAGATTACAACGAATAATAAGAGAGTAATAACCAGAATAACCTACAACCACTTATGAAGTTTTCAGTAAGAGCCAGTCAGACTCAGTAGAAAAATTGCAAACTATTAGTACAAGCTCCCGAGATCGAGAGTCGACTCGGGCAGAAAAATTGCAAACCATTAGTACAAGCTCCCGAGATCGAGACGGAGACTGCAGATATGTCAAGACTTTCCCTCTAACCTAGATAGTTCTACCGTTAATATTAATTTTTTTTGTAATAAACAAAAAGTAGGTAGGCAATATCTGGCTCAAGCGCTTGTTGAAATAAAACAAATGAATTAAGCAATGTAAATAGGTAGGCAATAGTAGGCAATAACCGGCTCAATATGGTTATGATCCACACCAACAGAAAGACAGTTGCTATTTTAAGAGTAACAAATAACAGTAAAGAAAGGACGGATATTACCGAATGTCGCACGTCCACTGTAGATGGTTGTCGTGATAACGGTGGCCGGAATCCGACAACAGCGGCAGTGGCGACGGGTGCGATGGTAGGGACAGCGGCGGCGGCTATGGTGGCAAGGAGCTGCAAGAATGGCAGTGGCGGCTGCGATGATGCAGTGGCAGGACCGTGCAGGGGCTGCAGCGACGGCAGTAGTAGAGCGATGGCGACGGTGGAGATAGGCTGCGGCAGGGGCGGTGGAAGTGGCAGCAGTGGTCATAGCAGCAAAGATGGTTGCGGATGGGCGGCTGCGGCTGGAAATTGCAGCAGCAGGTGGCTGCGGTAGTGGCGGCTGCTACAATGGCTGTAGTGGCGGTGAGCAGCAGTAGGGGAGGCTGCGACAAGGGCTGTTGTACATCTAATTGATATTTTTTAGCTTTTAATTCACATCTTTTACATATTTGCAAATGTTCTAGCTTTTTTATCATTAAAAATAATATGATGTATAATTTCTCTAATTGTATAAATTATCTTAGCAATTTTTTTAGATCACTTTGTACAACTAAATTTGTAATATGACACATGCATCTATTATATAATAATTCACCATTGCAAAGTAAAGGAAGAAAATATTGAATATTAGAAATTGTGGAATTATTATTAGAAGCATTATCAAGAGTGAGAGAAAAAACTTTATTTTGGATATTATAACTTGTTAACTTTTAAATAATAGTATGAGAAAGATATTCTCTAGTATAACTCTCATCAAGTTTTCAAAACAAATTATTCATTTTTGTACTTTCCAATTATCATCAACAAAATGTGCAGTTATACACAAAAGATTAACGTTGGCATGAAGTCCAAATATCATTAGTAAAAAAAATTTTATATTTCAATTTTTCAAAATCTGAAATTAACTTTTATTCTTTTTCTCAGTAAAATATTTTAAAACATCTTTTCTAATTGTGTAATGAGAAATTCTTTTAAAAGCCAGATTAAAACCTCTTTATAAACAACCTTCAAGTTCCATATTATCACCTATAGCAAAAGGTTTATTTCTACGAATAATATATTTAACTATTTCTTTCTGAGCATTTCAATAATTCTATTGAAAATTAGAAAAAATTTCGGAAGCATCTTGATTAAGCAACATTTGGCTAATATCAAGTTGACATTTTTTTATGTTTATTTCTTATATACCATTAGGTGAATAGTGTCATTCTTAGTTAATGCAGAAAAATCATGATTACATTGAAGATATTTAGCTCTACAATCTATAACATTACCTTGGCTATCTTTTATTTCAATTCTTTTGAAATACTTCCAAAACTCAAACTTTAATCTTTTAAAACCGTCTAATAATGAAATCAAAGCTAGAGTTTCCAAATCAGGTTGAGGTTAAGATGTGGGTGTAAGATTAATTGGAGTCCTTTGCTGCTCTTTGCTTTCTTGGATTTAAAAATATTTACTTTGGAAAGTCTAGATTCTTTTCCTGCAGCAGGGAACTGAAAGTAGCTTAAATGATTTCCGTTCCTGCAAATGCAGCAGAAGTTGTGACCTTTTCTTTCGTCCACTATCTAGGTATCTAAGCAATACTTTCCTCACTTGGCTAGTGGATTTGAAGATCCTCGTGTGACTCTTCATATTGGTGATGGTAAGAAACTTACATCTACAAGTATATCATTCATGCCAAGCTCAAGTTAGCTATGATCAAGCTCTAGTGATTCAAGTCATTCCAAACTAAAATGTGAGTTAATTTATTTGGAGTTAAGCTTTTTTCCTTTATAAATGACTCACTTAAGTTGGCAGCTTAATGTTCCTGGACTCTGAACTCCTTGTATAACTTTTATGTCCTATAAGCAGATCTCTGTTGTTAGAATTAATATAACCTATAGCTATTTATTCACTTTCCATGAACTTGCACCATTAGATGGTCTACCATTTTCTGTACCTTGTTTGTAGTGAACAATCAAATAGAGTCTACCACATATAGGTGAACTCTAAGATTGCTGAGGATATTTAGAATACCTCAAACAAACAATGGTCTAGTTGACCCAGTCCAAAAGATAAAATCATCACTGACCATGTTGAAGTTTAAATTGGTCGACAACCATCCTCTGTATATGACCAACTGCGTGAGCTAGAGTTTATGGTCACAATTTTTTTTTTGACCAATTTGCATGAGATAGACTAGATTGTCTAGTAACATTTTATTCATTTGGAATGTCTTTGCATGAGAGCTATTTGGGAACATGAGTTATTGTCGAACTTCCACCCTATTGGTCTGAGAATATGACTGAACTAAACTATATTCAAAGGGAACATTGCCTCTTATCATCTTGTTGAAGAAAGCTTAAAGACAACTAGCAAATCAATCTGTGTTGATAGCTCAACCTCTTGGCCAAGGAGTTTATCTACAAGAAAACATCTCCTTCACCCATAACCAGTCCTTGTCCATTACCGTTTACTATAATCACGGTGGAGTTTTGCTAATTTTCATGTTTGAATCAAGGTTCCCAGTATCGGGACTGGGATCGGTATCGGCTGTCCAGAAAAACGATACGTATCGGCCGTTCGTATCGGATCGAACTATTTTTTAATTATATAAAATTCTAAATATTATTTAAAAATGCAGAAAAATGCAGAAAAATTTAAAAAAAATGACAAAAAATAAGAAAACAAAAATTACTCACATATGAAGTCTAAAAACTTTAAAAAAATGTATTAACTTACTCAAAATTTAAAACTTTGTTGAATATCGAGTTGATTCTCGTAAATTTCTATAGTCTTCATCATCATAATCACCATAAATTTCTAAATATTGATGTCTGGGACCTGATGCTCCAAAAAGTGATTCCATCATACTAGTCATATTGTATGGATCTTGTTGTGTAACTTGCGTTTGAGGAGGATAATAACTAGCATTTGGATCTTGTGCCTAAGAATACTAAGGATACTGAGGATAATAACTAGCATATGGATCTTGTGATGGCTCCAAACAATAAATACTCGATATACCATAATCATAGGAACCAAAATGCATCTCATGACGACGTCGCTGATATGTATATATATCCTCAGTTTCTCTGTCTTCACTCCTTATGCCTTCTTGACTTTCCTCAACAAATGTATATGGAACGATCTCACCACCATATGTATCATTAGGACTATGACTAGTACTAGTAGGTATACTATCTCTCGCTGCTGAATGATTCGTACCAGCCTCTGCCCTCATCGTGGTCTCTCCCAATATTTCATCTAACCACGGGTTATCTCTGTCATCTAATAACCTATCCTCTATTTCTCTGATCCATGGAGTCAAGGGGTCTTCTTCATCAAAAACATGATTTAAATCAATAAGTTGTTCATTTTTTGCCTTTCTTCTTAAATTTCTCTTCCTCAATCTCATATTATAATGACAAAAAACTAACTTCTCTAATCTTTTCATTGTCAATCGGTTGCGTGTTTTTGTGTGGATTAAGGAGAAAGTAGTCCAATTTTTTTCACACTGTGATGAAGACACATTTTGACTTAAAATCTTCTTTACTATTGGCGTCAAATTTGGTGCCTCCTCCCATCCATAAATAGACCACCATTCAGCTGGAGTGTTATGAGATATAGCTGCAACAACTTTAGCATCTTGAATTGCCCTTGACTCTCAATCTATATCTCTCCATCTGAAATCAGAAATATATTATTAGCTTATTGATTATATTGAAAGTTAAAACTTGAAACAAATAATAATAAAATTATTTAATTAAATCATAACTCACTTCTTTATCGCACAGAATTTGTTTATGAATATCGGGCTCAAGCTTGCTGATTACTTTTCTAACCCCCAACAAGACTTCACTATCATATTGATATTTTTAGAGAATTGAAATCTTGGATTAAGAAAATACCCTGTAGAAATTTAAAATTTGTAAGCATTCAAATTTTTAAATATTCATAAATAAAAGTAAATTAAAACTCACATTTTTTTTTATTGATTCTTTAGCTATGTCCATTGCCTCATATAAGAAACCCATCTCAGACTTGTCATCATTGTCTACAAGTCTTAATACTTTGACAAGAGGCTCAAATACTGCGGTGGCAATTATAATATTATCCCAAAATGTATTTTCAAGAGCTATATTTTTCAAAGTTTCACCTAAATATTTTTATCTTTAGGTTTCATATTCTTAATTTTCATAGACCACTCCTGTAATGTAAACATCCGCAGAATATCATCCTTGTAGCGCATGATGCTCTCCAAGGCTAAAAAGCGAGTGGCAAATCTAGTGACGTCGGGTCTGATGATCTCACTACCACCAATCATCTGCCTGAGTAAATTAAGAACCCAACCATGGTTATATATAAAATTTGTTAACCTCTGACCTTCACATATGACCATGTCAATTTCAGGCTCTTTTGCAATATCCTCTAACATCAGATCAATACAATGTGCAGCACATGGCGTCCAATATAAATGAGATTTTTTAATCATCAGTAAATTTCCAGCAGCTTTATAATTTGCCCCATTATCAGTAACCACTTGGACTACTCTTTTTTCACCGATTTCTTGTACCACCTCATCCATCAACTGACAAATATAATCTGCATTTTTGAAATGAGCAGTAGCATCCACCCATCACACATCAATGTACAACCAAATTCATTTGAAGTTCATCTACCTCTGAGTCTCAATATAAGTATAAAGTTCATCTACCTCTGAGTCAAGATATTTAGTAATAATATCATTTGAACTAGGAGAGCGAACATCAAGCCCTACTGATTGTATAGCATCCACCATAGTGTGATAGTATGGGCTATTAGCTACATTGAAAGGAATATGGTTGTAGAAGAAAAATTTAGAGATAGCTTTACCAATGTGTTTCTTTGCATTTTTAATTCCTTTGAGAGCTGTTTTGATTGAAGTCTATGTACGACCCCTTTTTTTTGAAGATATTTATCCATTGGTCCAATATTTTTAGACTCTGCTGTAACACTAGGAGTCCTATGGGTAGAACTGCTGTCCCCATATTCTCTCTCTCCTCGTATATTAACTGATCTAGATCTATGAAAGTTACCACCAGTGCTTCTTTTCATCTCTTCCTCTTCTCTATGCATATTTTTGCTCTCTTTCATTGCTCTCCTCATCTGTCTCTCCTCCTCATCCTCCTCACTTTGCTCATTGCTATCATCATCAATGTGCATAGGATAATGCATCAATTCTTCACGAATCATTGACTCTCTTTGTTGTGCAGATTGTTTATCCTTCTTTTTGCAAATTAAATGAGCCAACATCTGCTTTCTAACTTCCAAAGACACTTGAGTGCAAACTGTTACATTTCCTTGTCTTTCAGCTAAATGTTCTTTCAAACGGTTGACACCACCACTCATTTTCTTTCCACACCAGTTGCATTTAACGCGTCTTTTATCTTGCCCTATAGTGCTGCAATGTTGCCACCCAATGTCGGTATCATATGACTTCTCTTTTGGAGCCATTGATATTTTAGCTCTGCAACTAAAAACATAAATAAAAATCAAAATAAAATATAAAATATTTTAAAATTATAAACAGGTGATGCTGCTGCTGCTCTGCTGGCAGAGAAGTCTCTGCTGCAGCAGCAGCAGCAAGCGTTGCTGCTGCAGGTGCAGCTGCTGTACAATGGAAAAAAAAAACTAAAAAAAAAACTTGCCCAAGATTGCCGGAGATCGAGGTCGTCGGAGAACATTGCCGGAGGTCGAGGTCACTGAAGAGACGGAGATCTACTCACTACTCAGTCACCGGTGAGAAAGAGAGTAAGAGATCCGTGAGAAAGAGAGAAAGAAAGAAAAGAGAGAAAGAGAGGAAAAGAGAGAAAGAGAGAGAGAGAAAATGGAGAGAGGCAGGTGGGGGGTGGGGACATCAATTATTGATGTCCCCCGGGTCGGCCCGTTCCCACCCGTTTCGGTCGGGATCGGCCGAAACCGCAGTCGAAACTAGTTAATTCGGTTGGGATCGGGATCGGCTACGGCCGATTCCAATCCGTTTCGGCCGATTCTACTCGGGATCAGCCGAAACTGGGAACCTTGGTTTGAATGGTTAAAAGTACCATTTGCATTAAATACATATGAACCTTTTCTTTTTCAGTAGAAACTGATGTATTCCATTTCAAAATTCTGTCGGAATCAATCAGTCATCACTAGCAACTTTATTGGAAAAACTGTATGCATGACTTGCAGCAATTAGTGATTCATTTTAGCTGAGATTCATATTCACCTGTAGTATGAAAAGAGCGTATCTGTTAAGTCTTTTAAGCCTTCTTCCACATGCAGGAGTTGCATTTCTGAAAAGTGTTCCTGAAGGTACTTATGATGCGGTTATTGTTGATTCTTCAGATCCTATAGGTGAGCTTAGCAGACAAATAATCTTTTTGCTTTATTTTCGTTCCTGATTTTTCAAATCCATTTGTTGCTTAATCAGGTCCTGCTCAAGAACTTTTTGAGAAACCTTTCTTTGAATCAGTGGCTAGAGCTCTCCGTCCAGGGGGAATTGTCTGCACCCAGGCAGAGAGCATATGGCTACATATGCACATCATTGAAGACATTGTTTCTGTCTGTCGACAAATCTTCAAAGGCTCTGTTAATTATGCTTGGACAACAGTGCCGACATACCCGAGGTAAGCCTCAAGAATTATTTTATTACCTTTTGTATCGCAGCTTTCTCAGTGTAGAGGTCATTGGTTCATGCTAATGTATTGGCTTAAAATGTAGTGGAGTTATTGGTTTCATGCTCTGCTCCACTGAGGGGCCAGCGGTCGATTTCCAGCATCCTGTCAATAACATGGAAGAGAATGAGAGCTCCAACAAATCAAAAGGACCCCTAAAATTTTACAATTCAGAGGTACTTCCCCTTGAAATAATTTCTGCTATTTAGGTTTTGTAATATTATACTGATATGAATGATCATTTTCAGATCCATTCTGCTGCATTTTGTCTGCCCAACTTTGCTAAGAGGGTTATCGAGAGCAAGACCAAGTAAGCTTCCTTACAATGAGATTACCTTTATTGATGGAGGCAATCCCACAGTGGACAGGCCCGTGCTATGCAGAAATTTAGAAAATCTACGTCATGCCTCTATTTCATTAAACTTTTGTTTCCAATAACCACTATCTAAACTTCAATTTCCTGCAAGAAGAATTCAGCCTACGTTATTTGTGGTTCATATTTGTACTTTTTGGTTGCTAAAAGGTAACGTGTTGTCTGATAAATTTTATAGTGATTATGAATATAGTGGTCTCTGGTATTTAGGCAGCTATATGTTCTATCCTAGAAACTGTTAACAGTTTTCTTTGAGTAGCAAACTTTTCTAGTAATGGTCAATTGACAATCGTTATTGTTTTTAATCTATCACGAAATAAAGCTATTGATGGAGTAAGAGGGTCAGTGCGGGGAATAAGCTCATGCTGTGCTGCATCCTGATATGGTTGGTAATCAGGGGCAGCTCAACATTTATGGATGGCCTTGGCAAATTCTAAATAGATCCCTTCCAAAAGTATTACTAAATTACAAAAGTATATTACACATTGTACTTGCTTTCCTTTTACTTTCTAGTACTAAAACAGAAGAAGTGTCAATACTTATAAGGTAATCGTTTGTATCTTCGAAAAAAGTTAACCTCTTTTAACTTTTCCTATTTATGGAAATATATCTACATATATAGTAATATTATATGTATTTGCTGCGGCACTAGGCAGCCGGTTCAATGGCTAGCTGCATCTAAGGTGTAACATGCAGCTAAATGAAAAGGTGTACCACAGTACCATGCAGTTCATTTCAAACGAACGAATAGCGCGATCTAGAATTTGGACAGATTGAAATGTTACTAAGCAGAAGTACTAACTTGATTGAGATGTTATTACTCCATGAAACCATCTAAACTAAATCTCAACAAAAAAATGTATTTTGTTTTAGAAATCATCATATTGCATGTCCATATTAGATTTCAGTAATAGCTTTCAGTGATCAGATCTCGTGGAAAAAAAAATCTGATTTGGTAATGTAACAACCGAACCCTAAAAAAAAGAAAAAAAAAGATAATAGTTGGACACAATGCGACCGGCTACATTGTGGCCGGCCTCGTGCCTAAGTCGAGCCCAGCATGTGAGAAAATTCTCATCTGCTGTGGCAAGCCTTGGGGCTGCCACGCGCCACCACCGCCATCCTCCCTCCTCCTCTCTCTCCTCTCTCTCTCTCTCTCTCTCTCTCTCTCTCTCTCTCTCTCTCTCACTCTCTCACTCTACTCTCTCACACTCTCTTTCTTTCCTTATTGCCGACACCAACCCGTCGCTACCTCCCCTAGAATCGTCGCCGCCGGTGGGATCTTCACTCCCCCTCTTTTTCCTTTTCTTCCTCTCTCCTTCTCTCCCTCTCCTTCTCTCTTTCTTGCCTTGAGCTCAGGCTCGCCAGCGAGAGGCTGGCCGCTAGCTGGCCAGCAGCGGCCGGGCCCCTCCCCGCCAGCTTGAGTCCACACCCTCCTTCCTTCTCCTTCTCTTCTCCTCTTCTCTTCTTCTTTTCTTTTCTTTTCTTTCTTCTTCTTCTTCTTCTTCCTCAGCTCTTCCCCCTTCTAGAACAGTGCTAGGCTCGGCCCAACACTGTAGCAAGGGTTGCTCCTTTTAATTTTTTTTACATTAATTATATGATTTATTTTCTAAAATTTAGGTAAATTAGTTTATTTAGATGGTAGATTATTTTGATAATTTATACTCACTAGTATAATTTAGCTAAGTATTTTTTAGTATAATAATTTATTATTATAATTATAAATACTTGCATATGAATTTATTTATAGTTTAGCCATTGTTTATTAGATTAATACATGTAATCATATTGATAATGATCTTATATTTTATATATTTAGTTTTATTAAAAATAATTAAATTATATAAGTTTCTATTAATGTTTATGTATACTTATACATGCATATATTTTATATATATATATATATATATATATATATATATATATATATAATGTATTTCTAGCACCTTAGTATTATTATATATTATTTTCTATACAATAAAATGTTGAGTCGGATAATTATTTTTATATTAATGGATAATGATTATTATATATATAATTAGTAACTAGTTAAGTAGTAATTGCCAAATAATTGAATTATACTTAAGTTATTTTATGTACATGTATTTTAATTATATTATTGCATATCTGATTCTTGTATGGTTTTATATCAAAAGAGATTAATTATTATATGTCTAATATATAATTAGAATAAGGTTGTCATAAGTATATATATTGTAATAACCCAAGTAGTAAAAAAATATATTTAGTGAGGCACGATGCAACCGGCCACACTGTGGCCGACCTCGTGCCTAGCATGCTGTACATGCCGTGGCAACAGTGGAGGTGCGTGGCACCTCCACCGAGCCACTTTTCTCCACGTCACGGTGACGCGTGGAGGTGCCACACTCTCTCCTTTCTCTCCTCTCATTCTCTCTCTCTCTAACTCTCCCTCTCTCTCCTTTTAGTTCCCCAACAACCACCGACCATCGAGAAGAGCCGTCGTCGGCCTTCTACTCATCAGTGAGTCTCTCTCTCTCCTTTCTTCTCTCTTTCTCTCTTTCTCTCTCTCTCTCTCTCCCTCTCTCTTTCTTTAGTTCTTACCGTTTCCTCTTGGGGCTGTTGGAGGATTGAGTCGCCAACGAGAGGTCGACCGCTGAGTGGCCACCGGCGGCTGTACCCTCCCCTGTGGCTCAGCCCCCTTCCCTTTTTCTTCTTCTTCTTCTTCTTCTTCTTCTTCTTTTCCTCCTTCCTTTTTTTTCTCCTCTTAGGTAGGTAGCACCCTACTACGCATGGTATTAGGTTCGGCCCAGCACATGCTATGTTGAGGTGCTGGGCTAAGCCCAGCAATATGTATAGTTTTTTAAATATATATATATATATTATTGATTACTATTTAAATTATATTTGATTATGTTATTAATTATTTAATTAGTGTAGTTAATCTAATGTATTTAATTTATATGAATCTAGTTATATCATGGTTAGTAAATAAATCTAATTATATCATGTTTAGCAAAATACCTACAACATAAATTACTATATTAATCTTAGCTAGATATAGTAATTATTAGGGTTATGTATGTATATTCTTATGTAATTATTTGCAGTAACTTAATGCTTATTTTCTTAATTATCAAAGAGAATAATAGGCAGATAATTATTTTTTATATACATTATTAGATAATATAATTATGGTTAATAAATAACAAAACAAATATAGGGATTAAGAGTATATGATTACAAGGGAAAATTTTCTTCTAGTCAAGTTAGTTTTAATTAGTGGAAAGACTGACATTATATGTTATAAATAATTTTAGATTTCGACCCACTTGTTCAAGATACCGTGAACCTAGCTATCGAGGATTGATCGTTGTTGTAGCAACGTGAACGAGTGCTTGTTTGGTTATTTCAGTTGTGGTGAGTAGTCTTATTCCCTAAATGCCTTTCTCAAATTAGGATATATATATATATATATATATATATATATATATATATATATATATATAATTATGTATATGCATGTTTTGGTCTCCAGCATGATTATATGACTTTATTTAAAGATGATTTCAGTCGAGCATATTTTATCATGCAATTGATTAGACTGATCTGTGATATGAGTATGCTGGTAATATATAAAGATGATTGGAGATAACCTAGGAAGCACGGATACTCCATTTTGGGTGGAGTATCCATATTCGATACATATCAGATACGGATACGGGCCGAATACGGCCCGAATACGTATTCGATACATTTTCGGAGTATCCTAAATTTAAATAATTAATTTTTATTTTCGGATACAGGGTGGATATGGCTGGATACGTTGGGGATACATTTCAGATACGTTTTGGATACGTTTTGGGTTTAATTGGAGAATCGGGCAAGTTTAATTTTATAAACCTATTGAAAAATTTAACTTACCCCCTTTCGTTCCACCCCCAATTCGATCTCCCCTTTTTGTGCCCTAGCTCTCCCTCTCTCTCTCTCTCTCTCTCTCTCTCTCTCTCTCTGACGTTGCTCCCCTTCCTCTCTCGACGATGCTGCTCCCTCTCTCTCTCGACCATGACGACGTCGCCGCTCTCTGTTCTCCCCTTCTCTCTCGACGAACCAGCTGACAACGTTGCCGCTTTTTGTTCTCCCTCTCTCTCTCGACAAGCCAACCGATGCCACCACCGCTCTCCCTTCTCCCCCCTCTCTCTCGACGAACCAGCCAACGAAGGTATGTTTTGTTTATTTCTTCTCTCGACGAACTAGCTCTTTTTTTCTTCAATTTCTTCTCAGTTTTTCCTCGATTTCTTCTCTGAATTTTCCATTTGATTTCTTCCACTTCCCCTTCTTAAAATCTGTTTTAAGTTACTTTTCTCATCTTTTTTTCTTTTTTTTTCCTTTTCTTTTCTCAGTTTTTTTTCTCCCTTCTCTGAATTTTTTTTCTTCTTCGATTGTGTAGATTTCTTCTCTGATTTTTTTTCCTTTCCTTCTTTGCCTTATTTACATTTTAATTAATTCTGTATGATCACTTAAGTATTGCATGTCTGAATTTTCAAAGATTTATTGCTTTAAACCTTCTCTAGTTGCTTAAGTATTACAATTCTAAATTTTCAGATTTATTCCATTATTAGATTCCTAGATTAGCCGGTTATATTTAATTTGAATGACATGAATTCATCTTCTTAAATATTAGTATACTAGATAGAAATAATACTAATAGTTAGATTAGTACAGTGTAAGAACTTAGAATATCTCTGTTTTATTTTTATCACAGATAAATGGCTACTGAAAGTATGAGTTCTAGTACTAATAGTGTGGCGGTAGATGAGAGTTCTTCGCTTTGGAAATATGTAACCAAATTAGAAAAGATGGGAGAAGGAGGAGGGAATATGAGGTTTCAGTGTAATTATTGTCAGCAAATATACAAATGATCTTATTATAGAGTAAAGGCTCATGTAATGAGAATTAGTGGATGTGGAATCAAACGATGCCCTAAAGTAAATAGTCAGCATATTATGGAGATGAAAAGGATAATGGAGCAGCTGAGTTAAAAATAAAGAACTCTATGCTAAAGTTAGTACCATTGCCAATGTCAACTCAACATGGAACTTCTAGTATGCCCCTTGCAACTTCTTCTTCTAACATGCCCTATGGATCAAAGAAGAGAAGGTCTGGAGAAACAGCTCTTGAGAAGTCATTTAATATGGCTTCTCGTAATCAATTACACAGTCAAATTGCTAGAATGTTTTACTCTACTAGGTTACCTTTTCATCTTGCTAGAAACCCATATTATGTTAAGTCTTATACTTTTGCAACTAATAGTCAAATAGCAGGTTATTTGCCTCCGGGATATAATATGTTGAGAACCACACTTCTGCAACAAGAAAGGGCAAACATTGAAAGATTATTGGAACCCATTAAGGGCACATGGAAGGAAAAAGGGGTTAGCATTGTGTGTGATGTCTGGACAGATGCACAAAGAAGACCTCTTATCAATTTTTTGGCAGTGACTGAGAATGGTCCCATGTTTTTGAGAGCCGTAAACTGTGAGGGGGAGTACAAAGATAAATTCTTTATATCTAGCTTGATCAGTAAAGTAATTAAAGAGGTTGGAGCAAAAAATGTGGTGTAAGTCATTACTGATAATGCCCCTATTTGTAAGTCAACTGGGATGCTTATAGAGACTCAGTATTTAAATATTTTTTGGACTCCATGTGTTGTCCATACCCTCAACCTTGCATTAAATAATATATGTGCATCAAAAAACACTGAGGGGAATGAGCTTGTTTTTAATGAATGCAGTTGGATATCCATTATGGTAAGGGATGTGATGTGCATCAAAAATTCTATTATTATGCAACACTCTATGTGACTTGCCATTTTCAATAATTTATAAATTTGAAGTTGATTGCTATTGTTGATACACGTTTTGCCTCAACTATTGTGATGTTGAGGAGATTCAAAACTATCAAATGTGGGCTACAAACGATGGTTATTAATGATAAATGGAATTCTTATAGAGAGGATGATGTAGAAAAGGTACAATTTGTGAAATATAAGGTTCTTTCTAACACCCTCGCCCGGCACGGACACGTGCATGCCCACGCGCCCACACGGCACGCGCGGCGCATGTGACAGATCGGGCAGGGCCCGTCATGCATAGATACTCTCTTGTGCACATATAATCATGACATCATCAAATAAAACCTGCTAACCTATCCATGATCACATAATCCATCACCAAATAAATCATACTATTAACCAAATAAACCTGTTAACATATGAATATCCTAGTCTACAATAATATACATTAGACCACTACATAATTTAGCAGGACCCACACAGGCCACAACAAACCATTAAGATACAACTAAAAAAACTAATACAAGAGTACACTATGATTCGACCTGTATTATCTAAATCATCGTCTAATACAAAAGAGTACAAATATCAAATACTGGTACAACTCAATATCTAGTTAAACTATCATTTATACCGTCTCGCATCTATAGCTCACCTCATCATCGCTCCAAAATATCTTCTCAAGATATCTCAAGTCGCTATCACGTACCACATATCTGAGAGGGTTAGAAAAAAAATAAAGAGAGTCATGAGCAAAAGACTTAGTGAATAGACCTTACTCCGAATTAGTGATGCCAAACAAAGAGTAAATCATGTACTTGGATAGTATGAATCGAAAGAACATCATGTCATAAATGAATATGTGAATATATCTTTAATAATATAAATGAATACTAGATAACATGTCATAACTGATAAAAGTATATAATCCTCGGCAATGCGTAAAACAAATCTCCATATCATACTATCATTATTACTTTCTTTCAAATATGACACATGATGTATGCCGACCATGACCATGTGATGATATCAAATGCAACCATATATGATGTATATTGACCACTTGATAATCAGGTAATAAGATGATAATAAAATCATATACATTTCTCAACATCTCATCCATTAATGTCATCTCTATATGTCATCATCATACTACACCACTGTGCACAGTCAACACCTGGTGCCTAGTCTCAACATCATGTCCAAAGGCTCAAAGCATACTCCGCCACCCGCAAGAGTATCTCAAATATAACCATACCTCACCACCCGCTAGGGTATCAGCATCCATCCAAACTGGGCACCCTTCTTAGCTAATAGAAACCTCGTGAGGATAACTCGCCACATATACCCTGGTGAACGGCATGTGTCCGAATGTCTGCTGCGCACACAGACTAACAACCTCGGACGTAAGGCCAATAGGATCGCGACTATGTCGAGCGATCAATCATCTCCAAGCACGCCCTAACCCTCGTGCCCACTCGGGTATCCTCATGCTTTCTATCAACTATCATATCAATTATATTTCATGCTTTCTTTCTAAATGACAGATCATATACATATATCCAGTACAATAACAAGTCATTACATAATAGGAATTTAGGTGGAATAGGAATCAAGAGAATAACAATGCAATGTAGTCTCTGATCATGTAGTCAACACATGCATACTCGTGCTACAGATCCACTAGATATAACATTATAACAGTTGAATCATCTCTCATCATCTCTATCTATCATCATCATACTCGTATCCAAGATTAGCCTAATTAGATGCATGATAAAAATATGCTCGACTGTAATCATCTCTAGATAAAGTCATATAATCATGTTGGAGGCCAAAATATGCATGTACATAAGATATAATATATCCTAATTTGAGAAAAGCGTCTAGGGGATAAGATTACTCACCTTCTGATCAGAAGACCCAATACACATATCCCTCACGTCCATGGATCAATCATCACAAATCACTAGCAAAGTCCACAGGGTCTCAAATAAGGGGGTTGGGATCTGAAAATATTTAAGTAATATAAAATTAGCTATTTATCCAATTAAGATCCATTTGTGTAACATATGATGATTTATTAGTTTTAGAATTTCTTCTTTTTTTATTAAATAATTTGATTTACATCATATGTTCAATTATAATAATATTAATATTCTAATTGTAGATTTATTTATAAAACCATACTTTGCTAATTATATTTTAAGTATATAATAGTCAATCTCTTTTGATAAAAGAAAATCGTAAAAGAGCTACATGCACAATGATATAATTTAAAATACATGTACACATATTATATAATTATACTTTAATTATTTTGTCAGAACTACTCTTACTAAACAAATTAAGAGTTGCATATAAAATAATTTTTACTTAATCATATAATATAAACATTAAGTAAGCCTACTATTTTATTACATGCATAATAATGTATAATAAGTTATACATATATATATATATATATACCTAATTATAAAGACATGTATTAATCTAATAAAATATATGAAGTTAAAAATATATTTATGTACAAATATTTATAATTATAATTAACTAAAATTACACTAATTACACTTAGCATGTTATTAGATATATCTATTCTTGACAAATTAAACTAAAAATCTAATTTAGATTAACTAAATAATACTAATTACACTTACCATGTAACACCCCTGCCCGGCACGAGCACGTGCACGCCCACACACCTACATGGCATGCGCGGCACACGCGACAGGATGGGCAAGACCCGTCATGCACAAGATACACTCCGTGCACATACAACCATGACATCATCAAATATTTCCTGCTAACATATCCATACTCACATAATCCAATACCAAATAAATCATACTATCAACCAAATAAACCTGTTAACATATGAATATCGAAGTCCATAATAATATACACTAGACCACTACATAATCTGGTAGGACTCACATAGGCCACAATAAACCATCAAGATACAACCAAACAACTGATACACGAGTACACTATAATTTGACATGTATTATACAAATTACCGTCTGATACAATAAAGTATAAATATTAAATAATGGTACAACTTAATATCTCGTAAAACTATCTTCTATACCATCTCACGTCTATAGCTCACCTCATCCTCGCTCTAAAATATCTCCTCTAGATATCTCAAGTCGCTATCACGTACCACATATTTGAGGGGTTAGAAAAAAAATAAAGAGAGCCATGAGCAAAAGGCTTAGTGAATAGACCTTACCCCGAATTATAGATGCCAAACAGAGAGTAAATCATGTACTGGATAATATAAATCAGAAAGAGTATCATGTCATGAATGAATATATGAATATATCCTCAATAATACATAAATGAAAAGTAGATAATATGTCATAACTGATAAATTATATAATCCTCGACAATGAATAAACAAATCTCCATGTCATACTATCATCATAACTCTCTCTCATATATGACACATGATGCATACCGACCATGATAATGCTATGATATCAAATGCAACCATATATGATGTATATTGGCCACTCGATAATTAGATAATCAGATAATAATAAAATCATATGCATTTCTCAACATCTCAATCATCAATGTCAGCTCTATATGTCATTATCATACTAGACCACTATGCACAGTCAACATCTGGTACCCAATCTCAACATTATGCCCGAAGGCTCAAAGCATACTCTGCCATCCGCAAAGAGTATCTCAAATATGACATAACTTGCCATCTGCTAAGGGTATCAACATCTATCCAAACCGAGCACCGTTCTAGCTGATAGAAATCTCATGAGGATAACTTGCCACATATACCCTGGCGAACGGCATGTGTCCGAATGTCTGCTGCGTACACAGACTAACGACCTCAGACATAAAGCCAATAGGATCATGACTATATCGAGCGATCAATCATCCACCAAGCGCGTCCTAACCCTTGCGCCCACTCGGATATCCTCATGCTTTCTATCAACTATCATATCAATCACATTTCATGCTTTCCTTCTAAATGACATATCATATGCATATATCCAGTACGATAACAAGTCACTACATAATAGGAATTTAGGTGGAATAGGAATCAAGAGAATAACAATGCAATGTAGTCTCTGATCATGTAGTCAACACATGCATACTCGTGCTACAGATCCACTAGACATAACATTATAACAATTGAATCATCTCTCATCATCTCTATCTATCATCATCATACTCGTATCCAAAATTAGCCTAATTAGATGCATGATAAAAATATGCTCAACTGTAATCATCTCTAGATAAAGTCATATAATCATGCTGGAGGCCAAAACATGCATGTACATAAGATATAATATATCCTAATTTGAGAAAAGCGTCTAGGGGATAAGATTACTCACCTTCTGATCAGAAGACCCAATACACATATCCCTCATATCCATCGATCAATCATCACAAATCACTAGCAAGGTCCATAGGGTCTCAAATAAGGGGGTTGGGATCTGAAAATATTTAAGTAATATAAAGTTAGCTATTTATCCAATTAAGATCCATTTGTGTAACATATGATGATTTATTAGGTTTAGAATTTCTTCTTTTTTTTATTAAATAATTTGATTTACATCATATGTTCAATTATAATAATATTAATATGTTATTATTCTAATTGTAGATTTATTTATAAAACCATAGTTTGCTAATTATATATTAAGTATATAATAGTCAATCTCTTTTGATAAAAAAATCGTAAAAGAGCTACATGTACAATGATATAATTTAAAATACATGTACACATATTATATAATTATACTTTAATTATTTTGTCAGAACTACTCTTACTAAACAAATTAAGAGTTGCATATAAAATAATCTTTACTTAATCATGTAATATAAACATTAAGTAAGCCTACTATTTTATTACATGCATAATAATGTATAATAAGTTATACATATATATATATATATACCTAATTATAAAGACATGTATTAATCTAATAAAATATATGAAGTTAAAAATATATTTATGTACAAATATTTATAATTATAATTAACTGAAATTGCACTAATTACACTTACCATGTTATTAGATATATCTATTCTTGAGAAATTAAACTAAATATCTAATTTAGATTAACTAAATAACATAAGACTTTACACATGTTTTATTACAAAAGAAGGTAAAACAAACAGAGGAAAAAGAAGTAGAGGAAAGGAAGAAGAAGAAGAAGGAGAAGAAGAAGAAGGAGAAGAAGAGAAGAGAAGGGAGGGAGGCTCACCTATTTAAGTAAATTATCTCCAATCTACTGAATATATACTCTGATCCCAAACATACTCAATGGATTATCCCTCAGTACTATCACTAATACTAAGTAGAACGATAAATACAAGTTATTTTAAGAACATCCAAAATATTTAATTCATGCTTCTGTTTTTAGACAAATACTGTCACTAATCTAAACATACTTAGCATCATCCGATATTCTCATAAAATTTAGGCGATAGCACAAAGTCTCTTATTTAAAATGCACTACTCATATGCGTAAACCATTATACAAATTACTAGATAAATTAATATAAGAGATCACACATATTCATATAAGACTACAATATCAACTTGTATTCATAATACATTCTTCAAAATAATATACAGTCCATCAAATCCAACATATCAATGTTAATCCTAATGCAACCTCAAACTAATTTATACACCCTTCTAATTCTCCACATTATCTTCCTTCTTAATCTACAATATCTGAAAGATTAAGTTCAAACTATCTAGAGAAACATACATGATAAATTTTATAATGATCTTTCTATCAATCATTTCTCTGTATCCAAGCTATTTATCCCTTGATTCACATAATTTTAATCCAATTATAATTAACTCAATCACTATTGCTACTAGAATATCCACTATGATCATCATTTAATAATATTGAAATGCGATGGCTTTCTAGTAAATTCTGCCAAGTAGTCTAATAATCTAATTAATTACTCGACAATATAATACTCCATTCATAATACCCATCCATATCCAACAATGATTAACATATACTCCATAACATCAACCTAGCATCATATAACTAATAAAGTTCTAAGAATTCACTAATCCATCATACTTGATAATTAAAAATACATAAACATCATTTAGATACATTCATAAAGTACCGTCCAAGAATTAATAAGCTACTAAAATCAATCTCCCACATTATTCATACTGTTATGATCTGATTTATTAATAAAACAACCGAAACCAATTTATTCATATGGGTAATAGAATGCCCAAGAATAATAATTATCAACTTCTTTTACTTTAAAACAATTCATATCCTCAATTTTCTACTTCATTAAAAATTAACATTTCACAAACTATAATAGAATTATCAGTCCTATAATCATCATCTCCCAATCAAATATCTTTATCTTAAAACTCAAATGTCAACCGGTAAGTCATTACAACTATTAAGATTAATCTCATCATTCTAAAAGGCTCGCTCAATAACCTCTAGTAATAATCGAACATGTAAGCCAACGATTAAACAAATGCGAATATAATCACTTTCTTATACATCATTATCTATTTATCATCTAGCAATATAATAAATATCTATTGATACACTGCATATGAAATATCATAGCCCTCTGTATTCCCTTCATTACCGTCCTACGAAGCAATTAGTTCAACTTTCAAATTCTTGTTGATAGATGGGATAGAAGCAATACTCCTCTTCATTGTTTAGCACACTCATTGAATCCAAGGTAAAGTCGATGCTTAAAAATTTATTACATAGTTAGTTGTTTCTTTTGGTTTATAGTTTTGTTAATTTAACTTTTGCGCTCTTCTTACTAGGTATTATACCAATACTTGGATTAGTGAGGATCCAAACCGCACTCCTCCACACAAAGATCTAGAAATTTCTCGTATAAGAAACAAGTGTTTGAAGAGGTTCTTTCAAAACAGAGAAGAGAGGAGAATGTTAAATAATGAGTATGCCAATTTCTCAACTACAACAAAGGGTTTTGATAACCATGACTCTATTGAAGATAGAGATATTCTTGATCCAAAGAAGTGGTGGGTCATTCATGGTGCTTTTGCACCTAACCTTCAGAATTTAGCACTTAAATTACTCGGGCAACTGTGTTCATCATCATGTTGTGAGAGGAATTGGAGCACATATTCATTTATTCACTCAATGAAAAGAAACAAGATCACTCCACAACGAGCAGAGGATCTAGTTTTTGTCCATAACAATCTTCGTCTTCTCTCTAGAAGATTGACTGAGTATATGGAAGGGGAGACCAAAATGTGGGATGTTGGAGGAGATTCATTTATGGAGCAGGTATTCTTGAAGTTGTTGACCTCTCGCTTGATGAACTTGATTTGGAGGCTATTGTATTCACTGATGAAGGCAATGAGGAGAATGACTTAGATAGAAATGAATAGTTAATGTCATTGCCAATTACACTACTGACTTATTATTACTCTCATTTTGGTATCATACAAATTGTGAAATGTTGGTGGATACTTTATAAACTTTAGTGCTATGACCTATGAGTCTATGAGTTACTCATATGAAATGCAATGATACTATTATTCTCATTTTGGTGCATTATTTGTTGAATGTTGATGTATTCTTTGTCTAATTGTCTTTGATATCTTTTACTCTCATTTTTGCTATTAAATGCTTTTGTAGATAATAGATGTATTAAAATATTGAATGCAATATTATGTATATGTTGTCATTAGAATATAAATTTCTTTTTGTACATACACATGTATAGGTTGTCATTAGAATATAATATTTTTATATAATTTTTTAATTGTCGTATCCTATGCAATGTTATGTATATGTTGTCATTAGAATATAAATTTCTTTTTGTACATACACATGTATAGGTTGTCATTAGAATATAATATTTTTATATAATTTTTTAATTGCCGTATCCTAGACGTATCGTATCCTGTTTTTTGAGAATTTGTCGTATCCCTGTATCCATATCCCGTATCCGTATTCGTTCTTCATAGGAGATAACTATAGTGTTATAATTTTATGTCGAGATGATCTTTAGCATGAGTATGCATCTAATAGACTAGCATGAGTATGCATGTGATAGATGTATGATTCGAGATTGCATTACATTATTTTCCTCTTGACTTTCTTACTACCTAAATTCCTGATATGCATGACTTGTTATAGTACTCGATATATGCAGGTGATCTATCATATAGAAGAAAATACATAAATCACATTAATAGGAAAGTTAATAGAAAAAGCATGTGGGTACCCAAGTAGGCGCTAGGGTTAAGGGTACCTGGATTGATGATTTTGGTCACTGATATGCGGTATTTCATGGCCCACATTCGAGGTCAGTTGAGTCTGTGCGCACAGACAATCAGACACCTGTTGTTTGCCAGGCATGTGTGTTGAGTTACCCTCATGTGATTTCTATTAATTGGTGGGGAAGCCGATCTAGATGGATTTTGATATACCCTTAGCGTAGGGCAAAGTATGATTATGACTGAGATATCCTTAGTGTCTGATAGGGTATGCTTTGAGTCTTTGGGCAGGATGTTGAGATCGAGTACCAGGTGTTGACTGTGCATTGTAGTCTAGTATGATGATGATTTTTAGAGGTGATATTGATGACTGAGATGTTAAGAAATGCATATAATTTCATTATCATCTGATATATTTGATTATTAAATATGCTTTGAGCCTATGGGCAGGATGTTGAGATCGGGTACCAGGTGTTGAATGTGGATAGTAGTCTAGTATGATAATGATTTTTAGAGATGATATTGATGACTGAGATGTTAAGAAATGCATATGATTTCATTATCATCTGATATATTTGATTATTGAGTGGTCAATATACATCATATGTTGTTGCATTGATATCATAACATAGTCATGGTCGGCATGCATTATATGTGTTATATTTGAAAGAGAGTTATGATGATGATATGACTTGGAGATTGTTTATGCATTATTGAGAATTATATACTTTGATCAGTTATGACATGATCAAATTAGGAACTATTATATAATTATGTATATGCATGTTTTGGCCTCCAGCATGATTATATGACCTTATCTAGAGATGATTTTAGTCGAGAATATTTTATCATGCATTTGATTAGACTGATTTGGGATATGAGTATGTTATTGACGTATAGAGATGATTGGAGATGATTATATTGTTATGACTTTATGTCGAGATGATCTCTAGCATGAGTATGCATGTGATAAACTAGTAGAAATATGCATGTGTTACATATATGGTTGAAGACCACATTGCATTATTTTCCTCTTGACTTCCTTATCACCTAAATTCTTAATATGCATGACTTATTATAGTACTGAATATATGCACATGATCTATCATATAGAAAGAAATGCATAAATCTCATTGATAGGAAAGTTAATAGAAAAAGCAGGATGGTACCCGAGTAGGTGCCAAGATTAAGAGTGCCTAGAGTGATGATTATGGTCATTGATATGCAATATCTCGTGGCCCATGTCCGAGATCAGTTAAGTCTATGTGCATAGACAATCGGACGCCTACTATTTGCCAGGGCATGTGTGTGGCGAGTTACCCTCGTGTGATTTCTATTAATTGGTGGGGTACCCAATTTGGATGGATTTTGATATACTCTTAGTGTATGGTAGGGTATGATTATGACTGAGATACCCTTAGCGTATGGCAGAGTATGCTTTGAGCCTACGGGCTGGATGTTAAGATCGGCTACCAGGTGTTGACTGTGCACAGTATTCTAGTAAAATGATATTATACTAAGATGTCGTTGATGATCGTAATGTTGAGAAATGCATATGATTTCATTATCCTAATATACGTGATTATCGAGTGGTCAATATGCATTAATGTGGTTGCATTTGTGATGTGATCCGGGTCTGATTGGATCAATTCACAGGGACATTGGGCTCGAATGATCGAGTCTATTTATCCTTTTAGGTAAGTCTAATTTAGTCATGTGAGCTATTAAGGCAAGTCCAAATAAGTCACGACAGCCCTTAAGGCAAGTTTAGTTAAGTTAAGTAAGCTTTTAAGACAAGTCCAATTAAGTCATGTAAACTTTTAAGGCAAATCCTAATTCGAGTCGTGTCAGCCTTTAAGGCTAGTCCTAGTGGGACTCGTTGTAACTGACCTCTATATATAGAGGGGTTGGGATCCTTTGTTAACCATCTAAATATTGAGAAAGTATTCTAGCCTTGAGTTTATCTTAGGAGTAAGAGTAAGATATCCTAGGAGTAGAAGTAAATTAATATCCATTCATCACCGCCATCGCTGCCCATCATCTTTCTTCACCATCATCACCACCATCATCCCTCCTTCCACCCTCTCCATCCACCATCATTCACCCTAATCAACGCTTACACTCCCTTGTTGTGGATCATCTCTAGTGGTTAATTAAAATTTGGTATTAGAGCTGACATTATCCTTGAACCAGATGACAATCACACGAGGGATGGCAACAAGAGTAACTTGATACGATTCGGACTTCACCGACGTCGTCTCGAGCATGGATTCACTTTAGGAGTATTTTTATTTCATGTTTTAGTGTTTAATTTCCATTAAAATAAGTTTTCTGTGTTACGATCCTTCCTCGGCTATAGGCTCTGATACCAGCTTGATACGAACCCTCTTTTGGTGCTATGGCTCTGATACCAGATTGTTACGATCTTGCACGGAACTTTAAGATAAGATCCCGAAATATCCCGCCGTTGGATCACTGTGAAATTTTGATATGTTGTAGGCCCGGAAAAGAGCTTTCCAACGGATCTAGTTTCAGGCGAATCGGAGTTGGGGATCTCGAGATATCGTTCGTTTAGTAGACAAACGTCAGGATACTCTATTTTTGGATTCCGTGGATGAAGGCACGAAATCCTGGGTAATGGTGGATTGTGGAGGGCCGGTGTTGATGGGGTGGCACCGGTGTAAAAGTGATGGTGGAAGGGTTATGGATGATGGAAAGGTTAGGGATAGCGATGGATAAATTGGAAGAAGGGGGAGAAGAGGGCCACTCCTAAGGGACTAGGGTGATTGGCCTGTCGAGGGGAGATTAGAAGCGGCGTCGCCGGGGAGATTGAGGGAACGGGAGCGAAGAAGACGAAGGAGGCAAGGCAAACTCAATTCTCAATAATCAATTCTAATTTTGGTTGCCCTACACATACTTTTATAGGCTAACCAACAACTCAATCTTATCCTAAAACACAATCTTATCCTAAAACTCAATCTTATCCTAAAACACAATCTTATCCTAAAATTCAATCTTATCCTAAAACTCAATCTTATCCTAAGGTAAATCCAAACTCGAGACGACGTCGGTGAAGTCCGAATCGTATCATTCTGTAAGTCGCGTTCGAACGCGGGTGGAGTGAGTTCGAACGCGGTTTGTGAACGGGGATGTGAACGTGGTGAAGAGAATGTACTGTGCGTTCGAACGCACTGTGAACGCTTGCATCGCGTTCGCAAATACCGATAGGCGCGTTCGATCGCGCGTTCGAACGCCTGCATCGCGTTCGCAAATCTAGAAGAGCAAACTCAGTGCGTTCGAACGCGGTTGGGCGAGTTCGAACGCGGTCGACGAAAATTGTGTTTTTAGGGTTAATTTGAGTTGTTGGTTAGCCTATAAAAGGATGTGGTAGGCAACCAAATTGATTATTGATTATTGAGATTGAGTTTTGCCTTGCCTCCTTCGTCTTCTTCGCTCCCGTTCTCTCAATCCCCGGCGACGCCGCTTCTAACCTCCCTCGTCCGGCTAATCACCCTAGTCCCTTAGGGGTGGCCCTCTTCTCCCCCTTCGTCCAATCTATCCCACACTTGCCCTAATCCTTTCATCAACCACAACCCTTCCACCATCACTTTTCACCGGTGCCACCATATTAACGCCGGACCTCCACCAACCATCATTACCTAGGATCTCGTGCCTCCATCCACGAATCCAAAACAGAGCATCCTGATGTTCGTCCACTAAACGGACGGTATCTCGAGATCCACAACTCCGATTCGCCTGGAACTTGATTTGTTGGAAAGCTATTTTCTAGGGCGACAACATAGCAAAATTTCACATCATTCCAACAGCGGAATATTTCGGGATCTTATTTCAAAGTTCCGTGCTAGATCTAGTCCAGATCAAGAATTGGAAGAGATCGACCCTTCACCAAAAAGGCGTGATCGTACCAAGCTGGTATCAGAGCTCCATTGCCAGAGGTGCGATCGTATCATAACTAGTAAGACTTCTACGGCTAGGGATCCACCATCGGCGATGACTACCCGACTACCTGAGAGCACAAATCCACCACTGAAATCGCCGACCCCACGGCCCTCGACATCTCAACTAGAGGTGCTTCAATCCTTACAATCAATACAAGCATTCATGGCTAAGATGGTGTCCACTATTCGCGAACTCCGTGATGAATGGACTTCATGAGCACAAATAAAGAGGGGTGTTGTAGCAAACGAACCTATGAACATGGAACCAATTGAAGAGGAGGACGTCATAGGGTTTGGGATGGACCCATTCCTTGAGCGTGCATACCAATGGACGAACCCACCAAGGTTGGATAGATGAGATGGAGTTCGGCGCACTGAAACTGCACCCCATCGCACGGCTAGGGCTTGGTCTGACCCGATGGCGCCTAGGGCTTAGACCAAGCCACCCATAGCTAGGGTCTGGCCCAAAATAGAGCGGAATAGACCTTGGCATGAACCGCTTACACCAAGACTAGGGCTTGAGCGACCCGCGGCCAGAGATTGGCCTGAGCCACCTATGGCTAGGGCAGGCAATGGTCCAAACCAATAGGTCATGGAGCCGACGCCATAGTGGGGCCCCCCTCCACGTGGCAAAAGGGACCAACGCGGGGAACGAGGACAGGCCATCCATGAAGACGGGCCATTTGTAGGGGCTCAAGTTCGAACCATATGACTCGATTTCCCCAAGTTTGCAGGAGGCGATCCACTAGACCTGCTCTATCGAGCGGATCAATTCTTCACCTACTAAGGGACCCCTAGACCACTAGAAGGTCCTAATAGCATCATTCCATAGAGGATATCGCGATCAGATGGTTCCATGCGGCACAACGAACTCAACCATTTCCGTCTTGGGATGAGTTTGTGTTCGCCCTATGTACTCGGTTCGGTCCGACTGAGTATGAAGACTTCCAAGCAATCTTGACTAAGCTAACTCAACGGACCTCAGTCTGAGCTTATCAAGAAGAGTTTGAGAGAATTTGCAACTGTGTATCGGGTTGGTTAGACTCAGCCCTTCGCAGCATCTTTGTTAGTGGACTCAGGTTCGACATACAAGCGGGGGTCAAGGCCATGAGGCCTAGGACATTGTTGGAGGCCTTGTCTACAATGGTCATGATGGAGGAGAAGGTCAAGGAACTATGAAGAAGCTCCAAGATGCTATAGAGCCCTACGGACTAGAAAGGATCATGGCCGGCTCCATCAAGCAATGCTGGATTTGGTTCTACTACGAGGAAAGGAGTGCCAAGGGTTTGTGCTTTTACTACGACGAGAAGTTTGCTTCGGCCCACAAGTGTGGAAAACAACCTGCGACGATCATGTTCCTCGGAGAGGATGAGAAGGACGAAATGGAGCCGTGGGGCGATGAAGAGGAGGTAGAGCATATCGATGCCGCAGACCACGAGGATGAGGCGCATGCCGAGTTGAGCTTACATGCCTATTCGAGCTCGCGAGCACCCCAAATGCTACATGTAGAGGATTCGATCAAGAAGCACCAAGTTGAGATACTAATTGACTTGGGCGGCACACATAATTTCATGGATGAGAAGTTGGTGTGACAAATTGGGTTGGGGTTGACTTATCAGAGATGGCACAGTCTTGTGCACCAATAGTTGGTGCGATGGAGTTGTGTAGATCCATGGTGAGATGTTTCGGTTGGACCTCCACCCATTGGCGCTTGAGGGGGCCAACTTGGTCCTAGGAGTTCAATGGCTTCAGGGCTTCGGCCCAATCCTAGTTGATTTTGGCATGATTCGGATGGACTTCGAGTATGAGGGGAGGCTGGTTCGACTTGAAGGATTGCGACCAAACCCGGCTACCCTTCAAGCCCTAACTGGGTTACCACAAGCTAGCTGCCATGGCTTGTTGATGCGGTTGGTCTCAACCACGGAGGAATCGAACCCTGGTAACACAATAGCCACTGATTTGGACTCACTTCTCCAAGGGTTTGATCAAGTCCTCGAAGAGCCGCATGGAATACTATTGATCCGAGACCATGATCATCGGATCGAGATCACACCGGGAGCTGGACCAACGAACATGAGGCCTTACCAATATCCACATGCCCAAATGGTTGAGATCACATGGTTGGTATGAGAAATGTTGGACCAAAGCATCATCTAGGAATGCCATAGCGCCTACTCTTTGCAGGTGCTAGTAGTGCAAAAGAAAGACAACTGATGGCGATTTTGCAAGGATTACTGAGCACTAAATGCGATGCCATCAAGGCCGGTATTCGATATCGGTTATCGAAGAATTATTGGACGAGTTAGCTGGTGCCACCATCTTCACCTAGCTAGATTTTTGAGCTAGCTATCACCAAATCAGGGTCCAGGTAGCCGACGTTCGCAAGATAGTTTTTTGAACACATGATGGGCATTAGAGTTCCTTGGAATGCCGTTTGGCCTGACCAATGCCCCGACAACTTTTCAAGGGCTGACTAACGATGTATTTCGCCCACTCCTTTGATGGTATGTTTTGGTGTTTTTCGATGACATCCTCATTTACAATCGATCGAGAAAAGAGCATGTACACCACCTACGGAGAGTCGTGGAGATATTATAGGCACACAGGCTGAAGGTGAAGAAAAGCAAGTGCCTCTGGGGGCAGCCACGAGTTGAGTACCTAGGGCACTTCATCTCTTCCATAGGTGTGGAGGCTGATCCCGTGAAGGTGACTAGCATAGTGCGCTGGCCACGACCGAATATGCCCATGGAACTCCGAGGATTCCTTGGCCTCACCAGCTACTACTGTCGATTCATCTAGGGCTATGGGAAGATTGCAGCCCCGTTGACTGCCCTATTCCGCAAAGGCGGGCTCGAGTGGGATGACAAGGCGGGCTAGGGATCCACCACCGACGACTACTACCGGACTACTTGAGAGCACAAATCCACCATCGGAACAGCCTACTCCACCACCCTCGATATCTCAACTGAATGTGCTTCAAACTTTGCAATCAATATAAGCATTCATGGCTGAGATGGTGTCCGCTATTCGCAAACTCCGTGATGAACGGACTTCATGAGCACAAATAGAGAAGAGTGTTCTAGTAACCGAACCTATGAACGCGGAATTGATTAAAGAGGAGGATGTCATAGGGTTTCGGGTGGATTCATCCCTTGGGCGTGCACACCAATGGACAAACTCACCAGGGTTAATAGCACGGGATGGAGTTTGGCACACTGAAACTCCACCCCATCCGGCGGCTAAGGCTTGGTCTGACGTGACGGCGCCTAGGGCTTGGCTCGAACCACCTACGCCTAGGGCTTGGACCGAGCCACCCGCAGCTAGGGTCTGGTTTGAAACAAAGCAGGGTATACCCTGGCATGAACCGTCTACACCAAGACTAGGGCTTGAGCGACTCGCGGGCAGAGATTGGCCTTGCCACCTGTGGCTAGGGTAGGCAATGGGTCATGGAGCCGATGCCACAGTGTGGCCCCACTCCACGTGGCAGAAGGGACCCATGCGGGGAACGAGGACATGCCATCCATGAAGATGGGACATTTGTAGGGGCTCAAGTTCGTACCATACGTCTCAATTGGCTCTATCGAGCGGATCAGTTCTTCACCTACCAAGGGACCCTAGACCACGCTGAAGGTCCTAATAGCCTTATTCCACTTAGAGGATGTCGCGATCAGATGGTTCCAAGCGGCACAACGAACTTAACCATTTCGGTCTTGGGATGAGTTTATGTTCGCCGTATGTACTCGGTTCGGTCCGACTGAATATGAAGACTTCCAAGAACTCTTGACTAAGCTAACTCAATGGACCACGGTCCGAGCTTATCAAGAAGAGTGTGAGAGAATGTTCAATTGCATACTTGGTTGGTTAGACTCAGCCCTCTACAGCACCTTCGTTAGTGGACTCAAGTCCGACATACAAGCGGAGATCAAGGCTATGAGGCCTAGGACATTGTTGGAGGCCTTTTCTACAGCGGCCATGATGGAGGAGATGGTCAAGGAGCTACGAAGAAGCTCCAAGATGCCATGGGGCCCTACGGACTAGAAAGGATCCCAACCGGCTCCATCAAGTAATGCTAGATTTGGTCCTCCCACTCGGCCTCAAGGGGGGATGTCCCTACCACCTAGTGCTCCTCTCACTGACTTCAGAGGGCAATGGAAGAGCTTCTTCCGACAGCTAACCGTAGCAAAAATCGAGGAAATGAGGGCCAAGGGATTGTGCTTCTACTGCGACGAGAAGTTTGCCCCGAGCCACAAGTATGGAAAACAACCTACGGCAATCATATTCCTCAGAGAGGATGAGGAGGGCAAAATGGAGCCGTGGGGTGGTGAAGAGGAGGTAGAGTTGAGCATATATGCCTATCTGGGCTCGCGAGCACCCCAAAACCTGTGTGTAGAGGGTTTGATCAAGAACCACGAAGTTGATATACTAATTGACTCGGGTGGCACACATAATTTCATGGATGGGAAGTTGGTGCGACAAATTGGGTTGGGGGTGACTCCAACCATTGGATTCGATGTAGCCATCAAAGATGGCACAGCGTTGTGGATCGATAGTAGGTGCGATGGAGTTGAGGTGCAGATCCATGGTGAGATGTTTCGGTTGGACCTGCACCCGTTGGTGCTCGAGGGGGCCAACTTGGTCCTAGGCGTTCAATGGCTTCAAGGCTTAGGCCCAATCCTAGTTGATTTTGTCATGATTCGAATGGACTTTGAGTATGAGGGGAGATTAGTTCGACTTGGAGGATTGCGGCCAAACCCAGCTAGCCTTCAAGCCCTAATTGGGTTACCACAAGCTAGCTGCCATGGCTTGTTGATGCAGTTGGTCTCAACCACGGAGGAATCAAATCCTGGTAACACAATAGCCACTGATTTGGACTCATTTCTCCAAGGGTTTGATCAAGTCTTTGAAGAGCCGCATGGAATACTACTGATTCGAGACCACGATCATCGGATCGAGATCACACCGGGAGCCGGACCAACGAACGTGAACTCTTACCAGTATCTCTATGCCCAAAAGGATGAGATCACATGGCCGGTACGAGTGATGTTGGACCAAGGCATCATCTAGGCAAGCCATAGCCTACTCTTCGTCGGTGCTACTAGTGCGGAAGAAAGACAACTGATGGCGATTCTGCAAGGATTATCGAGCACTAAATGTGATGCCATCAAGGACCGGTATCTGATACTGGTTATTAAGAAATTATTGGACGAGTTAGCTGGTGCCACCATCTTCACCTAGCTTGATTTGCGAGTCGGCTATCACCAGATCAGAGTCTGGGCAGCTGACATTCGCAAGGCAGTTTTTTGGACACATGATGGGCATTATGAGTTCCTTGGAATGCTGTTTGGACTGACCAGTGCCCCGGCAACTTTTCAAGGGCTGATGAACGATGTATTTTGCCCACTCCTTCGATGGTATGTTTTGGTGTTTTTCGATGACATCCTCTTTTATAATCGATTGAGAGAGGAACACCTACACCACCTACGGACAGCTGTGGAGATATTACAAGCACACGGGCTGAAGGTGAAGAAAAGCAAGTGCCTCTAGGGGCAGCTACGAGTTGAGTACCTAGGGCACTTCATCTCTTCCGCAGGTGTGGAGGCAGATCCCACGAAGGTGGCTAGCATAGTGCGCTGGCCACGACTAAAGACGCCCATGGATCTTTGAGGCTTCCTCAGCCTCATCGGCTACTACCGTCAATTCATCCAGGGCTATGGGAAGATTGTAGTCCCGCTGACTACCCTACTCCGCAAAGGTGGGCCCGAGTGGGACAACAAGGAGAAACGTGCATTTGAAGAACTCAAGCAAGCTTTGACCGAGGCACCTGTGTTAGTAGCCCTACTAAATTTCTCAAAGACCTTTGTTGTCAAGTGTGATGCATTTGGGTCAGGGATCGGTGCAATTTTGATGCAAGTAGGGCAACCCATAGCCTACATGAGCAAGGCCCTCTCACAATGGTTGCGCCAATTATCAATGTACGAGCGAGAGATGTTAGCTGTGGTCCACGTAGTTAGCAAGTGGCGCCAATACCTGATCGAAAGGCGGTTCAAAGTATGCGCTGATCAAAGAAGTCTGCCCTACTTATTCGGGCAAAGGATCCACACTCCAGCACAACAAAGGTGGCTGTCTAAGTTACTCGGGTATGACTATAACTTGGTTTACAAAAATGGTTAGGAGAACGGCGCAGCCGATGCACTCTTGCGCCAACCTAATGCCACCGAGCTAGCCACCCTATCGATTCCAACCCTCCCATTGTTGGATCGCGCCAACCTGATTCTACTATTTTAATGTTATGTCTAGTGGATCTGTAGCACGAGTATGCATGTGTTGACTGCATGATCGAAGACTACATTGCATTGTTATGATTGATCGATAGATGTGAGGGATATGTGTATTAGGTCTTCTGATAAGAAGCTGAGTAGTCTTATCCCATAGACACCTTTCTTAAATTAGGATATATTATATCTTTTGTACATGCATGTTTTGCCCTCCTACATGATTATATGACTTTATCTAGAGATCATTACAGTCGAGCATATTTTTATCATGCATCTAATTAGGCTAATCTTGGATAGGAGTATCATGATGATAGATAGAGATGATGAGAGATGATTCAACTGCTATAATGTTATGTCTAGTGGATCTGTAGCACGAGTATGCATGTGTTGACTACATGATCAGAGACTACATTGCAATGTTATTCTCTTGATTCTTATTCCACCTAAATTCCTATTATGTAGTGACTTGTTATCGTACTGGATATATGCATATGATATGTCATTTAGAAGGAAAGCACGAAATGTGATTGATAGGATAGTTGATGGAAAGCGTGAGGATACTCTAGTGGGCGCAAGGGTTAGGACGCGCTTGGTGGATGATTGATCGCTTGACATAGTCGTAATCCTATTGGCCTTATGTCCGAGGTCGTTAGTATGTGTGCACACCAAGCATTCAGACCCATGCCGTTCGCCAGAGTATATGTGGCAAGTTATCGTCACGAGATTTCTATCAGCTAGAAGGGTGCTCGGTCTGGATGGATGTTGATACCCTTAGCGGATGGCAAGTTATGTTATATTTGAGATACTCCTTGCAGATGGCAGAGTATGCTCTGAGCCTTCGGGCATGATGTTGAGATCGGGTACCGGGTGTTGACTATGAATAGTGGTCTAGTATGATAATGACATCCTTTCTACGTGAGAAGTCTGAAACCTTTGAAGTTTTTAAATCACTATGCTTAATATTGCAGAATGAAAAATCTATTAACCTAATTAGGATTCGTTCTGATCATGGTAGAGAATTTGAAAATGAAATTTTTTCCATATTTTGCGATTCTCTTAGTATTTAACATGAATTTTCAGCTCCTATAACTCCACAACAGAACGGGATTGTGAAAGAAAGAACCGAGTTGTGCAGGAAATGGCTAGGGTTATGCTTCACGCTAAAAAGGTTCCTCCAAGGTTTTGGGCAGAGGCGGTCAATACAGCGGTACATGTGATAAATCGTGTTTATCTAAGACCAGGTACAAAATTGACTACATATGAAATCTGGAAAGGTAAGAAACCTAGTGTTAAATATTTTCGAGTTTTTGGTAGTAAATGCTATATCTTGCGTGATCGAGAATATTTGACTAAATTTGACACTAGAAGTAACGAAGGCATCTTCTTAGGGTATTCGAATAATAGCAGAACCTATAGAGTATTTAATCTTGACACTTCTATGGTTATGAAATCTGCTAATGTTATGATAGATGAATCCACTACTGATTTAACTGAAGCTACTCCTATTTCTATTTCTGCAGATACATATGACGAAGAAATAGGAAAGGAGTTTGATCTAGAAATTAAGAATCAGGACGAGGACAAAGTTGAAATGAACAAAGATGACTGCAACGTACCGGAACTATCTGCCAGAGTGAAATCAGATCATCAACTGTCACAAATGATCGGAGACGTAAATGAACCAATTAAGACAAGACGACAAATCCAAAGTGAGGTATCATTTACTTGTTATACATCTTCTTTTGAACCTAAAAATGTGAAGGAAGCATTGTTAGACGATTCTTGGGTTAATGCTATGCATGAGGAATTAGAGCAATTTTCTAGGAATGATGTTTGGTATTTAGTTCCTAGACCTAAGAATGTGAACGTCATTGGAACAAAATGGATTTACAAGAATAAAAGTGATGAACATGGCAATATAGTTCGAAATAAAGCTAGACTCATAGCACAGGGATATACTGAGGTTGAGGGTATAGATTTTGATGAGACATTTGCTCCTGTTGCTAGATTAGAATCTATTCGTATACTGCTTGCTATTGCTTGTCACTTAAAATTTAAATTGTTTTAAATGAAAGTGAAAAGTGCTTTCTTGAATGGTACTCTGAATGAAGATGTTTATGTAGAACAACCGAAAGGGTTCGAAGATCAAAAGTTTCCTTCTCATGTGTATAAACTGAAAAAGGCCCTCTACGGGCTAAAACAAGCTCCAAGAGCTTGGTATGAGAAGTTGACCACTTTTTTAGTGGATGCAGGGTTCACTCGAGGGGGAGTGGACAAGATATTGTTCATTAGACGGTTGAACAAGACTTTAGTTGTGGCACAAATATATGTGGATGACAGTGTCTTCGGAGCAACGAGTCAATCTTTAATTAAGGAGTTTGCAGATCTCATGCACAGTCATTTTGAGATGAGCATGATGGGTGAATTGAAGTTCTTTTTGCGACTTCAAATTACTCACTTGGAAAGAGGGATATTTATTGCTCAAACCAAGTATGCTAAGGATCTTGTGACTTAATTCGGTTTAGAAAATGCAAAACATGCTAGAACTCCTATGAGTACTACTACCAAACTAAGTAAGGATATTTTAGGAAAAAATGTTGATCAGACACTATATAGGAGCATGATTGGTAGTCTTCTGTACTTAACTCCTAGTAGACCAGACATTGCATTTAGCGTCGGTGTGTGTGCTAAGTTTCAGTCTGAACCTAAATAGACATATTTGTTTGCTGTGAAATGTATCATAAAATATGTCGGTGGCACAGTTGATTTAAGTATCTAGTTTACTTATGACTCGGGAGATATTATATCTGGATACACGGATTCTGATTGGGCAGGTTCATGTGATGATAGAAAAAGTATCTCAGGTGGATGTTTTTATATTGGAAACAATCTGGTTGCTTGGCACAGTAAGAAACAAAACTCGATATCTTTATCTACTGCGGAGGCCGAGTACATTGCAGCAGGAAGTTGTTGTTCTCAGTTACTATGGATGAAACAGATGGTCAAATATTACGGCAATGAACAAGATACTATGGTGCATTATTGTGACAACATGAGTGCTATTAATATATCGAAAAATCATGTTCAACACTCGCGTACAAAACATATTGATATCCGACATCATTTTATACGCAAGTTAGTTGAAGACAAAATAATAGCACTAGAACATGTTGAGACGGAGAAACAGTTGGGTGATCTATTTACAAAACCTTTGGATTTATAGAGATTTGAGTATCTTCGTACTTCTTTAGGGATTTGTGCTTTGGATTGATTTTTTTTTTTGTTTTGGTTTGCGTGTTTTGGTTTACATGTTTCATTTTTATTATTTCTTTTCATTTCTTTTTAGGTTTTCTTTACTCTGAAATTTTCTTTGGTTTTAGTTTCAGATTTGTCGAGAGTTTTTGTCATATTAAAAAAAAATTTGATGCACTCCTAGATTCAATAATATACTCTTGACGTATAAATATGATTTTTCTCTTGATTATGAGTTATGATAGTCAATTCTGTCATCTTGCAGTATATTATATCATTTCTGATTTGTTCACTCTCTCGACTTCTATGATAATTAAACTAAATTTAATGCACTCATAATGCGTGTATATTCTTGAGTGAGCATGTCATCATGAAATTTTTTTTAAATAGCTCACTATTGACGTTGATTTGCACAGTTTGACCTCATGCTTAGTCATCACAAATGTGTTCATAAAAGATCAATGAAAAGGGCTACAATGAGTTTGTGTGAAAGCCATTTTGTTTAGAGTCCAGTTTGACTCAGTACATTGCTTGCAAATTAAATAAATTTTTTTTAATGTTTGTGAATATCTTCTTGCACATTGTTTGATATGTACTACAAGAAAAGGGCTACCTACTCATGTGTGAAAGCCATCATTGCACCTATATAGTTAATATATAAAAAAAATAATACAGGAAAAATTCCTGTTTGGTTATGGAGAATAAGTCGAAAAGTGCAAATTTAAATACTAAGTCGATTTGACTACTGTGTTGTATCATTGTATAAATAGGAAAGTTTATTTAAGAAAAATGTTTCATGTTATCTATGCTCACCTTGCATATGTATATTGTTATGATCAATCACGATTAATTTAATTTTGAGTGACGCATTAGAATTGATTATAATATGCTTTTGATGATTTGATTGATTTGTGTATCACTTATTCATTCGATTGTCATATTCTATGTCTTGAATCTATTTTGAAATTTTTGAGGTGCATCTCCAAAAAGTTCTTTTTATATTTTTTTCTTAGATTTTTTACTTAAAAAAAAGGGGGCGTTCGAACGCAAATTTTTAAGTTCGAACGCGATGACTGGCGCGTTCGAACGCGCAGACTGGTGCGTTTGAACACACTCGAGGATTCTTTATATATTGCGTCCGAACCCAAGGGTTTTCATCTTCCATCTTCCAAACCTTAGAAACCCTTCATTTTCTCCCTCTCAAATCTTCAAGATCTTGGTATTTTTCATCAAATTTCTCACTACAAACCCTTTTAGAGGGTAGTTCTCCTCCGGATCTAGCGTCTTTCGGCCGAATTTCTGAGTTTTTCTTCACTTTTTCGAGGTATGATCATCCATCAATTTTCCAATTTTTTTATTCAATTAAGTCTTTTGATCTTGATTGATTTCGTGTGTTTTTGAGTTTTGATCACGTTAAAGTTACTATCTTGATGTTTCTTGTGTGATTGAACGTGATATCTTAGAGTTTTCAAGTGAAAGATGGATTTCATTTAGGGCCTTCATGGTTTCTTGAATTTTTTTTGGTTGCTTTGGGCATGTATTGAACTTGCATCTTGTTTCTTTCTCAAGAATGTCTAGAAAAGCTGTAGTTTTGAAGAAACCTAGGCCACCTTCCTCACCTACTTCGGCTCCAAAGTTTTCTACTTCAACGGCTGCAGGGTGATACAAACATAACTTTGGCACCCATCCTGTTATCTGTGAACGACCCATGGTCATTTCCAATTTTTCTACTTTGGGGATAGAACAGATATTTACTGAGCGATGATGGTTATCGGTGTGTCGGATGAGCGGGACTACTTATGTGGAAGTTGTTCGAGAATTTTTTGTAATGCCACAGTTTTAGAACGCTGTATTCGTTCTACTGTTCGTGGGGGTGTCTGTATACTTGGACTCAGATGTTATTCGCGCTGAACTTCGTCTTCCTGATGGTGAGTTCCAGTACCCCACGTCTGCTCCACTTCCTGATGTCGATGAATATGCTGGCACTGTACTGATCAAAGGGGAACATTGGAAGGGAAACATGACGCCGTATGCGAAGCTGACACCAGTGGCTCGCATGCTTCACCTATTTTGTCTGTACAACGACACCGCCAAGACTCGACATTCCAGTATTAGTCTGGATCGTGCATTCCTTCTTCATGCAATGTTAACTAGAGTTTCTGTTGATTTGGCTGCGGTGATATATGATTCGATTCTCACAGCTGCCCAGAAAGAAGCACCTCATGAGGGTTTACCATTTGGCATCTTTATTACAAATTTGTGCACTCAGAATGGGGTGCGTGTGGATGCTTTGGAACCTTCTCTTACTTCGCACAAGCCGTTGGATCGGATTACTCTTAAGCAGAGTCAAGCTCACGACTAGTCGTCTCCTCTCAAGCCGTCCTCTTCCGCCGCTGGTCGCTCCTCGCACCTCGACAGTTCTGATGATAGCTCTGACGGTAACACATCTCACTCTGAGGGGGAGTTACCACAGTACTCTGACCGTTTTGGTCAGCTTAGTACTCAAGTGCAGGATCTCCATTCGGCCATGAATGATTTACAAGCTCAGCAAGCTCGTCAGGGGACTGTCCTTGACTCTGTGTTGACGATTCTTTAGCGTCAGTTTCCTCCGAGATCCTAGTCTTTGGCATTTGTGGCAAAAAGGGGGAGAGTGTCTAGGTGTCTAGGTGTGTAGGGGGAGCATGGTAATAGGGGGAGTTTATTAAAGTTTTTCTGTCTTTCTAATATTGCTTATAACTTTGCTTAGAGAAATTGTGAACTTTGTATGTTTAAGTACTTTTGAACTTATGCTCCATTGATAACTTGTGTTTGGATTGTTTATTCATTTCAAGTTATTTTCACTTGATCTTGGATTGGTATATGTTTATTTGCAGGGATTGATGTGCAAAATATTCTAGTCTTGTTGATTGCTCAATTTGAAGTCTTTGTAATATCTTGTAACCTAGGTGTTTTGTCACAAATTGCCAAAGGGGGAGATTGTTAGGTCTTTATTTGTTGGCAATTGTGTACAAAATAGTCTAAGTGTATTTTTTCATGTATATGAGCTTTACACAAGTCTAGAATATCTCTGGTTTGAAGAATTGCAAGATTATTGGAGAAAAGCCGTCGAGTTCACACCGCGTTCACAAACGCGTTTGAACGCGGGTACTGCATTCACACAGACAGAGAGCCGCGTTCACAAACGCATTCGAATGCGGGTACTGCGTTCACACAGATAGAGAGCCGCGTTCACAAACGCGTTCGAACGCGAGTACTACGTTCACACAGACAGAGAGCCGCGTTCACAAACGCGTTCGAACGTGGGTACTGCATTCACACAGACAGAGAGCCGCGTTCACAAACGCGTTCGAACGCGGGTACTGCATTCACACAGACAGAGAGCCGCGTTCACAAACGCGTTCGAACGCGGGTACTACGTTCACAAACACGTTCGAACGCGGGTACTACGTTCACACAGACAGAGAGCCGCGTTCACAAACGCGTTCAAATGCGGGTACTGCGTTCACACAGACCGAGAGCTGCGTTCACAAACGCATTCGAACGCAACCTGAAGAATTCAAGTTGTCGCGTTTGAACACACTCGGGCCCGTTCGAACGCACCTGAGTTCAAGTCATGCCGTTCGAACACACCCGGGCCACGTTCGAATGCACCAACGAAGTTTGATAAAATTGGACTTTCGTGAGTACAGATAAGACTTGGATTTGACTCTATCTTGGAGATCATATATAAGGATTATGATGCCCTATCTTCAGGGCGGTTGAAGAAGCATTATCGAAAGAGATTTCTTGAGGCTACATCGGTTCTTCAACTATCAAGGTCTTTCTCATCTATAAATCTTAATCTTTCGTCTTAAGGGCTATCTAGACGAAAGATCAATCTCGAGGGCTATTGAGGTTGGACTTTAATCACGAGAAGTAGTGAATCGTGAGTTCTAGCGAGCAAGACTAAGAGGAACAAAGTCGTTTGGATCGACGGGTTGTTTTGTGAGTCAGTCTTGTAACTGCTACTATTCTAGTGATTGGTTTTAATCTGAGTTTGGATCCGTGGTTTTTCCCTTTTGGGTTTTTCCACGTTAAAATATTGGCATTCATCTCTGCTTTTGTTCTTAATATTTCTACGGACTTTTACTTAAGTGAACGAGTGATATCATTGCCTAGTATTTAGATACATACTTGTGTCTAGGGTTTTTTCAACTGCCTTCGTGGCATGTGCCTTCGGGTTGCCCCTCACCGGCTCTAACGGCTTGGCTTCCCCTCGGCTGACTTCTTCTTGCCAAGGGGAGCATGTCAATACGGTCGGCCGGGTTATAGTGGCCAGGTTTGTTGGCAGCCAACCCGAGCTCCGGATTGGGTTGAGGTGGCCTAGCCCGTGCTCTAGGCCTGACTAGGTGTGGACCTAGCTTGGGGCCCGCCTGCATTCCAAGCCAGGGTGGCCCAACCCGGGGCCCGTGTGTCGAGCTGGGTGCGGCACACCCCGAGGCCCGCGTTCATGGAAACCTACTGAATGAGCCGGAGTTCGTGGAGTACCTACTAAAGACTGGCTTTCCATCAATGTCAACTCGATTTCCCATGTGGCTCGATCCTATGTCTGACCTGTCTAGCTCACCAACACCTTTGTAACTATTCGTCCATCGCGTCTAACCCTCCTTTGTGCTAGGACCTTTTCTAGAGTGAGCTCAATCACTTATGTTTCAGGCTCGAGTAGTTTTGCTGCAACCTGCTCAACTAGACCAATCTATTCTCTCAAGCTAGATACATGGAAGACCAGGAACTCGAGATGACTTGGGTAAGTAAGTCTAGCTTATAAGTGATAGCTCACACCTTCCCTAGAATCTGAAATAGACCAAAGAAGCGATGGGCTAATTTTTGGTTTCAAATGGGTCGTACTAAGACTTGCTGATATGATTGGAGTTGAACATAGACCCAATCGCCAACTTCATAGCTTTTATCCTGGTGTTTGTGATCATATACCAAGACTTGCTGATATGATTGGAGTCGAACATAGACCCAATTGCCAACTTCATCGCTTCTATCTTGGTGTTTGTGATCATATACTTGCTTCATTTAGTTCTGTGCCACTGCTAGGTGAAGCTTGAGCCGCTTGAGCACTTCATCTCGTTCCGATAGCACCTCATCTATGTCAAAACAGTCTGGTGCGCTCGGTCGGTCATAAGACCACCTCAAAGGGTGTCATCCTAATAGCAGCGTGGTAAGCCGTGTTGTATGAGTACTCCACCCAGGGTAGATAAGCTAGCCTTTTCTTGGGTTGGTCTCCGGCAAAGCACCGCAAATATTGCTCAAGGCAATGATTAACTATTTTGGTTTGCCCATCGGTTTGCGAATGATATGCCGAGCTCATTTTGAGTTCAGTACCTTGCTGCTTGAAGTACTCTTGTGGCTCATAAAGATTGGATCATGGTCCAAAACTATAGATCTTGGCATGCCTTTAACTGGCTACTTCTTTCACAAAATTTTCTGCTACCTTCTTTGTAGTGTACAGATGTGCTAGAGCTAAAAAGTTCACACTCATCAATTGGTCGACCACCACCATTATCACTGTATGTCCATTGACCTGGGGAAGTCCTACAATGAAATCCATCACCACATCTTCCCAAATCTAGTCTGGAATTGGTAGGGGTTGCAGCAACCCTACCAGTTTCGTCATGTCTGCCTTGGCACGTTGACAGATTTCACTCCTACTGATACACAATTTTGTGTTAACGTCTTATAGGTTCTGAATGTTCCTCATGCCCTGCCATAGGAGTGTCGTGGAAGTGGGAAATCAAAGTCAACCGCAGCTCGGGTTTGGCCAATTCTCGCGCTCACCCTCGGTCTAGTAGTAGATCATGAGTATAGCTTGCTCATTCTTCCTCTACTTTTTTCATGAGTTCCTTCACCTCTAGATCTTCTAAACATGCAGCCCTAATCTCTGAAAGGAAGGGAAAAACCAGGATCGAAATCATGGCTAAATCAGCTAGTTTGGGTTGCTTAAAAAAAAATACAAAACAAACAAAAACCTAAGCGGGGCCCGCAGCTCAAAATAAACTGGGTACAAACCCTAAGCCTAAATGAAATATTTCGCCACCCTTTTGTGTTTCATCCTTGTCGATGAAATTTACCACATTTTTTGTTTCATCTTTGTCGACGAAATTCGCCAGCTAGGTATGTTTCTATTCACCTTAATATAAATGTTTTTAACCTAACTAGCCTCTTTTATAACTTATTTTTCAAAATAGATCTGAACTCAAACTTAATACCAAAATGAATCTTTAGCATGGTAGCCCCACATAAAATGCTAATAAATTTAGTGGTTTATCTAACCAAAAGTAAAATACTAATCATATCAGCATTTTATATAAGAAAATATTAAAAAATTGAGCATTTTATCAGAAAGCTGAAAATAAAAATAAAAGTAATACTTGAAGAAGCTACGATCTTATTTTTTACAATTCTAAGCGTAGTTGGTTTTGAGAATGATTACGTGATTCCAATTTATAAAATTTTTGATATATTCACAATAATATATTTTATAGCTAAAATAAATATCAAAGCATAAAATTATACTGTTATAAACTTTTTTCTTTATATTTTACTTATATCTTTCTCATTTAGTATTTTAATAATAAATATTTAACTTATAGTAAAGCATGTTTAACATTTTTTCTTTAAATAAAAACACTGATGTAATCAATAGTTTACTTTTACCTAAGTAGAATTCTTAAAAATTTAACATTTTATAGACCTTTTTAGGATTTTTGATATTAAGTTTAAAAATATAATCTATTTTGGTCAAAAACTCCAGTATAATCGGTATAATATTTTTTCTTAAAAAAGGACTAGTCCCTTTTTCCAAAAAAAAGTATACAATGAACTTCGGTTAAGAGCAATTTGCACCAAAAAGCCCATCAATTATCAAATTGGCAGCAATAGGCCCCCTAGTTATCTAATTGCAATTTTAAGCCCTTTTTATCAATTTAGACTAATTTTCCTTTCTCTAACCCAACCCAACCATTTAATCTAATATATATAATTAATTAAATCTTTAACCGCCCAAACCCCTTCCTTTTCTTCTTCTTTTAGTTTTCTCTCCTCACACATCAACCTCACCATCAACCCCAACTTCTTCTCTCACGCACGACTTTCTCTTCTTCATCTTCTTCCTTTGCTTTCTCTTCTTCATCACAACTCTCTTCATTGTCCTTCCATTCTCACGTATCAAACCCTAACGCACGCATTGACCATAATATTTTGCTTTAAAGTTATTTGCATCAAACCTTCAAGCATGTATCTTTGTTCAATTCTTGCTCTATTCTTCTCTTGTTCACCATTTTCAGTATTTTTGGTTGATCTTATGGCTCCTCGATAAAGATGTAAGAAAATCAAGAGGTTATTGTAGGTAATTAGTGTTTTGAGTAGTATGAAATATTTATTTTTTTCTATATTTCTGAATTATTTTGTTTATCATTGTTTGTTCTTCCTTATTTATTTTCTCTTATTTTAATTTTGATCATTTTAGTAAATTGTTATTTAATATCAATAATTCTGCAACTATATAAAGTAATCAGTTGTGCATCTTTATTAGTTTCTCTCATACTTGAATTTAGAAAGTTCTCTCTGAGTTATACATGTCAATTTCAGACTAAACTAAAGCTAAAATTTGGAGTCTTAGAAGCAATAAAAATATTTAATAAAGACTGAAAGCTTCTTCAATCCACAAATACTGGTTAGGAACTCGAAAGTACCATGATTTCAACATTTCCTTCTAAGTTGGTATAGTTGTAGCTCAAGTTTCATATGAAATTTAACCAAAATATTATTTTGTCCAAATTATCAGATTTTAGAAATCTAGTTAAAAATATACATTACAAAAGGAAAAGCTCCTACAGTAGATGCAATTCATGGTCACTTAGAAATCATTTTGTACATGAATTAATTTCAAAAATGACTGGATCTCTTATCAGGCGAAATATCTCTATTTTTTAATTGACTAGTGATATTTTATCTTCCTTTAAGACAATCTCTTCTAATTTTACTAATGTCCATTATTTTGGGTTGAAATTCATTTAAAAGTGTTTTCTATTTTTAGAACAATTCTCTTAGACTTACTTCATAAGTTTGTAATTTGTTCTACAAGCTATGTTCTACCTGTAATGGCAATGACTTATTTAGTTATTAATTATATAATATATTTTGTTCTAACTGCATATATGTTGTACACTAGATGCATACATTTCTACAATATAATGCACACCTTGACTAATATGAATGTGCACCTTTTGTAGATAACCCTAAAAGTAATACAGTCCCTAGAAAATCTAAGCGAGCAATACAAAATCCTGAGCAACATTAAAGTCTAAAAATTTTGGCAAATGTGAGTAAGAAGAAAAAAATTAGAAGATGAGTAAAATGAATACACGATACATTTATACTCTAGATGATACACTCGTATCATCATAGAAGCTATACAAAAATTTGTGAGGGAGTCACATAATAATATCCTGATGCATACGCCCTTTGTAAGATTGGTAAAATTTTCTCATGTTGATGTCAACATGTTGTTGGTGCAAGAGTTAGTCTCTTGTTGGCTACACAAGAGCCTTTCAAGATTGGGCATCTCGTTCTACCACTAATAAAGGAGGATGTAGCGGTTATGATTGGTATGCTGATTATTAGTCTTTCTACTAAGATAGCTTACAATGAAATTGAACTATTTTCCTAAATTTGTTATGAAGTATTTGGATGAAGATAATCAGAAATTAGATCATTTTGTCATTCTTAGGGTGTTGGAGAAGCTATCACCTAGAATGTGGAGAGTGATATCGAAAATTTTGTTCACTTTTTAATGCTTTTCATATTCAATAGCATACTTTTCCAAAGAAGTAACTACACATGGCCACTAGGCCTTACATATTATTTACAAGATATTGAAGGCCTTTCTAAGTATTCATGGATATCTGCTGTTCATGACTTCTTAATATGGTCTATAATTGAGACACATAAGAGAGTAAAAGAGATGAAAAAGGAAAAGGGAAGGAAAAGTATGATATTTAAATGGTTCAATCGTTTTGCTCACTTGTTGGCTTTATGAGCATGTTGACTTTGTGAAACCGTTAAACTTAAACATGTTTTCTCGATTGTTCAAGTGGGTAAAAAATTAGATGTTATATTGATCCACAATAAAGAAGAACTTAGAGAGAATAAGACCAAGCTTGGTAATGTTTAATATTTATCTTTCTCAATTTTATATAGATATTTTCAACCTTTTCTAATCTTAATTTCTTTTTCAAAATTCTTTCCCGTAGGTTAAGAAGACATTGAAGAGATGCATTTACTTGTGGATGAGCATGATGCACAAGAAGAGATGCATTTACTTATGGATGAGTATGGTGCATCGAATGAAATGGAGAAACTAGTGTGTAGTGATTATTCCGAATGGTGGTCAGGAGACATGGAAGGTGAAGAGGTAACTTTGAAAGGGGGTGAAGAGAATGAGCAAAAGAAGATGAGTGTGAAAAAAGGAATGGTATATAACAAGTGTGTTTTTAGTTATATGCAATTCTTATTATATGCTAACAAATATTTTATTCATTTTGGAATGTAGGATAAATCAAAAAAGGTGGGGCAATCTTCAAATAATTATATCCAACTATTGATTTGATGTGAACGAACTTATAGCTGGGCAAGTTGAATTGACATGACATGTGATTTATATTGAGGTTACTATAAAGATGCTAAAAGATAAAATAGATACTTTGTCAATACCTTACTCAACAACTAAAAACTACAAACAAGACACACAAACTTCACTAGTTGTAATACTAGAAAAAGAACCAGTGAAATTTTGTAAATCAACCACCGAAAAGCATGCAGAAGCTTCTCATGTTGTATCTAATGTTGCTGGTAGTGGCTAACTTATCAGTTGGTAATGTGGTAGATGACTTATTAGCTGAAAAAATGGCATTATCAAACATTTGAAATTCTTTGATCCAATAGTGCAAATAGATACTATTACTTTGCATCGAAGTCCATATGAATTTAGAGCAAGGCAATTAGAGAATACAGTAATAGCCAAGTACAAGAGAATTAGAAGTAAAAAAGACGAGCAAATATGGGATCTTTCTAAAATGGAAAAAAAATTGGAGAAGAAAAAAAGTTTGGAAAAAGAAACAAATTTGGGATTAATTTTAGTAAGCTCTACTGAAATGTCCCTTCAAACAAGTGACTAAGGTTTCAAGATACTCTTAGAGAAAGTTTGTCACTAACGATGAGTACAACAACATTCGAAGGATGCTAGAGATACAAGATGAGTGCATCACTCATAAATCTTATTCACATTTTGGTACACTATACTCCTTTAACGTTTTTTAAATCTTATTAATATTTTTTCTTGCAGTGCGGCGATCATATGGTGCAATGATTATACTACTGTCAATAGAGGATAGTTAGTTAGTCTTCTCACTCACCATATGATTGGAAGAGATGTCATATGTGTTCGTTAACAAATGCTATACAATAGGTGGTTAGCATATTCGGCTACATATGCCCTTTGTTTATTTGAGTACTAAAGTATATGTAAGTTATTTTCATGGTAAATAATTATATTTACTATTTCTAGTTTATTTACAATAAATATTATTTTTTGTAGAGGGTAGCAAAGGGCAAAAATTTTAAAGTGCTTGCAACTTTTATGCAGCCAATTAATGAAGATCAAAGTCTTGATGAGAAGGATTATTAGTTCTTTCCACTACACACAGATATGCATTGGTACCTTCTCCTTTCTCCTTGTTGATTTGAGAGAAGCAAAAATGGTTTATTATACTTCTCTACCCGGTGATAAGTACACAAAAGAGGCCAACAACATAGTAACCTACAATGTAACCTGAGTATATTAAATTATTTATGACATATTTATCTGCACAGGCACATATTAGAAAGAATTATCTTTCTAATTAGTACAAAGAGATATATAATCGATGTGAAATTGATGAAAAAAGCAATTGGAATATGATTTCTACTGAAAATGTCCCACAACAACGAAGAGTGTATGCGTTTTTATTTGTTTTCCTTTTTATTCGAAGTTCTTATTATTCCTTACTATGAATTAATTAATAATATCATCTTACATTAATAGGCAAGATTGTAGCGTATTTGTCTTATAATATGAAGATTGCATACAACAACGTTCATAGTGTGATTTTCACCAGCGAGATATTATGAAAATCGGGACAAAGCTAGCTGTTGAGATTGCCTATGATGACTTGGTGCATAGAAGAGGCAGTAGCTAGAAGTTATAAAACTATACCATGTAATTAAATGTAATTGTCATATTTATGATGTAATATTTATGGTGTAATATACTCACTGATAGTTGATTGTTACTACAGTTAGTTTGTATGGTTGTGTTGTTATGAATTAATATTTTATATTATTGATGACTTTAGTGATGATTCATAGTGTAGCATACTCAATGATGGTTATAATATTTTGTTCTGCAAATTGATACAAATTCTAATGATAATTTATTATTATTCCAGTGATCATTTAGTATTATTGTGGTGTTTATGGTGTTAACATACTTGGTGATAATTTTAGTTTTTGCTCTGAATTTTTCTTTTACTTTCTAGAAGATGAATGCATTCAATTTGTTAAATAGATGCATACTTTTAATTTGGGTCATGATATTGTGTTTTTCTTAAATTTTTGTTGTTAAGGGAATGGATGCAAATTTCTACAATCTAATTTGTCCAATCTCAGTGCATTAATTTTTGAAAGATAGGTGCATTATATTGTAGTCTTCTGTTAGTTGTTTTTTAATTTCTATAAGATGAATGCATTCAGTTTGTTAAATAGATACAAACTTTTAATTTGGGACATAATATTGTGTTGTTATTAAATTATTTGTGGTTAAGGGAATGGATGTAGATTTCTATAATCTAGTTTGTCCAATCTCAATGCATTAATTTTTAAAAGATGAGTGCCTTATATTTTGGTCTTATGTTAGTTATTTTCTAATTTTTGTAAGATGAGTGCATTCAATTTGTTAAGCAGATGCAAATCTTTTAATTTGTCTAAATTTGTGTTGGATGGATATTATAGTAATATTTTTGTTTTCTTTTAAGTCTCGATGTGTACTTTATTGAAAACTGTGGTATACATTTTAAATATCCGATACATATAAATTACATATGTGATGCGTATCTTGTTTGAATTTGAGCATATAAATTATATAGGCAATACGAATAAATTACATAAGTGATGCGTGACATTATTTTTAAAATCTCGATGTATACATTGTTTAAAATGAGAGCGTACTTATTCCATAGTTAATGTGTACAAATTACATAAGTGAAGCATGACGTATTTTTATTATTATTGATGCGTACTTTCTTATACATTAAAGCATACATTTAACATAGATGATCGTACAAATAACATAAGTAATGCATAGCATTTTTTTTAAATCTCGACGCATACTTTCTTAAATATTAGAGCATATATTTTATATATATGATGCATATAAATAACATAGGTGATGTGTGATATATTTTTTTAAAAATCTCGATGCATACATATGTTAAAATTATAGTGTATATTTCGCATAGGCGATGTGTACAAATAACATAAGTGATGCGTGACGTTTTTTAAAAAATCTTGATGGGTGCATTTGTTAAAAATAAAGCGTACATTTTGTATAGGCGATGTGTACAAATAATACAAGTGATGCGTGACGTTTTTTTTTTAAATCTCGATGCGTATATTTTTTAACATTATAGCATATATTTTGCATAGATGATGCGTATCTATAACATAGGTGATGCGTGACATTTTTTTAAATTTTAAATCTCAATGCATACCTTCTTGAAAACTAGAGTGAACATTTGACATAGGCAATGTGTACAAATAATATTTGTAATGCATGAAGTTTTTTTAAAAATATCGATGCGTACATTTGTTAAACTTAGAGCATACATTTTGCATGAGCGATGCGTACAAATAACATAGGTGATGCGTGACAATTTTTTTTAAATCTCGATGTGTATATTGTTTAACATTAGAGCGTACATTTTGCATAGGCGATGCACACAAATAACATAGGTGATACGTGACGTTGTTTTTCCAAATCTCAATGCGTACATTGTTTAACATTAGAGCGTACGTTTTGTATAGGCAATGCATACAAATTACATAAGTGATGCATGTAAGTTACCTATCCCATATATTTATGTGATTGTTAATTTATCAAAATGATGGACTTCTTTTTCTATTTAATATCATGTTAATCTTTTCTTAGTAATTTTTTTATTTCTTAGTAAAAGAAAAAAAGAGTTTCTTTATTTAGCTTTTGATGCTTACCTTAGCTACAATTTCTATGCAAACATTGTATAATTTTTGGGAGTACTTTACATACATGATGTGCATGATTTTGTAATAAGTTTGGATGCATATCTAGTTAATATAATTGTGTTAGATCGTAAATTATATGCAATCTTACATTATCGCCTTATCTCCTTGGTGTCTAGTGAAGAAGCTAAGGATGATATTTTTATCTTAAATTTTATTTTCTTAATATTTGACCATTATATACAGCTACATATTTTAATACCTAAAAGATTTTTTCATTAGTTTACATAGGTGATGGGTAAGACTTTTTCATCATGATAAATGCATACTTTACCTAATTACGAAGCACACCTTTTATATAGACGATACGCGTAAATTACATAAGTGATGCGTCACGTTTTTTTTAAAATCTTGATGCGTACATTATTTATAACTAGAGCGTATTTATTGCATAGATAATGCGTATATAACATAGGTGATGCGTGACATTTTTTTGGATTATATTTTTTTGAAACTTGGAGCGTACATTATGCATAGGCGATGCGTACAAATTACATAACTGATACATGACATTTTTTTTAAGTCTCGATGCTTCCTTTTTTTTAAAATTGGAGCATATATTTTGTATAGATAATTTATATAAATTACATAAGTGATGCGTGACATTATTTTAAAGTCTCGATGCTTGCTTTCTTTAAAATTAAAGTGTATATTTTGCATAGGCGATACTTATAAATTACATAGGTGATGTATGATATTTTTTTTAAAGTCTCGATGCTTATCTTTTTTTAAATTGGAGCGTACATTTTGCATAGGCGATGCGTACAAATTACATATGTCATGCATGACTTTTTTAAATCTCGATGCATACCTTGTTGGAGTATACATTTTGAATTGACGATACATATAAATTACATAATTGATGCGTGCGTTTGTTTATTTAGATTTTGATGTTTACCTTATCTAAAATTACATAGTTGTTCACTAATTTCAATTAGAGATACCTCTGCAAAATTAGAAGAAAATATTGACAAAATGATATGCAAACGTTGACAACATTTATATGGGTGATACTTCAAATATTTCTTTCTTTACAAAATATTGATAAAATATTAAAGTGTGACTATGTCAATCCTTAAACGAGCGTAGTTTGGCTGCAACTTCTTTTATTATGTCCATTTCTATGACAAATTGAACATTGTTTATGTTTTTTCTTGTTGCTATTAGTTTGAGCGTTGCCAACTGATGGCCGCTTCTTTTTCTATTTACATCCAGTCTTTACCTTTACTATAGGGGATAGAACTGAAAGATAAAAAGTATCATCTGTAGGCCAAAATTCTTTTAATATGGTAATTGGCATGTAATCTGAATAAGTGCTTCTAAATAAATTTACAGTAAATTATTTATCATAATAATCATATTCTGAACGTGACGTGAATTTGATGGCAGCAAGGGCATGCTCACAAAGAAAACCAAGTACCTTCCATGCATTACATATGCATTCCCTCTTTTCTAGATTGACTAGATAAGGCTTTTCAATATTTGTCACTTAAAATTCAAACATGTTGGACGACTCTACTACATGTTGTCTTTCTCTTTCTCTTGTATTCATGATTACTTTTTCTGCCCATATTGTCAGCATAGTATTCATCTTTGTTACAATATTATGACGCTTCTAAAAATACACTGACTACTTTCTTTCTAGTTCTCTTGACCATATATTGTATAGAGAAATATTTTCTCTTTCAAAGATTCACTACAACTTTTTGCAATATTAGTTGGAATAATATTATATCTACATCTAGGAAAATAATTATTTGCCCAGCTTTCCTTTAGAATTCTTTCAATATATTTATAATACTCTAGGTAAAACTCTTTTAATATATCGATATAGCTTGCAAATTCAGAGTGTAAAAGCACGAGCACTAGCCCAAAATTGATTATAAGGTGCAAAATTTTTAGGAGCATTTGGAAGATTTCTTAAAAGATGGATCATGCGAAAATCATGTACTACATTTGGAAAGATTTTTTTGTACTGCATTGATTAACCCCTTTTGTCGGATGGACATAATTGTAAGTTCTGGAATTGGTGAAATGCAATCATGAAGGTATGTAAGAAACTAAGTCTAAGAGTTTTCATTCTCTCTCTCGACTACAACAAAACTAATATGGAGCATGCTATTATTACCATCCACTGCAATTGCAATTAACAATGACCTTGTATATTTGCTTGTGAGAAATATGCCATCAATAGCAAAAAAAATAATCGCATGTTACCCTTGAATGCCCTTAAACAAGCTCCAAAAGTCCCAAAAAATATGTGAAAGTGACCGTCTAACTCATATTTTAGTACACTTATGTTCATTGGGTCTCAATGTTAACTCCCTCATGTATAAAATTAGTAAATTATACGATTCGTCAAAATTTCCGCGGACTTTCTCAATTGTCTTTATCCATGAATGATATACTTTCCAATAGGATATACATGTCATACTTTGTTTACATAAATGTTTGAATTGACTTCGGTCTAAATTCTTCATTTCTAACAACTTGCTCTCGACGTTCATTCAAAATGAAATTAGTTGTCACCTGTCTATGGCCTTGATCAACTATCGATTTATTGCATGTGTGCTTATCAATAAACTTGTTTTATCTCAAAAACTGTAACTCTATTCAATTTTCTTGTCATTATCATCATGGGCAGTCTAGGGAGCTACATCGAGCCTTTACTTTAAATGTGGTACTAGCATGTAATATGAATAAGTGCTTCTAAATAAATTTACAATAAACTATTTATCACAATAATCATATTTTGAACGTGACATGAATTTGATGGCAGCAAGGGCATGCTAACAGAGAAAACCAAGTACCTTCCATTCATTACATGTGCATTCCTTCTTTAAAGCCTATGATCAATTCATTATGTGTTTGAAGTAGATGGTCCATTTTCAAAAACAACGTCTTCTACTATTCCGTAATTTTCAATTTTGTCATCCTATGGGGTGGTCCATCTTTACAAACAATACCTTCTACTACACCATAATTATTAATTTCGTCATGTGTAGGGATATACACATTTGCAAGAGACAATTTAATATCTCTTATTTCCTCTAAACTTTGTTTCAGAATATCATACCTAAAATAAAATAATATACATCATTATTTGCTAAAAAAAGAATATTTGAGCATCAACGACAAAATATAAAAATCAAGATTAGGCTTTTAAATGCATTCATTTTTTATACTGGATACTTTTATGACAAAATGCACACTACTTACATAAGGAATGTGCATAAAGTTTCATAAATTATGTGTATTTAGTTGTAAGAAGATATGCATCTATCATTGTAGGAAATAGAAGTCATTTGCATAACAACTTTCTAATTTTCTAAAAAATGAAGATTAGGTTTTTAAATGCATTCACTTTTTTTATACTGGATACACACATTTGTATGACAAAATGCACACTATTTAAATAAAAGATGCACACAAAATTTCATAAATTATGTGTATTTAATTGTAAGAAGATACGCATCCGTCATTATAGGAAATAAAAGTCATTTGCATAACTCTCCAATTTTCTAAAAATCAAGATAATTAGGCTTTTAAATATATTTTTATACTGAATACACACTTTTTATATGATAAAATGCACAACTTTTTTTATGATAAAATATGTTTTTATACTGAATACCACTTACATAAGATATATGCACAAAGTTTCATAAATAATGTGTATTTAATTGTAAGAAGATGTACATTTGTTGTTGTGGGATATAGAAGTCATTTGCATAACTATCTAATTTTAAAAAAAAATCAAGATTATGCTTTTAAATGCGTTCATTTTTTATACTGGGTACACATTTTTTTATGATAAAATGCACACTGCTTACTTTAGGGATGTGCACAAAATTTCATAAATTATGTGTATTTAATTGTAAGAAAATGTAAATTTGCCATTGTAAGAAATAGAAGTCATTTGTATAACAACTCTCTAATTTTCTAAATATCAACAATGGGTCCTTCTACTCATCTCTTATATAATTTATTTGTATCTTATGACAAACAGATGTGCATCTAGCATATAAAATAAACGCATTTAATTTTATTACTAAAAATAAGAGTGTTTTTCTGCAAATTATAGTCTCACATAGACACAATATAGTACACATTTTATATGTGCATCACCTACCTTTATAATCTACGCATATTTTTATAAATATATATCAAAGATTTTTAGAATATATGTATTACATTGCATCTAATCTCTGGATTGTTTTTCAAAATACTTCAATCATTGAAAGAGATGAACAAACAAGATGAAAGAGATGTTTAATAGAGAAACTATCTTCTAGGATTGCTATACAACATTTTAGAGGAGAAATAGTATTTGAATTGTTAGTGATAAAAATAAAAGATGGAAGAAAAATGAGAGAATAATGAGAGGAAGAAAATGGCAACAAGGCAATCTTTCTTAGTTTGTTAGATCTAAGTAAATAAGATAATAAGACAATTTAGTGAGTATTAATTCTACTGTTTTAGAACACGACTCTCTTTTTAAAATTTATTAAAGGTAAACCGGTAAAAAAGGCCTGAAATTTTGGATAACTATGAGACCTATTGCTGTCAATTTAATAATTGATGGACTTTTTAATGCAAATTGCCCCCTCGATTACTGATTCATTGTCATTATTATAACAAAACATATATGTTCATCTATTTTAATATTTCCACCAACTATCCACCAGTTATTTGAGCGAAATGAAAGCAATAATGCCAGAGTTGAGACTCATTTTGTGAGTAACGTTCAAGGCAATTCATGCATTTATCATATTCTAAATCAAAATAATTTGATTGAATGACTGGTATATTAAATAACTATCAAAGAGCATTCTAGTGTTTAATATAACATTTGAATTGACATTAAGAAAAGCGAACACAAATTAGATTGTATTAGTTTAAAAGATCTCTTCTATACAAGTCGATTAGGCTAATTGGACTCATCCAATAATTCATGAATATTTCTGGAAAGAGCTGTTACATTTTACAGATGCTTTACATTTGCGTTCTTCCAGAATGAGGAAAAAAGAGAGTACCTGCTCTTGTAACAATAAATAAACAAGCATAACGACTAAGATGGCAATCCAATAGAAAAATGTCCAGATGATCCCGCCAACTATCCTGATGAGCAGTGAGTCCACGTTACAATTAGTAATAGATGAGCTACTAGCTCAAGTACATAATTCTAAAACTCTTGAGTAGACAAGGAGAGATTGAATTAGTACCTACATTTCATACCGCAGGAAACGTACAGTTTGCTTGTGTTGTATAAGTAGCGGGGACTGAAGACAAATGTAACTTTCCCTGAATGCAGAAAGCAAAAACAGTAACCTCTACACAGCTCAGGGTGAATGAAGATATTCTTGAAATTCAATGTCATCACAAATAAAGAGAAGACTTATTACATCAGTGAACATCAATAAGAATGAAATAGAGCAGTCAATTAATAAATGTCTATCAATACCTCGCATCAAAATTGAAGGATTAGAGCTTAATTCAAGTGCTAGCTGCAAAATCAGCATAGCAATTTGCTGTTAGACATTTGTAGTCACTGATCAATTCAAAGACAAATTACAAAGTACTTTGACAAATGGAAACTAAAAATTAGAAAAAGAAAGTAAAACTGCTGCCTAAGAGTTCAGTAACAGTTATATACTGCAACTTGAATTTCTATAGCAAGCTTGGATAACAAGATAAGCCAACACGAGCAGATTGCAATTTACAATGGTCATTCAAGAATAAAGAACTCACTTCTTTACAAAAGTTAAATGACATCTAGTAGGCCAATGCACCATTAACTATACCTGCAAGTATTAAAGGAATGATTATTCCTATACACGTTATTATGGCATCAATAATTAGTTTACAGAGAAAAGTAATGGAGCTGTCTTTCAGATAATTTAAGGGGAATATAAATAGAACAATTAAAAGAATCATGTTCAATAAAATGCAGCATTCAATGTAATAAGCATATCCTTTTTGTCTTCAAGAAGAACCAAATCCATTCTACGTCCTCACCTACACAAGTTCTTCAATCATTCTATTGTGTAGGAATAGGTAAAAGCGGCTCATTGACATTAACATGTCATACCTGGACTTGTGAGGCGTCGGTTTAGTGAGGTCCCACCGCTAGTCCTTCTTATGGCACCGATCTTCGTCGAGGAGATGACGAAGCCGACCAGTTCATGACGTACTCCTTCATAGCATTATGATCGTTCTGCATTGCGTCCACCCACTACAGCAATGTTTGGAACATGTCCCTAAGTTCATCCGCCAAATCCATGCTCATACCCACTAGCATCGGTTGACTCGGTCCTACCTTAGCTGCACTAAGAGGCTCGGCCTCTTGGTTAGGATTTTCGTGGGTCGAGTCTTTCGCTGATCTCCTTAATGCCATCAACCTTGTCTCCACCATTAATTGAGGTATGAGGTCCGTCGGGCTCTGATACCACTTCTTATGAACGGAACATCCTCTTCGCGATCTGGATCGGTTGTAGGAAAGCAGCCAGCACAGGCGAGGAAAAATATTCACCAAATATTCTACCATAGTCGGAATATTACAAAACCAGGGGTGGTCGATCCAAAACTTCCTGATCTACGTTTTTTGTATTTACGCCCTTCGTAGATTTTGACTAAAACTGGGACAAAAATACGCAAAAATGAGGGTAATGGTGGTGGTTACGGGTGGTGGTGATGATAAGGTTAGGGATGGTAATGGAGATGAGGATGGATGGGTTGTGGAGTTTAGAGGATAAGGATGAAGGGGAAGAAAGAGCCGAGATCCCAAGGAGGAGGGAGGACTTGACAGACGAGGGAGGTTAGAAGATCACCGACGTCGAGATGGCGTATGGTGAGGGCTTAAACGAAGAGAAAGGGAGATTAGGGTAGAGAAACAAAAGGGAAGATAGAACTCAATATTCATTTATCATAATATTTTTGGTTGCCATCCACACCTCAAGAGGCTAACCAAACAAATAAAAAATAATAATTATTAACCCTAGAAATAGTGAATTCCCGCCGATTGTGTTCGAATGCACAAATTGCGTTCTCTGTCAATGCGAACGTATGCAGGCGGGCGTTCGAACGGGGTCAAGCGTGTTCGAACGCACAAATTGCGTTATTTGTCGATGTGAACGCATGCAGGCGTTCGCAAGGGTGTTTGAGCGCACTCCCTCCCGTGTTTGAACGCAACATAAATCCTAGCCTAAATATTCCACTTGTGGTACTCCCCATATGCACTTAGACTTCTTAACTTTCAACTGGTTTTGCTTCAACAATTCCAGCACATCCTCTAAATGCCACAAATACTCCATTTTGGTTCTGCTGTATACCAAAATGTCATCAAAAAATACCAAGACATACCATTATAGCATAGGCTGAAAAATATCATTCATGAGGCTTTGGAAAGTTGTTGGAGCATTGGTGAGACCGAACAACATCACCTGGAACTCGTAGTGCCCATTCGGAGACCAAAATGCGATTTTGTGCACATCCGCCGGGTGAACTCTAATTTGATGATACCCGACCCTCAAGTCAAGCTTGCTGAATATGGTTGCCCCCTACAAACTCGTCCAACAGCTCCTGTATGACCGGAATGAGATACCGGTCCTTAACGGTGATAGCGTTTAATGCTCAGTAGTCGACACAAAAACGCCACGACCCGTCCTTTCGCACCAATAACACGGGCGATGAGTAAGAACTATGACTTAGTTGTATGAGGCCTTGCTCCAACATCTCGACCACCACTTTGGAGATAACTTCCTTCTACACATGTAGATACTGATAAAGACTCACGTTCGCCGGTGCAGCCCCGGGCATAATCTCTATGCGATGATCCGCCGTTCGTGTCGGTAGCAACTCCTTTGGTTCCTCAAACGGTCCAGCAAATTTATCCAATAAATTAGACAAATTAATTGTAGTACCTAGACTCATTTAAGGCTCATGCTGATCCTACCTAAAGAAGATAGGCACAATCAATCGCACAAGGCAACCCCACCATCAGCTGCATTGCTGAACTCGATAGGGACCGAACGCCATTAAGCCGCAGCTCTTTGTTTCCTTGCTGAAATTTTATTCACATACTCCGAAAATCAAATGTGACGGGTGTCAAGCTCTGCAACCACTGAGTGCTAAGGATAATGTTCGCTTCTCGCAGCGCCAAAGAATACAAATCCATAAAAATAGTGTCCTTGCACCGATATACCGACCCGACGGCACAAGCTCTCCGCCTGAAGCTTCGTGCCATCTCCAATAGCAACCTCAAACCCTACGGTCGGTTCAGCGTCCAAGCCCATCTTCCTCACTAACTTCTCGTCTAAAAAATTGTGTACTTCCAAAATCGATAAGGATGTGTACACAATGCTTTCTAACAAGTCTGTCAACCCGCAATGTCCTCAGTGCCAAAATACCCAAATATGCATGCACTGATATCTCAGCTTGGATATCTTCCTCCACGCCCTCCTCCACGTCCTTCCCATAGACCTCCTCTGCATACTCTTCATCACCAACAACCTTATCGTCCTCCTTGAAACCGTCGATGAGCATCATACACTCGATCGGTTTGGAACACCGATGACAAGGGGTGAAACGCTCATCACATCGAAAGCAAAGCTTCACCTTTCGCTCCTCCACCTGAGCAGGTGTGAGAGTTCAAATGGGGGTTCTTGTGCCTCCTCTAACATCGAAAGATGGTCTCAAAGGTGGTCGTGCTCCTGTACTAGTAGCCGCTACTCTTAAACCCGCAGAATTTTCAACCAGCTTTCTCGATGCAAACTGCCCATCTCGGCTGCCCTAACTTGCCTTCGTTGCCATTTTCAAAGTCTTGTGCTTTTGTTCCATCCTCACAGCCTTCTCGAAGGCTTCCTCGAGGGTGGTAGGACAGAGAGCACAAACGTCCGCCTAGATCTTCCCCCGCAGCCCTAAAATAAAAATACTCATCAATGTCGGTTCGGGCCAAGGTGGCTCGCACCAACTACTCTCTTTCGAATTTTGCTTGGTACTCCGACATTGTTATCCTCTGAACTATTTTGCTTAACGTGGCAGCAAAATCTTTATACACTGCTGTCCCAAATCTGCGTGTTATCCTTTTATAAAATTCTGCCCAACCGATAAATCCTCCACCTTGAACGGCTGATCGGTACCAATGCAATGACGTCCCCTGGAGGTGAAAGCTTGCCATCGCCAGCTTTGCGTCCTCTACTGTCCCTTGACAATCAAAATATTGCTCCATTTGAAACAACCAATTCGTCGGATCCCCAACTTGGAATCTTGAAAAGTCCAAGCGTGCGGTTTTCCCCCAGATAGCATTGTCGGGCTCGCGAAAGGTCCTTAGTTCAAGTCTGAACCACTGTTGTTGCTGCTCTCTTTCTCGGAATCCTCGAACACGTCCAACACCATCTCCAAAGGGATCAACATAATCGTCAAAGTTCCAATCTTCTTCCCTGACTAAGTGCACTGGAGCTGCGCTCCTCTCAGGTTCCACCACCGCCAGCCTCAGGTTGTGTACAGGAGGTGGAGTATGTTGTGTAGGAATAGATAAAAGCGGCTTATTGACATTAATATGTCGTACCTAGACCTGTGGGCGTCGGTTTAGTGAGGTTCAACCGCTAGTCTTTCTTGCAGCACTGATCTTCGTCGAGGAGATGACGAAGCCGACTGGTTCATGCCGTACTCCTTCAAGGCATTATGATCGTTCTGCATCGTGTCTACCAGCTACAACAATGTTCGGAACATGCCCCTAAGTTCATTTGCCAAGCCCATGCTCATACCCACCGACGTCGATTAACTCAGCCCTACCGCGACTGTACCAAGGGGCTTGACTTCTCGGTTAGGATTTTCGTGGGTCGAGACTTCTCCTTAATGCCATCAACCTTGTCTCGACCATTAATGGAGGTCCGAGGTCTGCCGGGCTCTAATACCACTTGTTATGAACGGAACATCCTCTTCGCGATTTGGATCGGTTGTAGGAAAGCAGCCAGCGCAGGTGAGGAAAAATATTCACCAGATATTCTACCATAGTCGGAATATTACGAAACCAAAGGCGGTCGATCCAAAACTTCCTGATCTACGTTTTTCGTATTTATGCCCTTCGTAGATTCTAAGTGCAACTGGGACAAAAATACACAAAAGTGGGGGTGATAGTGGTGGTTACGGGTGGTGGTGATGATAAGGTTAGTGATGATAATAAAGATGAGGGTGGATGGGTTGTAGAGTTTAAAAGATGAAGGGAGAGAAAGGATCGAGATCCAAAGGAGGAAGAACTTGACAGACGAGGGAGGTTAGATCACTGATATCGAGATGGCGCATGGTGAGGGCTTAAACGGAGAGAAAAGGAGATTAGGGTAGAGAGACAAGGGGGAAGATAAAACTCAATATTCATTCATCATAATATTTTTAGTTACCATCCACACCTTAATAGGCTAACTAAACAAGCCAAAAATGACAATTATTAACCCTCCCGCTGATTACATTTGAACAGGGTCGAACGCGTTCGAATGCACAAATTACATTCTCTATCGATACGAACATATGCAAGCATCGAACGCAGGCGTTCGAATGGGGTCAAGCGCATTCGAAAGCACAAATTGTGTTCTCTGTCGATGTGAACGCCTACAGGCATTCGCAAGGGCATTCGAACACACCCCCTCCCGCGTTCGAACGCAATATATAGAATCCTTATTTTTTTTTCTGAAATAAATAACTAGCATAATAAAAAAAGACTCCCGTAAGGTGTATCACAAATCTATCTAATTTCAAGTATAACAAAGAAATGTCAATATAGGACACAATGCCTACCAACAATTGTTATTCCAGCTGCCCAGTACTTGACATGACTTAAAGAGCTGACTTCAAAATCTCACTCCTAATTCTACATATTATTTGTATTTCACAACTAGTGGTAATTTGTCAAACCTTAGCTAGACGATATATGACTCTTTCATTTACCTATGATTTATCTATTACTTATAACTCAAAAATATTATAACTAAGCATAGATAGGTAATTATTCCTTTTCCATAACTAACAAGTACTAAAAGGCTTATTACAAGCTTCCATAATCCTTTTTAGAGCACCACTCGTGCATATGAATCATCTGTAATTCAGATAAGAATGGCTACAAAAGCATAAACTCATAATAAATTTTAGAGTAAGCAATATTTCAAGCAAGATAAGAAAATAAGACAATCTGTAAGCAAGCATCAAATGGCTAAGAGACAACCTCCAAATAAATGTGCAACCTATAAGATACATACCAAATTATGCCTTCAATCTACTAACCTTCATTCACCTTTCCAATGAATTAAATCACTTTGATGCACCCTAACTTTCGCTGCTTGCTGCTCTGCTTCAGCGTCATTAACGATTCCACGACATCTTGGAAATCCACAATAACAAGAAAGTTGCTCATCGATGGAAAAGAATCTGATTAAGAAAAATCATTGTCAATAGAAAATTAACAGGAAAACTAATAGCTAGAAAGACAATTTTCATATCAAACCTATAATCATATGTCAGCTCCTCCCATTTGTTAATGTCCCGTTTTGCAAATATAATAATATGATCATCACCATTAACACTTATGACTCTTGAATAACAGTTAGGCTGCATAATAAAAGAAAGTAAGTTTTGTTAGTAAGGACAAAAGACAAATGTACAAGAGGAAATTAGTAAGGACAACAAGCAATACGTATGCAAAGAGAATTATGTAAAATTAGTTAAACAGAAACTGTCTTATATAACTCTGCTTAAAACAACAATTCCATCTGTCCTCTGTTTTCAGACCAGGTGTTTATACTACAAATTAAAGTCAATATCATCAGCAACAATGGCCGTGCCATAGGCACGTGCATCGTTATATAAGACAATATGCAATCGACGACGGCGGAGGCGAAGGTGGGTATCTCTTTTTTTTTCTCTCCTCTTACGGCACAGCCAGCAAGTGTCACGGCACGTGCCATGCCATTCTGTGTCGGCCAGTGGTCGGCACAGTCCGTGTCTGTAGCACAGCCATCGTTGGTTTGATGTGTTGTCAGCCCTCATATTATCTTGTAAATGCCTACTATATCCTTGGAAAGATACTTCAAAACTCTAGTCTAACATATCAGATATCGTACAAGATACTCATTGAATACCTCAAGGATATGCATTGAATGCTTCCTTCACGTAACCGATTTTTTAAAAATCAAAAATAAAATTAAATATGGCTACTCTTGGAGCCTTTGTACTTCTAGGGTACTTCTTAGAGGCTTCTATTAGGTCAAGAAGGTTCTATTTGTAATAAGTTGACTATATACATAATTTTATTGTGCATGATATATGAATTTGAAGAATCACTATTAGGATTTCTTGCTACAAATGCATAATTAACTCATGATTGACAGATCAATGTTCTTTCAAAATATAAGTCTAAAAATTTGTTATTAGTGATTGACTTTGTTGATGAACAAGTTAATTATGTGCTTAAGTATACTCCATCAGCAAACACTCTTTTCAGAGATATATTGATTTAAGACTTTAATCTTACATCTTAGCTCAAATTTTGTTAGTCCTAAAATTTCTCATTGTTACCGAACTGAAGGACACTGGAAGTAAGACTCACTCTACAATAATGAAGCACGGACACCTCTCCTAGGAGGAAGTGTTCGTGTCCGACACGCATGGGACACATGTCTAGAGTATTCCAAAAAAAAAATTACGGACACTATTAGGACATAGCCGGTATTTTAGATAATGTTTAACTGGTCTAGTCGGGTTCAGTCAAATGTTGTTAACCCGGATCCAAACCTAATAATAAAAACTAAAACCCAAATCGTTGTCCTCACCTTCACTGTTGAGCGACGAATCAGATGATCGAAGCCCTAAAAACCTCTAGTGGCTGCCGAGCGACGATCCAAGGCGCGACGGGCTACTAAGCGAGCGCAACGATCGGCGGGCTACTGAGCGAGCGCAACGATCGACGGGCTACTAAGCGAGCGCAACGATCGACGGGCTGCTGAGCGAGCACGACGGGCTGAGCACGACGAGGACAACAGGTTCTTCTCTATCTCTGCCTCTGTCTCTTCCTCCCTCCCTCCCTCTCTCTCGCTGTCTCTCTCTGTCTCTCTCTCGCTGTCTTTCTCTTTATCTCACTATGTCACTTTCTCTCTCTCTCTGTCTCTTCCTTCCTCCATTTCTCTCATTCTCTCTCGCTGTCTCACTCTCATTTTCTCTTTGTTAAATTATTTTAATTTCGTTAGTTATTTTAATCTCCTGTTATTAAATTGTTAAATTATATTAAAGCTTTTCTATCTGTTAAATTGTTAATCTGCTAATACATATCTCTTTACTAATGTCATATATCTCTTTACTAATGTAGTTTTATTGCAAGTTGAAGAAAAATGAATACGAAAATAGTCCCGATTCTAGTTAAAATACTGCATCTTCTGTGGATGATAATGCCCCTTTGTGGAAATATGTTACTAAGAAGAGAAACTAGAAGAAGGTGGAGGAAATCATAATTTTAGATGCAATTATTGTCAACAAGTCTACAAGGGATCATATTATAGATAGGAACTTGATCCAAACATGTGGTGGGTTGCTCATGGTGCTTCTGCTTCTATTCTTCAAAATTTAGCACTTAGGTTAATTAGGCAACCTTAAGTTGTGAGAAGAACTGGAGCACCTATTCTTTCATCCATTCATTGAAAAGGAACAAGATAACTCCACAGAGAGCTGAAGATTTAGTATATGTGCATACTAATCTTCGCCTCCTATCAAAGAGGTCTCCAGATTATTTGAGAGAGGAGACTAAGATGTGGAATGTCGAAGGAGATTCTTATGATTCCTTTAATGGTGCGGGAATGTTAGAGTTTACTGATCTCTCAATTGATGAACTGGATTTGGAGACTATAATGTTTGTTGATGAAGGCAATAAGGCAGCTGAAGATGAATGATCTACCTTATATTGCTATTTTATAATGATTGTTAGTTTTTAAACTTCTGTGGAACTTAGTTACTTGGACAGTTGGACATGTTTTACACTTTTGAGGCTTGTAATGATAATCTGATACCTTTTTAGAATTTTGTACACTTTTGATTGTCTTTCAATTTGTTCTTATATTTAAATTAGTTCTTACTTGATGTATACTTCTTAATTCTTTGAATGACACTTCTTAGTTCTTATAGCTTAATGTATGTGTATTTAACACTACTAGATTGCAAACTTTTACTTTAGATGTATCAATAATATATATATTTTTATTTATTTATTTCGTCGTGTCCTATGCCATGTCCGTGTCCTATATTTTCAAAATTTGCTATGCCATTGTGTCCGTATCGTGTCGTGTCCGTGTCCCGTGTCCATGTCCATGCTTCATTGCTTTACAAGCAATATAACATATTACAAATACAAGTTGATAAAGAACAATAGATATATTAAGGAAACACGAGACAATATGAACTAGAAACACAAGACAAGTAATAAAAGGATACACTAGACACACTTGAATATATTGTTCATATTTTAATTAGTCAAAAGAAGAAAAAACACTATAAAGCTCGCAGCTATCATAACGAGAATGCATCTATCTATCCTATATATTATTCATGGATGGCTGTGCCGACCGACATGGGGCGTGCCGATCGACACTTGCCGTGCCGACATCATATCGGCACGTGGCACGAGGGGTGCCGCACCCCCTCCTAATAGCTTCGCTGCTCACCATCGACCTCGTCATTGAGCTACCCGTCGTCGATCGCCGTCACTTCGTCAGGTGCCCTAGCCCGCCCGAAAGAGAAGAGAGATCAAGAGAGAGAGATTGAGAGAGAGAGAGAGAGAGGGAGGGGGTTAAAAACTTAAGTTACGGGTCTGAATTCGAATCTAAGCGACAACGAGCGACGAGCAATGGCGACAACAACTGCAAAGGCGAAGGTGAATATCCCTTACCTTTTTCTCTCCTTTTACAGCACGTGTCTTGCCTTGCTGACCGGTGGTCGGCACAGTCCGTGCCTGTGGTATAGTCATCATTGCTATTATTAAGATGAAGCATATGCATATGCATATGAAACTAGGCTCAGGCACATATGTATCTTCTACTTAAAGACGCCCTTGTATTATGGTTGGGCCACATTTTCATGTGGGGATGGTTACCAACTGTCACCACCTAAGCAGTTTACCATGACTTTGTTTCAAACTTCCAATAGAACTTTCAAAATTCAAGCTTAACATTGTGAACAGTGTTATATGATTAACACCTAAAGTATGACACTTTATTTTAGTTGTAAGTTGTAATTTTTTTGTTTTTTGAGATGTAAAATTAATAATAAAATTTTCACATCAAGCCCCCTTTTCATAGATTACTGATTAACTATTATGTTTTTCTCTGGTTGTTGAATCTTTGGCGAGAAGGAAAATTCTGGATCTGATTGAATCTCAAAACTCAGAAGCAAATGCAGTGGGGAATGTTATATGAACATTATAGATTTAAGGAAAACCTAAAATTAAAATTAAAAAAAAAAAATATATATATATATATATATATTGACAATAGAAGGAGGAGAAACTAGTCAGTGCTCAAGGGGCACTTATCAAAAAGCGAAAAATTCATTCGATATACACAACTACTTGTCCGATACAACCTTCCTCATACATTAATGTAGATGCAGGATTCCTAAGTTTTGCTGGCGAGCCCCTTAAAACAATAAATGCAGTGGGTTAAATCTCTTCTACAAAATAAGTGGCTTCACTTCTAAGTAGGCACATGCAAATGCATCAGTTTTTTGATGGTGGGACCATCGTAAACTATAGCGCATAAGGGGTTAAGGATTATAATATTTTTATTAGGCCCTTCCCTTAGGTAATGGCTCAAGTCGCCTTACATTAGGGCTGACCCTGGTGTCATAGCGGAAGAGCTAGATGATGACATGTGTCAAGAGTGCATGCCAACAGGACTTTCTCCCATTTTGGATGCTGGAAGGGTAATGAGAAAACTACAATATGCTTAAGCATATAGTCAACCAAGTGAATGATCTGACTATCTAGTTAAGTAGATCATTAATTGTACCCTTACCCTCTCGTAGTAGTGCTATTCTAATTAGTGTTTTGCCGGAGAATACCTCTTTGCTCTCATTGACTTGCGTCATCGACCTCACCATCATTACTATGCCTACCTCTAATTCTCCCTACTTATTTCACCTCCCTTTTAACTTTGTCATCAACTTCATGCTCTATGCCACTCAGCATGTATCATGCCAGCAGGATCATTGCACAATGTTCCACGCGAGTCTTAAATTCTTGGTCTAAATTGTTTCTTAATCTGCTATAAGACTCATGACCTTAAATTTCCATTGCTAGATTTATAAATTATTTTTCTAAAAAAACCAATTGGGGTTAATTTTTAGTGGGTAAAAGATAAGACTAGAAGAGAGATGGATGAGCGATCTAACTAGGAAATGATGGGCAGGTTAAGATGGAAGAAGTCATGGATTATCATGCAAGTTGGCACAAGTCGATACTTGATACATATTGTGCCAGTAAACTATATACATCAATACGGGGGGAGTATCTAGATACTCCTTTATGGCTACGGAATTGAGCAAAGTTTACTTTAAACAAACCTAATTTGGGGTTGTTTTCATTCCTTATGATACCTCTTTGTCTTTTGATGTTTGATATATACAAATTATACTTCAAATTTTAGAAATCAAAGGGTTTCCCCTAGTTATGTGCACCAACCTAGGAGATCAGGGAAGAATTTGGGAAAATTATAAGATCAGAATCTAATTGCGTATGTTACACTAATATCTAGGACAGAATAGAGATGTGGGATCATTGTGGTTTAATTTTGTGAAAATTTTCTTTTTCCCGTAAAAGTTTGTTCGCAAGGAATTGATTCGACGTGAACTACTACAAGCTTGTCCGTGCAATAGATTTGTTTAATTTTGCTCCAAAACAACCATTCAATAGAATAGAGGTATGGTATCAATGTATCATTGGGTTAACTTTGAACAAATTTTTTTTCGCATAAAAGTTTTTTTTATAAGAAACAAATTCAGCATGATCGTCAACTACTAAGCAAGGTTCAAAAAATCGGGATCGAGATCAGCCTTCCGAAAAAACAATAAGTATTGACTGGATCAAACTTTTTCATTACGTAAAATTCTAAATATTATTTTAAAAATGTAGGAAAACTTCTAAAAATTTAGAAAAAAGTTTAACAAAAATAAGAAATAAAGAAAGAAACTATGGTGCAATAAAAATTAAAAAGAAGAAGAGATTAGAAAAGGAGTGAGTAGAAGAAAATCAAACAAGAGAAAGAAAAACTATAATGTAGTGAAGAAAAAGAAGAAGGGAGAGAGTGGAAGAAATAAATAAAAAACTAGGAGAGAAATAAAGAAATAAATTAAAAAATTATATATATTCAATACGTCCAAATTTGTCGAAGCTAGATCTCTCCATAAGAAAAACAATGGTTATATGGTAACGAGAGGAAAAAAAAAGAAAGAAAGATTGAAAGAAAGAAAGAGAGTAAGAAAGAGAGTTCGGATCGAACCTAAATTGGGATCGGGGTTCGACCGATCCCGATTCGGATTGGCTAATCCGGCAAACCATGCTACTAAGAGTTCATGCATGCCCTTAATGATTTGAATTTTCCTCCTAAATTTATCATCCAACAAGGATTATCATTTTAATGGCATAGGGAGTGCCAACCCAAGCTCGGCAAAGGATGTATCTAGAACATACTGTCCATTCCAATGTGCTGTTAGGATACTAGATAGTCTTGACATGCTAAAAACCTTTCTAAGGCCTTAAACTAGGTTTTAAGGGCTAAATCAAAATCCAATGCTAGGAAATTAAAATTTGCCCAAAATTAACTACAATCATCCCACACCTCCATTCTATTATTGAATGGCAAAGATGGTCTTGTCGGTTAGCAAGAGACATTTTGTCTAATTGTTTGGAAGCCATTTCACTAAAATAATAAGTGAAAATGACATAAGGTGAGAGAAGGTCAATAAGAGGGGAAAGAGAAGAAATTAAGGAAGATACGAGATTTCTTCTTCAAATACCATCAAATATTTTTCTCTCTTAAAAAAAATTTTATATTTTAAAAACTAGTTTGCGGTGTACAAATACTAGATCTAGCTTAATTTTGCTAAATCTATCATTTGTAAGGGTCTTTCTTCATAGATCTAGCATTTTGATGCTAGATCTATAAAAGATACTACTCAAAATATGGGAATCAAAAGGAAAATTAAACTTCCCACAAAGTTTTCCCCAAATTTCAGAAAATTAAAATTAATTTGTCAAATTCATTGAAATTGGATAGAACATGTTTGGAGGTAAAGCTAAAATTTCAAAATAATTAGATTTCTCCCAAATATCAAAAAAGGCAAAAAATGTCATTCTTTAACGTTTGAACAAAATTGGGATAGGAACATGTTAAATTAACTCTATATGAATTGATTTGAACCCAAATTTTATAATTTTTAGCCAAAATTTTTTAACATAACAATTAAATTTTTCAAAAAAAAAAATTATTGACGATATTTGACGCAACATCCTCATATTATTTTTGTGCTAACAAATAAAGTTTTTGATTATCTTGGTTATTCTACATTCAACTAAATTATGGTTTTAATTATTGAATTACTATCAATTAATAAATGTATTTAATCATATTATGTGTTGAATAAAATTTATACTTTACTATTTCTTTATCTTTAATAAAATAGAACCATTTACAAAAATAATCTAAGGATAAATAGATATATTCAAATATAAAACACCTCCAAATATAGTAAAAAATATATACCAATGGCACCCAATAGAGTACTGGGGCATGTTGACTAGCAGCCCCATGCCAACTAAGCATTGGCATGGCACATGCTTTTGTCATGGTAATCCTTGTAGGAAACACGATGTTGCTAACTTCACAAGAGTAGCATAATGCATAGAAAATAAATTTCCACAAAAATAAGAAGATGATATTTCTTACTTCACAAGAGTGGTTGATTAAATGAGCTATGCTTCCTGCTCTAGTAGCATCAACAACTCGTTCATCATCTATCCTGAACATATATGTCCCAGCACCCTGCATAAGTTGTTAACATTACTTTTGGATATGCGCATGCATCAGACATTTCCAAACATTTCGCTAGTAACTGTAAATAGTACTGTTCCATATTTAATATACTAATACGGATCTCCCAATTTCTGAAAAAGAAAAAAAGTGCATAGTACTGATAAAAATGGAGATTCACTACAATAGTTCAATATGAAAAGTACGAAAAGAAATGCTGAGAACAGATATATTAATATTGCATCGCACATCTAGAAAGAAAGTTAGTAACAGGGTATATTATTCTATCATGCATACAGCATACAACATATTTGTTATATGCAGTATGCATAATAAGTTATCAGCATTATTCTAGGATCAGATTGATTCAGATAATATATAATAGATACGTTCTATTGCTTTCTCTAGTCAACAGTGCCTCAATTTATATATTTGTCCACTTATGGTAAATGTTGACAACTTAGATATTAAGATTGAACAGAAATAAACAGAAACTTAATGTCAAAGTTATTCATGTAATCTAATTCGTTTAAAGCTTCTATTTCTTCTTTGTTTGCTCTTTCCTCTTCTTTTTGCTGGTCCCATACTTGAGATTTTACACTTCAGGGGAAAGTCATAGTACATTATCACATTTTTCGTCCATGTCTAGGTACTACAGAAGAGCGCGCAAAAGAAGCACACAAAGAAAACAGAATGCTTTAAGGAAAAATAGAGGATCAATGGCAGCATTCAAGCTCAATTTAGATTGATGAAAGTGTACATAAAGTCATAAACATCATTACAAAAGCTTCTATGCTGATAGGCTTCAATAAACTCGAAACAAAATGCTTAATGCAACATCTTAGATTAGGAATCTATTCTACTGCACAGGGCATCAGAAAGAACACAAATTGTGGGACTATGTTGTCCTGACTTAGCTTAATCCAAAGTGTTCTTCCAACTGGGCTCAATATTAGGACCCATACCAGTTGTCTAATTGAGTATCAAGTGTAGAACAAAAGCGTGCACATATAGTATCTTAATTAAGCAATTGCACTCAAGACCATCAGAGCAGGAAGAACGTTCAATACCAGTACTTTTATGACCTTCAGAAACATGGATACCAGACCTCACTATCAAGTTTGTAGCCAAAGAAAAATGAAACTGGAAGACTTGCCATAAAACCTTTATGCCATTGAAAGGTTATAGTTATCCAGTTTATTATTTGCAGTTTAGGATCAGAAAACCTGGACAAAAGACAACCACAATAACTTGGGTGCACTTTATTTTTTATTTTGAGTTATAAACAAGAAAAAGAACCAAATGTACACAACCTAATACACAGACACATACATACATTTATTGACATTACATAGATATAGAGAGATGTCGACATACACTATAAACTTTCTGTGTGTGTTCCACTGATATTTAATTTGATTGGCAATAACATGTTGTACGTGTCTTGTTGATGGAACTTAGTTTCTCATTCTATTTTTTTCATATGTATTTTCAGTTAAAACTTATATTTGTTTCTATCATATCTTATTTAGTCTAAAATTGCTAAGATCTAGAAGGATTGTTAGTTAATTAGGAGATGTCTTGTTGGAATTTGGTTGATTTTGAAGTTGAAAAATGCCTAGTTTGGTTAGATAGGATTAGCCGATTAAGAAAGTTCTGATTAGTTTATATTGTGATTTGATGTTATCTCTTGATACAGGATTAAGGGGAATTCTGGTAATAAGAGGATTTATCATGGAAAATTGAATCATTTTTATTCTTGGGGACGATCATGTACCTCTTCTCTCTTCTCTTTTCTCTCTTTTCTTTGTGGTAGATTACATGCTTTCTCTTATCCCCTAACAATCTAGGTGAGGTTTTCATTTTCCCAAACAAACTAAGTGGATTTGATTTCTTTCTCACGTGGCTTGGTGAGCTATCTTCAATCTATTTTTCTTTTTCCTTGTGGTAATATATTAAAGGCACTTGTAGGCGAAAAAATGGTATCATTATGCAGTATCTTGTCTCTCCTTGGGTGCCGACCTATGTACCTCATTATCTTTGTCTATCCAGGCACATCTTATATCCCGGCTTACATCCCATGCCACATCACTTGTTCTGAAAGTATATGGAAATTAATTTCAAATAATCTGTCTGCCTCTAAATGAATGAGTTGTCAGCTGATGTTTGACATACAAAGAAAACAAATATTGGGCTGTACAAATTGCATCAGATCTCCAAGTAGACTGGGTTAATCTTTCTTTGAATGGCATGGCTCAATCCAATCATGGAGCAATATGATAGAGAAAAAGAAAAAAACAAGCAAATCAAAATGCGGATTTATTCACATTACAACATTGTTTAGTCCTGTTAACAAACCAACTATAAAAGATTTTGTTAGAGAACAGTATTTTTATATTTTATATTCTAGTACTTCATAACTTTTCTGGGCTTGAGAAATTTTGATGGGCCCAAGAAGTATACTTGACTAAATGGGCAGTGGTGTTATCTTTTTTGTTCTAACAAGTCGAAATCCAAAGAAAACCTTATTCTTTAATCCAAACAAAACAATGACCAGAGAGAAATAAACAAAATATATTGTTTAACCATAGGTTAATCTACTCAAATATAGTAAAACAATATTCTATAATAGAATCTCCTCCAACTTGTCAATCATGTTTTGGTTTTGTTATGGATGCAGGAAGTATCTGATACATATCTTAAAGTATCCATTGAATATCATATCCAATACAGATACAGCAAGAGTATAAAGGTATTCGTGTTTCCTAGGTCTAAATATAACAACATTGGGATAGATAACTTACCACTAAAGAGTTATATATACGTCGTTCCCTTATATCTGCTATTGTTGGCCTAACAAGCTCACCAATATATTCAATTACCTATACCAAAGAATGAATAAGCAGTAAGTCCACTATTTCTCAAAACAAAAAGACTAGCAACTAAAATTATTCAACATACCATGTCCCCTGCCTTGTGTGTGAGCTTTGCAAAGACACCAAATCCATGAATTCTTGATTTCCCTAGAAAATAATACAGTCAACATGTTTAGATTTCTTAAAGGAAGTGTTTAACAAGGATGGACACCAAGAGTTTCACAAGCATATAGGCAGTACAAAAATAAACATCAATAGGTCAAATAATGATGATGCACAATTCATATTTCTCATATACTATCAAGGGTTAGAAAGATCTTCTAATCCTAATGCTACTGCAAAAATATTTAGCTGAGGCACAAGCCCCTTCATATGAAAACTATCCGCTTCACCTTTCTGGATCTCTCCAATTCATTCTTTCTACGAAAGGCCCTTTATATTGTAGTCAAAAATCAATCCAGGCATTAAAGTTCGAATCATGGTTGAAGTTTTAGTTCCCCAAGAAATGAATTTCAGTTCAGTTCAAGTTTTTTCAGTTTTGGTCTTCTTTTAATAATTAAAAATTATTTTAAAAACCTCTAAATTGTATTACAAGAAAAGTTTAGAAAATACTATAAAATTCTGGAAATTCACAGAAATAAACAACAATAGGAGAAGAGTAATTAAAAATAAGTTTACCACTAGCATACTTGAATTTGGTGAGAATCAAGCAACCTAATGAATTTTTATGTATTTTGAGGGTTACATGGTAAATCAGGGGAGTTTCTTGTAAAAAGGGTAGCAGCTAGACATAGAGAGGTCTAGAGCTTTAATCCCGACCCTCAATTTACTATCTAACAATGTAAGAAGACTTGGAAGAGAAAATAATCAAAAGAAAAAAAGAAAAAGGAATAGAAAGGATCTCAAATCTAGTTTCTTCAATCCGATCGACTCCAAAAGAGAAGAAAAAAAAACCTTATATAAGCTACCTTAACCCTAATTAGGGCTACAATAGAATGGACAATTCTTCTCTATGCTATACCTAAAGGAAAAAAAAAAGTGAGGAGAGATACGACCAAATAGATCTCGCTCATCTTAGTGCATACCAAATTCCTAATTCCAACTCCTCTCCCTCTCTCCCTCCCTCTTTGGTCTTGAATTCAAGTAGATAAGGTCCATTTTGCCTGTTTTGGGTGAAATCAACTAAAGCAAGCAAGAATTCATCTAAATAATATATATGGAGAAGCATCTTTATCAAAATCCTATATTACAAATAGTATGGTATTTCACAATTTTTATGATTAACCATAACCAAGTAATGAACATTAGATTCTTCTAGGCTTCTAGCTACTTTTGTAGATTGATAACAACCATGGTTCCTAATATCCATATCAGCATCGTCTACCGGAAAAATGATATGCATCAACTATGTTGGTTGTTTCCATATCATGCTATTTTTTAATTATATAAAATTCTAAACAAATGATATGAAATGTAGGAAACATCCTGAAAATTTATTAAAAATGATAGAAAACTAAATTTAAAGTTATTTACTTAAAGTACCGAATTTGTGAAGAAAGTAGGTGGCCATAACCACCACTACTGCCAATAGTGGACACAGCTCATAAAGGAAAAATAAAATGGAAAGGAGAGGAGAAAAAAGAATCAAAAGAAGCCCCACATAATGGGGGAACACCTTGCCAAAGATTCAAACTCGCCGGATCTCCGTCTAATTAGTCAAATCGACCTCAACTTTGCGAGTGCAAAGTTAACCTACAAAGCTCCTAAAGGATTGAGATTGATCCCAAGATTTGAAAAATCAGGATCAGGATTAGGATCGGCCTTCTAAAAAAATAATACGTATCAGCCGTATCGATCACCTGGATAGGATATGACTTTTTAATTACATAATATTCTAAATACTATTTGAAATGCAGAAAAATTTCTAAATATTTAGTAAAATAAAAAAATAAATCCTATGATAAAATAAAAATTGAAAAAAAAAGAGATTAAAAAGAGAGTGAGTGGAAGAAAATCAAACAAAAGAAAGAAAAACCATGGTGCAATGAAGAAGAAGAATAAAAAGAAGAAAAAGGGAAGAAAAAATAAGTGAAAGAAATATAAAAAACTAAGACAGAAATAAAGAAATAAATTAAAAAATTATATATCAGAGTTTGTCAGAGTTTGCCAGAGTTCGCTGGAGCTAGATCTCTCCGTAAAAGAAACGATGGTTATATGGTAAGGAGAGAAAAAAAAGAAAGATAATAAGAGAGAGAGAGAGAGAGAGTGAGGATCGGACCTAGATCGAGATCGGGTTCGGCCAATCCGTATCAAGATTAGCTGATTCGATGAACCATGGTTGATCCGACGATAGTTGACTTAAATAAAACACAAAGAAAAAAAAAGAAGAACAAAATGTATTGTAGTTGTTTTGGTTGATACGGCCTTGTATTGACTAATACAACTAAAACCCAATATTCCTAGTTTTGACGGTGGCTTAGGATCAATGTTGGCCGATAATGATACGTACCAATCAGTACTAAGTTCAAACCATGATAAGTTGATAACAACCACCAAAACATTAATCACAAAAGACTTAGAGAAGAAAAATAGAATATCGAGTAACAACAAAATAACTACACAGTCACTAATAACACCTGGACCCCTGAGTTGTAGCTCAATTTCACATTGACCCCCCCCCATTAATTTTTTGGGATACTTTAATCCCATCAATTATATAAAACCTCCTAAATGCTCTTCTTCCGTTAGTTATCATTTGATTTTTTTTCTGTTAAGAAAATGTCACATGACAATCACGTGATCAATTTTAAAGTGGTCCTAAAGAGAATTTATCTCTTATTTAGAGTTAAGAAAGAAAGAGAAGTTGAGGATAAAATGGCAATTGTCCTCCATTTACATCGTCAAAAGGTGAGAGATATTAAATAGTTGAGGAGGTGAAAATATCACAAAAAATACATTACAGGGTCTACATGAAAATATGCAATAGTTCTAGGAGTTCAAGTGTAATTAAATTAACAATACAACTTACAATAGTCATATACAAATGCAAGCATATGTTTATGTATAATCCATATATGTCATATGGAGCTACTAAGCATATGATTTCCGCATATGCAACCACATAGACTGCTTCTCGAAACAATGTCTTTCATATAGATGCTTAAAGTGCTAATATTCCTAGATCCTCAAATAATAGTAAGTTGAAGGACTCTTAATTTCTTAATGCCTTCACACAATTCTGCTGCTCCGTGGTTAATTCTCATAGAGAAAAAGATTTAACGATACTACTCTAGGCAACTTGTAAACTAATATTCTAGATAGCACCTACTGTGATAAAAAGCATTTGGGGCAGCTTATCACAGACTTAACATTTTCAATCAGTTGACTAGTTCGCAGCATTTCACCTTTTTCGCAAAATAAAGTAAGCCTCGAAGTAAAAATATTGTAGAAGTAAGAAAAAGGTAAAAGGCTTCAATAACTTAGAAAAAACAAACATTTTTATAAAGTTCTCACTTGTCATTCACTAACTTTAGATCTCTTTTACAATAATTATTCACGCCCTTATATGGGCAAAAAGAAAGCTTAACTACTAAGATTTCTAAATATCTTTCTAAGATACTTAGAAGGCTAAAGATAAGATCAAGAGAAGCTATTCTTATTCTTATTTATCCAACAATAGATAAGCTTAAGGCTTGTCCAACAGTGGATAAGCATAAGTCTTGTCTAATTATTGTAGTGTCCCTTGAACCTGATTTTACTATTGCATCGTTTTTACCTTTGGACATCTTTGGCACTTCAGTTTTGACCAAAATTTTGATAGGACATCACCAACTGCCCCGCAAGCCCATTTTAATGTCCAACTAAGCGATTGGCCAACATAGCAGACTTTTGGCAGTTTGATAAGGCGGAGCAGCCAATAGCAGTTCACAGAGTGGATTAGTTAGTGGATCGGATATGGGTTTCAACAAATTAGATCGGGTTTAGCTCTTAGCTAATAAAGAAAAAAACTCATCCAAATGTACCCTAAATCTCCAAATTAGAAATTTCCTACTTTCCTCTCCCAACTCTCTCACATGATAATGGAGGTGAATGGTGGTCGACAACTCGACGACAATGGTGGTGATCGCTAGTGACTCTACCTCTGCCACCATTCTCCCAGCTCACCAACTTTCAGTTTTCTCCTCCCACAGACACCACAGTCTCTCCCTATCCTCTTGCATGTCTTGTTTGCATTTTTTGAGAAATAGATTCTTCACTCTATAATTTAACTTGCATTAATTTTTGTAATCATAAGTTTAACTTGTTTAACATGTAAAACATGGTTGTTGAGGTTGAGGATTTGCTCTGTCAGGATTTCTAGCTGTATATTAAATGATCACATTGTTTCAACAACTATGATCAAGTCATGGCATAGAACTAGTTAATTAGTAATAGAATTTGATATACATTATATAGTATATACTATATATAATATATTACATATAATTATGCTTATATATTAACTATGCTTTGTCTAGAGGCTTGCATACCGCCTAGACGCCATGTAGTGGGGTGACCGCCCACATACCGCAGCCGCCTTTCAAAATATTGGTTACCCTAAATATGATATAGAAATCAAACATTATACTAAAATTGGAAGATGGGATCAATTAATGAAAGGATACATCATCCCTATGGATAGGCCTAGGGACGATATTAATCCCTCCTTATCAAATGCCACAACCAAATGCACCCTCAATGTACAAGATAGCTGAAGAAATTACACGTACAAAAGAAACTTCAATGAAAAGATCAACTCTACTCTAAAAAAAAAGTCTATGTGAAGGATTGTCGTGCCTATGGGCCACAACCTGTGCCAATCGCTGACAGTGTCATAAGGATGGAAACTCCACCACACACTCCATGCAATAGAGGAGGGGAGAAAAAGAGAAGAGGGAGAGCAAAAGAGAAGAGAGGGAGAGAAAAGGAGGAGAGAGAGAGAGAGAGACTACTAACCATGCCACCCTCGTCAGCACAATCAGCCTCGATGTCGTTCACTCTCTCTCTCTTCCTATCACCCTCCTTTCTATTGATCCGCTACTTAAATTAGATCTGCTTTACAGATCCTTTTTATTTCGACCTATTTAGACATTGTCTTCTTCCCGATGCTAGGGCACACAGCCAGAGGAAGGCAAACGCAAGAGAGACAGCAGGGCAATGGAAGGGCAACAATGACCACAAAGGTGAGAGATGGTCTCAACAATTAATTGCCTAGAAGAGCCCTTTCGCAGTGATTCGCAACAAATTATGCATAGTCCGAACTATGGGAATAGAACACCAAGAAGATCTCTTCATCAGGCACATATGGTTAAAAATTATAATTACATACACCATTAAGCTTGCAGTTTGCTAAAAAGGATAAATATGTCGATATATTTTAAATGCATTAGTGCATTACCATTCGGTCATCCCTAACAAAAGGAAAAAAAAAAAAAAGACATAAATAAAAAAATTTGAGAACATATGCTAGTGAAAAAGAATGGTTAAAATTTGCAAACGTTACAGAACTAAGAGTAATGTTGTGTACATCAGCCCTCCCCAAGACTTACTCATTGCACTCGAATGTAAGGGTGTAATCAAGCGGACCTTGATCGAGCCTAGCTCATCAAGCTTGAATTAAAAAAAATTTCAAGCCTATAATGATCAATCTTAAAGTAAAATCATTTCAATTTGAGCCAATTTCGAGCTAATTTTAAGCTTGAGCCTAAATGAGCCGATCAATAAACAATTTCAAACCTTGATCAATTCAAGCTAAATTTCGAGCCCGATCAAGTTTGAATTAAATTAAACTAGAATTAGGATTAAATCAAACTTAAAATAAGGTCTAATTAAAAAATATACACTAATAGAATCAAAATTTAGAATTGAACTCTATAAGATTAGAGTACATAATAATCCACTTAAATAAATCTTAGAATATAACAAAATTATACTATAGTAAAGAAAATATTACTCATATTATATTTATTTATTTATTTCGAGCCTTATCGAGCTTTATTTTGATCGAGCTCATGATCAAGCTTGGCTTAAAATTATTTCAAGCCTATTTTTGAAGATCAAGCTCAGCTCCAACTCATTTTCCAGATGAGCTTGATCGAACCGGCTTCAGCTTGATTATTTTGACAGCCCTACTCAAACGCCCTTTCAAACAGGGTGTTACTTAGTGTGACAGTAAGGCTTTTATTAATAGATAAAAATGGAGTAAGCAGTTCATTTCTACTTCTTATGGTTTATATTCTTAAATATGCCAAAAGCCAAACAATATGATGTACAAGTTCATGTTGAGAAAAGTTAGCATGAAAAGAACACAAGATATACAACAAAAGATGAGATTATAGGAAGAGAAAGCCTTCCCTTTTGCACTAATGAATTAAGATACTTATATATGAGAAAATTGTTAACAACATCTAGACATGATATCAAAGCAATCATATTATCCAAATAACTTACACTCACCAAATGCCAGCCTCTTCCTAAATGTTGTCTTCATATTTTTGTACTTTTCAGCCATTGAAGATATACTCGCAATGCTCTCTTGTTGTGTAGCATCCAGTGCACCAATAACTTGCAAATAATTGCTGCAGGAAGAACTACAACTGGTTCCATTTTGCCGACAGCCACTGACCAGATAAGGCCTGTTCTCCACAAATAAACGTTTTACAGATGCAGCAACAAGATCCTGGGGTTGTTTCTGACCCCTTCTTCCAGCAAAATTATAAGGCTCTGTCACACAAAACACAAGTGATAAGGATCTAAGAGTAATGGTAGGGCACAGAAAAGGTATAAACAAAGTCTAGAAGATTTAACATATGAACATAGTGAGAAAGAAAAGGTGCATCTTAAGAAATGGACATTGAGTTTCATAACAAAGGTCTTCCTTCTCTGAGATCACCATCAGAAAGTGGTAAAATTACTCTAATCAACATTGAAAGAAATAAACAAAAATATAATTTGCCCTAAGATGGCTTTGGTTTACACCTTAAAAATATTAAGTACAGAGATGAGGCTCGATTATATGAATACTTATTAAGAGTACATATGTACTGAACAATCAAACATAGGTACCAGTTCTTGCACAGCCAGATGGGTTCACAGAATTTATACAACTAGAACCAATGTGAGTAGATACTGTAAGGTTCTCCTCAGCAGATGGGCGTTCATTTGATGGCTGCCTATGTTTCTTGCAGAAAGAGAGAAGGCGGATACATTGGTCATCATCCTCATCAAGTGACATAAGATGGATTTTGTCCTCATCTTCAAGCTAGAAAATCAAACAGAAAAGCATGGCAAGAATTAAATGCAATTAAATAGGCATTTATCATGGATAACAAAAGCACTGACAAAGAACATTAAAGGCTGAAATCCCAAAGAGTACCTCAACACAAAGTCCAGCAGCACGAGCACAAAGAGGATGATATGCTACACGACACGTGTTATGAGAGCACTGTAAGATAAAATGATGTCACGGAATCCAATTACGCAATGACTATGATAGACGTGATTAAGTGTTAAATCCCTTGAAGGAGAGAAGTCATATGATTCACAAAAGTAGGTACGCAAATACAAAAGTAAGGCTCCAAAAAGTACCTGGATGCAAGCCCCATAAGAAACCCCACAAATGCTGCATAAAAGTTTCCACCGATCCTGCACATGTAATTTTACACATGGATCAGAATATACAGACTTTTATGTCCAAAGATAAAATAGTAAAATGTCAATTACAGGTGTGCCATTGTATAAGGCTCCTCCCACTGTGGGGTCTAGGTAGGTAAAGAGTACACAATGTTACTCACATTATTCTTAACCCTCTATAACTCTTACTCTTGACCACTTGAGTTAAGCCTTATTGTCATACTAAGTATCAAATGAGAATTCTCTAGAGAACCATAGCAAATCATAAAATATGTGAGAAATGAAAGAGTAAACCTTGTTAATTCTGCTTATGCCATCAATAGGTTCCATTTGTTTTACATCTATCAAGCATGTCTCTGCAAAGAATCTGATAAGATATGAAGCAAATGAAAAATATATCACCATTAGTGCTATTTTCTTACGAACCAGGAATCCACATGGCACAAGTCAGGTGAGCCCAGCGCCCGTCAGCCGTAGGTTTCATTGCACCACCTATGACAGTCGAAGTTTGTGGATTAGAAAGATGAACCATACCGTTTGTAGTGAAACAGAAATGGACAGGTAAGTACCAGTCACAGGACAAAGACAGCACCGTGGCGGTATAGTGGGTGCCCCAGGCCGACACAAGTTGCAGAGCCAGAGCACCCCATCCAAAGGTTCCAGTTCACCATAGCATCTAGCATGAACCTGAGAAAGAGATGTGAGATTGAATGACTTATCAGTGAATCAAAAATTGTAGTCAATGAGAATGTACTTACCATCATGCAACATTTATCGCACTGCAGGAACAGGTTGTCCTCATACTCCTGCAAGATCATAGACAAGATTTCAGTAAATAGAGTAAGAGAAAACAAGAGGTTCACAATCCAACAAAAACGCATGCAGGTTATAGTGAAACACGCAATCAACCTCTAAACTCTCAACAATTTTTGACTAACATATTAGTTTTTACCTCATCCATGTCACAAACACTGCATCTGTCAAGATCTTTCCAGTCAATACGAACAGCTCTATAACCGGCAGGAAGATTCCCACAATTTTTAAAGTACTTGGAACACATCCGAGAATTTGGCAATTCCTAACAGATAATTATTTGATTTCAAATTAGGCTGAAAAGTTTGAGATGTATATAGTATTGAACAAGGAAGATCAATAAGTAATCCTGTGTGAAACTCAACAATGTAAGAGGGAAAATAAAATCTCCTATGGAATGATTGAAGACAAAAAAAAATTCTCCATGACTTCAGTGCATCTGTTGATGTACTTATTTAGACAAATGTAGAAAACTCAGTGCTGTAGCTTTGACTTTTCATCATGTAAATTTTAAATGAGATTATTAAGTTCCAACCTCATAAGGATGCCAAATTGGCAACATGAAAAGCATATGAGACCTTATAGATATGATAATACAGATAATCTTCAGGAATATATCATATATGAACACTTCAAAATCAGATATGAAGTTTCAGCTAAAACTCTTGTTACTTGGTGAATGTGACATCCTTTTCCAACATTAAGACAATTTCCATATCTTATATACACCATGGTTTTTGCAGATAGAAATTCAGCACCAAGTTCAGGTATTGACCGACAGCCAATTCGCACACTATGCACCATGTCAACTTTGTTTTTGCTCTAGCTAAACCCCATCTTACCAAGAAAGTCATCTGATAATGATGATTATTCTTAGGAATCCATAACCAATAACTGACAGTGATAGGGAGTTTCTTTTTTATTCAACGAGCATTGCCACTAACTAGGAAATCAGTCTTTGTTTCAACTTCTGAACCAATGTCTTGCAAATTCCAAACACACTATTAGAAATAGGTCATCAAATAGCCAACCTCTTTTTAAGAAGTGAATGTTCCACAAAAAGAGAGAGAGAGAGAGAGAGAGAGAGAGAGAGTGTGTGTGTGTGTGTCTACTCATACAACTCTATATATATTTTTCTATATTTCATCTGTAATGAAAAATTATTAGCTAGCTTGGTGTTCTCCAAAAAGAGTCAACCCTATATAGAAGCCATTGTGAGATGGGCGTCAGTGTTTAAGTTATGCCAGTTAACTAAGGGTTCATCTGGTAGCACGGTAGTTATACACAATAATAAGCATGGAATAGGTTACCACTTAGCAAAAGGGGAAAGTAAAGCAATATTCCAGCCTGGGCAAGAATCTTAAGTTCAATATTCAGCAATGAAGTGTAACGCTCAATTGACTTGTCTAAATTTAGTTTTTTCTAGCTACTATAATAACAATTCTAATTCTCATAAACGATCAACAAAATTGAATGATAATACCAGGTACTTCGGGAGGCAACACCCATCATAACAATAACTTAATTTCAGCATGACATCTCACTCGCCTAACGAACTAAAGGGCACTGGTCTTAAAAAGTAATGATCCTCATTCATATCTTGAGAATGCAAATATCTTAAGGAAATTCAGGATGTATTTGACTATATTTTCATCTACTCAAATAACCAAAAAGAGAGTAAATGAGAGTTGTTGGAATGGTCTTAAGAATATAATGATATAATTATCAATGTTAGACATGTTGGCACATATAGACAACTTGTACTAATTTCTCTGAGATTGGGTATTAATGATATAATCATCAACTTCTCCTTCTCTTCTTCTCTCTCCCTCTTACTGTCGCAGTCCACCTCTCTCTCTCTCTCTCTCTCTCTCTCTGTTTTTCTCACTCTCTTTCCCTTGCGCACCTGTATCAGGCGGGATTGGCCAATCTGGCTGATACCTGGCTGAAACCAGTCTGGGATTTGGATTGGCTATGGCCAATCCCTATCCATTTCAGCCGATCCGACTTGGGATCGGCCGAAACTGGATTTCATGATTAACAAACTACCAACAATAGCAACTTGATAATATATATCATAAGCGTTGCAAATTGGAAAAAGGGCTATCAATGTTTTAAAAGTATGTCGTTGCATGTGCAGCCAAGATATTGCATATTACAAAAATGATAGTTATGCTGCTCACATGTGATCCATGTTAAGTTCATTCAAATATTATTTAGACTTTTGAATATGTGCAACTTCATTAGAATATGTAGTGAAGACTAAAGAGAGACCAATAGGCCATTAAAATATTAAGTTGAACAGGGAATACTAATTAATAATCTATTTCAGGACCAGACTTAGTGATATAGTATAGCATACTAATCTAACAAGATCATGCTCAACATTCAAGTAAGGATTTGAGAAACAATACCAATTTATCAGATAATAAATAACTTAAACAATAATTCAATGTTACAACTCCCAGCAGCTAGTAATCTGCATCTCACCTAACATGCTTATCTACTTATATGAGCATTTAACATAGATGTCTCTCTTATGTTCCACAAAAGAGCACTCTGAGGACGGTCAGGGAACTGCATAACAATTTGAGGGCAGTAACTTATGTGCAGAATGGTTAGATAACTAAGCATGCATTCATCAAGCGCAACTCCTGGCCTCTCACTATCTTCTCCACAGATAGACTTAGTCAGTAAGTTGTATATTAGTCAAGGTTTGTCGAATTGGCCAGATCCGATCCTAATCCAAGTCCGATCAGGATTGGCCAGGATAAGCCGAAAAAATATTTGACCGAAAGACAAGGAAATGTAATAGCTTGCACTTAAGTTAGTTTGAAAGTCAAACGAGGAACGTTAACTCATCTAATAGGCAAAAAAAAAGATAAATCAACTGCACAAAAAAAGAGTCAATGATTCATCAAGAATTAATGCATGACTATGAAAATATTGATGATGATAGCAATGATCATAGTAGGAAGGATGAGGAGAGACAGATGGGGAGGGCAATAAAAAAAAAGTAGAAATACACAAAGAGACATGAGAGGAAACGGTGATGGACCTAATGGTAACTTTCAAAAATCTAGATCAATTCACATGTAGAGAGAGAAAACATAGGGGCAATAGTTTAGGGACTCTTGGTGTTATGGATTTTACAGCAGAATGTAAAAATATTGAACTGATGAATACATATCTTCAAAAAAAGATCGTACACAGACTACTATCAATACAGCTCTCAAAAAGATAAAAAAAATGCATAGAATCTATTGGTTGTGCTATCTCTAAATTTTTCTTTTAAAATTATATTATTTTCAATGTAGCTAATATCTCTTATTATCACATCATGATAAATGTTATACAATCAGTAAGGCTTAGTGCTTTGACTCCTAGTTTAAAAAATATTATTATTAAATATCTTGACTTTTAAAAAGTATTAGAATAAATTTGCTTATACACTGATGTGTGATAGGTGGACTACACAAAACAGAAAAAATAGAATTAGTTTCCTGGTGTACTGGAGATAATATTTTTGAAGTTTGTGACTATTACTACTCATTTTAAAATACAAATTATAATTTTCAATTGATAGATAAGATAGCAAAAAAATTTAGCAAAAAAAGGATAGTCCAACTGGTTACTAACAACGGGGCAAATTATAAGACTGTTGGGTAATTAATTATAATAAAAAGATAACATTATATTGGACATCATCGCTGCACATTATCTTGATCTCATATTATAAGATATTGTTAAAGATCCTAAAAGTAACGGTCATACATGAAGGTCAAAAATTGGCACACTTCATATATAATCACAATTGAGTTCTTAAATTGCTTAGAGAGATGACTAATGATAGAGAGATTATTATACCCAGCCTCACTAGATTCGTCACTCATTTTCTAGCATTGAAAAGCATAATGCAATATAAAAATGAGATTATACGGGTATCTACATCACTAGAGTGGTCTACAAAAATTAAGAATATAAAACTCAAAAAATAAACTTTAGGTGAAGCTTTGAAAAACATTGCTCTTGAAAATACATTTTCACATTATACTAAAATTGCCACCAAAATATTTGAGCCTCTTGTCAAGATATTACGACTTGTAAATAGTGACAACATATCTAAAATGTGTTTCTTAAAGGAGGCTATGAACTTAGCAAAATAGTCAATAAAAATGCATTTGGGCAAAAGTTATAGGAAGTGATTGACTCTAGATGTAACAAACGACTACATAGAGATATACACGCTGCTAGTAAGCATTAGTTTATTAATTTGATTTTATTTAAATATTTTGAAATTTGAATACTTACAAATTTTAAATTATAAATTTTTACAAGATATTTTCTAAATCCAAAATTTCAATTCTCTACAAATATCAATAATGATATTGAAATCTAGTTGGGAGTTAGAAAAATAAATAGAAAACTGGAGCCTGATATAGAGTAGTGACTTATTATTCAATTGAATAATTTTATTATTATTTGTTTCAAGTTTTAATCTATTTAATTTCTTATAAAATGTATTCAATAAAATATTTTAAATAGAGAAATATAGATTGAGAGTTGGCCAATTCAGTATTGCTAAATTTGCTCCAGTTATATTTCATAAAAGTCCAGCTGAATGGTGGTCTACTTATGGATGAGAGGAGGCACCAAATTTAATACCTATAGCAAAGATCTTAAATCAAACTATGTTTCATCACAGTGTCAAAAGAAATTAGACTACCTTTTCCTTGATCCACACCAAAATACGTAATAAATTGACAATGAAAAAATTAGCAAAATTAGTGTTTTGTTAAAGGAGAGAAATTTAAAAAGACAAAAAATAATCAGCTGATTGATTTAAATCATGTTTTTGATGAAAAAGACCCCTTAACTCCATGGATCAAAGTAGTGAAAAATATATTATTAGATGATAGAGATAGCCCATAATTAGATGAGGCATCAGGGGGCACCATTAGAGTAGAGGATGGTACAAATTGTTCGACAGCAATAGATAGTATAGCTACCAGTATCAACGATAATCCCAATGATCATAAAGATACACCTAGTGGTGAGATCATGCCTTCTACATTTGCTGAGAAAAAGTCAAAAAGGCATATAGATTGAAGACAGAAAAACTAAGGATGTACATATACATTAACAACGTCGTTATTAAAATGTTGCTTCTTATGACTATGGTTTGTTAAGTATTCATTGTTTGAAACCATCACATAATCCATGTACTAGATATTATCCTTCTTAGTATCCTTAGTATCCTCAGACACAAAATCCACATATTGATTATTATCCCCCTCAGAGATAATAAGATTTATTTGATATGAATAATATGATGCAATCACTATTTGGAGCACCAGGCCTTAGGCATCATTATTTACAAACTTATGGTGATTATGATGAAGAAGACCACAGGGATTTACGAGAGTCAGCTCTATATTCATCGAAATTTTAACTTTTGAGTAAGTACTTTTGTTTAATTTTTAGGGCTCATATAAGAATAATTATTATTTTCTTATATTTGTCGAGTTTTTTAAATTTTAAAAAATTTCTATATTTTTAAATAATATTTAGAATTTTATGTAATTAAAAAAAATCCAATTCGATCGATCGATATGACCGATCCGATTTGCTCGACCAATACGACCGATACGTATCATTTTTCGAAAAACCGATCTCGATCTCGATTTTTTGAACATTGATATTAGCTATTAACCAATCTATCAAAAGAAATACAACACACATGTTGGAGAAATCATGTCAATGTTGCTCCCTCTTGTTGTTTACCACACTAAAATCAAGAGTAACATTTTAGAAACTAATGTTGCAGATAAGGAAACTGTATTTCTTTCTAGATCAAAGATGAAGTGATGGTAGATATCAAGGCTGAACTAATAAAAGAGATGAATAGTTTGTGCATAATGCATTCAAAAGCTATGTATTAGACAAGATTGATGTCAATTATCAACAGACTCTCAAGTTACTTCTCTAGGGATTCTTAACTAGAGAGTGTGCATTATTGAATACAAAAATGCTGATCATTCTTGAGGAAATGTTTAACTTCTTACCTGAATAAGTTGGCAGATTTGTGGATTTGAAAAGCCAAACATGTAAGAACCAGACCTTTGAGCATTCACTTCATGAACACCATTACACTGACTTTTCCTTATTCTGCTGTAAATCTCCTTCCAACAAGCACTTGGAGTAGATCCATCAATCTGATAAATGGAAAGATACATGGGAGAGAAAAGTACATTAAAAAAGTGAATTAGTTGCAATACTTGTATTCATGAAATGATACAGAGAACTTTTAGTACATCTAACATACCAGTTCACCATTTCATGGTAAGGAATTATCAACCTTATATTTTTAAAGCATTTTTCCCAAGATGATCTTTTACAGGATATTCCATGGTTTAAATATGTTAGCAAACTAATTACAAAACTGCAAGGAAACAAGTAAACTAAAGAGCCAATCGGAGAACTGTAATATCATTTAAAGATGAATAGATCGCAATTTCATCAATCAATACCAGTCTAAAATCAAGAAGTCAAAAATGAAACCCGCCAACCATGCCCAGGATATATTGAAGCTCAGTTGATAGAAACAATATAAAAATTAATAAACGCCAACTTTGACAGAAATCCTGCAAATTATGATTTTATGGGAATACAAATAAAGATTCTCTTATGACATTAAACAGAAGTAACAAGAATAATGTATCACAGTTGTTGCCACTATTCTGAAAAAATGTCGGTAGCAGTAATGGAACAAACCGACAGAAGACAAAAAGTTGTCAAGCCATAAGATCAAAACAGGAAAACAAGAGAGCTACTGGATAGCATCGCTGCTTGGAAGTGTACCCGCAGCAATCTTTCAAAACTCAAGAGATTATTTGATTAACAGAATAAGAATTAAACCAAAAAAGGAGAAAGATAATTAGTTTCATCAATCTCTAAAGGAGTGAAATCTCCAAAGGGCAAAGTTATGATCACAGTATTGTTCATGTCACAGACTCACAGTACAGTAAATAGTAACCAATATAAAAAGGATGAAAGAGTCCAAGTGGCACACTGACTCAAGGTGCATTGGCAAATCATGATCGTTCCCAAAAATCATGAGATTTCAGCAAAAAACTGCCAATCCAACTGTTCTAAATGAAAATGCAGATTTGGCAAACATATTGCCAGATGCCTGCTACAACAGTATCTGCAATCAATTCATATCAAACTAAACTGCCTTCCATTTCTAATAATCAAATAGATTCACGTGCTGAAGTACATCATTAGTGCACTCAAAGAATCTTGATTGTTATTGAGTACTTATAGAGCACCCAGCTGTATGCAATGAAGCTCAATTGCTATGGCAGACATAGTTGATTCCATATTTGAAACAAAAAAGGCAGTAGGCTTGTATACATTTGAACCTGAACTCATAAGGAAAATTAAAGAGGACAAAAGACCTGCTGATTTTGGTAAAAGCTGGAGAACATATCAAATTTCAGCAGAGAGAAGGGGGAAGTACAACAGAATGCAGAAGAAGATAAAACTAGTAGTCTGTGACTTTGTTCAATAATTAACTCCTAGGTTACAGGAAAATTGTTCACTTATAAGCAAAATGAACTATCTCAATGTGCAGTCTGGGCCCACATAGAAGAAAGATGGGAACAGAAAGCAGGACAACAGTTCAGACTTGCAGTTATTGGTATGATACTGCAAAGAGTAATCGACCTCATAGATCAGTTAAAGTCGAACTGCAATTCATAAAATGACTAGTGCATTTCATTATAAGGCAGTTAATGAAACTTTCGATAATAATGTCAATCAATTAAAAGTGGCATGATTTGACTTGACTCTCTTAAGAAACACAGACCAGTTTAGTGGAGTTATGAATATTATTACCTGCTCTCCATCTTCTGATGTTACTCTAAACAAAGGCCGAGTTTTTAATCTGGGATTCCTTAGAACTTCCATTTTATATGATGTTAAAAGACTTGGATCTGCACTAAAAGAATGATAAATTAATAACAGTTGCCTGAACGATCTAAGGAAGTTATAATACATATACAGAGGGCATATATATAGATTACATAGATATATAAATTTAGAAAGAGAAAGAGAGGGAGAGGAAAAAGAATGGTAAAATCTTACATGACAGGCGGTCTAATCTATATTGTATAAGTTAATTCTTGGGTAACAAACCATTACCTTTTACTGAAGTAAAATTCCTGAAAGCAGTATACCCTTCAGGCCATATGTGCTTTTTGTTGTGGAAATTATCCGAATCATATATAATCCTTCCTGGAAAGTATCATAACAAAATTTTATCAATACAATAAGAAAATCATTTATACTTTATTTGATCTGCAAAAAGAAAGAGCTGTGAAAGAAAATAAACTCTATCCAAGTCTCTCATCTAGAAATGAGTATTTCTTGTTTCAAATGTTGAAAATCACCTAAATTAGTTACACGAAGACTTCCTATCTCAATTGGAGATATTTTGGAACATTCAGCTGAAATTTGCATTAATTCTTCTTCTGACAGATCATCACAAGAATCTACTCCATCCTCTCTAGAATTAACACTACATTCATCAGAAATGATAGTTTTCTGTAGCAGCAGCATGCTCTTTGGAAGCTGTTGTGTGCTGAGATACCTGTAATAATAATGTTCCTAACAGTAAGAACTTAAGAAGATCATGCCGTATATTACAGTATTACAAAAGGAGAACATCTAAGTAAGTTTGTCTAAATAGTATTATAAAATTAAAAAAAATAAAAAGAAAATCATGTCGAAAGCAAAAGTCAACCATGGATTCAAAAGATTGATGATTATGCAACTTTAGGATGCACTTGCTAGGAACTAAAGTGAGAGACCATATGACAAATTCCCGATAAATCAAAAGATTCAAGACTAAAGCCAGCAAATAATAAAGTTATCATGCAAAGATAAGTAAAAAATCCAAATTTTCTGCAATGCAAATAAAGAATACATTATTGATCTTAACCTAGAATAACCACGAAAGTTGACCCTCCCAATAGAGAGCAAAATGATTACACACATTTAGGGGCCGTTTAGTTGTGGAATAAACAACATATGGAATCAGAATAAAATAAGAACTTATTCTAGAATAAAAGAAATTTTTATTTAAATTCCAATTTGGTGTTTTTCACAAAAAGAGAGATAAGTGCTGGAATAAAAATATGGGGTAAGATAGTGTTTGGTTGTGATGATTAAATTTAAGGGATAAAAATGTTCTGTGAAAGTCAGCAGGATTTGTTTTTGGTTTTCTTCTATCTCCTTCACTTCCTGATATTCTTTTCACATAAGAACTTTCCAAAATCCGAATTGTTATTTGCTGAATTTACTGAATTATTTAATTTGCTGAAATTGCAATAAAATATTTGCTGAATTATTTAATTTACTAAAATTGAGATTAAATATTTGCTGAATTATTTAATTTACTAAAATTGAGATTAAATATTTGATAAATTATTTAATTTACTGGATTTGAGATTAAATATTTGCTAAACTATTTAATTTTCTGAATTTGAGATTAAAAATTTGCTGAATTATATTTTTAATTTAATCTCTGTTTAGGTGTTTATATTAAAATTAAAACCTCTAAGAGAAAGTTACAAGATACTGACATTGGTTGACAACATTGCATCCCTCTTTATACAAAAAGCGTATCAAATGTAATTGGTGTAGAAAGAAAATAAGTGGCAGTGTCAGTGTCAACCGTCTAAAAGAATATTTAGCAAATATTTAGCAAAAAGCGTATCAAATGTAATTGGTATAGAAAGAAAATAAGTGGCAGTGTCAATGTCAACCGTCTAAAAGAATATTTAACTAAAAGACAAGAAAATGTAACAGCTTGCACTCAAATTAGTTTGGTCAAAAGAAAAATATTGACCCATCTAATAGGAAAAAAGAAAAATAAATAAACTACATAAAGAAGAGAATCAATGATTCGTCGACAATTGATGCTTGACTATGAAAACATTGATGTTGATATCGATGTGTAGAGTGAAGAGAATGATGAGGAAAGACAAATAAAAAGGACAATAAAAGAAAGCAGAAATACACAACTTGAGGAGATAAGAAGAAGCAATGATGGTAGCTTTCAAAGATCCAAATCAATTCATATGCAACGAAAAAGAAAATATAGAAGCAGTAGTTCTAGGACTCCTGATGTTACAGGCTTTATAGTAAAGTCTGAAAATATTGTACCGATGAATATGTATGTTTAAAAAAAAGGTCATACACATACTACTATCAAAACAGCTCTCAAAGAATGAAAAATACAAAGAAACATATTGATAGAATATCTCTAAATTTTTCTTCTACAACCATATTTATTTGAATGTAATTAATAGTTATTATCACACAATGGTGGATGCTATATAATCAGTAGGATTTGTTGGTCCGCCTCCTAGTTCAAAAGATATTGCTACTAAATATCTTAAGTCAGAGGTCGATGAGTTTCACACTTATATTGAGACATTTATAAAGCATTGCGATGAATTTAATTGCACACTGATATGTGATGGGTGGACTACACAGAACATAAGAAATATAATTACTTTCTTGGTGTACTTAGGCATGAGGATAATATTTTTAAAGTATATAGATGCTACTGCTCATTTTAAAATTGCAAATTATTTTTCAATTGATAGATAAGATAGATAAAAGAAATTGGTGAAAAAATATAGTCTAAGTTGTTACTAATAATAGAGCAAATTATAAGACTGCTGGACAATTACTTATGATAAAAAATAATATTTATATTGGACGTCATATGCTGCTCACTGTCTTGGTCTCATATAGAAGATATTATCAAAGATCTTGAAATTAACAGTCATATATGAAAATTAGAAGTTGACAAACTTCATAAATAATCATGGTTGGATTTTTAATTTACTTAGGCAAATAACTGGTTGTAAAGAGATTATTAAACCCGGCCTCACTAGATTTATAACTTATTTTCTAGCATTGAAGAGCATAATGCGATATAAAGATAAGTTTATATGGGTACCTACATCACAAGAGTGGTCTACAAAAATTAAAAATATAAAACCTAAATATCAAAATCTAGGTGAAGTTTTAAAAAATATAGCTCCTAGAAATACATTTTAACATAATATTACAATTGCCACCGCAGTATATATGAGCTTCTTGTCAATGTATTATAACTTGTAGACAGTGACAACAAGTCTGAGATGGATTTCCTATACAAGGCTATAGACAGCAAAAGAGTCAATAAAAACACATTTGGATAAAAGTTATAAAAAGTTGTGAAAGTGAATTGACTCTAAATGGAACAAACAACTACATATAAACATATACACACTGCTGGTAAGCATTAGTTTATTAATTTGGTTTTATTTAAATATTTTAAAGTTTGAATGTTCATAAATTTTAAATTATAAATTTTTACATAATATTTTCTTAATCCAAAATTTCAATTCTCTACAAATGTTAATAATGATACTGAAGTCTTATTGATGAATAAATAGATAAATGAGTTATTATTCAATTGAATAATTTTATTATCATTTGTTTCAAGTTTCAATATAATCAATTTCTTATAAAATGTATTCAATAATATATTTCAAATAGAGAAATATAGATTGAAAGTTGCCATATTCAGTACTGATAAAGTTGCTACAGCTATATTTTATAACAATCCAACTGAATAATAGTCCATTTATGGATGGGAGACACCAAATTTGACACCAATAGCAAAGAAAATTTTAAGTCAAACTGTTTTTTCATCACAGTGCAAAAAAAAGTTAGATTACCATCTCATTGATCCACACCAAAACACATAATCGATTAACAATGGAGAGATTAAAGATATTAGTGGTTTACAATTACAATATGAGAGAGAAATAATGTAACTTTACAACAAAATATCAAGTATCAAGCAATTGATAGATGTGTCACAAAAACTAATGAAAATAGATGTATCAAAATTTCAAGATTATGATGAAAGTAACAATAACAGTCCGGGTGTTCCAATTAAATCGGGTGGTTACATAATGGCATAGCTTTTCTCAAAGTTCCTAGTCAAATCATCAATCTTAGGCTCTTAACCACTCTATTCTATTCTTCTAGTGACACCAATCATCAATCTCCAAGTTCTCACCTCAACTATATTTATTTTACGAATATATTGTTTTTCTAATAGCCCTATGAACAGATAAAGCACTATGAAGCACTATAAGCCTTGTAGTTGTGGTGTAATAGCCATACTTTACTTAAGAGACATTCATTGTCTAACATTGAAAACACATCGGCTAATTATTGAAGTCAATTGAACACACAGAAAAATTACATTAAACAATTCAACAACCAAAAGGCATGAAAGTAGAAGGAGCCTAGGAGCCTACACAAAAGCTACCTTAAAGAGTTTGATCTAGATTTCTTAATATAGAATCTAAAATTAAGAGAACAATGTTGGAAAATGATAAAAATATGAGGAACTATGACAAAGACAGCTCCCACAAAGATGACTTAGTGAGAAGAACTCCAGAAACACCTCTTGCTAAGAAGCTCACCTAAAAGACAGCTTCGTGAGAAGCCCTCCAAATCTTATAAACTAGGTCAACCCCAACTAATAGGAGAAAATAGGTTATCTATGATTATGGCAGGAAGAAACAATAAGGGAAACTAAAATCACAATCAAGTAAACACTAATCACTAAATGCTCCGTTACAATTTGAAAGGAAACTCCTGGTATTAAAAGTTTGAAACTTGGATAAGAGAGGGGGGTGTTAAAGAGGAGAGAGGGAGAGGAAAGAAGTAACAGAGAAAAAAACTTTACAAAAAGTGATAGTACATCTACTAGTACTAGTCATAATCCTAACAATACACATAGTGGTGAGATCATCAAAATCTATATTTGCTGAGGAAAGTCAAGGAGACATAAAGATTGAAGATAGAAAAACTAAAAATGTACAAAATATGAACCCCCCATCAAAACTTGGAAATGGACTGAAATGAAATGTTTCATTTTCTTGGGGGGTTGAAACCAAAGCCAAAACAAAACCTTTGAACCTTGGGACAAAAAGAAAAATCAAATATGCACAAATCAACTAAAGCCCAACGTAATACGATATTCACATTATACTGAAGAAACTAAATGACAACGAGCAAATATACCACAATCTAACAAAGTTCACTATAGGAAGAGGTGAAACACAAGAGTTACACTTTACATGAATTTGTGATAATACATGACAGAGCACCATGTTGTATGGTATAATGGCTTCAATCATACAAAGAACCACCATTATCACCATATGCACTCACCTCAAAAAAAAGCATGAATATGCTTGCAACAAAAGCACAAAAAACCAACACAAACAAAGATTATAAGTAAGACGTAAGACCACCATATATTGTTAGGGGTGAAAACAGGTTAGATTAACTCCAACCCGCTACCCGACACGATCAGAATCGAATTCAAGTAAAAAAATTTCTACTAAATTGAGTGCAAATTTGGATACAGATAAGATTTTGAAAAAAAATGCGGATACGGATTTGGATAAATTTTTTCTAAAACTCAGATATGGATATGAATACAAGTCGGCTAATTTTTCAAATACAAATACGAATACAAATATTCATTTACTGCATATTTTTTAATAATTTATAGTGTTTAATTTGCTTATTTAAATGGTGAATACTGAAATTGTCACTAATGATGTGTTATATACTATTTGTAGAGTTTGATTTTGCTAATTTTATATGTATTTGACACGTAAGAAAAAATTAACTCAGTATTTTGTGTTAATTATGTCTAAAAAATGTCATAATTTGGTTAAGATTTGATTGTTTATCCGAAAATTATCCATATTCAAACTAAAAATATGGATCCAGATGTGAGTTGAGCATTGTTTGATTCGTATCCAATCCGTTTTCATAGTAATAGGAACAATATCATATATGTTAAAGAAAACTGAACAAAAAGCAAGCTTGACTACTGTTCAGAAGGGAGCATGTAGCAATGAGCAGAGATGCAAGAGAAAATCATGGTCACATACATCAAAACAAAGTAATTTAAGAGCATCAGCTTGCAGGAATGAAGGATAAATCATCAATCATTATATTGTTAAGAAAGTACTATTGTTCTGGATGACATACATTTTTGCTTCTTCTAAGCTTCGGTAAAACCGTGCTTGCTTGCACTTCAGATGCAAAGAGGAAAGCAAACCATTGAGAAATGGAACAGCCTGTTTTAACCTAATCCTGCAAGACCAGTTACTTTTAGATTACAGAAGACACATATATTTCATTACCTAAAAAATAGAAGTTAGTTCACAATAAGCTAGAATTTATCTCTAGACCACAAATTTCATCCATTAATTCTAATAATGGAATTTATAAGATCAAACTACATCCTATATGAACCAAACAAAGGCTTAAGTTACTTTAACTCAATCCTAGTGTATCTCTCATAAAAGCACTGAACCTTGCAAAATCATGTGTTCCGAAAAATTGTACAAGAACTGATTGATCTACCCGAACTGACTTCAAACCCCTCCTGGTACCAATAACTGATTCATCAACAACTACTGCTGGCCACATTGCATGCCCTGTTGAAAATAACACCAGAAAAATAAAATAGTTGTTGAGCAAGTAAAATTTCTAGTGCCAAACAATATACTAAATAAAGTACATGAAAATGTTAGAAGCTAAATTTACATGTTACACATCTTTTTCAATTCATCATATAGAATGATTTGAAGTTTTTAAAATACAAAGATCTTATATAGATTCCTGAGGGAAAACTCCATGTAAAGGCGACGTCTGCAAGGTAGGATGCCCAATGTAACGTAATTGCTGAGAGAATTCCAAGTCAGAAACTTTTAATTTAGAAACTGCTAACAGTTACCTCCACCAATCCAAGCTTGCTGTGATATCTTTCAACTGTTGGTTCCAAACCCAGATAAAGGAGAAGGGATGTGTTAGGTGGCTTGGTAGCCAATGCAAAACTTTTGACAGGAAACTATGAACATGGATTCTCAACCCTTCCTCTAAAAAGAGGTGAATAGAGGAAAAGGATCATTGAGCTGACCTAGTAAAGGCTTGATTGCCGTTATTGCTGCTTGTTAGTCAACAATCACATTGAAACTTGTCATTTACAGGTAACTTCTATTCATGATATGGATATAAATCTGATATTCTTTCCTGATCAAGATCCAAATAAGTAATACAAAAGGCTTACGGCCATGTTGATCATATCATGAAATCAAAAACATGAATCCCAAAATTATGTCAAAAATGACAATGTCAACCCATGGCAATGAACTAGGATTAAGTTTGCAATTTGGTTGTTGGGAAGTTTTCAAACGAGTCAACAAAAAAAGTCAATATTCATATTTAAAAATCATCTATTATAAGCAAATCAAGAGTAAAAGATCGGACGTAGAGAGCCATAATTTTAATTTTAAACATCAGTCATAAGGAGAGCCACTAGAAAAACTTCCATAGGGTGGTTTATGCAATATCATATGTTCAATCCCCTAAAAAAATATGAAAATATGATTGGTTTCGAGATATTAAACTTTGCATGGTCATAATATGTCAATATATTACAACACCCAAAATTCTGTATGCTTCAGTAGTGTATCATGGATAATGTCCTGAAACCAATGGTACTACAAATTTAATACCATAAATTATGGCATGACAATCTAACACTAGAAAAGTAACAAGTGTTGGCATAAGAATCCCATCCAATCATGGATGAAACATGAAACATTATGCACCTACATGCTAATCTCTGACTAGGTTTAATAATTTACAAATCATCTGTACCAAAAAGAATATTTAGAAGATCAGATTATTTTAGTCATAGTGATAGTCAGACTATGCACCAAATTTCTGTCACTGTATTCTGAATATCAGTATCAAGGGAAAAAAAGATATCAGCTTACCACAAAATAGGTAAGTCATCTTCACTTTTAAAGTCATTTGAACATAAAATTTACCTAAAATGACAAAACAATATTCTCTAGACATCAGCTTTGACAACAGTAAAAGACGTTTATTTGATCTGCTAAGTCATTTCTAAGATATAAAGAAGAGTTCTCATATGCAGCATACTAGTAGAATTCAATTTATGCTAAAGAAATGCATGAAGGCACAAAAGATAAACCCAAGAACCCAATCAGTACTCTCCCAATCTTGGTTAGATTAGGAAGCCAACCTGTAAGTTTCGCCCATACAAGATCCCCAGGGTCAAGATCTTGGCAATCATGAAAACTGACAGCCAGTGCCAGCAATTCGTTGTATCCTTTCTTCTCCACATTGGGAACACCACATTTCAAGTTCAATTTTCGCAATTCATCATAAGAAATATGAAATTTTATCCTCTCATCTACAAGAGTCAGAAATTCCATATCACCGTCATCATATTGTACCTGCAATATTGACACCAACTTTTTGGTGACCAACCTTAGGAAGGGGAAATAGTCCATATTAAAAATGGCTTGGAAAGAAGACTATGTAAAATATATTTGCAACGTTCTTGAGCCAAATCGGTCTGACAAAGAAAGCATCTGAATTATGTGTGCACAAGGGAACTCATAATGCATCATTACTACAACAAATGACATACTTGCACTTCTCATAAAAATTTAGCATAATTACATGTCAAGATTCACCTATAGAATTGCAAACGATTGACTCAACACATAAGTTGTGAAAGCTGTTTCAGGCCTCAAATAGAAAAGTAGAATCCAGTCTGTTGGAAACTATGCTGAAGAAATCGGCATATATTTAGAGCTTTTAAAAGGTTCATGAGAAGCCATACGCAGTGCTGTTTGCTGGCTGAATTGTACTGAGTCACCGAACCCTTATACCAGTCGTCATCCATTGGCCAGAAAACCTGCAGTTCAACACCGTTATTTTAGGTTCAGAAGCCGTGCGATCCCAAAAAGAAGACCTTCAGAGGATCCCCACTTACCTTGCATGCCAAGCGAATGAAAGCCTGAGGATCTGCACCTTCAATTTCCAATCTACAACAGATTGAACCAAAAAACCAAAAAGAATCATTTTTTTTTCCAATTTTGACCTACAGCAACCGATATTTTTTTCCATACAGCAAAGAAGCAACAAAGAATACTTACTCAACCCATCTATTCCCAACCCATGAAGAATCCTTAGCCGCACCACGTTCTCTCCTCTTCACCCCCGCAAAATTTATCTTTTTAACTCCTTCCAATCCTCTCAGTCTCGACCTGCCAATGCCGTTCTCAGCTCCCAATCCGTTGCCCAACCTTAGCAACTCATACTTCATAACATTCTTTTTCCTCATACCCTTACCATCCTGACCACCATCTCCATCCCAACTTTGCCGCGGAGGCTCTTCTAACCGCACCTTCTTCTTCCTCCTGCGGTAAACTAAGATGGGTTTCGCAGCATTGTCCATGCGGGGCTCCAAACGGCCAGAATCATAACAATCGAACGATCTCTTCTTGCATTCACCTTCCTTATCACCATCGTCGCCATCATCGCAATCCCCTTGGTCGGCAGTGATCATCCGAGCTTTAACCATTACCTTAGAGTAGGGGGCGGTGGAGGAGTAGACACGACCGAGGGGGAGGTAACGCACAGGGTGGTCGACCTCCTCCTCCTCGTGGACGAACCCCTCCATGGCGAGCGCCATAGTAGCGATCGAAGGAGAGAGAGATCTCTAGGGTTTTGATCGAAAAGGTAACCTAGGGTTTCGAGGAGCGGAAAAATTTTTGAGAAAGGGGACAAAATTTTGCCCTTTTTCCCGCCGGAGGGGGGATTCTTTTAACCCCTCTTCCCTTGGCCCTAGTTCCCTTCATCAAATGAGAATTAAAGCTTATTCCTCCTGGTACAGTAAGCTAGTAACTAATAAATAAATCTAAACTAAACAATATCTTAGCTATAAGAATAAGCTTTTTTAGAGAAAATAAAGACACATTGCAGTAATAGGGTGTTATAAACTGACACTGCTAACCTAACATAAAATTATAAGCCCACGCTGCTAGAAAAATGTGCAGCTTAATATATTTTTTTATAGAATTACTAATTCAACAAAAAAAGATTGAATCTCAATTATAGGTAAAATGACTATATTTAGAAAAAGAGATAGATGAGAGAGAAAAACTAAATTGTGGCTAAGTGACTAAGATGATAGGTATTTAAGAGAAAAGATAGTAAGAGAAGAGATAATCTCTATTGTAGCTGAGATGTAATTAAATATTGTCTAGTTTAGAGGTAAAATAATAACTATGAGCTATTATTAAATTAGTTTTTAAAATTAGAAAGTATAAATTAGAATAAGGAAATTGTTTAATTGCTATATTATAATAAGGAGACTTATTTTAAAATAAGCTTATTCCTATTTTACAAAAGTGAATAGGGGTTTAAAAAAGGTCAAAAAAAAGAGTAAATTATTCACTTCAGCAAAGTGACTAATTTTTCAGATAAAGTCAAAAGAGAAAGTAAAGTTATTTCTGTAGCTAAAGAAGTTAATTCTTTATTTTATTTTTCGTAACTGAACATTAAAAATAGAGTTCTTAAAAATAAATACTTTCTTCCCCTATTTTCTAGCAGCAACACACCTCGTCAAATTATCTTCATTGTTTTCCATCAAAATTATTCATCCTATATAAACAAAGAATTATACAAGTCATTGAGGTAGATTGATCGAGTCTATTTATATTTTAATTATTTAATAATTTAAGCTTTTTAGGTAAGTTTAGTTTAATCATGTGAGCTATTAAGGCAAGTCGAAATAAATTATGATAGTCATTAAGGCAAGTCTAGTTAAGTCAAGAAAGTTTTTAAGGCAAGTCCAACTAAGTCATGTAAGCCTTTTAAGGCAATTCTAATTCGAGTTATGTGAGCCTTTAGAGCTAGTTCTAATGGGACTCGTTATAACCTACCTCTATATATAGAGGGGTTGGGCTCCTTGTGAAGCATCTAAGTATTGAGGAATTAATTGAGTTTAGCTAATTTTTATTATCGTATTTACCGTTTTATCGTACATATTAGATCGTCTTTATTTTTCTAGGAGTAGATCATAGCCGTAGAACATTCAAAACTTCCAAACCCTAGCCACCACCTTCCTCCAGCAACCACCCTACTCTACGGCCGTCCACCACCACCCTTGGCCATCCCTTATCCTCCGACGACTGCCGCAACGTCGGATATTTACCATTTTGGCTTATTATGATCTATCTCCACTGTTTTATTTTTAACTTTTCATCCCGACCTCCGATTTAGGTAAAACTAGAGCCATTAGAACCATAACTCACGACGCGTATGACAAGATGAGTGGGGTCGCCACAGACTGATACACCCTTGGGCTCACATAATCTATCAAAAAATAAATTATGATATCATCAAGTTAAACTTATTAATATATTCATATCTAAATCTAAATCAATCATACTAGACAACTACATAATCTGGCAGGGGCCACACAAGTCATAATAAATCATCATGATATAACTAAAACCACTAATACACAAGTATAATATAATCTGATATATATTATATAATTTATCATCTAATACAATGGAGTACAAATATCAAATAATAGTACAACTTAGTATTTAGATAAACTATCTTTTATACCGTCTTATGTCTATATATCTTCTTAGGATATTCTAAGTCGTTATCATGTACCACATATCTAAGGGGGTTAGAAAAGAAATAAAAAGAGTCATGAGCTAAAAGCTCAGTAAATAGACCTTACCTCGAATCAGTGACGCCAAATAAAAAGTAAATCATATACTGAATAATATGAAATAGAAAGGAGCATCATATTATGAATGAGTATATGAATGTATCCTCAATAATATATAAATAAAATTATGTATCATAACTCTCGTAAATATGCTACATATGATACATGCTGATGATGTGATTTGGATCACACTAAGTTATTTCATACATGGATATAACCTATGTGTAACGCCTCCGCCTGGCACGGGCACGTGCATGCACACACGCCCGCACGGCACGCGCACGCGACAGATCGGGCGGGGCCCATCACGCATAGATACACGCATGTGCACATACAATCATGACATCATCAAATAACACCTGCTAACATATCCATGATCACATAATCTATCGCCAAATAAATCATACTATCAACCAAATAAATCTGTTAACATATGAATATCCACGTCCATAATAATATACACTAGACTACTATATAATTTGGTAGGACCCACACAGGCCATAACAAACCATCAAGATACAACTAAACAGCTGATACACGATTGCTATAAAATCTGATATATACTACACAAATCATCATCTGATATAATAAGGTACAAATATAACAAACAACGATACAACTCAATGTCTGGTTAAACTATCTTCTATATCGTCTCGCATCAATAGCTCACCTCATCATCACTCTAAAATATCTTCTCAAGATATCTCAGGTCGCTATCACGTACCACAAATCTGAGGGGTTAGAAAATAAATAAAGAGAGTCATGAGCAAAAGGCTCAGTGAATAGACTTTACCCCGAATCAATGATGTCAAATAGAGAGTAAATCAAGTATTGGATAATATGGACCAGAAAGAGTATCATGTCATGAATGAATAAATAAATGTGTCCTCAATAATACATAAATTAAATATAGATAACATGTCATAACTGATAAGAATACATAATCCTCGACAATGAATAAACAGGTCACCACGTCATATGATCATCATAACTCTCTCTCAAATATGATATATGATACATGCCGACCATGATAATGCTATGATATCAAATGCAATCATATGTGATGTATATTGACCACTCAATAATCAGGTATGTTAGATAATAATGAAATCATATGCATTTCTCAACATCACGATCATCACTGACATCTCGGTATAATATCATCATACTATACCACTCTGCATAGTCAATACCCGGTACTCAGTCTCAACATCATGTCCAAAGGTTCAGAGCATACTCTGCCACTCGCGAGAGTATCTCTAATATAACCATACCCTGCCACCCGCTAGGGTATCAACATCCATCCATCGTGAGGATAACTCGCCACGTATGCCCTAGCAAACGGCATGTGTCCGAATGTCTGCAGCGCACACAAACTAACGACCTTAGATGTAAGGCCAACAGGATCACTACTATGTCGAGCAATCAATCATCTCTAGGCATGCCTTAACCCTCGCGTCCACTCGGGTATCCTCACGCTTTCTATCAATTATCCTATCAATCACATTTCATGCTTTCCTTCTAAATGACAGATCAGATGCATATATCCAGTACGATAACAAGTCAATGAATAACAGGAATTTAGGTAGCATAGGAATCAAGAGAAAATGATGCAATATAATCTCCAACTGTATTGTCAACACATGTATACTCATGCTAATCTATTACATGCATACTCATGGTACAAATCAACTCGGTAAATAATCATAACAATAGAATCATCTCTAATCATCTCTATATATATCACCAATGTACTCATATCCCAAATTAGCATAATTGAATATATGATAAAATATGCTCGACTGTAATCATCTCTAGATAAAATCATATAATCATGCTGGAGGCCAAAACATGCATGTTCATAAATATATAATATAACTTAATTTGAGAAAGACGTCTAAGGGATAAGACTACTCACCCTTGATCAGAAGACGCAAACCACGTATCCCTCGTATCCGCCAATCAACCGAATGACAACTCATCGCTAGTAAGATCCACGGGGTCTCAAATAAGGGGGTTCGAGGTCTGAAAATATTTAAGTAGCATGAAGTTAGCCGTTCATCTAATTAAAATCCGTTCATGTAATATAAGATGATTTAGTAGGTTTTAGAATTTCTACTTATCTTTATAACTAGCTAGATTTTAAAAATAAAACTATAAATATAGATAAAAAAAACTAATTATAATTATATCTTGATTAATTAGAACTATATAATCACTACTTTATAAAATAATAAATAAAAACATAAGCCTAGTATTTTATTTGTTACAAAATAATAATGTATAATAGATTATTAGATTTATTTAAAATGTATCTCATAAGAATAATAGTATATAAATTTGATAATTATAATTTACATATTTATATATTACTCTAATAGGGATATAAATAATAAATATAAGTATTACCTATATTTATACCTAATTAATCATTAGCTATACAAATTATAATTAATAATAATTATATTGAAGAATATATAATATTATTAAAATAGTTAATGTCTAAATAATCTATTTGCATTAATTAAGAAGAAAAATACCTAAATAAATAACATAAATAAAATAAATAATTAATAAATTAATTAAATCTGCCATCAGTGCTGGGCCAAGCCTAGCACTGTGCAGAAAGAAAGAGAAGGAGCTGAGGAAGAAAGAGAAAAAGAAAGAAAGAAAGAAAGAAAGAAAGAAGGAAGAAGAAGAAGAAGAAGAAGAAGAAGAGGAGGAGAGGAAGAGAAGAAAGAGAGGATGTGAGTGAGTGGGTTGCGGACTTGGGCCGGCGGGGAGGGCACCGGCCGCTGGTGGCCATCCAGTGGCCGGCCTCTCGCCGGCGGTTCGACTCTGACGAGCCCGAGCCCAAGGCAAGAGAAAAAGAGCTAGATAGAGAGAGAAAGAGAGAGAGAGAGGGGGAGGGAGAGGGAAAGTGGAAAACTTACCCCGGTGGTGGCAGGCCGGCGGCAGCACGAGGAAAAAGAGAGAGAAAGTTTGAGAGAGAGAAAGAGAGAGAGAGAGAGTTTGAAGGGAGGAGGAGAGAGAGAGAAAGACCGAAAAAGAAAGAGTGGGAGAAAGAGAGGCGGTGGGGGGGGGGGTCTTGGCGGTGGCTGCAGCGACGCAAGGGGGGCGTGGCACGCTCCCCTCCTGCCATTGCATGGCATGAGGCCGGCTACACTATGGCTGGTCACGTCGTGCCATGTAACTAGGTTTTTTTTTTTTTTTTTTTTTTTTTTTTTTTTGGGGGGGGATTGGGTTGTTACACTATGGGTCGGGCCTATTTCTTATTTTGTTTTAGTTATTTTCTTTAGAAAATAAGAATTCTGGATGTACCTTACGAATACATGCATACATTTGCATCGATAAAGAATGCAAATTGTGCGTTCGAATGCGCTCGACCTTATTTGAACACATGGGTGCGAATGCCTACATACGCTCGTAATGATAGAGAATATGAATTACGCGTTCGAACACGCTCAACCCTGTTCGAACGTGCCCAGCGAGAATACACTATTTCTAAGATTATTACTTATTAGTTTGGTTGGTTAGATTAGCTCCTTAAGATGTGGATGGCAACCTAAGGGATCATGATACACATTGTTAGAGTCTTTTCTTATTGCATTAGTTATTTATTTTCATTAAAATAAATTTTCTATAGGTCGCGTTTGAACGCCTGCATCAGATTCACAGAAATAAAGAACGCGAAATGTGCGTTCAAACACGATCGGGCATATTCGAACGCCTCTATCAGGGTCGCATCGATAGTGGATGTTTTTTGTGCGTTCAAACGCTGTCGGGTGAGTTTGAATGCAATCGGCAGGAATCCACTAGAATTAGGGTTAATAATTATTATTTTGGCTTGTTGGTTAGCCTCTATAAAGATGTGGATGGAAGCCAAAATCATTATGCTTAATGAATATTAGTTTCTTGCCTTATCTATCATCTGTCTAGTCTCTTTACCCTAATCTCCCCTCTCCCTCTTCACTAACCACTACCTCTACCGTTGGCAAGGTCTCTCCAAACTTTTAATCTCCCTCGTCTATCGAGTCCTCCCTCTTCATTGGGATCTCAACCACTTCTTCCCCTTCATCTTTATCCCTTAAACAACATCAACCATCCACCCTCATCTCCATTATCTTCGATAATCCTAACATCCACTCCACCCGTCACCACTACCTTCATCCTCACTATATCATAATTTTGTCTTAGTTAATTTTCAAATCTACGAGCGGGTGTAAATACCAAAAATATAGATCAGAGAGTTACGGATTGATCCTACTTAATTTCATAATTTTTTGACTATGAAAGAATATTTGGTGAATAGTTTTCCTCAGTTGCACGAACTGTTTTCTACAATCAATCTAGATCTTAAAGAATCATTTTGTAGGCCCTATCATTGAATTTTCTTCCCTTCCTTTTCTACCCTAACTCTTCTCTTCTCCCTCCTCGTTCAAGCCCTAGCCGTGTGTCATTTTGTCGCTGGTTACCTCCAATCCCCCTCGACTATCGAGTCCTCCCTCCTCATTAGGATCATGATCAACTTCTTCCCCCCTCATTCTTATCCCTTCAACACCACGTGCCACCAAATCCATCACCATTATCACCACCTTTATCACCATCATCACCATCACCCATCATCTCCACCGATATACTTAACTAGAGTCTCTTCTTATTGTATTAATTATTTATTTTCATTATAATAAATTTTATGTAGGTCGTGCTCTAACACGGTTGGGGGCGTGTTCGAATGGCTTTGTGAATGCCTGCATTAGGTTCGCAAAAATAGAGAACGTGAAATGCGCGTTTGTGATATATTTAGTTAGGGTCTTTTCTTATTGCATTAGTTGTTTATTTTTATTCAAATAAAACTTATGTAGGTTGCATTCGAACGCGGAAGGGGTCGCGTTCAAATGCCCTTGCGAACGCCTGCATCAGGTAGGTTCACAAAAATAGAGAATGTAAAATGTGCGTTCAAATACGGTCGGGCAGGTTCGAACGTCGCATTCGAACGCTTGCATCACGTTCGCACATACAAAGAACGCCTTTTGTGCGTTCGAACGCGATCGGGCGCGTTCAAACGCGATCGGGCACGTTCGAACGCGATCGACAGGATTCCATTAGGATTAGGGTTAATTATTATTATTAGGGCTTGTTGGCTAGCCTCTATAAAGGTATGGATGATAGCCAAATTCATTATGCTCTTGGAGTATTGATTTCTTGCCTCCTATCTTTCCTCTATTCTCTCTACCCTAATCTCCCTTCTCCCTCTTCACCAACCTACCACTTCTACCGTTGGCAAGGTCTCTTTTAACTTCTAATTTCCCTCGTCTATCGAGTCTTCCCTCTTCTTTGGGATCTTTGATACGATCTTCTCTTTGAGGCTAAGGCTCTGATACCAGCTTGATATGATCTGGCACGGAACTTTGAAATTAGATCCCAAAATATACTGTCGTCGGATCGACGTGAGATTTTGATATGTTGTAGCCTCATAAAAGAGCTTTCCAACAAATCTAGTTATAGGCGAATCGGAATTGGGGATCTCAAGATATCGTTCGTTTAGTGGACGAACGTCAGGTTGCTTTATTTTGGATTCGTGGATGGAGGCACGAGATCCTGGGTAATGGTGGATGGTGGTGGACCGGCGTTAATGTGGTGGCACCGGTGAAAATTGATGGTGGAACGGTTGTGGTTGATGGAAGGATTAGGGCAAGTGTTGGATAGATTGGACGAAGGGGGAGAAGAGGGCCACCCCTAAGGGACTATGGTGATTAGACGGACGAGGGAGGTTAGAAGCGGCGTCGCCGGGGATTGAGAGAACGGGAGCGAAGAAGACGAAGGAGGCAAGGCAAAACTCAATCTCAATAATCAATAATAATTTTGGTTGCCCTACACATCCTTTTATAGGCTAACCAACAACTCACATTAACCCTAAAACACAATTTTCGCCGACAGCGTTCGAACTCGCCTGACCGCGTTCGAACGCACCGAATTAGCTCTTTTGGATTTGCGAACGCGATGCAGGCGTTCGAACGCGTGATCGAACGCGCCTGTCGGTATTTGCGAACGCGATGCAGGCGTTCATAGTGCGTTCGAACGCACAGTACATTCTCCTCACCACGTTCACAACCCCGTTCACAAACCGCGTTCGAACTCACTCCACCCACGTTCGAACGCGACTTACAGAAAACTTATTTTAATGGAAATTAAACACTAAAACATGAAGCAAAAACTCTCCTAAAGTGAATCCATGCTCGAGACGACGTCGGTGAAGTCCGAATCGTATCAATCCACCATGCTTCCACAACCTTGTCCTCAAGGTTTGAAGTTTGGAAAGCGATCCATAATATCTAACTCTAGCTCCTAGGTAGACTTGTCAGTAGGTTTGCCCAGCCACTCAATTAGCACTTCAGTCTCTAATCTGGTCCCATGGCGTCTTCTCCTGCGGCCTAATACTCGAACCGGTTAAGTGGGGCCATCTTCCTCCATTAGTTCGGGTAAGGCCGAACCCACCACATGGTTAGGCCCGATCTGGGTCTTCAATGCTGATACATGGAAGACCGGATGTATCCTGGTTCCTTCAGGTAGGTCCAATCGGTAAGCTACTGGACCGATTCATTGTAGCACTCGGTACGGACCGTAGTACTTGTAACCCAACTTTGGGTTCAAAATCGGTCTCAATGTGGATTGCCGATACGGTTGAGCTCGAACGAACACCAATTGATCCACCTCAAATTCTCGCTCACGTCGGCCTTTGTCATGAGTTTGCTTCATACGGTTTTGGGCTGTGGCTAGGTGAGTCTTGAGCCATCTCAATGTTTCATCTCGATCAGCCAGCTCCAAGTCAAGCTCGGTCCTATCCGCCGCCGCGAGTTTATCATAGGCACGCAAGACAAAGGGAGTGCGCCCATAAACCGCCTCCAAAGGGTTCATCCTCAGTTGAGCTTGGATACTTGTATTCCAACTAGTCCAAGGTGAAATTCGGGTCCATCTACATTGAGTCCACTTGGTCTCGGGTGGTCGAACCAATTGACTCGATGTCAGTTCAGTAATAGAAATCTGGTGCATCCGATTGCGCTCGGGAGGTCGAGTTAGATGCAGTTGGTGGATCCAGATTAGGTTCTCCCAGTGACTCAAGTTAGGTTCAGCTAGCCCAACTGATTGTTGGTTGTGCTCATAATCATTCTGCCCACTCCATGGATTAGGATCCGAGTCAAATGTATCCGGTATAAGCAAACTCGTCTTAAGTCAAGTAGAGGGTTTCGATCATGTCCCTTATTTGACTTAACCGAGTCCCGAAGTCCAGAGATGACTCCCACTTGACTTGACCCCTTTGGCTCTTAGGTCCAACCCAACTAATGTCTAGCAATTCCACCTGGTCAAGCCCAACAATGTAGCCTTCTTGAAATTCTAACCACTTAGAGTCTTCAAAAAAATTTGAAATCCCTAATCTTTCTCTCTTAGTTCCATCTCCATCAGCCATTGCCATAGGAGTTGCCTTAGCACGTGGCAGCCTTGGCTGAGTAGTGACCACCTCCAGTAGTTGCTTAAGTAGGTTTCTCGATGGTGTGGCAGTAGTCGGCGGCGATGGAAGGCCGAAGTTGGCCCAAAAAATAAAATCTTCAGGTCCTTCTCTGTCCCGTTGCAGCCATGGCAAGGAGCCTTTGGCCATCCGGAATACTAAAATAGTTGCTAGTGAGGCCCCTCTTGGGGTGGCAACGGTTGACTGCTGTGGAAGGCTGAGGTTGACAAAAACTAAATCTTCATCTCCTTCTTCTTCATTTTGTCGTAGCCATGGCAGGGAGCTTTCGACCATTGGGGTGAGAAAAGCATTAGCCCACAAGGTCTTTATGAGGCTGTCAGAGGCTGGTGCTGTCGTGGTTGGAAGATTGTGGCCTTCTCCTTCGAGTTGTAGCTCGGTGGAAAGCTGCAACGTTATCGCCGGTGATGACGCTATCACGGTCGACTTTCGATTGACCGAGGAGAAAGGTGGAAGGTCATTAGAGGCCATACATGATTTCTTCATAGTTGCTGACTCGCTGTGGTTGCAAATGAAGGTGGTGTTAGGCGGCCCAAGTCTTTGGAACTTGCGGTTCGGGATCATCTCCCTCACCACCGATGAGGATTCCCGATGAGGAATATCTAGCGGCCACGTGTGGTCTTCCTCCATTCAACAGTGGTTCGCACGGTTGTCGACTCGTCGAAGAACTCCGTTCTGACGTCAAAAGAACATTTCCAACCGTTGAGGTTGCCGAAGGAAACTGCTGCCTTGAAGCTAGACTCCTCGCCGTTTCTGCAGGGATCGGGAATGGTGCAGCCAGCCCTTCACAGTTTGTTGACGAGGTCTTCGATGCATGGGAAGATGTGGAGGTTCCGAGGGCTGCTACAATGGTCGAGGATCCCATTGTTGCGGACAGTCGTTCATTGCGGCTAACCATGGGTCGAGGTGTAGAAGCTCGATCTTGCCTAATAGCCGAACTCTCCCCTACTTTTGTGATGAACGGGGAGGCCGTGGAGGATGTTGGGTATGTTGCAGATGGGTTCCCCATGCTACCTTGTGATTGCCCTGCTTGTTGAAGAAGGTTTCGGCCACGCCCGAATTTCCCGCATCATCTCCATCATCATTTGATTATTGATGGCCAATTGCTCTGAAATAGACCCCAACACGGCTTGAACGCTAGGTTCTTCCGTATTCTGATTAGATCGGGCGGTTCCACGGGTGGAAGTCCTTGCAATCGTTTCTCCCTCCTCTATTGGGAGAATCTCTTCTTCATGATCTCACCGTGCAGCCATGGATCTGGTTGTCGTCATTGGAAGCGCTTGTCCAAGGAAAGGTGGCTCTGATACCAGATTGATACGATCTTCTCTTTGGGGCTAAGGCTCTGATACCAGCTTGATACGATCTGGCACGGAACTTTGAAATTAGATCCCAAAATATACTATCGTCGGATCGACGTGAGATTTTGATATGTTGTAGCCTCATAAAAGAGCGTTCCAACAAATCTAGTTACAGGCGAATCAGAGTTGGGGATCTCGAGATATCATTCTTTTAGTGGACGAACGTCAGGATGCTCTATTTTGGATTCGTGGATGGAGGCACGAGATCCTAGATAATGGTGGATGGTGGTGGACCGGCGTTAATGTGGTGGCACCGGTGAAAAGTGATGGTGGAACGGTTGTGGTTGATGGAAGGATTAGGGCAAGTGTTGGATAGATTGGATGAAGGGGGAGAAGAGGGCCACCCCTAAGGGACTAGGGTGATTAGCCGGACGAGGGAGGTTAGAAGCGGCGTCGCCGGGGATTGAGAGAACGGGAGCGAAGAAGACGATGGAGGCAAGGAAAAACTCAATCTCAATAATCAATAATAATTTTGGTTGCCCTACACATCCTTTTATAGGCTAACTAACAACTCACATTAACCCTAAAACACAATTTTCGCCGACCGCGTTCGAACTCGCCCGACCGCGTTCGAACGCACCGAATTAGCTCTTCTGGATTTGCGAACGCGATGCAGGCGTTCGAACGCGTGATCGAACGCGCCTGTCAGTATTTGCGAACGCGATGCAGGCGTTCATAGTGCGTTCGAACGCACAGTACATTCTCCTCACCACGTTCACAACTCCGTTCACAAACCGTGTTCGAACTCACTCCACCCGCGTTCGAACGCAACTTACAGAAAACTTATTTTAATGGAAATTAAACACTAAAACATGAAGCCAAAACTCTCCTAAGGTGAATCCATGCTCGAGACGACGTCAGTGAAGTCCGAATCGTATCAATCTCGACCACTTCTTTCCTTTTGTCTTAATCACTTAAACAACATCACCCATCTACCCTCATCTCTATTATCATCCATAACCCTAACATCCACTCCACCCGTCAATACCATCATCCGCACTAAAACATAATTTCGTCCTTGTTTTAGTGCCAATCTGCAAAGGATGTAAATAAAAAAAATGTAGATCACGAAGTTACAGATCGATTTCACTTGTTTCGTAATTTTTGTAGCTTTATTATTGGTATCAGAGCCAAGCAAACCTCAGACCTCCATTAATGGTTGAAACAAGGAAGATGACGTTGACAAGGAGACCAATGGAGAGCACACCAACAAGGGAAGACTCAACCCACGATAACCCCAACCGTGAGGTCGATTCCTTTGGAGCGACCACGGGAGGATCGAGTCAACCAACGTCCATGGGTGTGAATATAGGGTTAGCGGATGAACTCAGGGGGCATGTTCCAAACATTGCTGCATAAAGTTGACGCAATGCAGAATGATACGATACCAGCTTGATACGATCACGCCTCTAGCTACGGAGCTCTGATACCAGCTTGATACGATCTCGCCTTTTTGGTGAAGGGTCGATCTCTTCCAATTCTTGATCTGGACTAGATCTGGCACGGAACTTTGAAATAAGATCCCAAAATATGCCGCCGTCGGATCGACGTGAAACTTTGATATGTTGTAGCCCCAGAAAAGAGCTTTCCAACAAATCTAGTTGCAAGCAAATCGGATGTGGGGATCTCGAGATATCGTCCGATTTGTGGACAAAGGTCAGATAGTATATTTTGGATCTGTGGATGGAGGCACGTGATCCTAGGTAGTGGTGGTTGAAGGTGGACCGGCATTAATGTGGTGGCAGCGGTGAAAAGTGATGGTGGAAGGGTTGTGGTTGATGGAAGGATTAGGGCAAGTGATGGATAGATTGGACGAAGGGGGAGAAGAGGGCCACCCCTAAGGGACTAGGGTGATTAGTCGGACGAGGGAGGTTAGAAGCGGCGTCGCCGGGGATTGAGAAAACGGGAGCGAAGAAGACGAAGGAGGCAAGGCAAAACTCTATCTCAATAATCAATTCTCAATTTGGTTGCCTACCACATCCTTTTATAGGCTAACCAACAACTCAAATTAACCCTAAAAACACAATTTTCGTCGACCGCGTTCGAACTCGCCCGACCGCGTTCGAACGCACCGAATTAGCTCTTCTGGATTTGCGCACGCGATGCAGGCATTCGAACGCGGGAGTGAACGCGCCTGTCGGTATTTACGAACGCGATGCAGGCGTTCACAGTGCGTTCGAACGCACCGCGTTCGAACGCGCAGTACACTATCTTCACCCACGTTCACAACCCTGTTAACAAACCGCGTTCGAACTCACTCCACCCGCGTTCGAACGCGACTTACAGAAAACTTATTTTAATGGAAATGAAACACGAAGACATGAAATAAAAACACTCCTAAAGTGAATCCATGCTTGAGACGACGTCGGTGAAGTCCGAATCGTATCAATCCACCACGCTTCCGCAACCTTGTCCTCAAGGTTTGAAATTTGGGAAGCGATCCATGATATCTGACTCTAGCTCCTCCATGGTATGATCTTCTGCATTGGTTCCCCACATATCTGAAGATATAGGAAATGTTGGTGTTGAGAAAGAGGCAAGCTCACTTGTGTCCGGTTGGCGCGAAAGGGCATCAGCCGCTAGATTCTCGATTAGCAAGTTCCAAGTCAAGCTCGGTCCTATCCGTCGCCGCGAGTCTTTCGTAGGCACGCAAGATAGGGGGAGTGCGACCATAACCGCCTCAAAGGGGTTCATCCTCAGTCGAGCTTGGATACTTGTACTCCTACTAACCCAAGGTGGAATTCGGGTCCATCTACATTGAGTACACTTGGTGTCGGGTGGTCGAAGCACTTGACTCAATGTCAGTTCAGTAATAGAAATCTGGTGCATCCGATTGCGCTCGGGAGGTCGAGTAAGATGTAGTTGGTGGATCTGGATTTGGTCCTCCCAATGACTCGAGTTAGGTTCCGCGACAGCCATTTGCAATAGTAGAGCTTGGTCCCCTGCACAAGGAAAGCCCACAAGTGGTTGCAATGTCGGCCCCTGCTGCGGTTGATTTCCATCCAGCAGCACCCTTCGACCATTCCTTCGAAATGTCAGTGTGAGGTTTGAGAAATCAAATGTTACGGGGCCCAAGCTTCGAAGCCATTGGGTCCCCAAAACAATATTGGCACCTTGCAAGGCCAATGGATAAAGATCCATTGTGAAAGTTTGGCTTTGCACCTTCAATTCCACACCTCCACAAATAAAATTTGCTCGCATTGTGGTGCCATCTCCGATCGTCACATCGAACCCTTCCGTGGGTTCCGACTCGAGCCCAATCTTCCTAAGGAGCCTCTTGTCAATGAAGTTGTGGGTGGTCCCGGTGTCAATCAAGATTCTCACTGTGGTTTTCTTGACTACCCTGTTCACCCACAAGGTCTTTGGCGCAGTTGTCCCCGAATAGGCATGGAGGGAGATTTCGGCTATCATGTCCTCCACGGGTTGCTCCTCAGCTTCTTCTCCTTGATGTCCAGCCACATCTGCACCTTCAGCTGCAAACTCGTCCTCCGCTTCCTCCAATCCATTGATTAGCATCACCGATCCCATCGGTTTAGCGCAGCAATGCTCGAGTACAAACTTCTCATCACAACGGAAGCATAGGCCCTTGGCTCTTCTTTCTTCTACTTGGGCTGGTGTGAGTGCTCGTCCCGGACCTCTAGGTGCATACTTCACATCTTGGGATGGCTTCAAGGGTGCTCGAGGAGGTACCACTGTAGCAGCAACCCTTGGTACTCCGATAGTATTTCCCGCCGCTATGTTTGGTTGAGCTTGATTGCGGCTTCCTTGGCTCATCCAACTCTATTTCAAGTGTATCTTCATGGCCCTATGTTTGTCTTCCATAAGCACCGCATCTTTGAAGGCCTCTTTTAAGGTTCTAGGCCTTAAAGCCCTCACATCGGCTTGTATGTCACCCCGCAGCCGGAGATGAAGGTCTTTGCGAAGTTGCCGATCCGTCCATGGTGGATGACATCGGCTACTAATTCTCTCAAATTCTTCTTGGTATGACCCAACCGTGGTCTTTTGCACCGTCTTTGAGAGGAGAGCATCAAAGTCTTCATATCCCGATGCTCCAAATCGCCGTGTGATATCGGCGCAAAATTCAGCCCAAGTTTTGATAGCCTTAGTGGCATTGGCTGCTCAAAACCAATGAAGCGCCGCATCCTCAAGGTGGAAGCTCGCAAGCGTCACCTTGTACTCTTCCGCCGTTCCTTGGTATGCAAAGAATTGCTCCGCCCTATACAACCAATCGATCGGGTCGCCACCTTTGAACTTCGGGAATTCGAGACGCACGACTTGTCCACGGATGCCATTGTCTCGTTCCGGATCATGTCCTTGTCTAACCGGGGGAGGATGCACCATGAAGGGTTGATGATCCCTCCTTCGATTTTGATTAACTTGCCGTGGTTCCAGATCGTATTGACCCGTCCATGGATCTTGATCTCCAAGGCGGTCTCCATAGTGGTTCACCCGTCGGATGGGTTCACCTGCAATTGGACCTGGTGTAACCATCCTTGCTTGCCTCTGCCCATAGGGTGGTGGTAGCAGCGGCTCTTGTGGTTGCAAAGGCTGAACCAGTGGCAGTGGGTTAAAGGGGGTCGACTCGCGTTGTGGGGTCGATGGTGCATTCACGTTCGACATTGCTTCTCTTGTCGCGCGGATTTCCCGCATCATCTCCATCATCATCTGATTGTTGATGGCCATCTGCCCTGAAAGAGACCCCAACACAGCTTGAACGCTAGGTTCTTCCGCATTCCGATTAGATCGGGTGGTTCCGCGGGTGGAAGTCCCCGTAATCGTTTCTCCCTCCTCTATTGGGAGAATCTCTTCTTCATCATCTCGCCGTACAGCCATGGATCTGGTGGTCGTCATTGGAAGCGCTTGTCTGAGGAACGGTGGCTCTGATACTAGCTTGTTACGATCACGCCTCTGGCTATGGAGCTCTGATACCAGCTTGTTACGATCACGCCTCTAGCTACGGAGCTCTGATACTAGCTTGATATGATCTTGTCTTTTTGGTGAAGGGTCGATCTCTTCCAATTCTTGATCTGGACTAGATCTGGCACGGAACTTTGAAATAAGATCCTGAAATATGCCGCCGTCGATCGACGTGAAACTTTGATATGTTGTAGCTCCAGAAAAGAGCTTTCCAACAAATCTAGTTGCAGGCGAATCGGATGTGGGGATCTCGAGATATCGTCCGATTTGTGGACAAAGGTCAGATGGTATGTTTTGGATCCGTGGATGGAGGCACGTGATCCTAGGTAGTGGTGGTTGAAGGTGGACCGGCGTTAATGCGGTGGCATCGGTGAAAAGTGATGGTGGAAGGGTTGTGGTTGATGGAAGGATTAGGGCAAGTGATGGATAGATTGGACGAAGGGGGAGAAGAGGGCCACCCCTAAGGGACTAGGGTGATTAGCCGGACGAGGGAGGTTAGAAGCGGCGTCGCCGGGGATTGAGAAAACGGGAGTGAAGAAGATGAAGGAGGCAAGGCAAAACTCTATCTCAATAATCAATTCTAAATTTGGTTGCCTACCACATCCTTTTATAGGCTAACCAACAACTCAAATTAACCCTAAAAACACAATTTTCGATCCAAATGACATCCTTTCATGGATCCAAACTCGGATCAAAAACCAATCACTAGAATAGTAGTAGTTACAAGACTGACTCACAAAACAACCCGTCGATCCAAACGACTTTGTTGCTCTCAGTCTTGCTCGCTAGAACCCACGATTCACCGCTTCTCGTGATTGAAGTCCAATCTTAGTAACCCTCGAGATTGATCTTTCATCTAGATAGCCCTTAAGACGAAATATTAAGATTTGTAGATGAGTGGAACCTTGTTAGTTGAATAACCGATGTAGCCTCAAGAAGTCTCCTTTAATAATGCTTCTTCAACCACCCTCAAGATAAGACATCATAATTCTTATATATGATCTCCAAGATAAAGCCAAATCCAAGTCTTATCCGTACTCACGAAAGTCCAATTTTATCAAACTTCGTTGGTGCATTCGAACGCGGCCAGGGTGCGTTCGAACGACATGACTTGAACTAAGGTGCATTCGAACGGGCCCGAATGCGTTCGAACGCGACAACTGGAATTCTTTAGGGTGCGTTCGAACGCGTTTGTGAACGCAGCTCTCGGTCTGTGTGAACGCAGTACCCACGTTCGAACACATTTGTGAACGCGGCTCTCTATCTGTGTGAACGCAGTACCCGCGTTCGAACGCGTTTGTGAACGCGGCTCTCTGTCTGTGTGAACGCAGTACCCGCGTTCGAACACGTTTGTGAACGCGGCTCTCTGTCTGTGTGAACGCAGTACCCGCGTTCGAACGCGTTTGTGAATGCGGCTCTATGTCTATGTGAACGCAGTACCCGCGTTCGAACGCGTTTGTGAACGCGGTGTGAACTCGATGGCTTTTCTCCAATAATCTTGCAATTCTTCAAACCAGAGATATTCTAGACTTGTGTAAAGCTCATATACATGAAAAAATACACTTAGATTATTTTATACACAATTGCCAACAAATAAAAACCTAACAATCTCCCCCTTTGGCAATTTGTGACAAAACACTTAGGTTATAAGATATTACACAGACTTCAAATTGAGCAATCAACAAGACTAGAATATTTTGCACATCAATCCCTGCAAATAAGCATATACCAATCCAAGATCAAGTGAAAATAACTTGAAATGAATAAACAATTCAAACAAAAGTTATCAATGGAGCATAAGTTCAAGCAAGTGAAAATAACTTGAAATGAATAAACAATCCAAACACAAGTTATCAATGGAGCATAAATTCAAAAGTACTTAAACAGACAAAGATCACAATTTCTCCAAGCAAAGTTATAAGCAAGATTAGAAAGACAAAAAGACTCTAATAAACTCCCCATATTACCATGCTCCCTTTACACACCTAGACACTTAGACACTCTCCCCATTTTTGCCACAAATGCCAAAGACTAGGAACTCGGAGGAAACTGACGATGAAGAATCGTCAACACAGAGTCAAGGACAGTCCTCTGACGAGCTTGCTCAGCTCGTAAATCATTCACCGCCGAATGGAGATCCTGCACTTGAGTACTAAGCTGATCAAAACGGTCAGAGTACTGTGGTAACTCCCCCTTAAAGTGAGATGTGTCATCGTCAGAGCTTTCATCAGAATTGTCGAGGTGCGATGAGCGACCAGCGGCGGAAGAGGACGGCTTGAGAGGAGACAACTGGTCGTGAGCTTGACTCTGCTTAAGTGTAATCCGATCCAACGGTTTGTTCGAAGTAAGGGAAGGTTCCGAAGCATCCACACGCACCCCACTCTGAGTGCACAAATTTGTAATAAAGATGCCAAATTGTAACCCCTCATGAGGTGCTTCTTTCTGTGTAGCTGTGAGAATCGAGTCATAGATCACCGCAGCCAAATCAACCGAGACTCCAGATAACATTGCATGAAGAAGAAATGCACGATCCAGACTAATGCTTGAATGTCGAGTCTTGGGGGTGACATTGTACAGACAAAACAGGTGAAGCATGCGAGCCACTGGTGTCAGCTTCGCATGTGGCATCATGTTCCCCTTCCAACGTTCCCGTTTGATCAGTATAGTGCCAGTATAGTCATCGACATCAGGAAGTGGAGCAGACGTGGGGTACTGGAACTCACCATCAGGAAGACGAAGTTCAACGCGAATGACATCTGAGTCCAAGTACACAGACATCCCACGAACAGTAGAACGAATACAACGTTCTAAAACCGTGGCATTACTAAAAAATTCCCGAACAACTTCCACATAAGCAGTTCCGCTCATCCGACACACCGATAACCATCCTCGCTCAGTAAATATCTGTTCTATCCCCAAGGTAGAAAAATCGGAAATGACCACGGGTCGTTCACAGATAACAGGACGGGTCCCAAAATTATGTTTGTATCGCCCGACAGCCGTTGAAGTAGAAAACTTTGGAGCCGAAGTAGATGAGGAAGGCGACCTAGGTTTCTTGGAAACGACAACTTTTCTAGGCATTCTTGAGGAAGAAACAAGATGCAAGATTCAATATATGCCCAAAGCAAACAAAAAGATAGCTAGAAAAAAAATCCAAGAAAACATGAAGGCCCTAAATGAAATCCATCATCCACTTGAAAACGCTAAGATATCACGTTCAATCACACAAGAAACATCAAGGTTGTAACTTTAACGTGATCAAAACTCGAAAATGCACGAAATCAATCAAGATTAAGAGACTTAATTGAATAAAAAATAGGAAAATTGATGGATGATCATACCTCGCAAAAGTGAAGATGCTAGATCCGGAGGAGAACGACCCTTTAAAAGGGTTTGGAGTGAGAAATTTGATGGAAAATAGCAAGATCTTGAAGATTTGAAAGGGAGAAAATTAAAGGTTTCTAGGTGTAATGATGGCTTTCACACATGAGTAGGTAGCCCTTTTCTTGGAGTACAAATCAAACAATGTGCGAGAATATATACACAAGTAGCAAAAATTTATTTAATTTGCAATCAATGTACTGAGTCAAACTGGACTCTCAAGAAGATGGCTTTCACACTAACTCATTGTAGCCCTTTTCATTGATCTTTTATAAACACGTTTGCGATGACTAAGCATGAGGTCAAACTGTGCAAATCAAGGTCAATAGTAAGCCATTTAAAAAGAATTTCATGATGTCATGCTCACACAAGAATATACACACGTTATGGGTGCATTAATTTCAGTATAATTATCATAGAAGTCGAGAGAGTGAATAAATCAGAAATGATACAATATACTACAAGATGACAAAATTGACTATAATAACTCATAATTAAGAGAAAAATCATATTTATATGTCAAGAGTATATTATTGAATCTAGGAGTGCATTAATTTTTTTTATTACCAAAAACTCTCGACAAATCTGAAACTAAAATCAAAGAAAATTTCAGAGTAAAGATCAACACTTTTACCTATACAGTGTTTGATCAACACTGAAATATCCTTACCTAGTTTGGTAGTTGTACTCATAGGAGTTCTAGCATGTTTTGCATTTTCTAAACCGAATTTAGTCAGAAGATCCTTAGCATACTTGGTTTGAGCGATAAATATCCCTCTTTCCAATTGAGTAATTTGAAGTCCCAAAAAGAACTTCAACTCACCCATCATGCTCATCTCAAAATGACTATGCATGAGATCCGCAAACTACTTAGCTAACGATTAACTCGTTGCTCCGAAGACAATATCATCCACATATATTTGTGCCACAACTAAACTCTTGTTCGACCGTCTAATGAACAATGTCTTGTCCACTTCCCCTCGAGTGAACTCCGCATCCACTAAAAAAGTGGTCAACTTCTCATACCAAGCTCTTGGAGCTTGTTTTAGCTCGTAGAGGGCCTTTTTCAGTTTAAACACATGAGAAGAAAATTTTTGATCTTCGAACCTTTTCGGTTGTTGCACATAAACATCTTCATTCAGAGTACCATTCAAGAAAGCACTTTTCACATCTATTTGAAATAATTTAAATTTTAAGTGACAAGCAATAGTAAGCAGTATACGAATAGATTCTAATCTAGCAACAGGAGCAAATGTCTCATCAAAATCTATACCCTAAACTTGAGTATATCCCTGTGCTACGAGTCTAGCTTTATTTCGAACTATATTGCCATGTTCATCACTTTTATTCTTGTAAATCCATTTTGTTCCAATGACGTTCACATTCTTAAGTCTAGGGACTAAATACCAAACATCATTCCTAGAAAATTGCTCTAATTCCTCATGCATAGCATTAACCCAAGAATCGTCAAACAATGCTTCCTTCACATTTTTAGGTTCAAAAGAAGATATATAGCAAGTAAATGATACCTCACTTTGGATTTGTCGTCTTGTCTTAATTGGTTCATTTACGTCTCCGATCACTTGTGACAGTGGATGATCTGATTTCACTCTGGCAGATGGTTCCGGTACGTTGCAGTCAGCTTTGTTCATTTCAACTTTGTCCTCGTCCTGATTCTCAATTTCTAAATCAAGCTCCTTTCCTATTTCTTCGTCATATGTATCTGCGGAAACAGAAATAGGAGTAGCTTCAGTTAAATCAGTCGTGGATTCATCTATCTTAACATTAGCAAATCAGTCGTGGCTCTACTATTATTCGAATACCCCAAGAAGATGCCTTCGTTACTTCTAATGTCAAATTTAGTCAAATATTCTCAATCACGCAAGATATAACATTTACTACCAAAAACTCGAAAATATTTGACACTAGGTTTCTTACCTTTCCAGATTTCATATGCAGTAATTTTTGTACCTGGTCTTAGATAAACACGATTTATCACATGTACCACTTTATTGACTGCCTCTGCCCAAAACCTTTGAGGAACCTTTTTAGCGTGAAGCATAACCCTAAACATTTCCTGCACAAATCGATTCTTTACAATCCCGTTCTGTTGTGGAGTTATAGAAGCTGAAAATTCATGTTGAATACCAAGAGAATCGCAAAATATGGAAAAATTTTCATTTTCAAATTCTCTACCATGATCAGAACGAATCCTAACTAGGGTAATAGATTTTTCATTCTGCGATTTTAAGCATAGTGATTTAAAAACTTCAAAGATTTCAGACTTCTCACGTAGAAAGGCAACCCATGTATATCTGGAGTAATCATCGACCATTAAGAATATATAGCATTTACCTCCAAGACTTTCCATTTTTATTGGACCCATCAAGTCCATGTGTACTAATTGGAGAACACGGTCGGTGGTAGCTGCATTTACCTTCTTATGTGAAATCCTAGTTTGTTTTCTAATTTGACACAAACCACACACTCTTTTCGACATTTTTTTCATCTTAGGTATTCCTCTTACCATTTCTTGTTTGGACAGAGTAAATAATTCCTTGTGATTCACATGTCCAAGACGTTGATGCCAAAGATCTGCAATGTCAAAAGAGGTACTATTACAATTCAGTTTATATGACGTTCCAACAACATAGCAATTATCAGATGTTCTAGATCCATAACATATAACATTACCACCATGATCTAGAATAGTACAATCATTTTTGGAGAATTTTACCTCATAATCTTCATCGCAAAATTGACTGATACTTTGAAGATTTGCTTTCAAGCCCTTAACGTAAAGAACATTTTCAAGAATAGGAACCCCAAGAGAATTTACCTTTCCTTTACCTATTACCTTGGATGAATTACCATCTCCGAATGTCATAACTCCCCCTTTATGTTTTTCAAGATTAGAAAATAACGACTTGTCACCCGACATATGTCTTGAACAGCAACTATCATAACTCCCCCTTTAGAAAATAACGACTTGTCACTCGTTCATTTAAGTAAAAGTCCGTAGAAATATTAAGAACAAAAGCAGAGATGAACGCCAAAATTCACCGCTTCTCGTGATTGAAGTCCAATCTCAGTAACCCTCGAGATTGATCTTTCATCTAGATAGCCCTTAAGACGAAAGATTAAGATTTGTAGATGAGTGGAACTTTGTTAGTTGAAGAACCGATGTAGCCTTAAGAAGTCTCCCTTAATAATGCTTCTTCAACCATCCTCAAGATAGGGCATCATAATCCTTATATATGATCTCCAAGATAGAGCCATATCCAAGTCTTATCCGTACTCACGAAAGTCCAATTTTATCAAACTTCATTGGTGCGTTCGAACACGTCCTGGGTGCGTTCGAATGACATGACTTGAACTAAGGTGCGTTCGAACGGGCCTGAATGCGTTCGAACGTGACAACTTGAATTATTCAGGTTGCGTTCGAACGCGTTTATGAACGTAGCTCTCGGTCTATGTGAACGTAGTACCCGCGTTCGAACGCGTTTGTGAACGTGGCTCTCTGTCTGTGTGAACGCAGTACCCGCGTTCGAACTCGTTTGTGAACGCGGATCGCTGTCTGTTGAACGCAGTACCCGCGTTCGAACGCGTTTGTGAACGCGGTGTGAATTCGACGACTTTTCTCCAATAATTTTGCAAATTTTCAAACCAGAGATATTCTAGACTTGTGTAAAGCTCATATACATGAAAAAATACACTTAGAATATTTTGTACACAATTGCCAACAAATAAAAACCTAACAATGGTTCAGAGGACGATCGTATTGGAGTACCAAGCTAAATTTGAAAGAGTTAGTAGTCGTTGTGAGCCACCTTGGCTAGAACCGACATTGATGAGTATATTCATTTCATGGTGCAGGATGAGATATAGGCGGATGTTTGTGCTCTTTGTCCTACCACTCTTGAGGAGGCCTTGAGGATGGAGCGAAAGCATAAGGCTCTCAGGATGGCAGCGAAAACAAGTTGGGGCAACCGTGATGGACGGTTTGCGCCTAGAATGTCGGTTGAAAATTTTGCATGTGTATAGACAACGGCTACAAGTACTGGACCAAGACCACCTTTGAGACCTTCTTTTGATGTTAGAGGAGACACAAACCCCCCCGTTCAAACTCTCACACCTGCCTAGGTGGATGAGCAAAGAGTGAAAGACCTTTGCTTTTGATGCGATGAACGTTTCCACCCCTGTCATCGATGTTCCAAATCGATCGGGAGTGTGATGCTCATCGGCGGTCTCGAGGAGGATGATGAGGTTGTTGATAATGAAGATAGTTCAGAAGAGGTCCATGAGAAGGTCGTTAAGAAGGGCGCAAAGGAAGTTATCCAAGCTGAAATATCGATGCATGCATATTCAGGTACTTCTGTGCCGAGGATGTTACGGGTAGACAGACTCGTTAAAAAGAATTGTGTGCACATCCTCATCAATTCCGGGAGTACACACAACTTTCTAGACGAGAGGTTAGTGAGGAGATTGGGTTTGGATGCTGAATCGACCATAGGGTTCGACGTTCCTATTAGAGATGGCACGAAGCTTAGGGCGGAGAGCTTGTGTCACCGGGTCGGTATATGGGTGCAAGGACACGACATCATTATGGACTTATATCCATTGGCACTGCGAGGAGTGGACATTGTCCTAGGCACACAATGGTACAAAGATTGAGACCCGTCACTTTTGATTTCCGAAGCATATGGATGAAATTTAAGCAAGGAAACAAAGATGTGCGGCTTGCAGCTGATGGTGGGGCTGCCATTTATGAGTGATTTGACCTATCTTCTTCAGTTAGGACCAATAGGAGTCGAGCCTCAAATGAGTCTAGATACTACCATCGAGTTGTCTAATTTATTAGACAAATTTGCTGGATTGTTTGAGAAATCAAAAGAGTTGCCACCGAGGAGAACGACAGACCATCGCATAGAGATTGTGCCCGGGGCTGCACCGACAAATGTGAGGCTATATCGATATCCACATGTGCAAAAGAAAGTTATCTCCAAGATGGTAGCCGAGATGTTGGAGCAATGCCTCATTCAACCAAGTTATAGCTCATACTCATCGCCCGTGCTATTGGTGCGAAAAAAGGACGGGACATGGCATTTTTGTGTCGACTATCGGGCACTAAATGCTATTATCGACAAGGACTGGTATCCCATTCTGGTTATAGAGGAGCTACTGGACGAGCTTGTAGGGGCGACTATATTCAGCAAGCTTGACTTGAGGGCAGGGTATCATCAAATTAGAGTTCACCTAGCGAATGTGAACAAGACTGCATTTCGAACTCCGGACGGGCATTACGAGTTCCAGGTGATGCCTTTTGGTCTCACCAATGCTCCAGCTACTTTTCAATGCCTCATGAATGATATATTTCGGCATCTATTGCGAATGTATATTTTGGTATTCTTTGACGATATTTTGGTGTATAGTAGGACTGATTTGGAGCATTGACGGCATTTGGAGGATGTGCTAAATTTATTGAAGAAAAACTAGTTGAAGATTAAGAAGTCCAGTGCCTATGAGGAGTATGACAAGTGGAGTATTTAGGCTATATCATCTCACTGGAAGGTGTAGCGACGGATCCTCAAAAGGTAGCATGCATGACCGCTTGGCCTATCCCTACTACCACCATCAGATTGTGGGGATTTTTGGGGCTGACCGGATATTATTGCCGTGAGGATGGAGCAAAAGCATAAGGCTCTCAATATGGTAGCGAAAACAAGTTGGGGCAACCGAGATGGGCGGTTTGCGCCTACATCGTCGGTTGGAAATTCTACGGGTTCAAAGACAACGGCTGCTAGTTCAAGAGTCTGACCACCTTTAAGACCTTATTTCGATGTTAGAGGAGGCACAAGACCCCCCCGTTCGAACTCTCACATCTGCCTAGGTGGAGGAGCGAAGAGCAAAGGGTCTTTTCTTTTGATATGATGAATGTTTTACCCCTCGGTCATCGGTGTTCCAAACCGATCGAGAGTGTTATGCTCATCGATGGTCTCGAGGAGGACGACGAGATGGTTGGTGATGGAGAGTGTTCAGAGGAGGTCCACGAGGAGGACGTGGAGGAGGGCGCGAAGGAAGATATCCAATTGGAAATATCGATGCATGCATATTCGGGTACTTCCGCGCCGAGAATATTGCGGGTGGATGGACTCGTTAGAAAGCATTGTGTGCACATCCTTATCGATTTCGGGAGTGCACACAAATTTTTAGACGAGAGATTAGTGAGGAAGTTAGGCTTGGATGCTGAACCGACCGCAGGGATTGACGCTGCTATAGGAGACAGCACGAAGCTTCAAGCGGAGAGCTTGCGTCGCTAGGTCGGTATACGGGTGCAAGGATGTGACATCATTGTGGACTTGTATCCGTTGGCGTTATGAGGAGCGGACATTGTCCTTGGCACTCAGTGGTTACAAAGCTTGGGACCCGTCACCTTTCATTTTCGAAGCATGTGGATGAAATTTAAGTAAGGAAACAAAGATGTGTGGCTTGATGGCGTTCAATCTCCGCCGATTCCTACGATGCAGCCGATAGTGGGGCTGCCTTGTGCGAGTGATCCGTTGGCATTGCGAGGAGTGGACATTGTCCTTGGCATTCAGTGGTTACAAAGCTTGGGACTCGTCACTTTTAATTTCCGGAGCATGTGGATGAAATTTAAGCAAGGAAACAAAGATGTGTGGCTTGATGGTGTTTGATCTCCGCCGATTCCTGCGATGCAGCCGATAGTGGGGCTGCCTTGTGCGAGTGATTTGGCCTATCTTCTTCAGTTAGGACTAGCAGGAGACAAGCCTCAAATGAGTCCCAATACTACTATTGAGTTGTCTAAATTATTAGATAAATTTGCTGGACTGTTTGAGGAACCAAAGGAGTTGCCACCAAGGTGAACGACGGACCATCGCATAGAGATTGTACCCAGGGCTGCACCGTTGAATGTGAGGCCATATCGGTATCCACATGTGCAAAATGAAGTTATCTCTAAGATGGTGGCCGAGATGTTGGAGCAAGGTCTCATATAACCAAGTCATAGCTCTTACTCATCGCCCGTACTATTGGTGTGAAAGAAGGACGGGACATGGTGTTTTTACGTCGACTACTAGGCACTAAATGCTATTACTGTCAAGGATCGATATCCCATTCCGGTTATAGAGGAGTTGCTGGACGAGCTTGCAGGGGCGACCATATTTAGTAAGTTTGACTTGAGGGTCGGGTATTATCAAATTAGAGTTCACCCGGTGGATGTGCACAAGACTGCATTTAGGACTCTAGACGGGCACTACGAGTTTCAGGTGATGCCCTTTGGTCTCATCAATGCTCCAACTACTTTTCAAGGCCTCATGAATGATATTTTTTAGCCTCTACTACAAAAGTATGTCTTGGTATTCTTTGACGATATTTTGGTATATAGTAGGATTAAAACGGAGTATTGGCGGCATTTGGAGGATATGCTGAAATTGTTGGAGCAAAACCAGCTGAAGATTAAAAAGTCCAAGTGCCTATGGGGAGTACCATAAGTAGAGTATTTAGGCTACATCATCTTAGCGGAAGGTGTAGCGGTGGATCCTCAAAAGGTAGCATGTATGACCGCTTGGCTGATCCTTACTACCATCATAGGATTGCGAGGATTTTTGGGGCTGACCAGATATTATTGTCGCTTCATCGCCGGGTATGGCAAGATCGCTACTCTTCTTACTTCTTTGCTGAAGAAGGACTCTTTTAGATGGACGGATTAAGCCACTATGCCTTTGAAGAACTAAAAACAGCAATGACGACAGCGCCCGTTCTAGCTTCGCCGGACTTCACCAAAGAGTTCATTGTGGAATGTGATGCATCAGGAGTTAGAATAGGAACTGTACTAATGTAAGGAAGATGTCCCATGGCCTTTTTTAGCAAGGCGTTATCACCAAAATCCCAGCAATTATCGACCTACGAGACAGAGATATTGACAATTCTACATGCAGTGACAAAGTGGAGGCCTTATTTGGTCGGTAGGCGATTCGTTATCCAAACTGATCAAAGGAGCCTTCCATACTTTATGGGACAGCGTATTCACACTCCGACACAACAGAGATGGGTCACAAAATTACTGGGGTATGATTATGAAATTCAATACAAGAAAGAGACGGAAAATAGACCAGCGGATGCACTATCACACTAATCCGATACCGCTGAGCTGGCAGCCTATTCTTATCCTATTTTGTTCTTTTCTTGATGAGTTGAGGTATGCATGTACATTTGACCCGATGTTATGAGATTGTTACAGGGGGTATTGGATGATCTGCAGCACCATCTAGAGTTGGAGAATGAAGGCAGTTTGCTGCTGAACCGTGAATTTATTCGGGTGCCCGCAAATGATAGATTACGAGAGAAATTATTGGAGCACTTCCACCAAACTCCAAAAGCTAGTCATGAAGGTGTCTTGAGGACTTATAGGAGGATATCTCAGAGTTGCACGTGGCCAGGATTGAGGCGAGATATGAGGAGTTTTGTCCGTGTTTGCAAAGTCTGTCAAAGGGCTAAGACAACCACATTGAAACCAGCCGGATTACTATAGCCTCTATTGATACTGGATTGTGTTTAGGAAGATATTTCTATGGATTTCATAGAGGGTCTTCCGTTGGTATGAGATTATTCCATTATTTTTATGGTGGTTGATAGATTGAGCAAATATGTGTACTTTTTAGCATTGTCACATCTATTTTCAGCTAAGTTAGTGGCTATAATTTTTGTTAGAGATGTTGCTTGGTTACATGGCATGCTAGGCACGATTGTCTCGGATCATGATCATGTATTTATGAGCGACTTTAGGAGGGAGTTTTTCAGGTTATAGGGGACTCGATTGAACTTCAGTTCGGCCTACCATCCACAGATGGACGGCCAAACCGAGAAGGTCAATCGAGGCATTGATCAATACTTGAGGTGCTTTATTGGAGAGATGCCGAGGCGATGGTTGGAGTTCTTACCGTGGGCGGAGTGGTCTTACAACATGGTCTACCACAGCAGCATTAGCATGACACCATTTGAGGTGGTTTATAGGCGCACGACTCCGTTATTATGCGTTTATGACCTAGTGGCATCTACAGATCGGACAGAGATGGACTTAGCTTTGATGGATAGAGATGCCACATTGAGGAGGTTGCGTGCCCATCTTAAACTTGCTCAAAATCGCATGAAGCAAGTTTATGATTGCAACCATAGGGAGTAGGAGTTTGACATCGGCAATTGGGTGTTCGTGAGGGTGCAACCGCATCGTCAGGTGACCTTGCGTCCGATACGAAACCAGAAGTTAACACATCGCCACTTCGGTCTATTTCGGGTGTTACAAAGCGTATTGGTCCAGTTGCATATCGTTTGGAGCTGTCGGAGGGGTTGAGAGTGCATCTTGTCTTCCGTGTTATATTGCCGAGGGAGCGGATTGGTGATTATCAAGTCGTTGGATCAGTTCTAGTGGAGCCATTGGAGAGAACAGAGATCATAGAGTCAGTTAATGTACTTGCTAAGGGCCAATGACGTTATGGTACCAGATTAGAGATGGAATTCTTGTCGAGTGTCTTGGCAAGCCATCCGATGAGGCGACATGGGAGTAGGAGACGGATATCTTGGAGCGTTTCCCCGACTTTACACCTTGAGGACAAGGTGGGGGAAGCATGGTGGGCTCATACACTTAGTTAGAATATTTTCTTATTGCATTAGTTATTTATTTTCATTAAAATAATTTTTTAATAGGTCGCGTTCGAATGCAGTTGGGGGCGCATTTGAATGACTTTGCGAACGCCCTGTATCAGTTTTCAAAAATAGAGAACGCAAAATGCGTGTTCGAACGTCTGCATTACGTTCGCATCGACAAAGAACGCCTTTTGTGTGTTCGAATGCGATCGACGAGAGTCCACTAGAATTAGAGTTAATAATTGTTATTTTGGCTTGTTGGCTAACCAATATAAAAGTGTGGATGACAGCCAAAATCATTATGCTATTGGAATATTAGTTTCTTGCCTCTTTTTTTTCTCTCTATCATAATCTTGATACGATTCTAACCTCGCTCGACCGGCCAATCAACCTAGTCTCTTAGGGGTGGCCCTCTCCTCCCCCTTCTTCCAATCTATCCAACACTTGCCCTAACCCTTCCACTAACCATAACCCTTCCACCACCACTTTTCACCGTTGCCACCCCATTAACGTCGGTCCACCCCCAACCACCATAATCTAGGATCTCGTGCCTCCATCCACGGATCTTGATTAGACCGTCTGATTTTCGTCCACCAATCGAATGATATCTCGAGATCCCCACATCCGATTCACTTGACCTTGATTTGTTGGAAAGCTATTTTATGGGGCAACAACATATCAAAATTTCACATCGATCTGATGGCGGAATCTTTCGAAATCTATTTATAAGTTCTGTGCCAGATCGAGTCTATATCTGAGAATTGGGAGAGATCGAACCTTACCCTAAAGGGGGGATCGTATCAAATCTCCCTCCTCCCTCTTCACGAACCTACCACCTCTACCATTGGAAAGGTCTCTCCTAACTTCTAATCTCCCTCATCTGTCGAGTCCTCCCTCTTCTTTGGGATCTTAGCCACTTCTTCCTCTTCTTATTTATCTCTTAAACATCATCAACCATCCACCTTTATCTTCATTATCATCCATAACCCTAACATCCACTCCATCCATCACCACCACCATTATCCGCACTATATCGTATTTTCGTCTCAGTTTTAGTTCAAATCTACGAAGGGCGTAAATATGAAAAATGGAGATCAGGGAGTTACAGATTGATTCCACTTGTTTCCTAATTTTCTAATTATAGAAGAATATTTGATGAATATTTTTCCTCAGTTGCATGGACTGCTTTCTACAATAAATCCAGATCTTGAAGGAATTGTTCCATAACCTATCATTGGTATCAGAGCCTATCGTTTGGTACTGTAGACCTGTCATCCACCTTCACCCCAAAATTGTGTATTTTTGCCCTAGGTGCAGTCAGAATCTGTGAAGGGCATTAATATTAAAAATGTAGATCAGGAAGATACGGAATGATCACCATTAGTTTCATAATTTTTTGACAATAGAAGAATATTTTGAAATTATTTTCCTCTGACTGTGTGGACTGCTTTTCTACTTCCGAGCTTGGTCCGGGAACGGACACACGATCCGTAACAAGTAATATCATAGCCACCGTTCTTCGGACACCATGCCAACAACGAGATCTGTGGCGTCGAGACCTAATGAAGGAACCTCCATTGAGGGAGAAGTCACAGATATTATCAAATCGGAGGCAAACCCAAACTCACCGGCCGAGACTTATCAAATGATTTCTATTATCAACTCAGATCTGATAAATATGTTCGCGAACATGATGAAGATGCAACGAGCCATGCAAGCCCCGATGGAAGCAATGAATTAAGCCCTCTTGGGCACACTAAGGGGTACGACGACAATTGAGTTCCCTATTCGAGCCCGGACTGCACCACTAATGGAACCACCTTTTTGCCAAGGAACACTGCCTCCACCATTCCGTGCCAGGCCGGAGGAAGATCATGAAGACCTCATGGGTGGTCACGCCAGGGGGCCCTTGCTGCCTACGCCGCTCGAAATGCGTAACATACCACCGCTAGCTTTTCACCGCAACCAAGCACCAGATCCACCCCATCACGATGATGACGACGAGTGGGCGGATTATGAAGAACCAATGACCCCTCGATATCATCCTAGGAATGTTGGATTAAACCCAAGGGAAAGAAGGCCCAATCGACATGAAGAAGAAGAATGCGGAGTCCGTGCAGGGACCGTTCGCCTCAACTTCCCCTAATTTAATGGAGGCGATCCACTCGATTAGGTCTATTGAGCGGAACAATTTTTCAAGTACTAGCAAACACCTAATACACAAAAGGTATTATTGGCATAATTCCACCTCAAAGAGACTGCCATCCATTAGTACCAAGCGATGAACCGAGCTCAGCCCTATTAGACGTGGGAAGAATTCGCCGACGCTATTTGCATCCATACTAAGAGGTGTTTGAACATGTAAGCAATAAAGTATCAACTCAAAAGCATGCTCATTAGTGGCCTTTGGCGAGACATCCAAGATGAGGTGAAAGCGGTCAGACCAGCTACCCTTCTCAAAGCTTTCTCTACTGCCCAGGTGATGGAGGAGAAGCTAAGAGAGATTTGGAACACATTAAGGAGAAGTTGGACAGAACCAGAGGCGAAGGATGCACACTAGCAGCCCGTAGCAACACCCGTTGTGCCGATTGGCTTATCGCGTACAATGGATATTTGCCCCCTTTCACAGATGATTCTAGAGATGAGGGGACTTCTGAGAGCCCCTATTTAGTGACTCACACAAGTTCAAGTGGAAGATAGAAGAGCGAAGGGGCTTTGCTTCTATTGTGATAAAAGATACACACTAGGACACAAATGTGCTCGACTAATGGCAACGGTGATGGTGCTAGATGATGTGGATGCAGATGATGTTGCTGAACAAGAGAAAGAGGTTTTAGATGAAGAGATTTCTGTCCAAAGACCTTTGAAAAGTAGCGAGGAATTCCAAGCCAAAATTTCATTCCATGCTTATGTCGGATCCACCGCTTGGAAAGTTAGGATGAGAGCTTACTTGAAGTCTATAGATGAACGAGTATGGTTTGCCGTTGTGAACGGTTGGAGTCCACCAATGTACATGGTGGATGATAAACTTGCTGATAAACCGATAGAGTCATGGGATAGGTCAGACTATGAAAAAGTTGGATGGAATAGCAAGGCAATAAATGCAATTTTTAGTTGTGTTTCCTCGGAAGAATTTAGAAGAATTTCTAGTTGTGAGATAGCAAAAGAAGCTTGGACGATCTTAGAAACTACTCATGAAGGAACTATGGCTGTAAAACTTTCTAAACTTCAGAGATTGACTACTAGTTTTGAAACTCTACGTATGAAGGAGAATGAGACATTTAATGAGTTCTATGCAAAGCTGAGTGATATAGTCAACTCCAGTTTTAACCTAGGAGAGAAAATTTCTGCAAATAGAATTGTCCGTAAGATCCTTAGGTCTCTTTTAAAGAGGTTTCAAGCGAAAGTTACAGTTATTGAGGAAAGTAAGGACATTGATTCTATGAAAGTTGAACAATTGGTAGGAAATCTATAAACATTTGAGTCCAGTCTTTCAAAATTGAGGAAGTCCAAAGGGATTGCTCTATCCACAGTTGAAGAAATTATAAAGGAGTCTGATGATGAAGGTGATTTAGATGTTGAGATGTTGGCCATGTTCGTCAAAATGTTTAATAAATTCTTTGTGAAAAACTTGAGAAAAGCAAAGCCTTAATGTTTTGAATGCTGAAAAACTTTGTGAAAAAGAAGAAGGGTAAAGCTTCAAGTTCGTATATAGGTGTGAGCAAAGAATTCGTAAAAAAGAAGAATACTGCAAGTTCGAATATAGGTGTGAGCAACAACAGTGTCAAACAGAAAAATAAGAATTCTAAGAATAAAGTTCCATGTTTTGAATGTTCTTGTTTTGGACACATAGCATAGGAATGCCCTAATCGCCTTAAGAAGAAGGGTAAAGCTATGAAAGTTACTTGGGATGAATTAGATGAATCTGATGGTGATTCTGGAAAAGACGAAGAAAACTTTGTTGCTTTTGCCTCTTCTCTACTTAATATCGATTTTATTGTTGATACTGATAGTACAGATGAATCTAAAATTCAAAAGGCATACAATGACCTATACCTGGAGTCGTTTAAACTCAAGAAAAGCAATCTTAGACTACTTCAACGACTCAAGGTAATCGAACTAGAAAGAATTCAATTTCAGAAGAAGTACAAATTAGAACTTGAACGTGTCAAAAACTTTTCTGAACAACTTGACAATGCAAAAAATAAAATGAAGGCTGATAAAATTGAACTAGAGCGACTGAATAAGGAAGTGATATTTCTAAAAGGGAAGAACAAACTTGACGAGATTCTAAAGGCTCAGATCTCTAGAAAAGACAGGTATGGTGTTGGATACACTAGTAATTCAAATAATAATAAAATTGTCTTCGTTTCTGCAGGTATACAAAAGGAAGAATATCTGAAGTCATCAACTGCATTTACAAAGCAATCCTGGATGAATGCTTCTAAACTAAAGGTGAATCTACAAACTGGTGAATCGTCAACGACACCAAAGGTAAACTTTAGTCACACTCCTCGACAAAAGGTGAGTAGAAAAGGGTTTGTTCCGACATGCTATCATTGTGGAATTCTAGGGCATATTCAACCTCATTGCAAATTTTTGCAAAAACCTAGAACTGCTTTTATTTATGGGATGAAAACAAAGGCCATATGGGTCAAGAAAAGTAATTTGAAATGTTATGTTGTGCATACAGCCTTGAAAGCTTTAAATTCTGATTTATGGTATTTAGATAGTGGCTGTTCAAGACATATGTCGGATGACAAGTCGTTATTTTCTAATCTTGAAAAACATGAAGGGGGAGTTGTGACATTCGGAGATGGTAATTCATCCAAGGTAATAGGTAAAAGAAAGGTAAGTTCTCCGGGGGTTCCTATTCTTGAAAATGTTCTTTATGTTAAGGGCTTGAAAATGTTCTTTATGTTAAGAGCCGAGTAGTGTAGGAAATGGCTAGGGTTATGCTTCACACTAAACATGTTAAAGGTTTTGGGCGGAGGCGGTCAATACAGCGGTACATGTGATAAATCGTGTTTATCTAAGACCAGGTACAAAAATGACTACTTATGAAATCTAGAAAGATACATATGATGAAGAAATAGGAAAGGAGCTTGATCTAGAAATTGAGAATCAGGACGAGGACAAAGTTGAAATGAACAAAGATGACCGCAACGTACCGGGACCATCTGCCAAAGTGAAATGATATTATCCACTATCACAAGTGATCGGAGACGTGAATGAACCAATTAAGACAAGACGACAAATCCAAAGTGAGGTATCATATACTTGTTATACATCTTCTTTTGAACCTAAAAATGTGAACGAAACATTGTTAGACGATTCTTGGGTTAATGCTATGCATGAGGAATTAGAGCAATTTTCTAGGAATAATATTTGGTATTTAGTTCCTAGACCTAAGAATGTGAACGTCATTGGAACAAAATGGATTTACAAGAATAAAAGTGATGAACATGGCAATATAGTTCGAAATAAAGCTAGACTCGTAGCACAGGGATATACTCAGGTTGAGGGTATAGAATTTGATGAGACATTTGCTCATGTTGCTAGATTAGAATCTATTCGTATACTGCTTGCTATTGCTTGTCACTTAAAATTTAAATTGTTTCAAATAGATGTTAAAAGTGTTTTCTTGAATGGTACTCTGAATGAAGATGTTTATGTGGAACAACCGAAAAGGTTCGAAGATCAAAAATTTCCTTCTAATGTGTTAAACTAAAAAAGGCCCTTTACGGGCTAAAACAAGCTCCAAGAGCTTGGTATGAGAAGTTGACCACTTTTTTAGTGGATGCGGGATTCACTCAAGGGGGAGTGGACAAGATATTGTTCATTAGACAGTCGAACAAGAGTTTAGTTATGGCACAAATATATGTGGATGACATTGTCTTCGGGGCAACGAGTTAATCATTAGCTAAGGAGTTTGCAGATCTTATGCATAGTCATTTTGAGAAGAGCATGATGGGTGAGTTAAAGTTATTTTTGAGACTTCAAATTACTCAATTGGAAAGAGGGATATTTATCGCTCAAACCAAGTATGCTAAGGATCTTGTGACTAAATTCGGTTTAGAAAATGCAAAACATGCTAGAACTCCTATGAGTACAACTACCAAACTAGGTAAGGATATTTCAGGAAAAAGTGTTGATCGATTAATCGTATAGGAGCATGATTGGTAGTCTTTTGTACTTAACTACTAGTAGACCAGACATTGCATTTAGTGTCAGTGTGTGTGCTAGGTTTCAATCTGAACCTAAGGAGACACATTTGTTTGCTGTGAAACATATCATAAAATATGTCGTTGGCACAGTTGACTTAGGTATCTGGTTTACGTATGACTCGGGAGCTATCATATCTGGATACACGGATTTTGATTGGGCAGATTCATGTGATGATAGAAAAAGTACCTCTGGTGGATGTTTTTATATTGGAAACAATCTGGTTGCTTGGCACAGTAAGAAACAAAACTCGATATCTTTATCTACTGCGGAGGCCGAGTACATTGCAGTGGGAAATTGTTGTTCTCAGTTACTATGAATGAAATAGATGGTCAAAGATTACGACATTGAACAAGATACTATGGTGCTTTATTGTGACAACATGAGTGCTATTAATATATCGAAAAATCCTGTTCAACACTCACGTACAAAATATATTGATATCCGACATTATTTTATACGCGAGTTAGTTGAAGACAAAACAATAGCACTAGAACATGTTGAGACGGAGAAACAGTTAGGTGATCTATTTACAAAACCTTTGGATTTACAGAGATTTAAGTATCTTCGTACTTCTTTAGGGATTTGTGCTTTGGATTAATTTTTTTTTTGTTTGGTTTGCGTGTTTCTTTTTTATTATTTCTTTTCGTTTCTTTTTAGGTTTTTCTTTACTCTGAACTTTTATTTGGTTTTAGTTTTAGATTTGTCAAGAGTTTTTCTCATAAAAAAAATATAAAAAAATTGATGCACTCCTAGATTCAATAATATACTCTTGACATATAAATATGATTTTTCTTCTTGATTATGAGTTATTATAATCAATTTTGTCATCTTGCAGTATATTGTATCATTTCTCATTTGTTCACTCTCTCGACTTCTATGATAATTAAACTAAATTTAATGCACTCATAATGTGTGTATATTCTTGAGTGAGCATGTCATCATGAAATTTTTTTTAAATAGCTCACTATTGACGTTGATTTGCACAGTTTGACCTCATGCTTAGTCATCACAAATGTGTTCATAAAAGATCAATGAAAAGGGCTACAATGAGTTTGTGTGAAAGCCATCTTGTTTAGAGTCCAGTTTGACTCAGTACATTGCTTGCAAATTAAATAAATTTTTTTGATGTTTGTGAATATCTTCTTGCACATTGTTTGATATGTACTACAAGAAAAGAGCTACCTACTCATGTGTGAAAGCCATCATTGCAGCTATATGGTTTATGTATAAAAAAAATAATACAAGAAAAAATCATGTTCGGTTATGGAGAATAAGTCGAAAAGTGCAAATTTAAATACTAAGTCAGTTTGACTACTGTGTTGTATCATTGTTTAAATAGGAAAGTTTATTTAAGAAGAATGTTTCATATTATCTATGCTCACCTTGCATATGCATATTGTTATGATCAATCAAGATTAATTTAATTTTGAGTGATGCATTAAAATTGATAATAATATGCTTTTGATGATTTGATTGATCTGTGTATGACTTATTTCATTCGATTGTCATATTCTATGTCTTAAATCTATTTTGAATTTCTAGAGGTGCATCTCCAAAAATATTTTTTAATTTTTTTCTTAGATTTTTTACTTAAAAATAAAAAAAATAAAAAAAAGGGTTGTTCGAACACAAATTTTTGAGTTTGAACGCGGTGACTGGCGCGTTCGAACACGTAGACTGGTGCGTTCGAATGCACTCGAGGATTCTTTATATATTGTGTCCGAACCCAAAGATTTTCATCTTCCATCTTCCAAACCTTAGAAACCCTTCATTTTCTCCCTCTCAAATCTTCAAGATCTTGGTCTTTTTCATCAAATTTCTCACTACAAACCTTTTTAAAGGGTAGTTCTCCTCCGGATCTAGCATCTTTCGGCCGAATTTCTTAGTTTTTCTTCACTTTTGTGAGGTATGATCATCCATCAATTTTCCTATTTTTTATTCAATAAAGTCTCTTGATCTTGATTGATTTTGTGCGTTTTCGATTTTTGATCACGTTAAAGTTACTATCTTGATGTTTCTTGTGTGATTGAACGTGATATCTTAGGGTTTTCAAGTGGATGATGGATTTCATTTAGGGCCTTCATGGTTTCTTGAATTTTTTTTATTTCTTGCTATCTTTTTGTTTGCTTTGGGCATGTATTGAATCTTGCATCTTGTTTCTCTCTCAAGAGTGCCTAGAAAAGCTGCAGTTTCCAAAAAACCTAGGCCGACTTCCTTACCTACTTCGGCTCCCAAGTTTTCGACATCTACGGCTGTGGGGCGTTATAAACACAATTTTGGCACTCGACCTGTTATTTGTGAATGGCCCGTGGTCATTTCGATTTTTTCTGCCTTGGGGATCGAACAGATCTTTACTGAGTGAGGATGGTTATCTGTGTGTCGGATGAGCGGGATTGCATATGTGGAACTGGTTAGGGAATTTTTCAGTAATGCCATGGTTTTAGAACGTTGTATACGTTCTACTGTCCATGGCGTTTCGATCTACTTGGACTCCGATGTTATTCGTGCAGAATTCCAACTTCCTGATGGTGAGTTCTAGTATCCGTCATCTGTTCCACTCCCTGATGTCGATGAATTTGCTAGTACTGTGTTAATTAAAGGGGAACGTTGGAAAGGCAATATGATGCCTCATGCGAAACTGACATCAGTGGCTCGCATGCTTCACCTGCTTTGTCTGTACAACGTCACCCCCAAGACTCGCCATTCCAGTATTAGTCCTGATCGTGCCTTCCTCCTTCATGCGATGTTGTTAGGAGTTTCTGTTGATTTGGCTGCGGTGATCTATGATTCCATTCTAACAGCTACATAGAAAGAAGCGCCCTGTGAAGGGTTGCCGTTTGGCATATTTATTACAAATTTGTGCACTTAGAGTGGGGTGCGTGTGGATGCCACGGAACCTTCTCCTACTTCGCGAAAACCATTGAATCGGATTACTCTTAAGCGGAGTCAAGCTCATGATCAGTCGTCTCCTCTCAAGCCGTCCTCTTCCGTAGCTGGACGTTCCTCACACCTTGATATTTCTGATGATAGTTCGGACGATGACTCATCTCACACTGAGGGGGAGTTACCACAGTTCTCTGACCGTTTCGATCAGCTTAGCACTCAGGTGCAGGACCTCCATTCGGTCATGAATGATTTACGAGCTGAGCAATCACGTCAAGGGACCGTTCTCGACTCTGTCTTGTCGATTCTTCATCGTCAGTTCCCTTCGAGTTCCTAGGCTTTGGCATTTGTGCCAAAAATGGGGAGAGTGAGTGTGAGTTTAGGAGTTTACTAGTGTAGGGGAGTAATGGCATAGGGGGAGTTTACTAGGTTCTGTTTACTGCTTAAATACCTTTGCGTGAATACTTGTGAACTGTGTTTGCTTGAGTACTTGTGAACTGCTTAATTGATAATTTGTGTTTGGATTGTTATTCATTACAAGTTATTTTCACTTGATCTTGGTTTTGTATATTTTTATTTATAAGGATTGATGTGCTAAAAGTACTAGACTTGTTGAATGCTCATTTTTTGAATTCTTTGTAATATCTTGTAAACTAGATGTTTTGTCACAAATTGCCAAAGGGGGAGATTGTTAGGTTTTTAATTATTGGCAATTGTGTACAAAATATTCTAAGTGTATTTTAACATGTATATGAGCTTTATACATGAAGAATTCAAGTTGTCGCGTTCACAAACGCGTTCGAACGCAACCTGAAGAATTCAAGTTGTCGGGTTCGAATGCACTCGGGCTTGTTCGAACGCACCTGAGATAAAGTCATGCCGTTCGAACGCACTCGGGCCGCGTTCGAACGCACCAACGAAGTTTGATAAAATTGGACTTTCGTGAGTACGGATAAGACTTAGATTTGACTCTATCTTGGAGATAATATATAAGGATTGTGATGCCCTATCTCTAGGGTGGTTGAAGAAGTATTATTGAAGGAGACTTCTTGAGGCTACATCGGTTCTTCAACTAACAAGGTTCCACTCATCATTAAAAGTTAATATTTCATCTTAAGGGCTATCTAGACAAAAGATCAATCTCGAGGGTTACTGAGGTTGGATTTCAATCATGAGAAGCAGTGAATTGTGGGTTCTAGCGAGCAAGACTGAGAGGAACAAAGTCGTTTGGATTGACGGGTTGTTTTGTGAGTTAGTTTTGTAACTACTACTATTCTAGTGATTGGTTTTGATCCGAGTTTGGATCCATAGTTTTTTCCCATTTGGGTTTTTCCACGTTAAAATCTTGCCGTTCATCTCTGCTTTCGTTCTTAATATTTCTACGGACTTTTACTTAAGCGAACGAGTAATATCATTGCCTAGTATTTAGATACATACTTGTGTCTAGGGGTTTTTCAATGTGTGCTATCAATAGTCTCCGTAGCTCTTCGTTCTGGGGTACCTTGATTCGCCCACGCTCTAGTACTAACCCGCCGCGCTCCTTGTGCTCGGGGTGGCTTGCTGGGTTCTCTTTCAGCTCCTCCATGAGTCGGACCAGATCACTATCCTTTGCGCTAGCTCTCCGCAGATTTGAGAAGAAAGGAAAGGTGGGTGCCGAGAAAGATGCGAGCTCCCTTACATCCCCTTCGTTTGGAAGTTCAAGTAGCGGTTGACTTCCATCCAGCAGCACTCTCTAGTCATTCCTCCAAAATGCCATGGAGAGGTTTGTAAAGTCAAATATCATGGGACCCAAGCTTCAAAGCCATTGGGTCCCCAAAATAATATCGGCACCTCGCAAGGCCAACAGATAAAGATCCAATGTGAAGAATTGGCTTTGCACCTTCAACTCCACACCTCCACAAATAAAATCTGCCCGCAATATGGTGCCGTCTCTAATTGTCACATCGAACCCTTCCATGGGTTTCGATTCAAGCCCAATCTTCTTAAGGAGCCTCTTATCAATGAAGTTGTGGGTGGATCCGGTGTCAATCACGATTCTCACTATAGATGTCTTGATTACACTATTCACCCTCAAAGTCCTTGGTGCGGTTGTCCCGGAGTAGGCGTGGAGGGAGATCTCCGCTATCATGTCCTCCATAGGTTGCTCCTCAGCGATCCTCTGATACGATTCGGACTTCACCGACGTCGTCTCGAGCTTGGATTTACCTTAGGATAAGATTGAGTTTTAGGATAAGATTGAGTTTTAGGATAAGATTGTGTTTTAGGATAAGATTGAGTTTTAGGATAAGATTGTGTTTTAGGATAAGATTGAGTTGTTGGTTAGCCTATAAAAGTATGTGTAGGGCAACCAAAATTAGGAATTGAATATTGAGAATTGAGTTTGCCTTGCCTCCTTCATCTTCTTCGCTCCCGTTCCCTCAATCTCCCCGGCGACGCCGCTTCTAATCTCCCTCGACAGGCCAATCACCCTAGTCCCTTAGGAGTGGCCCTCTTCTCCCCCTTCTTCCAATTTATCCATCGCTATCCCTAACTTTTCCATCATCCATAACCCTTCCACCATCACTTTTACACCGGTGCCACCCCATCAACACCGGCCCTCCACAATCCACCATTACCCAGGATTTCGTGCCTTCATCCACGAAATCCAAAAACAGAGTATCCTGACATTCGTCTACTAAACGAACGATATCTCGAGATCCCCAACTCCGATTCGCCTGAAACTAGATCCGTTGGAAAGCTCTTTTCCGGGCCTACAACATATCAAAATTTCACAGTGATCCAACGGCGGGATATTTCGGGATCTTATCTTAAAGTTCCGTGCAAGATCGTAACAATCTGGTATCAGAGCCATAGCACCAAAAGAGGGTTCGTATCAAGCTGGTATCAGAGCCTATAGCCGAGGAAGGATCGTACCATCCTCCTTGCTGCCCAGCCACGCCCTCACCTTCATCTACAATCTCGTCCTCAGCCTCGTCCAATCTGTTGATTAACATCACCGATCCCATTAGTTTAGCGCAGCGATGCCCGGGTACAAACTTCTCATCACAACAAAAGCATAGGCCTTTGGCCCTTCGTTCCTCCACTTGAGCAGGTGTGAGTGCTTTTCCTAGACCTCTAAGTGCGTACTTCACATCTTGGGATGGCTTGAAGGGCACTTGAGGAGGTACCACTGCAGCAGCAATTCTTAGTACTTCGGTGATATTTCCTGCCGCTATGGTTGGTTGAGCTTGATTGCGGCTTCCTTGGCTCGTCCAACTCTATTTCAGGTGTATCTTCATAGCCCTATGTTTATCTTCCATAAGCACCACATCTTCGAAGGCTTCCTTTAAAGTTCTAGGCCTTAAAGCCTTCACATCAGCTTGTATGTCTCCCCACAGCCCGAAGATGAAGATGCTGCGAAGTTGCTATTCCGTCCATGGTGGATGACATCGGCTACTTATCCTCTCGAATTCTTCTTGGTATGCCCCAACCGTGGTCTTTTACACCGTCTTTGAGAGGAGAGCATCAAAGTCTTCATACCCCGACGCTCCAAATCGCCGTGTGATATCAGCACAAAATTTAACCCAAGTAACGATAGCCTCATTGGCATTGGCTGCTCGAAACCAATGAAGCGCTGCATCCTCAAGGTGGAAGCTCGCAAGTGTCACCTTGTACTCTTCCGTCGTACCTTGGTATGCGAAGAATTGCTCCGCCCTATACAACCAATCGATCGGATCACCACCTTTGAACTTGGGGAATTCGAGACGCATGATTTGTCCACGGATGCCATTATCTCATTCCAGATCATATCCAAGTCCTTGTCTAACCAGAGGAGGACGCACCATGAAGGGTTGATGATCCCTCCTTCGGTTTTGATTAACTCGTCATGGTTCCGGATCGTATTGACCCGCCCACGGATCTTGATCTCCAAGGTGGTCTCCATAGTGGTTCGCTCGTCGGATGGGTTCACCTGCAACTGGGCTTGGTGTAACCATCCTTGCTTGTCTCTGCCCATAGGGTGGTGGCAGCAGCGGCTCTTGTGGTTGCAAAGGCTGAACCAGTGGCGGTGGGTTCATGGGTGTGGACTCACATCATGGGGTCGATGGTGCGTTCCCATTCGTCATGGCTTCTCTCGTCGCTTGTAATTCTCACATCATCTCTATCATCATCTAGTTGTTGATGGCCATTTGTTCGGATAGAGACCCCAACATGGCTTGAACACTATCCCAATACCTCGAAAGATGCCACCATTAGATCGATGTGAAATTCAGATATGTTGTAGCCCCAGAAAGGAAATTTCTAACAAATCAAGTTCCAGGCGAATCGAATATGGGGATCTCAAGATATCGTCTGATTAGTGGACGAACGTCAGGGTGGTCTATTTAGGATCCGTGGATGGAGGCACGAGATCCTAGGATGATGGTAGTCGGAGGTGGACCGACGTTTGTGGGATGGCACCGGTGAAAAGTGGTGATGGAAAGGTTATAGTTGATGGAAGGGTTAGGGAAAGTGTTGGATAGATTGGAAGAAGAGGAAGGAGAGGGCCGCCCTAAGGGTCTAGGGTGATTGGCCAGTCGAGGGAGGTTAGAAGCGACGTCGATGGGGATTGAGAGAACGAGAGAGAAGAAGATGAAGGGGGCAGGACAACACTCAATTCTTCAATAATCATCTTTTGGTTGCCATCCACATCCCTTTTAGAGGCTAACCGAACAACTCAAAATTAACCCTAAACAATACAATTTCGTTGACTGCGTTCGAACGCGTCCGACCGCATTCGAATGCACTGAGTTTGCTCTTCTCTGGATTTGCGAACGCGATGCAGGCGTGCATAGTGCGTTCGAACAGGGCGTTCGAATGCACAATGCACAGACTGCATTTGAACGCACAAAATACGTTCTCCGTAGATGCGAACTGATGCAGGCATTCTCACGCGGGCATGCGAATGCGCCCGATCGCGTTCGAACGCACATTTTGCATTCACTATTTTTGCGAGCTGATGCAACCATTTACAAAGGCGTTCAAATTTTGAATGCGACCTATAGAAAATTTATTGTAATGAAAATAAATAACTAATGCAATAAGAAAAGACTCTAGCAAGGTATATCAGCCCACCACGCTTCCCCCACCTTGTCCTCAAGGTGTAAAGTCGGGAAAACGCTCCAAGATGTCCGTCTCTAGCTCCCATGTCGCCACATCGGATGGTTTGCTAAGCCACTCGACTAGGACCTCTATCTCCAATCTAGTACTATCACGTCGTCGGTGCCTAGCAAGTACACGAACTGGCTCCTCAATCTCATTCTCTTCTAATGGCTCTAGTAGAACTGATCCTACGACTTGATAATCTCCAATCAGCTCCCTCAACAATGAAACATGGAAAATTGGATGTACTCTCGACCCCTAAGGCAGCTCCATGCAATACGCAACCGGACCGATACGCTCTAACACCTAAAACAGACTGAAGTAGCTATGTCCTAACTTCTAGTTTCGCATCGGACTAAGGTCACCTATCACTACGGTTTTACTCTCACGAACACCTAACTGTCGATGTCGAACTCCTGCTCCCGATGGCTGCGATCTTAAACTTGTTTCATGCGGTTTTGAGTAAGTTTAAAATAGGAATGCAACCTCCTCAATGTATCGTCTCTATCCATAAAAGCTAAATCCACCTCCGTTTGATCTGCAAATGCCACAAGGTCATAGACGCGTAACGTCAGAGTCGTGCGCCCATACACCACCTCAAATGGAGTCATGCTAATACTGCTGTGGTGGGCAGTGTTATAAGACCACTTTGCTCACGGTAAGTACTCCAACCATCGTCTCAACATCTCTCCCACAAAGCACCGCAAAATACTGCTCAATACCTCGATTGACCACCTCAGTTTGGTCGCCCGTCTCTAGATGGTAAGCCGAACTAAAGTTCAATCGAGACCCCTGCAATCTAACAAACTCCATCCAAAAGTAGCTCACAAAAACACGATCACGATCGGAGACAATCGTGCATGGCATGCCATGCAACCTAGCAACATCTCTCATAAAAATTTCAGCTACAAACTTGGCAGAGAATGGATGTGACAATGTAGAAAAGTGCGCATACTTGCTCAATCTGTCAACCACCACAAAAATAACGCCACGTACCAGTGGAAGACCTTCTATGAAATCCATAAAAATGTCTTCCCAAAGGTGGTCCGGTATTGGTAGAGGCTGAAGTAATCCGGCCAGTTTTGATGTGGTTGCCTTCGCCCTTTGACAGACTTCGCAACAACGGACAAAACTCCTCATATCTCGCCTCAATCCTAGCCACGTGCGGCTCTGTGACATCCTCCTATAAGTCCTCAAGACACCCTCATGACTAGCCTTTGGAGTTTAGTGGAAGTGCTCCAACAATTTCTGCCGCAATTCATCATTTGCAGACACCTAGATACACCCGCGGTCGAGCAGCAAACTGCCTCGTTTCTCCAACTCCAGATGGCGCTTCAGATCATTCAATGCCTCTTGTAACAATCTCATAACATCTGGGTCAGATGTACATGCATACCTCAACTCGTCAAGATAAGGAAAAGTGGGAAAAGAAAAGGCTGCGAGCTCAACGTTATCGAGTTAGCGTGATAGTGCATCAGCCGTTCTATTTTCCGTCCCCTTCTTGTACTAAATTTCATAATCATACCATGACAATTTTTTGACCCATCTCTGTTGTGCTAGAGTGTGAATTTGTTGTCCTATAAAGTATGGAAGACTCCTTTGATCAGTTCGAATAATAAATCGCCTACCGATCAAATAAGGCCTCCATTTTATCACCCCATGCATGATTGCCAACATCTCCCTCTCGTGGCCACACGGCACGCGCGGCGCACGTGACAGGACGGGCGGGGCCCATCACACACAGATAATCATGTGCACATATAATCATGATATCATCAAATAAAACCTACTAACATATCCATGATCACCTAATCCATCATAAAATAAATTATACTAATAACCAAATAAACCTGTTAACATAAGATTATCCAAGTCCACAATAATATATACTAGAGCACTACATAATCTGGCACGACTCACACAGATCATAACAAACCATCAAGATACAACTAAAACAACTAATATAAGAGTACCCTATGATTCGGCCTATATTATACAAATCATCGTCTAATACAAAAGAGTACAAATATTAAATACTCGTACAACTAAATTTCTATATAAACTATCATCTATACCATCTCGCATCTATAGCTCACCTCATCATCGCTCTAAAATATCTTCTCAAGATATCTCAGGTCACTATCACGTACCACATATCTGAGGGGGTTAGAAAAGAAATAAAGAGATAGTCATGAGCAAAAGGCTTAGTGAATAGACGTTATTCCGAATTAGTTATGCTAAACAAAGAGTAAATCATGTATTGAATCAGAAAGAGCATCATGTCATGAATGAATATATAAATGTATCCTCAATAATACATAAATTAAAAGTAGATAACATGTCATAACTGATAAATTGTATAATCCTCGACAATGAATAAATAAATCTCCATGTTATACTATCATCATAACTCTCTCTCAAATATGACATATGATGCATGCCGACCATGACGATGCTATTATATCAAATGCAACTATATATGATGTATATTGACTACTCGATAATCAGATAATCAAATGATAATAAAATTATATGCATTTCTCAACATCTCAGTCATCAATGCCAACTCTATATGTCATCATCATACTAGACCACTGTGCACAGTCAACACCCGGTACCCGGTCTCAACATCATGCTCGAAGGCTCAGAACAGACTCTGCCATCCGCAATGAGTATCTCAAATATAACCAAACCCTACCATCCCCTAAGGGTATCAACATCCATCCAGACCGTGCACCCTTCTACCTGATAGAAATCTCGTGAGGATAATTTGCCACATATACCCTGGCGAATGGCATGTGTCCAAATGTCTGCTGCGCACACAGACTAACGACCTCGGACGTAAGGCCAATAAAATCACGTCTATGTCGAGTGACACCAAGCGCGTCATAACCCTCGCGCCCACTCGGGAATCCTCACGCTTTCTATCAACTATCCAATCAATTACATTTCATGCTTTCCTTCTAAATGACAGATCATATGCATATATCCAGTACGATAACAAGTCAATACATAACAAAAATTTAGGTGGAACAGGAATCAAGAGAAAAATGATGTATTGTAGTCTTCAACCATGTAGTCAACACATGCATACTCATGCTAATCTATCACAAGCATACTCATGCTACAAATCAATTGGACATAACATTATAACAGTATAATCATCTCTCATCATCTCTATATATCACCAATGTATTCATGTCCTAAATCAATCTAATCAAATGCATGATAAAATATGCTCGACTGTAATCATCTCTAGATAAAGTCATATAATCATGCTGGAGGCCAAAACATGCATGTACATAATATATAATATAATATAATTTGAGTAAGGCATCTAGGGGATAAGACTACTCACACTGATGAGAAGATGCAAACCATGTATCCCTTACATCCGCCAACTAACCGAGTGACACTCATCGCTAGCAAGGTCCACAAGTTCTCAAATAAGAGGGTTCGGGATCTGAAAATATTTAAGTAGCATGAAATTAGTTGTTTATCTAATTCAAATTAATTCAAATAAAATATAAAGGTTTATTAGATTTAGAATCACTTATTTTTATTTTTGATTACATAACTAGATCTATCTTATAGATACGATTCAAATACTATAATTATACTATTATCATAAAATACTAATTATAACATGAGGAGAATAGGTATGTTACTTTTTATATAAGAATATTTATAAATATATAATTATAACATAAAATAAAATAAATAAAAGGTTAAATAACTATAAGTATAGACAAGGTCTAGTTATAATTAATTTTATAATTCATACTCTATCTTGATTAATTAGGGACTATGCAGTCTTTACTTGATAAAAAATTTTTATAAATAACTAAATAAGCCTAGTATTTTATTTGTTGCAGAATAATAATATATAATAAATTAATAGAATTACATAAAATGTATATCATAAGAATATTAAAATAGAAAATCTAATAATTATAATTTACAAATCTATCTATTAATCTAATATACATATAAGTAAATAAATAAATATAAGTATTACTTATATTTATGTGTAATAGTTTATAACCTAATTAATTATTAATTAATTATAATTAATAATAATCATATTGATGAATATATATTATTATAAAAATAAATAATGTCTAAATCTATTTGTATTAATTAAGACAAAAATAACTAAATAAATAAATAATAAAGCAAAAATAAGGATTACTAGTACTAGTGCTAAGCTTGGTCCAGCACTGTTGTAGAAAAACAAGAAGAGAAGAAGTAGCGGAGGAAGAAGAGGAAGAATGGAAGAAGAAAGAAGAAAGAAGAAGAATAGAAGAAAGAGAGGAGGTGAGGGAGGGGGTTTGTAGACCCGAGCCGACAGGGAGGGCACCGGCCGTTGGTGGCCATCCAGCGGCCGGCCTCTCGCCGGTGGCTCGGAGATAGAGAGACTTACCCTGGTGGCGGTAGGCCGACGGCGGCACCAGGGAAAGTTTGAGAGAGAGAGAGTTTGAGGGGAGGAGGAGAAAGAGAGAGTTTGAAGGAAAGGAGGAGAAAGATAGAGAGCGAAAGAGAGGGTGAGGAGAAGAAAAAAAAATAGAGAGAGAGAAGGGGTGGGGGCGACAGTAAGCCGGCCTTGGCGAGAGAGAGAGAGAGATCGAGAGGAAGAGAGATATAGAGGGAGAAAGAGAGGCGGTGGATGGCGGCGGCGCTGGGGCCCGCCGCGGCCAGCTAGCTGTACTGGTTGGCTGTGGTGGGCGCGTTGCGCCTCACCACACAAGCTACTCATGCAGCTTGCATGGGCACGAGGCCGGCCATAGTGTGGCCAGCCACGTCGTGCCCAAAAATTAAATTTTTTGGGGGGCACGTTGTTGCATTTTCCTTCCCTCTTACGAAAATTGACTTCGAAATTTATATCACACTAGTATTGTAAGAAAAATCCACATATTGATAGACTCTGATACCAAATGATAGGCTCTAATACCAAATTATAGGCTCTAATACCAATTAATAGGCTTTGATACCAAATTGTTAAAGTTTTGATACCAATTGTTAGTCTCTGATACCAAATTGTTAAGATCTGGAACCAAAAGATCGGCTAATGAATAATTCCTTTAGATCTGAATTTTTTGTAGGAAGCAGTCCGTGCAACCGTAGGAAAATATTCGTCAGATATTCTACAGTTGTCAAAAAATTAGAAAACAAATTGGGTTGGATCTTGAACTTCCTAATCTATATCTATTTTATTTAGCCCTTTGTAGATTCGAACTGTAGCAAAGATGAAAATATGGAATAACGTGGGTGATGGTTGTGGTGATGGGTGGAGTGGATGTTAGGGTTATAGATGGGTATGGAGATGAGGGTGGATTGTGGAAGTGATTAAAGGAAAGAGTTCGAAGGGAACAAAGTGGTCGAGATCCCAAAGAAGAGGGGTGACTCGATAGACGAGGGAGATTAGAAGTTAGGAGAAACCTTGCTAATGAGAGATGTGGAAGGATGGTGAAGAGAGAGAGGAGGGAGGAATATAGAGAGAAGATAGGAGGCAAGAAATCAAGAATCCAAATTCCATTATGAAGTTGCCTGCCATCAACATATTTATAGAGCTAGCCAACAAGTCCTAAAACAATATGAAATCTAACAAACCAACTAAACCAGTATTCTTTATCTTCTCCGATTACTTCTCGGACCCGTGCCCGGCGGGGGCGTTACAAACGCACTGTGAACGCTTGCATCGTGTTTGTAAATCCAGAAAAGTAGGAAACAGGCGCGTCCAAATGCCTGCATCATGTTCGCAAATCCAAATAAGAGCGAACTCGGTGCGTTCGAACACGGTCGAGTGCGTTCGAACTCAGTTGGCGAAATTGTATTATTTAGGGTTAATTTTGAGTTGTTTGGTTAGCCTCTAAAAGGGATGTGGATGGCAACCAAAAGATTATTATGAAGAATTAAGTTTTGCCTTGCCTTCATCGTCTTCTTCGCTCTCGTTCTCTCAATCACCAGCGACACCGCTTCTAATCTCCCTCGACCGGCCAATCACCCTAGACCCTTAGGGGCGGCTCTCTCCTTCCCTTCTTCCAATCTATCCAACACTTGCCCTAATCTTCCATCAACCAAAACTTTTCCATCACCACTTTTCACCGGTGCCACCCCACAAATGCCGGTCTACCTCCAACCACCATAACCCTAGGATCTCGTGCCTCCATCCACGGATCCTAAATAGACCACCATGATGTTTGTTCACTAATTGGATGATATCTTGAGATCTCCATATCCGATTCACCTAAAACTTAATTTGTTGGAAAGCTCTTTTCTGGGACTACAACATATCCAAATTTCACATCAATCTGATAGCAGCATCTTTTGAGATCTTATTTTAAAATTCTGTGCCAAATCTAGTCAAGATCAGACAATTGGAAGAGGTCGAACCTTACCCTAAGGGGAGATCTTATCAACTACTCACACTGATCAGAAGACCAAACCATGTATCCCTTATATGCGCCAACCAACCGAGTGACACTCATCGCTAGCAAGATCCATGGGGTCTCAAATAAGAGGGTTCGGGATTTGAAAATATTTAAGTAGCATGAAATTAGTCGTTTATCTAATTTGAATTAATTCAAATAAAATATAAAGGTTTATTAGATTTAGAATCACTTCTTTTTATTTTTGATTACATACCTAGATCTATCTTATAGATACGATTCAAATACTATAATGATACTATTATCATAAAATACTAATTATAATATAAGGAGACGGAGATTACGAATCGTTTCCCAGATTCTACACATTGAGGTCAAGGTGACGGAACTATGGTAGAATAATATGACTTGGGCTAACCTAGTCGTCTTGAGCTCACTAGATAAGGGCCAAACCCCCTAGCTTAATTATATTTATTTGCTTTTGCAATTTAGTCCTTGTATTAAGTTATTTATTTTCAACTTAGTTGATTTGGATTGATGTGGTCGGGCTATCCGAACTAGTTTGTATCGTGGCCACCTATAGGTGCGAACCACACTTTGGTTATTGAATGAATATTGAAACCCTTGCCTTTGTCGCAAGACTCTTCTACCCCAGTCTCCGTCTAGTGTGATCTCTCTCTCTCTCTCACCAAGCTTCATCTTTGGCAGTGGTTAACGACGCAGCCGCCCTTCACATCCAATTGTCCCCTCTCGTCCCTCAAGGTACGGTCCCCTTCTCTCTCTTCGTCTAGCTTTATGTTGTATCCCAACTACCGCTACCATATCTATCTTTCTTAACCTTAACTCTAACCTTTACTCCAACTTCCACCTTCTATGTCTATCTCGCCACCTTCTGATCCTTAGTCTTTCTTAGACATCTTCAGATCTATACCTTTGATTGTCATGATTCTACTTGCGTTGGATTGCTGACTTCCAAGGTAACAACTTATTAGAGCTTTAGGCCTTCTAGAAAGTTAGATCAATCAATATTGGCATCCAAAGTTCTAGTAACATATCTAATTAGAGCTAGGTCTTGTTGCAATTACAACGACCCCAAGGTTGATCATAACAAAACAATGTGAGCATTTTATTATGTAATGTAGATAGTCTTTTACACTATAAATAATTTTTTTTACATATTTAAATGTAATGCAAATTTATATAAGCAACCAAAGTATTTTGCCATGTAGTGTAGAAGTATTTTTTGTATTACAAGCAAATTTCAATGTATATCTGTGTGGATATAATTGCTGGTGAACAAAAAAAAACGGAGTACAATATCATGAATTTTGAGAGGAGAGGGAGATAGGAGAGTACAATGCCATGACTTTCGAAAGAGGGAACTTGACGTGGCTTTTGAGAGAGTATAATAGTGAAATGATAGTTGATTTAAATATTATACTCTCGACGGCAAATTGTTATTAATTTTGGTGGTATAAAGTGAAAGGAGAGAGAAGTAAATATTTGTAAACTGGTATTGAGATAAGGATTATTTAATTATTATACTAGTATAAAGAGGCTTAATCATAATAAGGAATTTATGGCCCACGGCCCACGGCCCACGGGCCATCCAGCACTGGACATATACCTGGCGGGAGCGGTCTAATAGCGGATGCGAGGGCGATGCGGTTGCGGTTGCGGGTTTAAATCAAAAAATCCATTGGCCTCACTAAATCCCAAACCTAAATCCCAATTCCACGATTCTCTTCTCCACGGAGCTCATCGCTCTGCTCTCGTCGACGGCGACGGCGACGGCGACGGCGGTGGTCTCTTTCTCCAGTCGGCTGTGGTTTCCTCTCATCTTGGACGTGGTGTTTCCTCTCCTTGACGGTTAGTGGTCTTCTCCTTTCTCTCTCTCACTCTCGCTGCTTCTCTCGTTCTCCGCCTCACCCAGAGACCACCGCCACCTTTCTCCTCCTCTCCTCTACGCACTTCCCCTCACCCTTCTTCTTTCTTCCTCTCCACTGCACACCACACCAACCCACCTCCATACACTGCCACCGCTGTCTCTCATCTTCGTCCTTCTCTCCCGCCCTAGCAGATCAGCGCTTTCTACCTTCTCTATTTAGGCCAATCTCCACTACCCCACTTCTCTTTGACTCTGCGAGTCTCCAACCCCCTCCCTCCCCCCTCCCCCGCACACACGAACCTCTACGCAGTGCATCACATAAATGTAATAGGGTAATTTACGGTCATTTGATTATCTGAATTATTGTAAATGTGTAATTGTGTATGAATTACTGTAATTGCACCGTGGTCGTGTTATTTTTTTTACTAATAAACTTATATACATAATATATATGTATATGGGCTGCCTATACGGTATGCGGTGGGGTGGCACCTGCATACTGTTATTGCCTTTCAAAACATTTTTAAACATAAATAAAAAGGACCCCAAATTAGGTTTGCCTAAAGTAAGACATATTCAATTCTCCCTGTATTGATATTCATAATTCACTGGCAGGATACATATTGGCTCATGCTGACTGCCAATTGACATGACAGTCCATAATTGGATAATTTGGGCATGTGAATTGAATCATCATGGCACAGCCATCAACTGTATAAAACTAATAGTGTCACGCAGCATGATTGATGATAAGACAATTAACGTCTTCATTGATATATTGTGTTGTTCCATGCTCCTTGAAACTGTAAATTATCTGACCTTGTTCCTACCAAAAGATCGGTCTGCAATTTTCCTCTAGTATGCTCACTCCTTGCATAAATCTTAACCTACCACCATCATTAGTAGGTTTACTTCTCGTTATTAAGAAAGGAACTCTTATAAAAAAAAATTCTTTGTAGCTTCAGATAACTAATCACTCTTCTAGGTCTAGGGATGTATGATCTGTTGTATTTTCTTTATATAAATTCTCTGATAGTGTTATAGTTGTTAGAACATCAATTTTACGGGTACTGTCTTTGGCATATGCGAAACTTGACTAGATTAAGAATTGTCTATTAAAAGTTTTTATCTTATCAAGTTGACTTCTTGGATGCTCAGAAAATGATAATTTGGAGCTGTTGAAGATAGGCTTGAGGAACAGATTAACCAGGAGCAGTAATCCTTTAATTGGTTTTCATTAGGAGATCAACAAGAACTTGTAAATAGGTTAGTTGGTCTTACTGTTAATTGATATAACATGAACTTTTTTCTTCTGCAGATCACAAAATTCCTTTGGATTTAATCTTTTCTGGCAAATGGTAAATACCTTCTAATGATAGTAGTCATACTTTAATTTTTCATTATCTTTGTATGGATTCAATCCATGCCTTTTCTTGTCAAGGGGAAGTCTTTATACATGTTCCTTTTATTTAGGATTCATCAATGATCATCTTTTGAGAGTTATCGAGATATTAATCCTTCGTCATGGTCATGTCCTTTTAGTGATGAGGTTTTATGGTTCTTTTCTATTATTATTTTAGCTTATAATTATCTTGGTTCTCTTCTTTATTTATGGGGAGTAGGGATGAATGTAATAATCTGCTTCAAGTGTGTTCAAAACTAGATTCTTGCTGATGGATGTAGATAAATGCATAAACTATAGAAAGATTTTCTATATGCACCCTTTACACTTTAAGCCCTCGTTCACTTCAAGAATAATTTTTTTTTATTCTAGAATACAACTCCTTATTCCAGAATAATTGTTAAACATCATATTAACTCAATTCTAGAATAGAAATACTATTCATCAAAATTAAATCTTATATACCACACTAACCTAATTACTAATTTACCCTTGATATCTATCCTGTTAACCTACTTTATATCAAATGAAAGGGTATTAATGATAATTTCATAAAAATTAATATACATATTTTCCCATATTTTTCTTCACTTTATATCACATCAAAAATAATTATTATATTCTTATTTTAAAATACAAGTTTTAACATAAGTATAGTTATTTCTGGAATGAAGACCTCATTTTGAGAATACCAAAAAAAATTATCTATTTTAGAATTGACTTTATTCTTGAAGTAAACAAGACCGAAGTTCTTTCCCTTCTGAAGTATTAGTTAAGCAGTTGGATGATCAATAGACTTGCTACATCTTACTATTAAATCATTAGTATTATTTCAGTCAAATAGAATTAGAGATGCTTGAACAAGTCATATCTTTCATGTTGTTTCACACTTGCTAATGTTTTTCTATTTTAACTAAATATTGAGTATCACTCTTGAGGTTTACTACTAATTATGTTACCAGGAAATGCTCATTCCATTTTGTTAGTTAATAGTTTTTTTCTCTATTTATCTTAGAAACTTGTGTGACATGGCATCGGGGAAAATTCTGGCAATTTGCCAATCAGGCGGTGAATTTGTCACGAATAATGATGGATCCATGTCTTATTCTGGTGGAGAAGCACATGCTATTGATATCGACCGTGACATGCTTCTCAATGATTTGAAGTCAGAAATATCTTCAATGTTTAACTGCAACATTGATGCCTTTTCGATCAAGTATTTCCTTCCAAGCAACAGGCGAGTCCTTATTACAGTATCTAATGACAAAGACCTACAACGTATGGTAGATTTTCATGCAGGTTCAGATACAACAGATGTTTTTATCCTGAAGAAAATTGAGAACAGGTATTTGACCAACTAATACTTTCTACTCTGTATTACAGAATAAATTTCCAGAATGACAACAACATGCGGTTTTGCAGGATAATTAGGAGTGTGGTAGCTGACTCAGGTACCCCTACTAATGCTACCACTGCTACCGTGGCTACAATAGAAAATGCTAAACGGCAAAAGTTATGTATAGATTGGGACAATATGATCACTGGTGTGGGGCAAGTATTTGAAAGTCCGAGAGCCTTCCGTGATGCATTGCACAAGTATGCAATTGCAAATAGTTTTATGTATAGATTTGTTAAAAATGATGCATCCCGTGTAACTGCTGAATGTTCTGCTGATGATTGTCCATGGCGGATTCATGCATCTAGATCCCCTGTCAAGAAGGAATTTATGATTAAAAAGATGACTGAAACTCATGCATGTAGAAAGGAAGGTGGAAAAGAAGGTAACCGTCTAGCATCCCAACGCTGGGTTGCTAGTGTAATAAAAGACAAGTTGCGTGATACTCCAAATTATAGGCCAAGGGAAATTGCAAGCGATCTCCACCGAGAATATGGACTGAGCTTGAACTATGCACAAGCGTGGCGTGGAAAATTTGTTGCAAAGAAACAGCTCTACAGCTCGCATGAGGAGGCATGTAATCAATTACCTTGGTTTTGTGAAAGGATAAGTGAGACAAATCCAGGCAGCGTGACAGCATTAGTAACATCTGATGATTCAAAATTTTGCTTTTTTGTTGCATTTTATGCATCACTTAATGGTTTTGAGCATGGTTGCAGACCGCTCCTTTTTCTTGATGGAATATCTCTGAAAGCAAATAGACACTGGAAGCTGCTTGCTGCTACTTCAGTTGACGGAGAAGGTGATATTTTTCCAGTTGCTATCTCTGTAGTGGATGCAGAGACTAAAGAAAATTGGCATTGGTTTTTGCTGCAGCTCAAATCTGCCTTCAATATGTCTCGCACTATAACATTCATATCAAATGGACAAAATGGTTTGACAGAGGAGATACGGTCAGTTTTTGAGGACAGCTATCATGGTTACTGTCTAAATCATCTGATCGAAAATTTTAAGACAGAATTGGAGGAGTCTTGGACTCAAGAAGTAAAGGATTCCATGGTTGAACATCTTAAACAAGCAGTATATGCCTGCAAAGTAGATGAGTTTAACCAGTGTATTGACAGCATCAAGACTGAGTCAAAAGAGCTTGCTGAATGGCTTTTGAATACCAAGCCTGAAAGCTGGTCAGATGCCTTCTTCAAGGGATTACGTAATGGTCAGTACTCATCCACTGCTCCAGAGACAGTTAATAACTGGATTTCAACTAGATATGAGCTGTCAGTAGTACAGATGGTTGACATGATCAGGTGTAAGATGATGGAAATGATGTATGCACGTCGGGAGTCTTCAAACACATGGACTGAGACACTCGCACCATCTGCAAATCAGAAGGTACAAGATGAGCTGGTAAAAGCACGCACCCTCAATGTGATCTGCTCAACTGCCAATGTGTTTGAGGTGCACGATGATTCAGTTAATGTCGTTAACATTGAAACTTGGGAATGTACCTGCCGAAGATGGCAGGTTACTGGCTTGCCATGCATGCATGCTCTTGCTGTATTTGAGCGCACAGATCTATGCATATATGACTATTGCTCAAAGTACTTCACAACTGAATGTTATCGTTCGACATATTCGTTGCCTATCAGCCCAATACCTGATATTGGTAGGCCTGCATGTAGTGATCCTTCTCATAGCACCATCATATGTCCTCCTCGAACACGACGGCTGGCTGGCCGACCTAAAGAAAAGCCAGATGATCCACGAATAACAGTTAAAAGAGCAGTGAGATGTAGTCGGTGCAAAGGATTTGGGCACAATAAGCAAACTTGCAAGGTCTCCATTTTGAAGGTAGAACACATTTCTTAGAATGTATATGAAGAGTTTTGATGTGTATGCCTGTCTGCGTTTCTTGCAATATCTTGGATTGTAACCTTAGCTGTAGTTTTACACCTCAGTTACAAACTTTGCTAATTTCTTAACATGCATCTATTGTTCAGTTGCAAAAGAATGTTACAAGCAGGTCTGGTATCAGAATATCCGTTGTAATTGAGTAATTTGCAGTAATTGTGTAATATCTTTCTTGCTTTTATCTATCTTTATTTTTTTTCGGATTGTTTCCCAAATTGATGCTTGGAGACGGTTTGTCATATTTGAAGGAAAACTCTGGCTTCTGTTTTGCACCTCTTTTCAGATTCCTTTTTTTTTTCTAGTTGGGGAACTGTAGTTTATCAATCACACTGATCTTCACACTTAGATTTCAGTAATTTGTCAAGTTCATGAACAAAGAAATCAAATAGATGTGGGCAATCACGAAATCATTTAACAACAATGCTTGACAATCGAAGATCATATTTGCTTCTCCTTGACTGAGGGTGCTGTGTAGCAAAGGGAGATGATAAACCACCTGTACAGCCCATGGTCGCTCGACTTGGATCAGGTTGAGCTTTAGCTCGAAAAAAAAAAGGACCCCAGATGTTCCACTCAGCTTGCACCGCTGACATAGCTCGCATCGCACTCTTGGACAACCAAGTTCGAGCTTGACTGATTGCTAGCACATTGTAGCAACTGAAACTGTCAGTCCGTGGCAAGCTGGTGCACCTGGCACCCGGCCTGGTTCGGCCGACTTTCCTACAGGAGCCCATTGAGGAGGACCTTCCTAAGCGTATGATAGATTCAGGAATAATCAGATTGCAACAATCTGAAGATCAACCCAAATTCTCCTTAGGGCAGAACTTTCGAGGAGAACTGCGGGAGATCTAACTGTCCAATAGATATGTAACTTAGATAGATTGTTCCTCTTGAAGTAAGGAATACAATACAATTGAGATCATGTCGATCGAACTTGTAGATCAAAAGTTATACGAAAAATACTGACCGTGGGTAAGATGGTGGCGTGAGGTAACCTGAGTGATGAAATAGGAGAATAATGGTTAGGTTTTGTGGAAGATGGTGGCTATGGTGGTGGGTAGAGCATTAAGCTAGACGAAGGGGGAGAGAGTGGATCGATCCTTAAGAGGCAAGGGAGCACGGTCAGATTGAGGAAGGAAGAAGATGACGTCTAAGATTGGATGTTGTTGGAGGAAAGAGAGAGTTAGGAAAGAAACTTCAATATTTCATCAATAATTTTCAATTAGGTTGCCTTCCATATATTTAGAGGCTAACCTTTCAACAAAATAGTTAAAAGATAACTCTAAGATAATTAAAAGATATCCCTAAGATAATGCAATTCTCCGATTGCGTTCAAATGCAGCTGAACGCATTTGAATGTGGATTTTGCGTTCTCTATCGTTGCGAACGTCTGTAGGCGTTCGAACGGCGCATTCGAATGCACTAAACACATTCTTTGTTTTTGCGAATGTATGTAGGCATTCAATAATCGCATTCGAACACGACTGCCAGAAATCCTATTTTTCCAAAACAAAAGCTATTTCTAAAATAAAAAAAATAAACAAAAGTCATAACTAGCTGAATTGTAACAACGTATTAAAAAATTTAAATGTATAGTGAAACTCAAATGTAGTTTTACACAATAGTAGAAATGTCTCATATCACGTGGGCTAGCGGAGACTAGATGAAGGAAGGTTTAGATAACGATAGAGAGGCTGCCTCTCTCACGTGGTGCATCATTGCTCAAGGTCTATGGCAGATTTGGAAAAATTAAAATGATGCTATCTTTCATTAGAAATAAAATACTGTTAGCCAAGTCCTCCATAGGATTATGGCCCTTGAGTTGGAAACCTTTCAACAACTTTGGAAAAAACCTCAAACCCTGTGACCCAATCGGCAAGAGGTGCAATGGCAGCCTTCTAAGGGTGAGAATATCAAGCTAAATTTTGATGGTTCCTTCTCTACTTGTGATGGCTCAGTAGGGGTAGGATTCATTGCTAGAGATAAAGCTAGTCAGCCTCTATTCATGGCTACTGCTCACATCACGGCTTCAGATCCTTTCCATGTTGAAGCAATCGCTATCAAGCTCGCTCTCCAAGAAGTCATCGAGCTTGGTTATCAAAACATCACTTTAGAAATTGACTCCCAATCTCTCACCAATGTCTTGTGGTTGAAATTTCTAGCGCCATGGCAGCTCAAGCATGTGCTTTTAGATAACGTTCAACTTTTGACAAGGTTTTGTAATGTCTCTATTCTTCACTGCTTAAGAGAAGCTAACTGACCTACGAATTGGTTAGCTAATTTAGGTAGAGATCAGGATTTTTAGTTCTCTCAGTTACTCGGTGATACATTTAGTTAGGATCTTTCCTTACTGCATTAGTTGTTTATTTTTATTAAAATAAAATTCTTGTAGGTCGCGTTTGAACGCAGGTGGGGTCGCGTTCGAACGCCCTTGCGAATGCCTGCATTAGGTTCGTAAATACAGAGAATGTGTAATGCGCGTTCGAACGTAGTCGAGCGCATTCGAACGCCTGCATCACGTTCGCACATACAGAGAACGCCTTTTGTGCGTTCGAACGCAATCGGGCACGTTCGAATGCGATCGGCGGGAATCCTCTAGAATTAGGGTTACTTATTGTTTTAGGACTTGTTGGCTAGCCTCTATATATATGTAGATGGCAGCCAAATTCATTATGCTATAAGAATATTAATTTCTTGCCTCTTTATCATCTTTCTACCCTAATCTCCCTCCTCCCTCTTCACTATTCTTCTACCTCTACCGTTGGCAAGGTTTCTTCTAACTTCTAATCTCCCTCATCTGTCGAGCCACCCCTCTTCTTTGGGATCTCGACCACTTCGTTTCCTTCGTCTATATCCCTTAATAACATCCACAATCCTCCTTCATCTCCATACCCATCCATAACCCTAACATCCACTCCACCCGTCACCATCACCATCACCCACGTTATTTTGTATTTTAGTCCCAGTTACAGATCGAATCTGAGAAGGGCGTAAATACGAAAGTTGTATTTGACTACCGGAGAATATTTGACGAATATTTTAACACAGTTGCATGGACTGATTCCTATAATACATTCAGATCTTGAAGGAATCATTGCGTAGCCTATCTTTGGTACGAGAACCCATCAATTTGGTATTAGAGCAGACGAACCTCAGACCTCAATTAATGGTTGAAGCAAAGAAGATGACATCAATAAGGAGACCTATAGAGAGCACACCAACAAGGGAAGACTCAATCCACGATGACCCTGACTGTGAGGCCGATTCCTTTGGAGCGACCATGGTAGGACCGAATCAACCAACGTCCATAAGTGTGAATATGAGCTTGACGGATGAACTTAGGGGCATGTTCCAAACATTGCTGCATAGAGTTGACACAATTTAAAAGGATCACAATGATTTTAAGGAATATGTCGTGAACCGATTGAGTTCGTTATCTCCTCGACGAAGATCGGAGCCTCAAGAAGGACCAGCGGTGGGACCTCATCGAACCGATACCCCACAGGTCCAGGTGCGTCATGTGAGTGTCAATGATTCCCTCTTACCTATACCTACACATCATCTCCCACCTTCGTTACAAAACCCAAGACCGGCGACAGTGGAACCTGAGAGGCATGCGTGTGTGCGCTTTGTCGATGAGGAGGATTGGCACTTCAAGGATGAGGTTGATCCCTTTGGAGATGGTGATAAACATGCTCGAGGATTTAGAGAAGTTGATCAACATGCAAAAAGGTTCAGACCTAAACCAAGGATCTTTCGTGAACCAAACAATGCTATTCGGGGGAGAACTGCACGCAAAATTCCAAGGCGGTGATCCAACGGATTGGGTGTTTCAAGTTGAATAATATTTTGATTGTCAAGGTACAACGGAAGATGCAAAGGTCCAGATGGCAAGCATTCACCTCCAAGGAACAGCATTGCATTGGTATAGATCGGTTATTCATGGTGGAGGATTTATCGGTTGGGCTGATTTTTGTAGGAGGATTATACACAGATTTGGGACAACGGCATATGAAGATTTTGCGGCCACATTAAGTAAGATGGTTCAGAAGATGACCGTATTGGAGTACCAAGCTGAATTCGAAAAGAGTTAGTAGTGGTTGTGAGCCACCTTGGCCCGAACTGACATTGATGGGCACATTTATTCCAGGGTTGCGAGAGGAGATACAGGCAGATGTTCGTGCTCTTTATCCTACCACTCTTGAGGAGGCCTTTGAGAAAGCCGTGAGGATGGAGCAAAAGTAGAAGGCTCTCAAGATGGCAGCAAAAACAAGTTGGGGCAATCGAGATGGGCGGTTTGTACCTAGAACGCCGGCTGGAAATTTTACAAATTCAAAGGCAGCGGTTGCTAGTACTAGACCATGACCACCTTTTAGATCTTCTTCCAATGTTAGAGGAGGCATAAGACCGCCCGTTCGAACTCTCACACCTGCCTAGGTGGAGGAGCGAAGAGAAAAGGTCCTCTGCTTTCGATGTGATGAACGTTTCACCCCCGGTCATCGGTGTTTCAAACCGATCGGGAGTGCGATACTTATCGATGGTCTCGAGGAGGACGATGAGGTTGCCGATGATGGAGAGTGTCCAATGGAGGTCCATGAGGAAACCGTTGAGGAGGGTGCGGAGGAAGATATCCAAGCTGAAATATCGATGCATGCATATTTAGGTACTTCCGCGCCGAGGATGTTACGGGTAGACGGACTCGTTAGAAAGTATTGTGTGAACATACTCATCGATTTCGGGAGTACACACAACTTTCTAGATGGGAGGTTAGTGAGGAGATTGGGCTTGGATGCTGAATCGACTAGGGGGTTTGACGTTGCTATTGGAGACGGCACGAAGCTTAAGGTGGAGAGCTTGTGTCGCTGGGTTGGTATACGAGTACAAGGACACGACATCATTGTGGACTTGTATCCGTTGGCACTGTGAGGAGCGGACATTGTCTTAGGCACTTAGTGGTTACAAAGCTTGGGACTCATCACATTTGATTTTTGGAGCATGTGGATGAAATTTAAACAAGGAAACAAAGATGTGCGGCTTGATGGCGTTCGGTCTTCGCCGATTCCTACGATGCAGCCTATAGTGGGGCTGCTTTCTGTGTATGATTTGGCCTATCTTCTTCAGTTAGGTCCAGCAAGAGATGAGCCTCAAACGAGTTCAGGTACTATCATTGAATTATCTAATTTATTAGATAACTTTTCTGGACTGTTTGGGGAGCCATAAGAGTTGCCACGGAGGCAAACAACGGACCAGCTTGGGGCGGTACCGGCAAACGTGAGGCCATATCGGTATCCACATGTGCAAAAAGAAGTTATCTCTAAGATGGTAGCCGATATGTTGGAGCAAGGCCTCATACAACCAAGTCATAGCTCATACTCATCCCCCGTGCTATTGTGATACGATTCAGACTTTATGGGTGTCTTTGTTCTTGTTTTAATTTTTAATTCTGAAGAAAATAAATTTTCTATAAGTCACATTCGAACGCGGGTGGAGTATGTTCGAACGCTGTTGTGAACGCCCGCATCACGTCCAGAAAGTGTGAATTTGCGTTCGAACGCGCTATGAATGCTTGTATGGCGTTCAAAAATCTAGAGAAGTGGGAAAGAGGTGCGTTCAATCGCGCGTTCGAACGCCTGCATCGCGTTCACAAATCTAGAGAAGAGAGAACTAGGTGCATTCAAACGCGAGTGGGCGCGTTCAAATGCGGTCGGTGATAATGTACTCTTTAGGGTTGATTTTGAATTGTTTGGTTAGCCTCTAAAGGATGTGGATGGCAACCATAGAGTCATTATTGAAGAATTGAGTTTTGCCTTACCTCCTTCGTCTTCTTCGCTCCCGTTCTCTCAATCCCTGGCGATGCCACTTTTAACCTCCCTCAACCGGCCAATCACCCTAGTCCCTTAGGGGTGACCCTCTCCTCCCCCTTTTTCCAATCTATCCAACACTTGCCTTAACCCTTCTATCAATCATAACCCTTCCACCACCACTTTTCACCGGTGCCACCCCGTTAACACCAGTCCACCCCGTTAACGCTAGTCCACCCCCAACCACCATCATCTAGGATCTTGTGCCTCCATCCACGGATCTTGATCAGACCTTCCCCGATGTTTGTCCACTAATCGGATGATACCTCGAGATCCCCACATCCAATTCGCCTAAAACTTGATTTGTTGGAAATCTCTTTATTGGGGCTACAACATATCAAAATTTCACATCGATCTAATGGCGGAATCTTTTGGGATCTATTTACAAGTTTCGTGCTAGATACAGTCTAGATCTGAGAATTGGGAGAGATCGAACCTTAGCCACCGTTCCTCGAACACGCGCTTCTTATGATGACAACTAGAGCCATGGCTGCATGGTGAGATGATGAAGAAGATATTCTCCCAATAGAGGAGGAGGAAATGGTTGCGGGGACTTCCACCCGCGAAACTGCCCGATCTAATCGGAATACGGAAGAACCTAGTGTTCAAGCCATGTTGGAGTCTCTTTCCGAACAAATGGTAATCAACAACCAGATGATGATGGAGATGATGCAAAAATTACGGGCGATAAGGGAAGCCATGGCGAATGGGAATGCACCATCGACCCCATGACGTGAGTCCACTCCTATGAACCCACCAACACCGGTTTAGAATTTGCAACCACAAGAGCCGCTGCTGCCACCACCCTATGGGCAGAGGCAAGCAAGGATGGTTCCACTAGAGCCAATTGCAAGTGAACCCATCCGACGAGCAAACCACTAGGGATCACCTTGGAGATCAAGATCTGTGAGCGGGGCAGTACGACCTGGAACCATGGCGAGTTAATCAAAACCGAAGGAGGGATCATCAACCATTCATGGTGCATCCTCCTCCGGTTAGATAAGGACTTGGACATGATTCGGAATGAGACAACGACATCCATGGACAAATTGTGCGTCTCGAATTCCCCAAGTTCAAAGGTGGCGATCCGATCGATTGGTTGTATAGGGCAGAGCAATTCTTTGCATACCAAGGTACGGCGAAAGAATACAAGGTGACGCTTGCAAGCTTCCACCTTGAAGATGCGGCGCTTCATTGGTTTCGAGCAGCCAATGCCAATGAAGCTATCGAAACTTGGGCTGAATTTTGTGCTGATATCACGCAGCGATTTGGAGCGTCAGGGTATGAAGACTTCGATGCTCTCTGAAAAAATCCCAAGACACAAGTATGTATCTAAATACTAGGCAATGATATCACTTGTTCACTTAAGTAAAAGTCCGTAGAAATATTAAGAATGAAAGCAGAGATGAACGCCAAGATTTTAACGTGGAAAACTGGAAACGGGAAAAAAATCACGGATCCAAACTCGGATCAAAACCAATCACTAGAATAGTAGCAGTTACAAGACTGACTCACAAAACAACCCGTCGATCCAAACAACTATGTTCCTCTCAGTCTTGATCACTAGAACCCATGATTCACTGCTTCTTGTGATTGAAGTCCAATCTCAGTAGCCCTCGAGATTGATCTTTCGTCTAGATAACCCTTGAGACGAAAAAATAATTTTTGTAGATGAGTGGAACCTTGTTAGTTGAAGAACCGATGTAGCCTCAAGAAGTCTCCTTCAATAATGCTTCTTCAACCCCCCTCAAGATAGGGTATCACAATCCTTATATATGATCTCCAAGATAGAGCCAAATCCAAGTCTTATCCGTACTCACGAAAGTACAAGATAGAGCCAAATCCAAATCTTATCCGTACTCACGAAAGTACAAGATAGAGCCAAATCCTAATCTTATCCGTACTCACAAAAGTACAAGATAGAGTCAAATCCTAATATTATCCGTACTCACGAAAGTACAAGATAGAGCCAAATCCAAATCTTATCTGTACTCATGAAAGTCCAATATTCTTAAACTTTGTTAGTGCGTTCGAACGGGCTCGAGTGCGTTTGAACGCGACAGCTTGAATTCTTTAGGTTGCGTTCGAAAGCGTTTGTGAACGCAGCTCTCGGTCTGTGTGAACGTAGTGCCCGCGTTCGAACACGTTTGTAAACGCGGCTCTCTGTCTGTGTGAACGCAGATTTCATGTTCGAACTCGTTTGTGAACGCACCGCGTTCGAACGTGTTTGTGAATGCGGTATGAACTCAACAGCTTTTCTCCAATAATCTTGTAATTCTTCAAATGAGAGATATTCTAGACTTGTGTAAAGCTCATATACATGAAAAAATACACTTAGAATATTTTATACACAATTGCCAACAAATAAAAACCTAACACTCTCCTCTCAAAGACGGTGCAAAAGACCACGGTTGGGGCATACCAAGAAGAGTTTGAGAGGATAAGTAGCCAATGTCAACCCCCATGGACGGATCAGCTACTTCCCAGCACCTTCATCTCCGGGTTGCAGGGTGACATACAAGCTGACGTGAGGGCTTTAAGGCCTAGAACTTTAAAGGAGGCTTTCGAAGATGCGATGCTCATGGAAGACAAACATAGGGCCATGAAGTTACACCTGAAATAGAATTGGATGAGCCAAGGAAGCCGCAATCAAGCTCAACCAACCATAGCGGCGGTTACGGCGTATCAAGGACCGCTGCTGCAATGGTGTCTCCTTGAGCACTCCTGAAGCCATCCCATGATATGAAGTACACACCTAGAGGTCCGGGACGAGCACTCTTGATTTGTTGGAAAGCTCTTTTCTAGGGCTACAACATATCAAAATTTCATGTCTATTTACAAGTTCTGTCCCCGATCTAGTCTAGATCTGAGAATTGTGAGAGATCGAACTTTAGCCTAAAGGGGAGATCGTATCACATTAATGCGAAAGAAGGATGGGCCATGGCATTTTTGTGTCGACTATCGGGCACTAAATGCTATTACCGTCAAAGACCGATATCCTATTCCGGTTATAGAGGAGTTGCTAGATGAGCTTGCAGGGGCGACCATATTTAGTTAGCTTGACTTGAGGGCCGGGTATCATCCAATTAGAATTCACCTGGTGAATGTGCACAAAATTGCATTTCGGACTGCGGACGGGCATTACGAGTTTCAGGTGATGCCTTTTAGTCTCACCAATGCTCAAGCTATCTTTCAAGGCCTCATGAATGATATATTTCAGCCTCTCTTGTGAAGGTATGTCTTGATTTTTTTGACAACATTTTAGTGTATAGCAGGACTAAATTGGAGCATTGGTGGCATTTGGAGGACGTGCTGAATTTGTTGAAGCAAAACTAATTGAAGATCAAAAAGTCCAAGTGCCTATGGGGAGTACCACAAGTAGAGTATTTAGGCCACATCATTTCAGTAGATGGTGTAAGCAGCGGATCCTCAAAAGGTTGCATGCATGATCGCTTGGCCTATTCCTACTACTACCACCGGATTGCGAGAATTTTTGGGGCTGACCGGATATTATTGCCGCTTCATCGCCAGATATGGCAAGCTACTCCTTTCACTTCTTTGTTGAAGAAAGACTCTTTTTAGGGATGAAAACAGATCGGATAGTGCTCAACCCATATCCGGATCCATATTTTTAGTCTGAATACGGATTTGGATACGGATATTAGACGGATAGCAAAATTTAAAACAATATCCTAACTAAACGGATACGGATAATTTTCGGATAGAGGATTAGATCTTAAACGGATATTGATTGAATTTCAAATAATTATAATATTTTATTTATATATAATTAACACAATATTGATTGAATATTTTTTTATATGTCAAATTTATAAAATTAGAGAAATTAATCTCTATAAATAATATATAATGTATTATTAGTAATAATATTAATATTTCCTATTTAAATAAGGAAATTAAAACTGTAAATTATTTTAAAAAAATATGCGGATAAACGGATATCCGATATCCGTATCCAATTTTTTTTCAAAAATTCTATCCGTATCCGAATCAGATAGAAATTTTTTTTCCGAATCTAATCCGAATCGGGTCGGATAGCGGGTCGGGTCGGAGTTAATCCGACCCGTTTTCACCCCTAACTCTTTTAGATGGACGGATGAAGCCACTATAGTCTTTGAAAAACTGAAAACAGCAATGATGATGGCACCCATTCTAGCGCAATCGGATTTCACCAAATAGTATATTATGGAATGTGATGTATTGGGTGTTGGCATAAGAGCTGTACTAATGCAAGGAGAACGTCCTATAGCCTTTCTTAGTAGGGCTTTGTCATAAAAATCTCAGCAATTATCGACTTATGAGAGAGAGATGTTGGCAATTCTACATGCGGTGACAAAGTGGAGGCCTTATTTAATCGGTAGACGATTCATTATACGAACCGATCAAAGGAGCCTTCCATACTTTATGGGACAGCGTATTCATACTCCAGCACAACAGAGATGGGTTACAAAATTGTTGGGGTATAATTATAAAATCCAATACAAGAAGAAAATTAAAAATAGAGCGGCGGATGCACTATCGCGTTAACTCGATTGAGCTGAGGAATGCATGTACATCTGACCCAGATGTTTTGAGATTGTTGCAGGAGGTGATGGATGATCCGGAGCACCATCTTGAGTTGGAGAACCGAGGCGGTTTGCTGTGGGACTATAGATGCATTCGAGTGCCCGCAAATGATGGATTGCGGCAGAAATTGTTGGAGCACTTTCACCAAACTCCAGAGGCTGGTCATGAGGGTGTCTTGAGGACGTATAGGATGATATCTCTGAGTTGCACGTGGCCAGGATTGAGATGAGATGTGAGGAGTTTTGTTCGTGCTTGCGAAGTCTGTCAAAGGGCTAAAGCAACCACATTGAAACTGGTTGGATTACTTCAGCCTTTACATATACTAGACTATGTTTGGGAAGACATTTCTATGGATTTCATAGAGGGTCTTCCGCTGGCACGTGGTTATTTCGTTATCTTTGTGGTGGTTGATAGATTGAGCAAGGCATTGTCACATTTGTTTTCAGCCAAGTCAATGGCTGAAATTTTTGTTAGAGATGTTGCTCGGTTACATGGCATGCCACGCATGATTGTCTCGGATCGTGATCGTGTATTTATGAGTGACTTTTGGACGGAGTTTTTTAGATTGCAGGAGACTCAATTGAAGTTCAATTCGGCCTACCATCCACCGACAGACGGCAAACCGAGGTGGTCAATCGAGTCATTGAGCAGTACTTAAGATGCTTTATTGGAGAGATGTCGAGACGATGGTTGGAGTTCTTACCGTGGGCAGAGTAGTCTTACAACACCGCCTACCATAGCAGTATTGGCATGACTCTACTTGAGGTGATGTATGTATGCATGGCTCTAACATTACGCGCTTATGATCCAATGGCATCTATAGATCGGGCATAGGTGGACTTGGCTTTGATGGATTGAGATGCCACATTGAGGAGGTTGCATGTCCATCTTAAACTTAATCAAAACGGCATGAAGCAAGTTATGATCGCAGCCATAGGGAGTAGGAGTTTGACATTGGCAGTTGGGTGTTTGTGAGTGCAACCATATCAACAGTTAATCTTGCATCCGATGCGAAACCAAAAGTTAGCACATCACTACTTTGGTCCGTTTCGGGTGTTGGAGCGTATTGGACTGGTTGCATATTGTTTAGAGCTGTCGGATGAGTCGAGAGTGCATCCTGTCTTTCATGTTTCATTGCTGAGGGAGTGGATTGGAGATCATGAGGTCGTTGGATTAGTTCTACCGGAGCCATTGGAGGAGACAGAGATCGTAGAGCCAGTTCAAGTACTTGCTAGGCGACGACAACGACATGGTACCAGATTAGAGATGGAGATTCTAGTCGAGTGGCTTGACAAGCCATCTGATGAGGCAACATAGGAGTTGGAGACTGAATTTTTGGAGCATTTTCTTGACTTTTCACCTTGAGGGCAAGGTGGGGGAAGCGTGGTGGACTGATACACTTAGTTATGATCTTTTCTTATTGCATTAGTTGTTTATTTTCATTAAAATAAAATTTCTATAGGTCGTGTTCGAATGCAGGTGGGGTCGCATTCGAACGCCCTTGCGAATGCCTACATCGCATTCGCATATACAGAGAATGTCTTTTGTGTGTTCGAACGCGATCGGGCGCGTTCGAATACGATTGGCGAGAATCCACTAGAATTAGGGTTACTTATTATTTTAGGACTTGTTGGCTAGCCTCTATATATATGTGGATGGCAGCCAAATTTATTATGCTATTGAAATATTGATTTCTTGCCTCTTTATCATTTTTCTACCCTAATCTCCCTCCTCCCTCTTCACCATCCTTCCACATCTACCGTTGGCAAGATTTCTTCTGACTTCTAATCTCCCGCATCTATCGAGCCACCCCTCTTCTTTGGGATCTCGACCACTTCGTTCCCTTCGTCTATATCCCTTAATCACATCCACAATCCACCTTCATCTCCATACCCATCCATAACCCTAACATCCACTTCATTTGTCACCACCACCATCACCCACATTATTTCGTATTTTCGTCCCAGTTTCAATTCGAATCTGCGAAGGGCGTAAATATAAAAGTTGTAGATTAGGAAGTTACGAATATAATATACTTAGTTTCATAATTTAATGACTACTAGAAAATATTTGACGAATAGTTTTCTATGATTGCGCGGACTAATTCTTATAATATATCCAGATCTTAAAGGAATCGTTGCGTAGTCTATTTTTGGTACGAGAACCCATCACTCGGTCCCCCAACTCTTTATATAGAGTTTTGTATAGGAATAGAGAGGGTATTCCCTAGGATACCTAATGTACTTTTCAGCCCCCTTTTGAGGTAATACTATTGTCTTTCTTAACAAAAAAAAGAAAGAAAAGAAAAAGAAAGGTATCATATCATAGTCTAAATCCCTATAGCTTATATTTATGATATATCCTACTGTTAGAATCCATCTTTAGTCACAACACATTTCTAGAGGACTTATCCGACTCATTTTGTTAGTAGTAGGAATAGGAGGAAATTTGTAAACATGACAAGCAATGTTACAAAATAGACTCCTAGGCTTTCGCATCTCATTTCTGTAATTTTTGTCCTGTATGAAGTCTTCAGCATTCTTTAATGACAATTTGCCCTAGAAAGAATAAATTTAGTTCTTGTTCGGATAATATCTTGAAAATTTCCACAATTATTTTATTGTTAAAAATATCCTCAAGTTTATAATTTGAACAGTTGATAAATGACTTAAGATCAATTTATTGTAACATATATTGACATTAATTAGAAGACGTGGTTATAACTTGTAATGATAAAGTCAAGGCATGTTTTATTTTTATGAAAGTTTATAGATAGATATTTCATTAAGCTCAAATAATAGTTATAACATGATACACAAACGAATGAGAGATAGGATAAAATTGTGTAACAAGCCCCACTCTTTGCTAAAAATAGGTTGACTAATATAAGGACCTAGTGTATTAGTTTGTAATATATAAGTACTCATGCAAATAAGAATAATAGAAGGGATAGGGCATCTGGCCTAAAATAAGCCTCACCTTGGCCTTCAAAGGCCACTTTGAAGACAAGAATAATAGTTGCAAGAGACTTAGATTCACAGTGCTTCTCATTAATGGGTCGGCTATCTATGGCTCTTCAATCCAAATTAAACCTAACACGCACAAATACCGACCAATCCAACGATACCAAGCAAACAAGTCACTAAATCAAGTTAGGGCAAGCCACCATGTGGAACCCTAAAACACCGCCTACTCAGCAATGGCTAGCCAAGGTAGTAGATGGACCCTTGCTAGATGGCAGGCAGGACAACCAACCTTCCACAAGCATGGCGGATCCACCATTGGTTAGTAATCGTAGCATTAGAGACTCGACAAGGGGACGGGGCAGCTGGAGAAAATAATAGCGACAAAGCAAGGCAAACTAAGGTTGCTACATGAAGCTCTAACACACTAGATGGTTCAGTGGTCGCCGTGGTAGGGGGGGTCAAAGGAGTGATGGAGAGTGAGGTCGAAGAGAGTAGCAACTGGAAAGGTGGAACAGGGCAAAGCCATAGCTAGAGATGTTTATCGGAGAGGTAGTGACTAAGTTGGAGGCTGCACCATTGAGAGGAAAGAGAGAGATCCAGGAGGAGGAGGAGGAGGTGGAGGAGGGGTTGAGCAAGGTTTCAACAGAGATAGGGGCTAAGGAGGGGGAGCGAGATTCTCAGTGCATTGGAGACAGAAGGAGGGTGGAGTTGGAGAAGAAGAAGGTGGCCGGGATTGGCTCCACCACCCACACATCCAGCCGCACACGAGCTCGGCAAGCCCTAAGGTCGGTGAGGAGGGGGAGAGAAGGGAAAGCCAATGGGGTGGAAAACCCTTAGGGTAGAAAAACCCCTCCCCTCCCTAGCTCTTGACTAGATGAGGGGAGGAGAGAGAAAACAACGGGGAAAACCACTCTCGCAAGGGAAGAAGGTGTCAGTTGAACCATAAGAGAGAGATAGGGCCGACACTAGGGTAGAAATAATTGAGAGTTGGTAGGAGGTGATCGAAAGTTGATAACAAGTTGTGGATCAAGGCATGCTTTCAAGTACACTAGTGGTAGACTAAATTTGTGATCCAGAACAGTTATTTCGATCTATCCAAATAATGTGCTTCTACTTAAACTTTTAGCTGTAAGAAAAAATTCCTATTCTATTTACTACTTTAATTCCGATAAGATTTATCAAAAAACCAGCTAACAAATTTAAGAGAGCATGTGATCAATTACTCAAATTTAAAGATAAAAATTAAGAAGCATTGAAGGCAAACAACTTAATTGCAGTTTGCATATCACTATATACTACTCCTTGCTACTCCTCTTCAAATATGTTCTTGGACTCGTGCATCAATCCTGGGCTCAGCCTAACCATAAGGATGCAGAACTCCATTTGGTCCAGAGCTCCATCACCATCTAAGTCCCCCTCCCTTACCATTTCCGTCAGCTCATCTTCTCGGAACCCCTCGAGCCCAAGAATCGCAGCATTCCTTTCCAAACTCTCGAGGGTGATCAGGCCATTTCTCCAGTCCATCAAGAGATGAAAACCCTTGCATAACTCCTCGATCAATCCTTCAGGGCTAAGGATGTCGGCCATGGAAGGTAGAAAGTCCTCGAACTTGAGCGATTCCTCCGCCATGCGCGACGACGGTCTTTGATCGGAAGTGTAAGCTAAAGGATGTAGATAGGGACAAGGGAATAATTAATAGAGGGTAGAAGAGGAGAAAGACGGAAGGAGTCTCCATTGATGACAAGTTGCCAACCAAGGTACAGAAATATTAAGGCGGTCAGTTTAGGCATCTGCGAAGCTGCATGGGAATTTCCATTTCTCCTAAATTATGGCTTTGGTCAACTCTAGTTTTGTGTCCTTATGAGAACTTTTCATAGGGGAAGTCCATTTTTGTACACATTGGAAATTATAAAGTAAGGAAAATCCTGGATGATGTTAAGAAAAGAACAGAATGAATGCACGTGATTTCTTGACTAATCTACCAATTCACAATTTATACGAGGGTATTGGCATACCACCAATGAGTGTGAAAATAAATTCACCCTTTTGGAAACCTATTTGCCTGAGAATCTGAATAATGGAGGTGGATTTTGTTTCTAACTCTTCAAAATGTATACTGATATACATTGTTGGTAACATTTTCTAAAAGCCTGATTTTCTAGAAGCTATTTGTCAAGAAATCTAAACGGACCAAGAAATTCGCATTGATTAATTTAATCCACCAAACTTCTCATAAATTTATGGTCTTAATTCCTTGATGCTATGTGAACTGAGTTATATCTATAGCTAGAGGTATCCAAGTAATGACGCGTTGAGAAAATAGTAAGATGTAATAAGTTTAATCTTGCTCATGTGTCATCTGATCTTGTAAATTAAAAAAGGACATAGGTGTGAAAGGACTAGATTAATTTCAAACTTTGGAAGCGTGCCATTTGGAATCTTTCGTAGACAAAGCTTGATGTGTAATTGAGTACTATAAATCCTTCTTTATGGTACGCAATTAATTATGTATACGCTTGAAGTGTATTATATTTTATGTTTGATCTTGGCCAAAGAAACAAGCTTGATGTACTAGCTCGTACTTTACAAATGGTGTACTATTTAAATTGGGCCTAGGAAATTAAATGTTTAAGCTGTGAAGGTCGAACGAAAGCTAGCTCCTCTGGATATGTCAGTCTTAACGAACAATGGAAATTTTTTAATTAAGGTTTTCTTCCAATATCGTCCATACACATGATGTGAAAACGTGGATTTGTGGATTAACAATCTGACTGCAAAATCACAATAAATTTAATTTAATAAAAGAAATAAAATTAAATAAACTTACAGCTGCTATCTGAATGCCTTGACGAATCAAAAACTGTACAATACTCTTCCTCAAATGCAAATAGAAGACTCAACGTATAAATATAATGAATAAAATTTCGTGAAAAAATAATGCAGACTAATAGCATATTTTATAAGATTAAGTAGGCATGACGAAATGATACAAAGGTTAGATCGGGTTATGAAAGGACACAAGATTTCAAATTTTAATGAATTAAACTACTTTAGATGTGGAGGGATGCGCTACTTCGGATTTGAACGGATTATTACTTTAGATGCTAAGGAATGCACCACTTCGAGTTCAATTAATCACTTTTGGACTTGACCCATGCATAGTATTTTTTACCTATAAAATTAGTATCCCTTTTGAGGCCAAAACTCATGAGAAGCTTGACAGTTATATACCATTGTAACGCCCCCGCCAAGCAAGGGCACGTGCACGCCCACGTGCCCACACGGCATGCGCGGTGCATGCGACAGGACAGACGGGGCCCATCACGCACAGATACACTTCTGTGCACATACAATCATGACATCATCAAATAATACCTGCTAACACATTCATGCTCACATAATCAATACCAAATATATCATATTATCAATCAAACAAATCTGTTAAAATATAAATATCTAAGTCCACAATGATATATACTAGACCACTACCTAATCTGACATGACCCACACAGGCCACAACAAACTATCAAGATATAATTAAACAACTGTTACACGAGTGCACTATAATCTGACATGGACTATACAAATTATCGTCTGATACAATAAAGTACAAATATCAAATAATGGTACAATTCAATATCTTGTTAAATTATCTTCTATACTATCTCACATCTATAGCTCACCTCATCCTCGCTCTATAATATCTCCTCAAGATATCTCAAGTCGCTATCACGTACCATATGTCTGAGGGAGTTAGAAAAAAAAAAAAAAGAGTCATGGGCAAAAGGCTCAGTGAATAGACCTTACTCCGAATCAGTGATGCTAAATAGAGAGTAAATCATGTACTAGATAATATGAATTAGAAAATAGCATGATGTCATATATGAGCATGTATATATGTATCCTCAATGACATATATATGAATGAAATCAATTCTTATGAATGAGTATATTATATCCTCAACCAAAAATATATCACATGATGATATTACCATATAACATCACCGAATATAATAACATATTATATATAATAATTATGATCCAATGATACTAGTCACATCAATGATGATGCATGATGCATGCCAACCACTAGATAATCGTATATGTTAGAGCCAGATATAATCCACATGTCTCTCACTATCACAATCATATGTCTCAGCTCTGAATATCATCCACTATGTTGGACTATGGTACCCGACCTCAAACTCAATACACATCATGTCACAAGCTCAGAGTATACCCTATCATACGGTAAGAGTATCTTTGTAAATAAATCATATCCTGTCATATGCTAAAGATATCTCTATAGATAAATCATATCCTACCATACGCTAAGGGTATCTCAGAAGAAAGTAATCATACCCTGCCATACGCTAAGGGTATATCAATGATAGTTGTACCCTATCATATGCTAAGAGTACAATCATCAGCCATCACCATACTCAGCCATATACTAAGAGTATGTCCAGTACTAATCCGGATCAGATATCGTTCTAGCCATCACATCATATCACATCACATCACATACACATGTACTTTTATGATTCCTATACATGATAGATCATATGCATATATCCAGTACTACAACAACCATGTATCTAACACATGCATACTCCTGCTAGTCCATCACATGCACACTCATGATAGAGATCATCCCGACATAAAATCATAATAGTATAATTATCTCTAATTATCTCTATATATCACCAATGTACTCAAATCCCAAATCAGCCTAATCAAAATGCATGATAAAATATACTTGACTGAAATCATCTCTATATAAAGTCATATAATCATGCTGGCAGCCAAAATATGCATATACATAATATATAATATATTCTAATTTGAGAAAGGCGTCTAGGGGATAAGATTACTCACAGTCTGATCAGAAGACACAAACCATGTATCTCTCACATCTATCAGTAAAACATCAACTCATCGTTAGGGTCCACAGAGTCTCACATAAGGGGGTTCGGGATCTGAAAATATTTAAATAATATGATGTTAGCCGTTTATCTAATTAGAATTAATTCAATTAAAATATAAAAGTTTATTAGGTTTAGAATCACTTCTCTTTATTTTTGATTACATAACTAGGTCTATATTATAGATACGATTTAAATAATATAATTATATTATTATCATAAAATGTTAGTATAAAATGTTAGTTATAACGTAAGAAGAAGAGGTATGTTTCTAATTATATGAGAGTATTTCTAAATATATAATTATAAAATAAAATAAAATAAAATAAAATAAAAGGCTAAATAACTATAAGTATAGACAAGGTCTAATTATAATTAATTTTATAATTCATACACTATCTTGATTAATTAGGGACAATGCAATCTTTACTCGATAAAATAATAAATAAATAACTAAATAAGCTTAGTATTTTATTTATTGCAGAATAATCATATATAAAAAAATTAATAGAAATACTTAAAATATATATGATGAGGGCATTAGAATTTAAATCTAATAATTATAATTTACAAATCTATCTATTAATCTAATAGACATATAAATAAATAAATAAATAAATAAATAAATATAAGTATTACTTATATTTATACCTAATTAATCAGTAATTATAAAAATTATCAATAATAAAATTATATTGAAGAATATATAATATTATTAAATAGTTAATGTCTAAATAATCTATTTGCATTAATTAAGAAGAAAAATACCTAAATAAATAACATAAATAAAATAATTAATTAATTAATTAATTCTGCCGTCAGTGCTGGGCTCATCCCAACACTATGCAGAAAGAAGGAGAAGAAGCCGAGGAAGAAGGAGAAAAAGAAAGAAAGAAAGAAAGAAAGAAAGAAGAAGAAGAAGAAGAAGAAGAAGAAGAGGAGGAGGAGAAGAAGAGGAAGAGAAGAAATAGAGAAGGTGAGGGAGGGGGTTGCGGACCCGGGCTAGCGGGGAGGGTACCGGCCGCTGCTGGCCAGCCAGGGGCCGGCCTCTCACTGACGGCTCGACTCCAACGAGCCTGAGCTCAGGCAAGAAAGAGAGAGAGAGAGAGGAAGAAAAAGAAAGAGAGGGGAAATGGGGGATCTCATCGGCGAAGGCGGCTTCGGGGAGGTGGCGGCGAGCCGACATCATCAACGAGGAGAGGAAGGAGTGTGAGAGAGAGTAGAGAGAGAGTAGAGTGAGAGAGTGACAGAGGGAGAGATAGAGAGAGAGATTTAAAGAGAGATAGGGAAGGCGGTGGAGGAGGGGTAGCGGCGGTGCTGAGGCCCGTCCCGGCGAGTTGGCCGCAGCCGGTTGGCTGTGGCAGCAGCAGTGGGCGTGTGGCGTCGCACCACGCAAGCTGCATGAGCAGCTTGCATGGGCACGAGGCCGGCCATAGTGTGGCTGGCCACGTCGCGCCCAAAATTAATTAATAATTTTTTTTAAGGTTGGGTTGTTACAACCATACTAACATTTTTCAAAATATTCAAAATGACATTAAACTCACTTATTTTTATTTTTCATTACAAGGATACTCACTTTAAAACTATTTTTTATTTACTTCTCTTCATGAATTTGAATAAATGAAATATATGACATTAAAGTACTCTTTGAGCTCTTTTAATTCTTTCATTAACCCATTATTAATAATGTGTAAACCTCACCTAAATCTGAGCTCAAAGTTAATAAAGTATTTATGTCAAATACATAATATTTCTAATAATCCTCCTATATGAATAAATTGGCTATAAATGCATATGAAATGTAGACTTGATTAAGAATACAATGAAAAGTTACTCATTAAGATATGTAGCTTTTGGTTTTGAACCTTTTCTAGTGAAGTATTTTTAGATTTATTCACTAACCAGTGAACATGATATCTTAAATTATTCAGCTTTGTATAAACCAAGACAATAATACTCACACGGCTTCTTTTCAACATAGTTGGTTCTATATATTATGTCTATTTCGACCCTTGACGCACTTGATATTTCTTTGAGTGCTCTAAAGATTGAACACAGTCATCTTATAGAAGCGGCCCAGTTCACACTTACATAGGTGACCTCTTATTAAAAATATTATTTATCTTAACATATAGTATAGGTTTATCACTATGTCATCATAGGAAAAGAAACAAGAAATAATTCTTTAGTGATTTCATAGAACGCCCCCACAACTCAATTGTTCTTTTCTCCAGTCAACTAGGTTAGGTTGTCGTTGTGTTGTTACTCTAGGTGATAGGCTTTAAACCTATTCCCCTCAATAATCAATATACTTGATCTCTTGTTAAACCCTTTGTTAACGGATCTGTGATATTATCATTAGATTTAATAATCAATGAATAGTATACCATTTGAGATTAATTGTTGTACGATATTATGTCTACGACGTATATGTCATGACATGCCATTATATACTTGAACATATGCCCTTCCTATAGTCGATTGGCTATTGTAATGTATGCAAATTGCTAACACAGGTTTCGACCATGTAGGAATATTTTCTAAGAAATTTTGAAGCCACTCGACTTCTTCTCCAGTCTTATCTAATGCTATGAATCATATTCCATAATATATCTGGCTCTACATGTTTGTTTAAAAGATTTTTTTATATATAGTATGGAATATTCGAGCCAGTGCAATTCATGACATACATCAAACTGCATATTATCCTAGAATATTTTTGTGCGATGAAAATTCACCTCTATAAGTGTTTTGGCTAGATTGTTAGTATCTTTATCAAATTTATTGAGTAATTTCTCAATATAATGTGATTGAGATATAACATATCCTTTAGTTGTCTCAGTGATCTTTACACCAAGTATCACATCTGCAACTCTCACATCTTTTTTGTTGAAGAGCATATTCTTGGTAGCTTTAATAATATTAATATTGCTGTCAGTTATTAATATATCATTCACATAAAGAAATACAATGATATAATCATCTAAAGTGTCTTTCAGATAAACACACTTATCATATTCATTAATGCAAAAACTATTTGACACCATAACTTGGTAAAATTTTTCGTGTCATTATTTAGGTGCTTGTCCCCATAAGGAGATTAACTAGTTTGCACACCTTTCCCTCGTGTCTTGGAGCCACATATCCTTCGGATTGTCCCATATATATATTATTTAATTCTCTACTAAAAAATATTGTTTTTATATCCATTTGATGTATTTTTAGATTATGTAATATTGTAAGAGCAATTATTAATTGGATAGTGAATATATATCAAAGTAATGTATTTCCTCTGTTTCTATACCCTTTGACTACAAATCTTGTCTTGTATTTGTCAATTGAACTATCTATTTCATCTTCTTTTTGAAGATCTATTTGTAACCTAAATGTTTACACCTTGGTGGTAGATCCACCAATTCCCACGTATGATTTTTTCAAAATGGATTCAGCTTCACTGCCAATAGCTTCTTTCCATAAATGAGCTTTAGGAGTAGATATTTCTTCCTTATAATTCTTGAAATTCTTTTTCTAACAAATATGTTAGAAAATCAGGATAGAAAAATATAGAAGTTTTTGCTTTCTTACTTCATCTAGGTTTATAGAAGTATATGCCGGGTGAATTTGCGATTAGCATGATGGAAAGATAAATTATTTTTTTACACTTCAAATCAAGCAATTAAAGGATATCATTTTCATTAACCAATCAAAATATCCAACTGATTTACTTAAAAGGTTTGGGATAAAAAAATGCAAGAGCAATTTGCACTCCAACGAGTCCATCAACGAAGATAGACAAAGATAAAAATTATAAGTCGATAGATGAAAAGAAGTATCAAAGTATGATTGACTCTTTACTATACTTAATGACTAGTATGTTGGATATCTTGTTTAGTGTTTGTATGTGTGCTAGATTTAATCATGACCAAAAGAATCTCATATACTAGCTATTAAATGCATTTTTCAATATTTATTGTGCACTCAAAAATTAGGATTATGGTACCCTAAGAATGTTTATTTTTCATCTTATTTGTTTTTCTGATGCAAGTTTTGTCGGTTCGTAAACATTTTCTATATCTTGGTTTAGATAAAAATAAAGTTTGATACTTTGTTTTCGGCCAAAGTTGGATATATGTTGTGGCCGGTTGTTGTCGTGCTCAAATTTTATTGATGAAACAACAATTAGAAGATTTCAAATTTCATTTTTCTCATATTCTAATTAAGTGTGATAATATAAGTGCAATCAATTTAACTAAAAATCCTATTCAATATTTTAAAGCTAAGCGTATTAACAATAGGCATTATTTATAAGAGACCATGTTTGAAAAGATGACATTGACTTAAATTTGTTAGCACTAATTATTATGATACACTTTGCTAGAGTCTTTTCTTATTGTATTAGTTGTTTATTTTCAAAAAAATAAACTTTCTGTAGGCTGCATTCGAACGCGGAAGGGGGCACGGCGCGTTCGAATGCCTTTGCGAACGCCTACATCAGTTCGCAAAAATAGAGAATGTGAAATATGCATTCGAACGCAGTCGGGCGCGTTCGAATGCCCGCGTGTGAACGCCTGCATCAGTTCGCATCCACAGAGAACGTCTTTTGTGCATTTAAACGCGGTTGACCCCATTCAAACACGGTCGGTGAGAGTCCACTAGTATTAGGGTTAATAATTATTATTTTGGCATGTTGGCTAGCCTCTATAAAGGTGTGGATGGCAGCTAAAATCATTATGATAAATGAATATTAGTTTCCATATTTCTCTATCCTCTCTCTAGTCTCTCTATCCTAATCTCCCTCCTCCCTCTTCACTAACCACCCACCTCTACCATTGGCATGGTCTTATCTATCTTCTAATCTTCCTCGTTTGTCGAGTCCTCCCTCCTCCTTGGGATCTCGGCCACTTCTCCCCTTTCATCCTTATCTCTTAAACTACAACAATCCACCCTCATCTCTAGTTTCATCCATAAGCCTATCATCCTCTCCACCCGTCACCACCACCATCACCCCTACTCTAGCGTATTTTCGTCCCAGTTGTAGTCTAAATCTGTGAAGGGCATAAATACCAAAAATATAGATCAGGAAGTCACGAATCGATCACCCTTAGTGTTGTAGTTTTATGACTATAGGAGAATATTTGGTGGATATTTTCACTCGGTTGCACAGACTACTTCCTATAATCAATCCAGATAGTGAAGAAGAAGTTCCTTACCTTATCATTGGTATCAGAGCCTGGCGAACCTCAAACCTCCATTAATGATGGAGACAAGGAAGATGACATCATCAAAGAGATCAATAGAGAGCACACCAACAAGGGAAGACTCAACCCACGAAAACCATAACTGTGAGGCCGATTTCCTTGGTCCGGCCAGCTGGCCACGGTAGGACAGAGTCAACCAACATCCATGGGTGTGAACATGGGCCAAGTAGATGAACTAAGGGGCATGTTCCAAACATTGCTGCATCGGGTGGACGCAATACAAAATAATCATAATGTCTTGAAGGAATATGTCATGAAGTGATCAGCTTTGTCATCTCTTCGACAAAGATTGGTGCCTCAAGAAGGACCAGCGGTGGAACCACACTGAACTGATGCCCCATAGGTCTAGGTACGACATGTTAATGTCAATGAGCCTCTTTTACCTATTCCAACACATCATCCCCCATCTTCGATACACAACCTGAGGCCGACGGTGGTAGAACTTGAGAGGTGCACGACACCGATGCACTTCGTTGACGAAGGAGATTGGCACTTAGATGATGATGTTAATCCCTTCGGAGATGGTGATAGGCGTGTTCGAGGATTCAGAGAAAGAGAGCAACAAGCATAGTGGTTCAGACTTAAATCAAGGATCTCTTATGATCCTGACAATGCTATGTGTGGGAGAATCACACGCTTGGACTTTTCAAAGTTTCAAGGTGGTGATCCGGGGGAGAATCACCGATGACAAACTTTCACCTCTAAAGAATGGCATTGCATTGGTATCGATTGGCCATTCAAGGTGGAGGATTTACTAGTTGGGCAGACTTTTGTAAGAGGATTACACACAGATTTGGGACAATGATGTATGAAGATTTTGCTGCCACATTAAGTAAGATAGTTTAGAGGACAACCATGTTGGAGTACCAAGAAGAATTTGAAAGAGTTAGGCTCGAACCACCTTGGCCCGAACCGATATTGATGAGTACATTTATTTCAAGGCTACGGGAGGAGATTCAGGGGGATGTTCATGTGATAGGTCTACAGTACCAAAAGATAGGCTCTGATACCAATGATAGCCTACGAAATGATTCCTTCAAGATCTAAATTTATTCTAGGAAGTAGTCTACGCAACCGAGGTAAAATATTCACCAAATATTCTCCTGTAGTTAGCAAATCACGAAATCAATCTGTAACTCTCTAATTTATGATTTTTGTATGTATGCCATTCGCAGATTCGAACTGCAACTAGTATGAAAGCACGATATATTATGGATGATGGTGGTGGTGATAGGTGGAGAGGATGTTAGGGTTATGGATGATAATGGAGATGAAGGTGGATGGGTGATGTTGTTTAATGGATAAAGACAAAGGGGAAGAAGTGGTTGAGATCCCAAGGAAGGGGGAGGGCATGATAGACGAGGGAGATTAGAAGTTTGGAAAGATCTTGCCAACGATAGAGGTGGTAGGTTGGTGAAGAGGGAGGAGGGAGATTAGGGTAGAGAGAATAGAGAGAAGATAGGAGGCAAAAAAATAATAGTCCAATAGCATAATAATTTTGGCTGCTATCCACACATTTATAGAGGCTAGTCAACAAGCCAAAATAATAATTATCAACCCTAATTCTAGAAGATTCCCGCCGATCGCATTCGAACACACAAAAGACGTTCTCTGTCGATGCGAACGTGATGTAGGCATTCGAACGCGCGTTTCACGTTCTCTATTTTTGCGAACCTGATACAGGTGTTCGCAAAGCTGTTCGAACGCGACCCCATTCGTTCGAACACGACATACAGAAAATTTATTTTAAAAAAATAAATAACTAATGCAATAAAAAAAGACCCTAACAAAGTGTATTAGCCCGAAACGGACTGAAGTAGTGATGTGCTAACTTCTGGTTTCGCATCGGACACAAGGTCACCTGTCGATACAGTTGCACTCTCACAAACACCCAACTGTCGATGTCGAACTCCTGCTCCCTATGGCTGCGATTATAAACTTGCTTCATGCGGTTTTGAGCAAGTTTATGATGGGCATGCAACCTCCTCAATGTGGTGTCTCTATCAATCAAAGCTAAGTCCACCTCCGTCCGATCTATAGATGCCATTGGATCATAAGCGCATAATGTCAGAGCCATGCGCCCATACACCACCTCGAATGGAGTCATGCCAATGCTGCTATAGTAGACAGTGTTATAAGACCACTCCGCTCATGGTAAGAACTCTAACCATCATCTCGGCATTTCTCCAACAAAGCACCTCAAGTATTGCTCAATGCCTCGATTGACCATCTCGGTTTGGCTGTCCATTTGTGGATGGTAGGCCGAACTGAAGTTCAATTGAGTCCCCTGTAATCTGAAAAACTCTGTCCAAAAGTCGCTCATAAATACACGATCACGATTCGAGACAATCATGCATGGCATGCCATGTAACCGAGCAACATCTCCCACAAAAGTTTTAGCCACTAACTTGACTAAAAATGGATGTGATAATGCCAAAAAGTGCACATACTTGCTCAATCTGTCAACAACCACAAAGATAACGGAATAACCATATACTAGCGGAAGACCCTTTATGAAATTCATAGAAATGTCTTCACAAACATAGTCTGGTATAGGTAAAGGCTGAAGTAATCCGGCCGGCTTCAATGTAGTTGCTTGAGCCCTTTGATAGACTTCGCAGGCATGGAGAAAACTCCTCACATCTCATCTCAATCCTAGCCAATGCAACTCTGAGATATCCTCCTATACGTCCTCAAGACACCCTTATGACCAGCCTCTGGAGTTTGGTGGAAGTGCTCTAACAATTTCTGCCACAATCCATCATTTTCGAGCACTCGAATGCATCCACGGTCCCGCAGCAAACTGCCTCGGTTCTCCAATATTGGGCAAACCCCAAGCCCTAGTCGGGCCAATCCAGCCTGCTTGCACCCCAATTAGTCTAGTCTAGATCTTTAACATGTTTAGCCCATTTACACAGTCCAAACTCAATCCATACCCTAGCTCATTTCCATCTAAGGCCCACCCAGTTCCACACCAAATTGCATCTCCAACCCTAAGGGCCCGAACTAGCCCAAAGCCTTAGCCGAACACGACAAATCCTCACTAGCCTATAAGTCTAGGGTTTCCACCCATTTAATCTATATTCTAGCGAAATCCTTGAGGCTTCTCCATATATATCCCTTAATATTCTAGCCAAATATGAAGTAAAAGGACACGAGAGACCCAAAAGCCCTAACTGGTGAAACCTAGTCTAGTCCAACTGGCCAGCCAAATTCGAGCTAGGTCTTCTTCGTGTCTAAGCCATTAAACCTTATACTCTTCAGCTACGACTCATCTAAAACCTTCCTAGGGTTATTGTTCCCTACTCTCTTAATTTCTCATGGCTCATAAATTCACCACCTACAGGAAGAGACATGCCCCTAGCTGCGTGAGCCCTGCGCAGGATTTTAGACCTGAGCGAGGACTCTTTGTGGGTTGGTCTAGACCTAGTCTATTCCAATGAACCCCAAGCTCCCAGTTTGTATCATAATGTATATGAAAATTCTCTAATTGCACTTGCTATGCATTCCAAGTGCATTTTATGTGCTGTTAGCAACTTTCTTACTTAGTCAACATTGCACAACTATTATGTTCAACATTTCTCTTATTTGTCGTACTATGGAACTATTTAGTAGATCTACACATAGAATTTTGGAGATCAATGTCGAACAATCTAGCCATCCAAAAGGCTTGCGATTCTGATCGGTTGTCCCTCTAGAAGCTAGGGATCCAACGCAACTAGTACACCATCAATCAGATGAGTAGATGGAGGGTTACGATGGATAAACTGACCATAAGTAAGAAGTGGCAAGATGGCCGTGGAAGGTGAAAAATGGAGTTGTGGCTAGGGTTAGGGTTATGTAAGGTGGAAGATGACGTGGTACCTGGGATAAAGCATAAAGCTAGACGAGGGAGGAGAAGTGGACTGACTCTTAGGGATGAGAGGGAGTGGTCGATCATAAGCGAAGTGCAGCAATGGCGGCATCCACATTTGAGGTTGAAGCTTAGTGATAGAAAGGGAGGTTGCACAAGAGGGAGAGAGCAAAGGAGAGAGGGTCTAGTCAAAATTCCAATTCATTCAATAATGATTCTTAGTGGCTTACCACCATTTATATAGTGGCTCCCTAATTGACTAGATCGACCTAGCTGGCTAGCGTAGGTCATACCGATTTAACCTGAATCCAAACCAATTACTATTAGGTGCACACCAGAACATGTTGTGTGGCTACCTAACTTGACTCGACTTGGTCGACTTAGCCAACTTCGGCTTAGGCCCAAACAATTCAAACCAGTCCTAATACATCTATCAAAGATTAGGCTCTAAGCATAACTGATTACAACTTTAATAAACCATTAATTATGAACCTAACTTGATTAGCTGGATCGAATAGGGTCGAGTTTGACAAATCCGCATAAGCAGCTTTTGTCCACATAAGCAATGACTGATACAAATAAGCAAAAGCATCTAAGAAGCAATTTCAAGAATAAATATATAACTAGCGAGGACAAAAATAATGTAAATGCCCCTAACCACCTCTATGTGCCGAACACGGTTACAATTGGGTTTGCCCTCTTGGTTGGTTCGTGACAAATCTTGGTGACGCATTCCCACTTTCTTTTCTTTGCTTATCTCATTTAAGTTTTCATAATAATCGTGCACATAAGCGTAAAGCAATTTATTTGCATTCTCTTAATTTGCATAAAGCTTTGAATTTTTTATTATCATTGCTATTTGTGTGTACTTGATTTTTATCTTCGTATTTAGTTGTAAACTCGGTTCACCCACCTCCTCTTGGGTTAGGAAAGTTGTGTAATAATGTGTTATGATCGGTGCTTAATTTGAATTCGAGCCCGAGTTAGCCCAAGCCAGCATGCTGACTGAGTCGGTTGTGTAGAGGGAGTCAAGTCTGAGCTGAGTCCTTTTATTTATATTTGGTTCAATCATTTGCTTATTTAATTAGTTTGAGTCTATATATGGTTCAGTCCAAATTCAGTTATGGTTTGCTTTAGTTGAGTCCTAGCTAATACGGCTAGTCAAGTCAATCTAGTTTCATCACCTCTAACCAATATATCTCTCATCTCTTCCGTTGACGTCGCTAACCACCTTTTGCATCCGCAAGCTGTCACCATCTCCATCTTTGTCAAGCCACCACAACCCCTTACTAGACCTCCCTCCTTCATCATCACCACCTTCTCGATTTGTCACCACCTTGGTCATGATGCCCTTGCTCAGGCCAAGCCACATCACCACAACACCTAATTGCTTGCTCACAACACTATCTCCGCCTTTCTGCCATTTCAATTTGTATCAATTTATATTTAGGTTTAAGAAAATAAAATAGTTTCTAACAAGTGTGTTCAAATGCAAATGGACTATGTTCGAATGCCTGATCTTGCATTCGTACATACAGATAATGCGTTTTAGCTGTTCGAATGTGATCGGGGTGTGTTCAAACGCACGACGAGAAAGTTGAGTTGTGATAGGACTTGTTTAGGGTTAAGTTAAATTGTAATAGGATTTGTTTAGGGTTTTTGAATATTTCTCTAGCCTCTTTATATATGGAGAAGCAGCTTCTATTGATTATCGATCATTAGAATTGGTTTTTATCTAGACTTGAGCCATGTTCTCCCTCCTCTTTCCTTCCCCTTGGTATCCAACTCAAGTTCTCATCTACGGCTGAGTTTAATCCTCCATCACTTCTCCCTACTCTCTCTAGTAACCAGTCATACTTGGAAGCTCCCTTCTTCTTCCTCATCTAGTTACAAGCACTAATACATCCACCATACCATAGTCATCTTCCATAACCCTAACCATATATTTCATGTCCATCCCGCTATCTTCTGACCTTCTAGTCGTGTTGGATTTCTAATTGGCAGAGGAACAACATATCCAAATATTAGATCAATCCAACGGCTAAATCGATCCCAATTACCTTCATAATTTCTATACTAATTTTTATTCGGATTATCAAATCAGATAAAAGGTCATCTTCAGCAAAAGCGATCGTAACAAGTTGGTACCAGAGCCAGCTTTCCTTGGCATGCATCTGCAGTGATGCCAACCACTAGATCTATGGCGGTTCGAAGAAGAGAAGGGGAGACATCCATGCTCGCGGAAGAGAGGAACTCTACACTTGCACACACGGGCACCCAAAGGCAAGAGGACCAAGCACACGCAACGCTGCCTACTATATCCCCTTCATAGATTCAAACATGGAGATGCTATTAAGGTCCATTGAAGCATTGGGACAAAGCTTCTCCATCATCCTTGCCCAAACTATCGGAACCTTGAGTCAAACGATGATGCAATAATACGCTAGGTTATTACGAGCGATATGAGAAGAGTCAAATTGAGAATTAGAAGTACCCAAGTCTTCCACCCCCGAAACCCTTATGATGGTTTCATCGGTTGACCAAGGACCATGGAAGGAAAGCACACCGAAATTGAGGAAAGTTGAGCTACGCCGGTGAGCATAGTTTGTTAATGAAGAAGATGATGATCCTTGGATTGAGAGGGAAGAGGAAGAAGATAAGATCATGGCTGCAGCAAGACGATGCCACAGAGAGATGGCATGGCCTGAAGAGCATCCTCCCCCCAATTAGGGCAGGAGCTCTCTTCAATCCAAACCATGATATGGGTATTCATGGGTGAACGATGTAGTTGAAATTTCCAAATTCAAATGAGGTGACCCGCTGGATTGGCTTTACCACGTCGAGCAAGTTTTTGACTTCCATGGCACCGAAGAAGATCAAAAGGTGCTCCTTGCATCTTTTCATTTGGAGGACGCGGCATTACAATGGTATCGCTCAACGACGATGCATAGAGGAATAGTAACTTGGGAAGAGTTTTACCTTTTGCTCTACAAATGGGTTGGATCGTCAGGGTACGAGAATTTTGATGCTTTGTTGATGAAGATGGTACAGAAGACAACGGTGAGGGCTTACCAAGAAGAATTCAAACTAGCGTCTAGTTGTTGCGTACCACCTTGGATTGACCGACAACTCAAACCACCTTTATTGCTCGATTGAGGGAAGAAATTCAAGCTAATATTTGTGCCTTGCATCTACTAAACTTGGGGCAAGTGGTGAAGGACACCTTGCGTATGGAAGACAAACACCATGCACTTGAGGGCTCGAATTACATGCATGCAGCTGGACAGCGGCCACCCTTTAACACTTGCTTAGGTAGAGGAGCAAAGGGCTAAGGGGTTGTGATTCAGGTGCAATGAGAAGTTCACCCCGAGACATCGTTGTGCATAGCCGATCGGTATGGTAATATTAATTGATGGAGAGACTGAGGAGGAGTTGAAGGTTTACCACTAGATCGTGAAGAAGGAGGTTCTAGTGGAGTGGCTTGGACGGATCACCAATGAGGCAACATGGGAGATGTAGAATGACATGATAGATCATTTTTCTCACTTTGCACTTTGAGGACAAGGTGAGAGAAGCGTGGCGGATTGTTGCAATTCTTGGTTTAGGTGCATAGTGAAACTACTTCAATTTGTATCAATTTATATATAGGTTTTAGGAAAATAAATAGTTTTTAGCAAGTGCATTCAAACGCAAATGGATTGCCTTCGAACGAGGTCGTTCGAATACCTAATCTTGCATTTGCACATATAGAGAATGCATTTTGGCCATTTCAACGCAATCAGAGTACATTCGAACGCATGATGGGAAAATTGAGTTGTGATAGGACTTGTTTAAGGTTAAGTTGAGTTGTAATAGGATTTGTTTAAGGTTTTTGGATGTTTGACTAGCCTCTATATATGTGGAGAAGCAGCCTCTATTGATTATTGATCATTAGAATTAGTTTCTATTTAGGCTTGAGCCATCTTCTCCCTCCTCCTTGGTATCCAACCCAAGTTCTCGTCTACGACTGAGGTTAATCCTTCGTCACTTCTCCCTCCTCTCTCTAGCAAACAGCCATACCTAGAAGCTCCCTTCTCCCCTCTCATCTTGTTACAAGCACTAATCCATCCACCAAACCATAATCATCTTCCATAGCCCTAACCACATATTCCGCGTCCATCCCACTATCTCCTGACCTTTTGTCACTATTTTATATATAAATTGTGATCTACTCATCGGATCGTCGTGATTCGAGTTGTGTTAGATTTCTAAATAGTAGAGGCATAGCATATCCAAATATTAGATCAATCCAATAGCTAAATTGATCCCCATTACCTTGGCAATTTTTATGCTAATTTCTGTCCAGATTATTAAATAGGATAGAAACTCATCTTCAGCAAAAGCGACCATAACACCTTGACCTCAATACAACACCAACACCACCATCTCCTAGTATCCACCTCAACTCCCCATGCCTCAGCCATGCCATGGCCAAAGCCGTCCGTAGCCCCCAAGCCACCACACCATCTCCTAACCATAGGAAGTACCTAGCGATCCTAGTCCTAGCCGATTAATTAACCTTATCCAAACCCTAGCCGCCCTCCTACTTTGTAGAAACCAGCTATAAACCCTAGCTAGGGTTACCTCCATTTCAAGTCAGTCATCCTAACCATTGGTACACCCTCATAGATAAGTGGAAAACCCAAAACCCTAGTCGGCCAATCCAGCCATGTTGCACCCCAATTACTCTAGTCTAGGGCTTTCACGTGTTTAACCCCTTTACGCAGTCCAAACTCAATCCAATCCCTAGCAAATTTCAATCTTAGGCACACTCAGTTCCACACCAAATTGCATCCTCTAACTCCACCCCGAAGGGTTCGAATTAGCTCAAGACTTAGCTAGACACGATAAATCTGCGCCACCCTATCGAGTCTAGGGTTTTCGCCCATTTAATATATATTGTAGCCAAATCCTTGAGCCTTTTCCATATACATCTCTTAATAAGATGTAAACCTATCCTCCAGCTAAGTGGCAGGTTGATAGGTTACGGAATGATTCCTTCAAGATCTGGATTAATTGTAGATTATAGTTCGTGCAACTGAGGGAAAATATTTACCAAATATTTTTCCATAGTAATAAAATTACGAAACCAAGTGGGATCGATCCGTAACTTTCCGAGCTACGTTTTTGTATTTATTCACTTCACAGATTCGAATTGAAACTGGGACAAAAATATGATATAGTGCGGATAATGGTGGTGGTGACGAGTGGGGTGGATGTTAGGGTTATGGATGATAATGGAGATGAGGGTGGATGGTTGATGTTGTTTAAGGGATAAAGATGAAGGAAAAGAAGTAGTTGAGATCCCAAGAAAGAGGGAGGACTCGACAGATGAGGGAGATTAAAAGTTAGGAGAGACCTTGCCAACAGTAGAGGTGGTAGGTTGGTGAAGAGGTAGGAGGGAGATTAGGATAGAGAGAAGATAGAGAGGCAAGAAACTAATATTTCAATGGCATAATAATTTTCGCTGCCATCCACACCTTTATAGAGGCTAGCCAATAAGCCAAAATAACAACTAGTCACCCTAATTCTAGTGGACTCTCGCCGATCGCATTCGAACGCGCCCGATCGCATTCGAACTCACAAAAGGAATTCGCTGTCAATGCGAACGTGATGCAGAAGTTCAAACATGCATTTCACGTTCTCTATTTTTGTGAACTTGATGCAGGCTTTCGCAAAGCCGTTCGAACGTGTCCTCAACCGCGTTCGAGCGTGACCTATAAAAAATTTATTTTAATAAAAATAAATAATTAATGCAATAAGAAAAGACTCTAACTAAGTGTATCAACCCACCACGCTTCCCCCACCTTGTCCTTAAGGTGTAAAGTCGGGGAAACACTCTAAAATATCCATCTCCAACTCCCATGTCGCTTCATTGGATGGCTCGCCAAGCCACTCGACTAAAATTTCCATCTGTAATCTGGTACCATGACGTCGTCGGCGTAGAGCAAGTACACGAACTGGCTCTACGATCTCTATCTCCTCCAATGGCTCTGGTGAAACTGATCCCACAACCTCATGATTCAATCCGCTCCTCAGCAATGAAACATGGAAGATAGGATGATTTCTCGGCCCTTCTGGTAGCTCCAAGCGATATGAAACCGGACCAATACACTCTAACACCTGAAACGAACCAAAGTAGCGATGTGCTAATTTTTAGTTTCACATCGGACGCAAGGTCACCTGTCGATACGATTGCACCCTCACGAACACCCAACTGTCGATGTCGAACTACTGCTCCCGATAGCTGTGATCATAAACTTGTTTCATACAATTTTGAGCAAGTTTAAGATGGACACGCAACCTCCTCAATATGGCGTCTCTATCCATCAAAGCTAAGTCCATCTTCGTCTGATCTGCAGATGCCACTAGATCATATGCGTGCAATATCAGAGCCATGCGCCCATACACCACCTCGAATGAAGTCATACCAATGTTGATGTGGTAGGCGGTGTTGTAAGACCACCCCGTCCAGAATAAGAACTCCAACCATCATCTCGACATCTCTCCAACAAAGCACCTCAAGTACTGCTCAATGCCTTGATTGGCCACCTCGGTTTGGCCGTCCGTTTGTCGATAGTAGGCTAAACTGAGGTTTAATCGAGTTTCCTGTAATCTAAAAAACTCCATCCAAAACTCACTAATAAATACACGATCATGATCCGAGACAATCGTGCATGGCATGCCATCTAACTGAGCAACATCTCTAATAAAAATTTCAGCCACTCATTTGGCTGAAAATGGATGTGACAATATAGAAAAGTGTGCATACTTGCTCAATCTGTCAACCACCACAAAAATACCAAAATAACCACGTACCAGTAGAAGACCCTCTATCAAATCCATAGAAATATCTTCCCAAACACGGTCTGGTATCGGTAAAGGCTGTAGTAATCCGATCGATTTCAATGTGGTTATTTTAGCCCTTTGACTGACTTTACAAGCACGGACAAAACTCCTCACATCTCGCCTCAATCCTAGCCACAAGCAACTCTGAGATATCCTCCTATAAGTCCTCAAGACACCCTTGTTAGCTTTTTAATTATTAGCAATTCTGTACAAAATATTCTAAGTGTATTTTTACATGTATATGAGCTTTATACAAGTCTAGAATATCTCTAGTTTGAAGAATTGCAAAATTATTGGAGAAAAGCTATTGAGTTCACACCGCGTTCACAAACGCGTTCGAACGTGGTGCGTTCACAAACGCGTTTGAACGCGAGTACTTGCGTTCACACAAGACGGATACTGCGTTCATAAACGCATTCGAACGTGGGTACTTGCGTTCACACAGACCAAGAGCTGCGTTCACAAACGCGTTCGAACGCGGGTACTTACGTTCACACAGACCGAGAGTTGCGTTCACAAACGCGTTCGAATGTAGGTACTGCGTTCACACAGACCGAGAGCTGTGTTCACAAACGCGTTTGAACGCAACCTGAAGAATTCAAGTTGTCACGTTTGAACGCACTCGGGCCCGTTCGAACACACCTGAGATCAAGTCATGCCGTTGGAACGCGTTCTTCAACTAACAAGGTTCTACTCATCAACAAAAGTTAATCTTTCGTCTTAAAGGCTATCTAGACGAAAGATCAATCTCGAGGGTTACTAAGGTTGGACTTCAATCACGAGAAGCAGTGAATCGTGGGTTCTAGCAAGTAAGACTGAGAGAAACAAATTTGTTTGGATCGACGGGTTGTTTTGTAAGATCCTTAGGTCTCTTCTAGAGAGGTTTTAGGCAAAAGTTATAACTATTGAGGAAACTAAGGATATTGATTCTATGAAAGTTGAACAATTGGTAGGAAATCTACAAACATTTGAGTCCAGTCTTTCAAAACCGACGAAGTCTAAAGGGATTGCTCTATCCACAGTTGAAGAAATTATAGAGGAGTCTGATGATGAAGGTGATTTAGATATTGAGATGTTGACCATGTTCGTCAAAAAGTTTAATAAATTCTTTCGGAAGCCAAACAAGTTGAATGCTGAAAAACTTGAGAAAAGCAAAGCCTTTGTGAAAAAGAAGAATACTGCGAGTTCGAATATAGGTGTGAGCAACAACAGTGTCAAATAGAAAAATAAGAATTCTGAGAATAAAGTTCGATGTTTTGAATGTTCTTGTTCGATGTTATATGTTATGAATCTAGAACATCTGATAATTGCTATGTTGTTAGAACGTCACATAAACTGAAATGTAATAGTGCCTCTTTCGATATTGCAGATCTTTGGCATCAACGTCTTGGATATGTGAATCACAAGGAATTATTATTCTGTCCAAACAAGAAGTGGTAAGAGGAATACCTAAGATGAAAGAAATGTCAAAAAGAGTGTGCGGTTCGTGTCAAATAGGAAAACAAATTCGGATATTACACAAGAAGGTAAATGCAGCTACCACCGACCGTGTGCTTCAATTAGTTCACATGGACTTGATGAATCCAACAAAAATAGAAAGTCTTGGAGGTAAACGCTATATATTCTTAATGGTCGATGATTACTCCAGATATACCTGGGTTGCCTTTCTACGTGAGAAGTCTGAAGCCATTGAAGTTTTTAAATCACTATGCTTAAAATTGCAGAATGAAAAATCTACAACCCTAGTTAGGATTCGGTCTAATCATGGTAGAGAATTTGAAAATAAATTTTTTTCTATATTTTGCGATTCTCTTGGTATTCAACATGAGTTTTCAGCTCCTATAACTCCACAACAAAATGGGATTATTGAAAGAAAGAACCGAGTTGTGCAGAAAATGGCTAGGGTTATGCTTCACGCTAAACAGGTTACTCAAAGGTTTTGGGCGGAGGCGATCAATACAGCGGTACATGTGATAAATCGTGTTTATCTAAGACCAGGTACAAAAATGACTGCTTATGAAATTTGGAAAGGTAAAAAACATAGTGTTAAATATTTTTGAGTTTTTGGTAGTAAATGTTATATCTTGCGTGATTGAGAATATTTGACTAAATTTGACACTAGAAGTAGCGAAGGCATCTTCTTAGGGTATTCGAATAATAGCAGAGCCTATAAAGTATTTAATCTTAACACTTCTATTGTTATGGGATCTGCTAATGTTATGATAGATGAATCCACGATTGATTTAACTAAAGCTACTCTTATTTCTGTTTCTGCAGATACATATGACGAAGAAATAGGAAAGGAGCTTGATCTGGAAATTAAGAATCAAGACGAGGACAAAGTTGAAATGAATAAAGATGACTGCAATGTACCGGAACCATCTGCTAGAGTGAAATCAAATCATCCACTGTCACAAGTGATCGGAGACGTGAATGAACCAATTAAGACAAGATGATAAATCCAAATTGAAGTATCATTTACTTGTTATACATCTTCTTTTGAACCTAAAAATATGAAGGAAGCATTGTTAGACGATTCTTAGGTTAATGCTATGCATGAGGAATTAGAGCAATTTTCTAAGAATGATGTTTGGTATTTAGTTCCTAGACCTACGAATGTGAACGTCATTGGAACAAAATGGATTTACAAGAATAAAAGTGATGAACATGGCAATATAGTTTGAAATAAAGCTAGACTAGTAGCACAGGGATATACTCAGGTTGAGGGTATAGATTTTGATGAGACATTTGCTCCTGTTGCTAGATTAGAGTCTATTCGTATACTACTTGCTATTGCTTGTCATTTAAAATTTAAATTGTTTTAAATGGATGTTAAAAGTGCTTTCTTGAATGGTACTCTGAATGAAGATATTTATGTGGAATAGCCGAAAGGGTTCGAAGATCAAAAATTTCCTTCTCATGTGTTTAAACTGAAAAAGGCTCTCTACGGGCTAAAACAAGCTCCAAGAGCTTGATATGAGAAGTTGACTACTTTTTTAGTGGATGCGGGGTTCACTCGAGGGGGAGTGGACAAGACATTGTTCATTAAACGGTTAAACAAGAGTTTAGTTATGGCACAAATTTATGTGGATGACATTGTCTTCGGGGCTACGAGTCGATCATTAGCTAAGGAGTTTGCAGATCTTATGCATAGTCATTTTGAGATGAGCATGATGGGTGAGTTGAAGTTCTTTTTGGGACTTCAAATTACTCAGTTGGAAAGAGGGATATTTATCGCTCAAACCAAGTATGATAAGGATCTTGTGACTAAATTCGGTTTAGAAAATGCAAAACATGCTAGAACTCCTATGAGTACAACTACTAAACTAGGTAAAGATATTTCAGGAAAAAGTGTTGATGAGACACTGTATAGGAGCATGATTGGTAGTCTTTTGTACTTAACTGCTAGTAGACCAGACATTGCATTTATGTCGGTGTGTGTGCTACGTTTCAGTCTGAACCTAAGGAGACACATTTGTTTGCTGTGAAACGTATCATAAAATATGTCGGTGGCACAGTTGACTTAGGTATCTGGTTTACGTATGACTCGGGAGCTATCATATCTGGATACACGGATTTTGATTGGGCAGATTCATGTGATGATAGAAAAAGTACCTCAGGTGGATGTTTTTATATTGGAAACAATCTAGTTGCTTGGCACAATAACAAACAAAACTCGATATCTTTATCTACTACGGAGGCCGAGTACATTGCAGCGGGAAGTTGTTGTTCTCAATTACTATGGATGAAACAGATGGTCAAAGATTACGGCATTGAATAAGATACTATGGTGCTTTATTGTGACAACATGAGTGCTATTAATATTTTGAAAAATACTGTTCAACACTCACGTACAAAGCATATTGATATCCGATATCATTTTATACGCGAGTTAGTTGAAGACAAAATAATAGCACTAGAACATGTTGAGACGGAGAAATAGTTGGGTGATCTATTTACAAAACTTTTGGATTTACAGAGATTTGAGTATCTTCGTACTTATTTAGGGATTTTTGCTTTGGATTGATTTTTTTTTTGTTTGGTTTGCGTGTTTTTTTTATTATTTCTTTTCGTTTCTTTTTATGTTTTCTTTACTCTGAAATTTTCTTTGGTTTTAGTTTCAGATTTGTCGACAGTTTTTGCCATATAAAAAAAATTGATGCACTCCTAGATTCAATAATATACTCTTGACATATAAATATGATTTTTCTCTTGATTATGAGTTATGATAGTCAATTCTGTTATCTTGCAGTATACTATATCATTTCTAATTTGTTCACTTTCTCGACTTCTATGATAATTAAACTAAATTTAATGCACTCATAACGTGTGTACATTCTTGAGTGAGCACGACATCATGAAATTTTTTTAAATAGCTCACTATTGACGTTGATTTGCACAGTTTGACTTCATGCTTAGTCATCACAAATGTGTTCATAAAAGATCAATCAAAAGGGCTAGAATGAGTTTGTGTGAAAGCCATCTTATTTAGAGTCCAATTTGACTCAGTATATTGCTTGCAAATTAAATAAAATTTTTGATGTTTGTGAATATCTTCTTGCATATTGTTCGATATGTACTACAAGAAAAGGGCTACCTACTCATGTGTGAAAGCCATCATTGCACCTATATGGTTTATGTATAAAAAATATTACAGCAAAAATTTATGTTCGGTTATGGAGAATAAGTCGAAAAGTGCAAATTTACATACTAAGTCGGTTTGACTACTGTGTTGTATCATTGTTTAAATAGGAAAGTTTATTTAAGAAGAATGTTTCGTGTTATCTATGCTCACCTTGCATATGTATATTGTTATGATCAAACAAGATTAATTTAATTTTGAGTGATGCATTAGAATCGATTATAATATGATTTTGATGATTTGATTGATCTGTGTATGACTTATTTCATTCGATTGTCATATTCTATGTCTTGAATCTATTTTGAATTTTTAGAGGTGCATCTCCAAAAAGATTTTTTTTATTTTTTCTTAGATTTTTTACTTAAAAAAAAAGGCGTTCAAACGCAAATTTTTGAGTTCGAACGTGGTGACTGGCGCGTTCGAACGTGTAGACTGGTGCGTTCGAACGCACTCGACGATTCTTTATATATTGCGTCCGAACCCAAGGGTTTTCATCTTCCATCTTCCAAACCCTAGAAACCCTTCATTTTCTCCCTCTCAAATCTTCAAGATCTTGGTATTTTTCTTCAAATTTCTCACTACAAACCCTTTTAAAGGGTCGTTCTCCTTCGGATCTAGCATCTTTCGGCCGAATTTCTTAGTTTTTATATTTTGCGAGGTATGACCATCCATCAATTTTCCTATTTTTTATTCAATTAAGTCTTTTGATCTTGATTGATTTCGTGCGTTTTTGAGTTTTGATCACGTTAAAGTTACTATCTTGATGTTTCTTGTGTGATTGAACATGATATCTTAGCGTTTTCAAGTGGATGATGGATTTCATTTAGGGCCTTCATGGTTTCTTAGATTTTTTTTATTTATTGCTATCTTTTTGTTTGCTTTGGGCATGTATTGAATCTTGCATCTTATTTCTTTCTCAAGAATGCCTAGAAAAGCTGCAGTTTCCAAGAAACCTAGGTCGCCATCGTCACCTACTTCGGCTCCAAAGTTTTCTACTTCAACGGCTGTCGGGCGATATAAACATAATGTTGGGACCCGTTCTGTTATCTGTGAATGACCCGTGGTCATTTCCGATTTTTCTTCTTTAGGGATAGAACAGATATTTACTGAGTGAGGATGGTTATCGGTGTGTCGGATGAGCGGGACTGCTTATGTGGAAGTTGTTCGGGAATTTTGTTGTAATGCCACGCTTTTAGAACGCTGTATTCGTTCTACTGTTCGTGGGGTGTCTGTTTAGCATGAAGTATAACCCTAGCCATTTCCTGCACAACTCGGTTGTTTCTTTCAACAATCCCATTCTGTTGTGGAGTTATAGGAGCTGAAAATTCATGTTAAATACTAAGAGAATCCCAAAATATGGAAAAAAATTTCATTTTCAAATTCTCTACCATGATCAGAATGAATCCTAACTAGGGTAATAGATTTTTCATTCTGCAATTTTAAGCATAGTGATTTAAAAACTTCAATGGTTTTAGACTTCTCACGTAGAAAGGCAACCCAGGTATATCTGGAGTAATCATCGACTTTTAAGAATATATAGCGTTTACCTCCAAGACTTTCCGTTTTTGTTGGACCCATCAAGTCCATGTGAACTAATTGGAGCACACGGTCGGTGGTAACTGCATTTACCTTCTTGTGTGAAATCCTAGTTTGTTTTCCAATTTGACACGAACCGCATACTCTTTTTGACATTTCCTTCATCTTAGGTATTCCTCTTACCACTTTTTGTTTGGACAGAGTAAATAATTCCTTGTGATTCACATGTCTAAGACGTTGATGCCAAAGATCTGCAATGTCAAAAGAGGCACTATTATATTTCAGTTTATGTGACGTTCCAACAACATAGCAATTATCAGATGTTCTAGATCCATAACATATAACATTACCACCATGATCTAGAATAGTACAATCATTTTTGGAGAATTTTACCTCATAATTTTCATCACAAAATTGACTGATACTCAGAAAAAACCTCTAGACACAAGTATGTATCTAAATACTAGGCAATGATATCACTCGTTCGCTTAAGTAAAAGTTCGTAGAAATATTAAGAACGAAAGTAGAGATGAACGCCAAGATTTTAACGTGGAAAAACCCAAACGGGAAAAAACCACGGATCCAAACTCGGATCAAAACCAATCACTAGAATAGTAGCAGTTACAAGACTGACTCACAAAACAACCCGTCGATCCAAACGACTTTGTTCCTCTCAGTCTTGCTCGCTAGAACCCACGATTCACCGCTTCTCGTGATTGAAGTACAATCTCAGTAACCCTCGAGATTGATCTTTCGTCTAGATAGCCCTTAAGACGAAAGATTAACTTTTGTAGATGAGTGGAACCTTGTTAGTTGAAGAACCGTTATAGCCTCAAGAAGTCTCCTTCAATAATGCTTCTTCAACCACCCTAGAGATAGGGTTTCACAGTCCTTATATATGATCTCCAAGATAGAGCCAAATCCAAATCTTATCCGTACTCACGATCTTCAAGATAGAGCCAAATATTAAACTTTGTTGGTGAGTTCGAACGGGCTCGAGTGCGTTCGAACGCTACAGCTTGAATTCTTCAGGTTGCGTTCGAACGCGTTTGTGAACGCAGCTCTCGGTCTGTGTGAACGCAGTACCCGCGTTCGAACACATTTGTGAACGCGGCTCTCTGTTTGTGTGAACGTAGATTTCGCGTTCGAACGCATTTGTGAACGCGGCTCTCTGTCTGTGTGAACGCAGATTTCGCGTTCGAACTCGTTTGTGAACGCACCGCGTTCGAACGCGTTTGTGAACGCGGCTCTCTGTCTATGTGAACGCAGATTTCGCGTTCGAACTCATTTGTGAACGCACCGCGTTCGAACGCGTTTGTGAACGCGGTGTGAACTCGACGGCTTTTCTCCAATAATCTTGCAATTCTTTAAACCAGAGATATTCTAGACTTGTGTAAAGCTCATATACATGAAAAAATATACTTAGAATATTTTGTACACATTTGCCAACAAATAAAAACCTAACAGTCCGGATCATCCTTCACCTCCTGTAACAATCTCAAAATATCTGGGGTTAGATGTACATCAAGAATAGGAAAAGTAGGAGAAAAATAGGCTGCAAGCTCGACGGTATCGGATTGGTGTGATAGTGCATCCGCCGCTGTATTTTTCGTTCTTTTTTATATTGAATTTCATAATCATACCCTAGTAATTTTGTGACCCATCTCTGCTATGTCGGAATGTGAATACGTTGTCCCATAAAGTATGGAAGGCCCCTTTGATCGGTTCGGATAATGAATCGCCTACCGATCAAAGAAGGCCTCCACTTTGTCACCGCATGCAAAATTGCCAACATCTCTCTCTCGACATCCTCCTTGTATTAGTACAGCCCCTATGCTAACTCCCGACGCATCACATTCCACAATGAACTCTCTCATGAAGTCCTGTAGCTCTAGAATGGGCGCCATTGTTATTTCTATTTTTAGTTTTTCAAAGGCTATACCGACTTCAGCCGTCCATCTAAAATAGTCCTTCCTCAGCAAAGAAGTGAGAGGAGCAGCGACCTTGCCATACCCGGCAATGAATCAACGAGAATATCCGGCCAGCCCCAAGAATCCTCGCAATCCTGTGGTTGTAGTAGGGATCGGCCAAGCGGTACCAAAAGTAGCGATGTGCTAACTTCTGGTTTTGCATCGGACGCAATGTCACCTGTTGATACAGTTGCACCCTCACAAACACCCAACTACTGATATCGAATTCCTGCTCCCTATAGGTGCGATCATAAACTTGCTTCATACAGTTTTCAGCAAGTTTGGGCACGTAACCTCCTCAATGTGACGTCTCTATCCATCAAGGCAAAGTCCACCTCCATCCGATCTACAAATGTCACTGGATCATAAGAGTGTAATGTCGGAGTCGTGCATCCATACACCATCTCAAATGGAGTCATGCCAATGCTGCTATGGTAGGCGATGTTGTAAGACCATTCCGTCCACGGTAAGAACTCCAGCCTTCGTCTCGGCATCTCTCCCACAAAGCACCTGAAGTATTGCTCAATGCCTCGATTGACTACCTCAGTTTGGCCGTCCGTCTGTGGATGGTAGGCCGAACTAAAGTTCAATTAAGTCCCCTGCAATCTAAAAAAGTCCGTCCAAAAGTCGCTCATAAATACATGATCATGATCCGAGACAATCGTGTGTGGCATACAATTTAACCAAGCAACATCCCTCACAAAAATTTCAGCAACTAACTTAGCGGAAAATGGATGTGACAATGTCGAAAAATGCGCATACTTGCTCAATCTATCAATCACCACAAAGATAACGGAATAACCACGTACCAATGAAATACCCTATATGAAATCCATAGAAATGACTTCCCAAACACGGTCCAGTATAGGAAAAGGCTCTAGTAATCTAACTAGTTTCAATGTGGTTGCCTTAGCTCTTTGACAGACTTCGCAAGCACGAACAAAACTCCTCACATCCCACCTCAATTTTGGCCACGTGCAACTCTAAGATATCCTCCTATAAGTCCTCAAGACACCCTCATAACCAGCCTCTGGAGTTTGGTGGAAGTGCTCCAACAATTTCTGCCGCAATCCATCATTTGCGGGCATTCGAATGCATCTGCGATCTAGCAGCAAACCGCCTCGGTTCTCCAACTCTAGATGATGCTCTGGATCATCCATCACCTCCTATAACAATCTCAAAACATCTAGGTTAGATGTACATGCATACCTCAGCACATCAAGAAAAGAAAAAGTGGGAGAAGAATAGGTTGTAAGCTCGACTGTATCGGGTTGGCGTGATAATGCATTCGCCGCTGTATTTTCTGTTCCTTTTTTGTATTGAATTTCATAATAATACCCCAACAATTTTGTGACCCATCTCTGCTGTGCCGGAGTATGTATACGCTGTCCCATAAAGTATGGAAGGCTCCTTTAATCGGTTCAGATAATGAATCGCCTATCAATCAAATAAGGCCTCCACTTTATCACCGCATGTATAATTGCTAACATCTCTCTTTTGTAAGTCGATATATTGCTAAGATTTTTGTGATAAAGCCCTACTACGAAAGGCAATGGGACGTCCTCCTTGCATTAGTACAACTCCTATGCCAACTCCTAACGCATCACATTCTATAATAAACTCTTTGGTGAAGTCCGGTAGCGCTAAAATGGGCGCCGTCATAATTGTTGTTTTTAGTTTTTCAAAGGATGTAATGGCTTCATCCGTCTATCTAAAAGAGTCATTCAACAAAAAAGTGAGAGCAGCAGCGATTTTGTCATATCTGGCGATGAATCGGCAATAATATTTGGTAAACTCCAAAAATCCTCCAAATCCTATAGTTATAGTAGGAATAGGGCAAGCGGTCATAAATGATTTTTTCCTACTACCACTTTGATAGGATCTGGAACCAAAAAAAAGCTACGAAACTACTCCTTCAAGATATGAATGTATTATAGGAATCAGTCCGTGCAACCATGGGAATATATTCGTCAGATATTTTCTTGTACTCAGAAAATTATGAAACCAATGTTAGATCCGTAACTTCCTGATCTACAACTTTTGTATTTATGTCCTTCACAGATTTGAACTAAAACTGGGATGAAAATATGAAAGAACGTGGGTGATGGTGGTGGTGATGGGTGGAGTGGATGTTAGGGTTATTGATGGATATGGAGATAAAGGTGGGTTGTGGATATGATTTAGGGATATAGACGAAGAGAACGAAATGGTTGAGATCCCAAAGAAGAGGGGACCTCAACAATCGAGGGAGATTAGAAGTTAGGAGAAACATTGCCAACGGTAGAGATGGAAGGATGGTGAAAAGGGAGGAGGGAGATTAGGGTAGATAGATGATTGAGAGTCAAGAAATCAATATTCCAATAGCATAATAAAGTTGGCTGCTATCTATATATATATAGAGGCTAGCCAACAATTCCTAAAACAATATGAAACCCTAATTCTAGAACTTTATCATCGATCACTTTCGAACGCGCCTGATCGCGTCCAAACGCATCAAAAGATGCTCTCTATATGTGCGAACGCGATGTAGGCGTTCGAGCGCGGGTGTTTGTACTCGCCTGACAGCGTTAGAACACACAATATGCGCTCTCTCTATTTGCGAATTTGATGTAGGCGTTCGCAAGGGCGTTCGAACGCGACCCCTCCTGCGTTCGAACGCGACCTACAAGAATTTTATTTTAATAAAAATAAGCACCTAATGCAATAAGAAAAGATCCTAACTAAGTGTATCCCACCACGCTTCCCCCACCTTGCCCTCAAGGTGAAAAGTCGGGGAAACGCTCCAAAATGTCAGTCTCCAACTCCCATGTCGCCTCATCTGATGGCTTGCCAAACCTCTTATCTAGAATCTCCATCTCCAATCTAGTACCATGTGGTCGTCGACACCTAGCAAGTACACGAACTGGTTCAACGATCTCTGTCTCCTCCAATGGCTCCGGTAGAATCGATCTAACAATTTCATGATCTCTAATGCGCTCTCTCAACAATGAAATATGAAAAACAGGATGCACTCTCAACCCCTCCGGCAGCTCCAAACGATATGCTAACTTTTGGTCTCGCATCAGACGTAAGATCACCTGTCGATACGGTTGCACCCTCACAAACTCCCAACTGCCGATGTTGAACTCCTGCTCCTTGTGGCTACAATCATAAACTTCCTTCATGCAGTTTTGAGCAAGTTTAAGATGGGCACGCAACCTCCTCAATGTGGCGTCTCTATCTATCAAGGCTAAGTCCACCTCTATCCGATCTGCCGATTCCACTGGATCATATGCGCGTAATGTTGGAGCCGTGCGTCCATATACCACCTCAAATGGAGTCATGCCAATGCTGCTATGATAGATGGTGTTGTAGGACCACTCCGCCCATGGTAAGAAGTCCAATCATCATCTTGGCATCTCTTTAACAAAGCACCTCAAGTACTGTACAATACCTTGATTGACCACCTCAGTTTGGCTATCCGTTTGTGGATGGTAGGCTGAATTGAATTTCAATCAAATCCCCTACAATAAGAAAAACTCTGTCCAAAAGTCACTCATAAATACACGATCTTGTTCTGAGACAATCGTGCGTGGCATGCCATGTAACCAACCCGGGTCCGCAACCTCCTCCCTCATCTTCTCTCTTTCTTCTCTTCGTCTTCTCCTCTTCTTCTTCTTCTTCTTCTTCTTCTTTCTTTCTTTCTTTCTTTCTTTTTCTCCTTCTTCCTCGACTTCTTCTCCTTCTTTCTACATAGTGCTGGGCCGAGCCCAGCACTGATGGTAGAATTAATTAATTATTTATTTATTTATTTTACTTGTGTTATTTATTTGGGTATTCTTCTTCTTAATTAATGCAAATAGATTATTTAGACATTAACTATTTTAATAATATTATATATTCTTCAATATAATTTTATTAATGATAATTTTTATAATTAATGATGATTAATTAGGCATAAAAATAGGTAATACTTATATTTATTTATTTACTTATATGTATATTAAATTAATAGATAGATTTGTAAATTATAACTATTAGATTTATATTCTAATATTCTTATGATATATATTTTTAAGTAATTCTATTAATTTAATATATAATGTTATTTTTGTAATAAATAAAATACTAGGCTTATGTATTTATTTATTATTTTATAAAGTAATATCTAATTAATTAAGATATAATTATAGTTAGGTTTTCATCTATATTTTTATTTTTATTTTTATGTGTAATTAAAAATCTAGCTAGTTATAAAGATAAGTAGAAATTCTAAAACCTTCTAAATCATCATATATTACATGAACGAATTTTAATTAGATGAACGGCTAACTTCATGCTACTTAAATATTTTCAAACCCCGAACCCCTTACGTGAAATCCTGTGGACCCTGACGTTGAGTTGATGTCTATCTGACGGACGTGAGAGTTGCGTGGTTCGTGTCTTCTGATCAAGAGTGAGTAGTCTTATCTCCTAGATGCCTTTATCAAATTAGGATATATTATATATTATGTACTTGCATGTTTTGGCCTCCAGCATGATTATATGACTTTATCTAGAGATGATTATAATTGAGCATACTTTCTCTTGATTTCTATTCCACCTAAATTCCTATTATGCATTGACTTGTTATTGTACTGGATATATGCATATGATCTGTCATTTAGAAGAAAAGCATGAAATATGATTAATATGATAGTTGATAGAAAGCGTGAGGATACCCGAGTGGGCGCGAGGGTTAGGACGCGCTTGGTGGATAATTGATCGCTCGACATAGTCATGATCCTATTGGCCTTACGTCCGAGATCATTAATCTGTGTGCGCAGCAGACATTCAAGCACATGCCGTTCGCTAGGGCATATATGGCGAGTTATCCTTACGAGATTTCTATCAACTAGAAGGGTGCCCGGTCTAGATGGATGTGGATACCCTTAGCGGATGGCAGAGTATGATTATATTTGAGATACTCCTTGCGGATGGCAGAGTATGCTCAGAGCCTTCGGGTATGATGTTGAGACCGGATACCGGGTATTGACTGTGCACAGTGGTCTAGTATGATGACAACATATAGAGCTGACATTGATGACTGAGATGTTGAGAAATACATATGATTTTATTATCATTTGATTACCTAATTATCGAGTAGTCAATATACATCATATATGGTTGCATTTGATATCTTAGCATCGTTATTATCGGCATGCATCATGTGTCATATTTGAGAGAGAGTTATGATGATAATATAACATAAAGATTTGTTTATTCATTATCGAGGATTATACAATTTATTAATCATGACATGTTATTTATTTTTCATTTATGTATTATTGAGAAACATTCATATACTCATTCATGACATGATGCTCTTTCTGATTTATATTATTCAGTACATAATTTACTCTCTGTTTAGCATCACTAATCGGGGTAAGGTCTATTCACTGAGCCTTTTGCTCATGACTCTTTTTTTTTTAACCCCCATAGATATTATAGTACGTGATACCGCCTTGAGATATCCTGATGAGATATTTTAGAGCAAAGATGGGGTGAGTTATAGATGCGAGACGATATAGATAATAGTTTATATAGAAATTGAGTTGTACTAGTATTTGATATTTGTACTCTTTTGTATTAGATGATGATTTGTATAATACAGGTTGAATCATGGCGTAGTCTTGTATTAGTTGTTTTAGTTGTATCTTGATAGTTTGTTGTGGCATGTGTGGGTCCTACTAATTTATGTAGTGGTTTAGTGTATATTATTATGGACTTTGATACTCATATGTTAACAAGTTTATTTGGTTAATAGTATGATTTATTTGGTGATAGATTAGGTGATCATGGATAGGTTAGTAGGAAATTTTTGATGATGTCATGATTATATGTGCACAGGAGTATCTATGTGTGACGGACCCTGCCCGTCCTATCGCGTGCGCCACGCGTACCGTGTAGGTGCGTGGGCGTACACGTGCCCACAGCCCTGAAATGAATGTGCTCATCAATGTCGGTTCAGGCCAAGGTGGCTCACAACGACTACTAACTGTTTCAAATTCAGCTTGATACTCCAAAACGGTCATTCTCTATACCATCTTGCTTAATGTGGCAGCAAAATCTTCATATGCTGTTGTCCTAAATCTGCATGTAATCCTCCTATAAAAATTAGCCCAACTGGTAAATCATCCACCACGAGCATCCGATCTATACCAATGCAATGCCATTCCTAGGAGGTGAAAGCTTGCCATTTGGACTTTTGCGTCCTCTGCTGTCCCTTGACAATCAAAGTGTTGTTCCACTTGAAACACCCAATCCGTTAGACTGCTGCCTTAGAATTTTAGGAAGTCCAATGTGCAGTTCTCCTTCAAATAGCATTATCGGATTCTCGAAAGATCCTTGGTTTAGGTATGAACCTATGTGCTTGTTGATCTCCTTCTCTAAATCCTTGAGCACGTCCTTCTTTATCTCCAAAGGGATCAACATCATCCTCTAAGTGCCAATCCTCTTCATCGACGAAGCACACCGGTGCTGCACACCTCTCGGGTTCCACCACCGCCGGTCTTGGGTTGTGTAATGGGGATGGGGGATGATGTGTAGGAATAGGTAAAAGAGCATCATTGACATTAACATATCGCACCTGGACCTGTGGGGCATCGGATCGGTATGGTCCCACCGCTGGTCCTTCTTGAGGCATCGATCTTCGTCGAGGAGATGACGAAGCCGATCGATTCATAACATATTCTTTTAAAGCATTATGATCATTCTGCATTGCGTCAACCTTATGCAGCAATGTTTGGAGCATGCATCTAAGTTCATCCGCCAAGCCCATGTTCACACTCATAGACGTTGGTTGACTTGGTCCTGCAGTAGTCGCTCCAAAAGAATTGGCCTCATGGTTAGGATTATCATGGATTGAGTCTCCCTTATTTGTATGTTCTAATACCAATGATAGGTTACAGAATGATTCCTTCAAGATATGGATTTATTATAGGAAACAGTCCGCATAATTGAAGGAACATATTCACCATATATTCTCCCATAATTAGAAAATTATGAAACTAAGTGGGATCGATCTATAACTCCCTGATCTACGTTTTTTGTATTTACACCCTTCATAGATTGAACTTCAATTAGGATGAAAATACGATATAGTGCGGATAATAGTGGTGGTGATGGGTGGAGTGGATGTTAGGGTTATGGATGATAATGGAGATGAGGGTGGATGGTTGATGTTGTTTAAAGGATAAAGACAAAGGGAAAGAAGTGGTCGAGATCCCAAGGAAGAGGGAGGACTCAATAGACGAGGGAGATTAGAAGTTAGGAGAGACCTTGCCAATGGTAGAGGTGGTAGGTTGGTGAAGAGGGAGGAGGGAGATTAGGGTAGAGAGAAGATAAAGAGGCAAGAAACCAATATTCTAATAGCATAATGATTTTGGCTGCCATCCATACCTTTATAGAGGTTAACCAACAAGCCAAAATAACAATTATTAATCCTAATTCGAGTGAACTCCTGTTGATCGCGTTTGAACGCACAAAAAGCATTCTTTGTCGATGCTAACGTGATGCAGATGTTCGAACGCGGCGTTTGAACACGCTTGACCGCGTTCAAATGTATATTTTGTGTTCTCTATTTTTGCGAACCTGATGTAGGAGTCTACAAAGCCGTTCGAACGTGCCCCCAATCATGTTCGAATGCAACCTACAGAAAATTTATTTTAATAAAAATAAATAACTAATGCAATAAAAAAAAACTCTAACTAAGTGTATCATAGGCCCAAATTTAAAGTAAAGAGAAACAAGAGAAAAAGCCTCAAGAAGTCAAACTATAGTCTGACTGGCCAGCCAGATCCAAGCTAGCACTTCTTCATGTTCGAGTCATTAAACCTTGTTTCCTTGAGCTATGACTCATCTAAAACATTCCTAATGTTGTTGTTCCCCACTCTCTTAATTTCTCACGGCTCATGAACTAGCATCTATATGATGAGACACACCCCTAGCTTTGTTAGCCCTGCATAGGTTTCAGGCCCGAGCGAGGACTCTTTGTGGGTTGGTCTAGACGTAGTCTATTCTAGTGAGCCCCAAGCTCCCAGTTCTTATCACAATGTATATGTAAATGCTCTTATTGCATTGCTATACATTAAAAATGCATTTAATGTGCTCTTAGCAACTTTCTTGTTTAGTCAACATTGCACAACTGTTATGTTTAGTATTCTCAACATTTCTCTTATTTGTCGTATTATGGAACTATTTAATGGGCAAATATACTCCAAGAAATGACCAAAATAATTGACTTGTCAACAATGTGTTAACCTGGGCAATCGATCTTCAAGAATTAAACTTGGGTAATACTGTGTTTCAAGGTACGATTCTTTTTCTTCTTCTGTTTTCTTTGTTTTGATATAGAATACGCACATCCTTTTCTCGAACATTTCTGAGTTTTGGTCGATTCCAATAGTGAAAAAGTGGTCTCTTACAAGAGAAATTTGTTCATTCTTGATCCAAACTTTTACAGTTTATTTATCAAATGAAGTAGCTATTATCATCCTACATCTATGAAAATGAAAATCATGATTCAAGGAACGTAGAGGTTATGATCTTAATTGTAATCTAACGGAGTAAATTAGACTAAATAATTTATCTTTCTACAATTGTGAAAGCATATAATTATACATGAGTTGTTACCTAAACTTGGTTGCTTCTCCTTATAACTTATCAATGAAATGTAGATTCCCATGTTATCTAAAAGTTGGTCGGTTCTCCTTATAACTTATCAAGAGGATTTATAGATGCCCTATCTTGCATATTTTATTTTTCTTACAATTATTTATTATTAACCCTTATTCCCTTCCTTATAATTCTATATCATACTTAAGATCACAAAATTATTAGAGTAAGGCATCAACCAACTTGTGTTCACATCACTAGCTTAAAATCCTATTAACTAGGATATTACTTTCTTTACTGAAGGAAAAAAAAAAAAAAAGTTATCCTACAATAACCGAAGGGACGAGAATAAGAAGCGCAAGGATATTGACGTTAGAAGAGCATAAAATTGAGAAAACAGTGCATTTTGCTCTATCAGAGGCAAATCACTTTGGTCAAGCTATCTTGCAAAAGAAGGTTCAAATTTAGGAGTTTATACCTTATTTCCATGATTAAATAGATTCCTTTATCAAGCTTCCTCTCTTTCTCCTCCCGCCCAATGGCCATGCTCTATGGGAACATATGGCATAATTTGTCAGTCATGAACTCTCATCTTGCAATGTTTAAAGTCAATTTTGACAATTCTAATTATTTTTTGCCAATTTTAGCACAATAAGTTCATATTGGATGTTATTTAACCAATTAAGGAATCTTTCTAACTTGTAGGAAATAAATCCAGAGAGACAATGACATATAGAATACTATTCTCCTGCAAAATATACTTAAAGATAAGAAAAAAAATATGATTTGTCAATATATGACTTTATTTATTTTCTAAAGGATGTTTTCATTCCATTAGAGAACTCACTGGGGAACCCTTCTATACTGGAAAATCCTGCCAGTTAAATAATTTATTACATTCTTGATAAGTCACAATAGTAAGTTTGTATATTACTAACTTTTGAAATAACTAATTTTTTCACATTTAGTTCTTTATGTGTGAATTAAGAAGTTATTAATATCTTTAATAATATATACTTTTTAAAAGGTTTTGTTTATTACATTGCAAGTGAAAATATAAAACACTAGAATCTAGTTGTAGATTTTTTTACAGGAAAAATATGGACGATTTACTTCCATTGCCCAATAGGAACCAGCTATTTTAGAACATTATTGTCTTCTTTTCGACCTTCGATAGCATTTGATCTATTATAATTTCTTTGTGTTTTCTGTAAATGTCCAAAATCAGAGGCTCAGTATATCTAGTTGCTCTCGAAGTAATTTTGAAATATTAACGCAAAAACTAAATGATGGAACTTACCCGACAATTGAATAATATAGGTTAGTTGTTTTTCTATAATCTAGTATTCTCTTTTTCTTCTTGTCGTTCTTCATTCTTTTACTAAATCCCAATAGTTCAATACTTTCATTCATTTTATATTAGAGACGAACTTTATATTGTATTTCATTAAGACAATAACTCCATGCATGCGTAGATTCTCTACAGGAAATTGGAAATTAGGTTACATCAACATATAATATCAAATCTTTACTTCCAAAGATGTTATTAGTATAAACCATATCATTTATTTAGCCTATTTCATATTATTAGCTCACATAGAGAGCCTATTTCTTTAGGCATTCTAATGTATATGCAAAACTATGCAAAGCAGCTTTTTCAATCTTCAAAACTTTTTTCTAAAGACAGAGAGGCTTTTATGCCTCATTTGATTTGAGTTTAGTGACTTTTTTTGAACTGGTTCAGAGACCACTAAATTGGTTCAGTAATTAAGTATCTTTTTATCTTTTCATATATAATCAAGTTTACTCTTAAAAAAATTAAGATAAAAAATAAAACTAATTAACCGAGTTTGGACCTTAGTCTCAAACCAAACAAGCCTTATAGAACAACTTTTATGAGTTAAAAAAAGTGGTATGTTAGAGTTGGAGACTAATAACTAGAGAAGTCAAAAGAAAAACTCTTATCCTAGGTGCAGTTGTATCCCAAAAATCTACCCCAATTTGTAAGCCAATTAGTAGTAGCATGATTGGTTTCCTGAAGTACCCGAGTAATTTTACCATTTTCAAAGTTGTGAGTTAAGTTAATGATATCATCTATAAAAGAATCCGCCACCTAGAAAGACTGAAAGAGACTATACGGCATATTGATCTGAAGATGCAAGTCCGATGCAATCCATAGATTTGTGATGCCTCTATTTTCGAGCCTAGCATTGCCTCCTTGACTGCTACTGTTTCTGTATATAAAGTCAAACAAAAGCATCTATATCTCACCCTTGTTAGACAAGAAGCACAATTAGAATATCGAGCAATGAAACTCGGAACCATTTGTGTTAACTAAAAACCACCTAGATGGCTGTAGTTCCCATCAAATAATGGGATTAAGTGTTACGAGTTTCTATAGACCGACAAAAATATTCTCCACATATTCATCAGTTAAGATAAGAGTATAGGTTTAAACCTTTTCCAAATCGTCAAGCTGAGAATCATAGCAAATATTATTGCAGCATTTCCAGATTTGCTATAAGAGGACAGAAAAAAATGTAAGTAAACACACTCTAGGTTTCTTAAATAAATCCTCTCCCTCTTTAAACCAACAACCATGGTCCCAACTATCCTAAAAATTGAAAGACACTTACAAGTGGGTCCTCACAAAATTTCACAAGGTAGAAGCTATTTTATAACGGAGGAACAAGTGGGGGATAGATTTAGTTACAAATGAGCAAATAGAAAGTTCGAGGGGAGCCCCATAATATTTCTATATGTTATTTGGTTTGGAGCTTTCCCCAACTAAGTTTTGAGATGAGGTTTTTTTTTATCTTAGGGATTGCATGTTGGCGGTAACAATCTAATTTTAAAGAGTCACAAAAAACTCGATCAAAAATAAATTAATTAATTGAATAAACTTACAGATTATAAAATATAAAATTCTGAATAGTCGAGTCTAGTATTGAGCACTATCTCCTTAAGATTAATTCGCCCTCCACCGATTGCTTTTGGAACAGTGGACGTCGGTCTCCTCCTAAGATACAACGATTGCTTTGCACTCGAAAGGAAGCAGCTATTCGAATGCATTGTTGAACCTGAATGTTGCTGTGCTCTCTCTCAAATGCAAACTCAGACTTAAGATTCGACCCGGACTTAGAAGGAATGAATCAAATTTTTTGTATGTAAAATTATGCAAATGGTCACGATGCACCATTTCGGGTCTGAAACCAATTAACAGTTACAACGTGAAGGATGCATCATTTCGGGTCGGGTTCAACCAACTAATTAACTGATTAACTATTCAACGAAAGGACACACCACTTCAACTTCGGGTAGGTTCAACCAACCAACCAACCCGAACCAGACCAGATTTGAATATGTATGTGAGTTAAGTTGTATAGTAATCTTTACCCACAAAATAGATACCTGGTTCAAAGCCCATAAGAAGTTTGTTACTTATATACCATACTAATATTTCTCAAATATCCAATATAGTACTAAACTTACTTTTCTTTATTTTTCATTGCCATAATACCCATTTTAGAGCCAATTTTTATTCACATATATGACAATAAAGTACTCTTTGAGCTAAATTAATTCCACTATTAAACTATTATTAATAATGTGTAGACCCCACTTAAAATTTATCTCAAAGTTAATAAAAATTTATGTCAAATATATAAAATTACCAACATTGCATTCATGGACCAAATGGTCTTCTAACTATCCCACCCACTCGCAAAATGTAGAGTTACTAAGAAATTGTAAACACTTACACTTTTGGAGTTCGTATTGCTAGAAGGATGCAATTTTCAGATCCAAAATATCCTTTCTAGAGAGAGAGAGAGAGAGGGGGGGGTGATAGGTAAGACTGGTCCAAAGAATTGATTAATCAACTCAAAATCTCACTGCTTATTAATTATCATATCAACCACCGTGGAGAGAGAGTTCCTGTAGTCCATATTAACAAAGGTGGGCCACGTTACAAGGGGAAATCATGAATCTTGCCAAATATTTGTGACCTAACGATTGCGATAACTTTTAGGAGACCTGCCCTCTCCGAGCCCACCTCACCCCTTATCTTAGTCATTGCAGATATAAATAGACGCCAAGACCAAGAACACCATTTAGAATTCTTTTCAAACTAAGGATAGTGCAACCAATACATATCTTGATTTATTGAATTGGTTGGATATTTAAATTTAGCAAAATGTTCAGCCCATTCCATATACCTGTGGTGGACAAAGCTGGTACACTCTCGTTACTCGTTAATGGAGAGAGTTAGGTTTCTTTCATTAGTAGTATCTTTAGGTAGAACTAATTTGGTTAATAAGAATGAGAGGCTATATCATATATTGGAATGTATATGGAAGAGCTATCAAATTAGAATTACTAGTTTAGCCCACTTACTCCCAATTTCATAAAGCATCTTAGGAACATTCTTGGCCGTAAGCTAGAACGAATGAGATATAAGTTTTTGATCCCAAGACTGCTAGCAAGTTTTTGTATTATCTTTAATGCGATGAAAATTTTATTCAATCATTTATAATTTTTCTCTAATAAGGATCTTTAAATTAGATCTCTAACTTAATTAAATATAACTAAAAAACAATTGTACTTTATTTAAAATTATAAGAGGTTTAAGTATTTAAGTTAAAATTAGTTATATAGTACTACGCATATAGTACTACGTCGGTGGGTAAAATGAAATTTCTCCCAAAAATAAATTTAGCATATAGTACTACGCATGTCATATCCATTTTGTTTTCACTGGATTTACTCTAACAAAAAACCAACAGAATTTGAATAATGCTAAAGAAAAAATCAATAAATATTTCAGCATGATTCGTCGTTATTTTTTTGATTTCTCACTTTCCTTGTTCATTTCCATTTTCTTTTTTCTTTTCTTTTTATGATTTGCCTACTGAGTATGTGTAAGTGTGCATATATATTCTTCTATTTCGGATTGCTGTAGCGCACATACGCTTTGTTTGAAATGGTAGGAGATAGATATCATTTAACAATTCTGTTGAGATGCAACATGCTGCTAACTTTAAATTCTGTTCTAAAATAATCTTATTCAACAAAGTAATTAAATCTTTAGATGTTTCTGATCTCTTGAATCTTTTTGAATATGTTAGAATTTTGTTAAGTTTGTCTCTAGATATTTTTCATTTGATTGATACCTATAAGGTACTTCTTGTACATTATTTTCCATTTGACGTCAGATAAGGTTCTGACAGCCCTGAAACTACAATGGGTGCCTTTCTCGTCAAAAGAAGACATGTTGGCACAGTTTGGTCCAAGGGAAAATTTATTTGGGAGACATGTTGGCATAGTATGATACAGCAATTTAATATTTTAGAATGTCCAAGTCAGTTGGATTGGATTTTCATTTCTTATATACAATCTGATCAAATAGATATAATATTACTTGCTTTTCAGGGAAATGATTTACAATGTACTTTTTGTAGCTATATCTTCTCGATTTCTATATTTGTTTCATGCTTACTGGATTCTTAAATGAGAAACCTTGACTTACATTCGAGTGCTATTGATGGGTAAATACGGATTTCCTACTAAGTATGAGATTCAATAATTGAAGGATTTAGGTTTAAAAATCTGACCAGCCAGATATAATTAGCATATATGGATATGCTCTTAGACATGAATATTTTTGTCAAATCACACACTACCAAATCCATATGCTATGAGCTGGATTAGAGAAGTTGAGTCTGTATAAAAGCCAACAACTAGTATACAATTTGAGTCTATTTCTTTTTTTCTTCCCTTTTCTTAATTGTTCTGCTGTCTCAAAGCCATCAGTTTAGTTTTTGAGATTTAACATCATGCTGAAACTTTTGCAAGTTCTGTGACATAGTTGAGACTGACATTATTGCTACAACAAACACATCTTGCAGACATTTAGATCACCGCATTTTTATACTTTTCAGAACAGAAATATGCCAAGATATAGACAGAGTTGGATGCAACTTAAACAGGATGATATTCCACAGATGGCAGAATGGAAGAATAACCACTCAAAGCCCATAAACTGGAGTTTCTACAATAACAGTGGCAATGCAAGATTATCATATCCATTATATACTTGGTTAAACTATCCAAAGTTTGGCAAAGATTCAGCTGGCTGCAGTGCAATAAGACCTCCGCTTTCACCTCTCTCTAATATTGAAATTCAAAAGAATTCTCAACTTCCTAGTTTCAGTGACAATGGGAAGGTCTCCACAAATTTTAGTGGCATGGGATATTCGTACTATGGCATGGATGAAATGCTAGATTCCGGTGTCATCCAAGGCCCTGAATGTGCGCTCGAGACTGATTACTTGCTCAATCTGTTCTCTTCGATTGGTACGCCAGAATTCTTGGATAAAAGCAAGAAGATCGCAAGTTCACCAAGTTCAAGCCAAGTCACAAGGTTCAATTTACAAGTAAGTGGTGCAGGAAATGTTACAGCAACAGCAACTGAACCGAGATGCACTTGTATTACCTCAATCACTCAGAAAGAAGGGCAGTTCTCAAATTGGAAACAGTCCCATAAGAGGTCCATCTACGATCTAATACCATGTCAACCACAAGCAAGGGAGGCGAAACAGTTGTGTTTGAAACCAAAGGGTTTATCTTTAGGCAACGTGAACTACTCCAACACTACCAGGCTAAAGCAAACCAACCAAGACAAGCATTCTCAGTTTATGTGACAACTCAAAGTAGAAGTCATCAGTTTATCTTACAGTTATCTTTGGTTATCTAAACAGACATATAAACAAACCAGAACTCTGTTTGACATTATACTCTGTACTAGAAATGTTGACTTTATTTTGGTTTACAGTTTTAGCTTTATTCACAAAGAAAACAACGGATGCATGCCGTAACTCTTAATTATTATGCTTGTTCATTTCAAGTTGATTTATTATTAGTTATTAGTCATTACCTACGCTATGCATATAGGACAACAAATATTCGGCAATATGTGCATTTATTTATCTCCGAACTATATATATTGTTGATATATTATGGAGGAAGACTGAACGGAGTGAGTAGTTCATCCCGATTTAGACATCATTGACTTAAAAAAGCTGAACAGGAGCCTAGTTCACTTAGAAAAAAACTTATTTTAGAGTAATATCCTTCTTATACTACTATAGTAAGTAAATAACTACTTATTTCAATATTAGTTTACAAATACATTTTTTTTCCTCTCCTCTCATTTTCGGTCCAATATATTTTATATTTATTAATTACTATATTACTTTTGAAATACATTATTTCAATTAACTATTATTTCAATAAAAGTTTCTCTCTTTCATCTTTCTCTTCTCTTTTCTCTCCTCATCCAAATATTATAAATAATATTTTAATTATTTGTCAAACTATCATTTCAATTTTATATTACATTAAGTGTAATTATTATATATTATATTAGTTTATATTAAAAAATTATAATAGCTTGTACCGATATAAACTATCTTATACAAATATAACAAATAAACATAATTATACTTGGATTATTAGATAGAACTTTCGTGGGGCAGTGCCCCGTAGCAAAGGTCACCCCGTAGCAAAGGTCAATGAATCAACCAGACCATAGCTCCTAACCACATAAAAGTGATAAAATGTAGACCCGAGCATATCTCTGTATAGTTTGATCATTAGCATCTACGAGTAGTGTCAAAATTGTGTCATGCAACCACTGTATCCGGGTTGATAAACTTCACATAATAGTCTAAGATAGCGTAACTCCTAAAATCGTTAGACATAACTCCGACCATTTGTAATCTATGCTACTAGTGACAACTAGATCATAGACATGCAAACCCATAAGTATCGCCACATCCTATGAAGTCACAGTGGCCTCCCCAACTATGAGATAAAATGTATGTGTCTCTCACTTCCAACACTCAACTACAGTTGTAATCAATGCCCAATCAACAATAATCTCTTAATCTCTGCTACTTTGCAGGCAAAGTAGAATCCGCTCTGGACAAAAATACAAAGAAGTTGTGAATGTGGCACCCACTATCTCAAAGTCTATGTAAAATGATGTGGCAACTAAGGCTACTCAGATCTTGCAATTTGCAAAAATAAAAATAAGTAAGTCATATGAACCACTTTAAGCATGTCATATGAATCATCTAATAAAAAGTTTGAAAAGAATGAGCACCTTTTGGATGATGATGGTAGTCATAATATACAATAATTTTTTTAAATTTATTAGGTAAATATGAGAGAGAGATTAAAGATAACTCTTATCTCGCCTCTCCAAATAGCCTTAGATTCATATTGTTTTTGCAACCTCAAGTTAGATCCATCTATAGGGCCTGGTTCCTCACGTATAGCCATATGCTCAAAATTGTATGAAATTACATTCATAAGTATGCTAAAGATCATGACATAAAAAAAGTAACATGACACATAAGATAGTAAACATACTAAATATTTACAAAAGTGCAAGTTATATTTAAAGTAGTGTTTGTATTTAACTTTTCATTTGTAACATGACAAATTTATTAATTATGGCCTTTTAATTTGCAACGCCCACACATGATTATTTGACGCCCTCCCCTTTTGTCCATCTCATTATGAATCTTTATCGATTTTGGCTGCCCTTTACTAATCCGTTTCATTAATGGATCAGGTAATAAGGTTGGACCATCATACTCGGGCCAATAATCTTGATCTCTAAGTAGTGTAAGCTCAGGTCCCTATATGTTCATATATATTTTAATTATGTATATTTTATATTACATCTAGTCAAACTGAATAGACTTACAAGCGGCAAGTACATGTGTGCAAGGATATATTGTTGTCATTTTCCACAGGTGCAAGTGTTGTTGCTCAAATTAAATGTTTGATCGTGTTCGCATCTTTCTACACTTCATAAAAAACATGCAATAATAACACCAAAAATGCCTCAACAATGATGAAACCCATGCACAGTGTGTAAGTTTGCTATCTCAAGATCCACACTCATAGTAGCAGTGATGTTAGGAGTGAATTATTAGTTGGTTCTTAAATAATCTTCTCCTTACTTGTGCCTCTCATAGAAGTAGTAGACTGAGCAATAAAATATTACTATGGTGTTTATGGACTTTCCTAAAAGTCTTCTAAATGTTTAAAAGTAAACTAGTGTGAATTATGCATTCACACACAATGCCCAAATTTGAAGAACATATGGTATAAAATTGAAAAAAAAAATAATATTTTTTAAAAAGTTTTAGCAATTGAAAAACAACAATAGATTCTTTTGTTTTTAAGTTTTAGCAATTGAAAAACAGCATAGATTTCAGCAATTGAAGAATCCTATTCTTAGGTTAACATTTAATCATAAATAGATTCTTTTTTTTAGTTTTAGCAATTGAAGAATCCCTTTCTTAGGTTAACATTTAATCATATTACAATCTCATGCCAACCTTGAGAGAAATCAACTACGAGAGAGAAGGAGATGGCGATGAGAGAGAGAGAGAGAGAGGGAAGGAAATGCCGTGAGGGAGATAGGGAAGGAAATGTCGCACTGCTTATTGGCAACCCATGGGGATTGTGAGGAAAAGAGTCCGTCACTCTTTAGTTCGAGTGAGAGAAAGAAAGGGTTGGGAAAATGACTAAGTGTGGGTTTATCTTGGCTGAGGGTTTATAAGTGAAATTGCTCTCAAGGAGAGCGATTGTTAAATATATGTGATTTGGCTACAAAATAAGGCTACCTTGCTATCATGAATCACTTTTGGGTAAAGTGATTCATGAAGCGCTTTCCCATACATAGATTCATTAATTGCTTTCACCAATTACTTAGATATAGCATTTAGTTGATTACACGAATGATAGTCGCTGTTTGAGAAAGTGATTTCTCTATTCTTTGAACAATATTTTAGTTTGAAAAATAAAATTTATTATAGCAATATTTTCGTCAAAAACTCTCTCTTAGTTGGTCTGATACATTTAGTTAGAATCTTTTCTTACTAAATTAGTTATTTATTTTTATTAAAAATAAAATTTTTGTAGGTCGCGTTTGAACGCGAACGTTCGAACGCAGGAAAGGCCGCGTTCGAACGCCTTTGCGAACGCTTGCATTAGGTTCGCAAATACAGATAACAAGTAATGTGCGTTCGAACGCAGTCGGGCGCGTTCGAATGCCTGCGTTCGAACGCATGCATCGCGTTTGCATATACAGAGAATGCCTTTTGTGCATTCGAATGCGGTCAGGTGCGTTCAAATGCGATCGGCGGGAATCCTCTAGAATTATAGTTACTTATTGTTTTAGGACTTGTTGGTGAGCCTCTATATATATATATATGAATGGCAGCCAAATTTATTATGCTATTGGAATATTGATTTATTGCCTCTCTGTCATCTATCTACGCTAACCTCCCTCCTCCCTCTTCACCATCCTTCTACCTTTACCAATGGCAAGGTTTCTCCTAACTTCTAATCTCCCTAATAATAGATTCACATCTTCGTTTCTAACAAGATAGTATGTGTATATGAAAATAATTCGCCTAAATATACATTAGTCTATAGGAAAAACATATAATCAAGCATTCTCTCATCTCTCTTGGATTCCAATGATTTTCTACGACAACGCCGCCGCACATTGGTCGTGTCTGTCTTTCACATCGGCACTGTCCTTGTACTCAGGTAGCTCAATGCTACCTGAATCTATCAATGAAATATCACTAACCAATGCCTGCTAGTGATCAAACACCTCCTGTGCACTCCTTTTCCCAGGAAGATACGAAGCGATGGCGACCCACCGGTCCGGCATTTCCTCCGGGAACATCACCAAGGCAGTCTCAAAGAGCTTGTTCTCAGGCCATGTCCATGTAGAAGATTTGAGACCACGTTTAATATCACCTTGAGACATTTTGGACGTTAAAGAAAGAGATGCAGAATAGAGCCATGGTAATGAGTACATTATGTATATATATTTGTAACGTCTTTTTATTTTGGAATGTTTTTTTTATGGTATACTAAGTGGATGACGATTCACTGAGAAATATTCGCTTTGTCGTTGATTCTAATTGATTGGGTCTAATATTGGGAGTAAAGTTGGTTAATGGATATGGAAACTATGTGAAGTCAAACTTTTGATTAGAAAAGTACGTACTGGTTTCCAAAACAAATTATTGCGCTTTATTTATTTGCCACTAAACAAAGTTCCAAAAACTTGTTATTGGAAAAATGACGACTATTAATATTGAAGTATTCCAAACCATTCACAGCCAAGATCGAGCCCAATTGAAGGCGTGAGGAAATGCGGCTTGATGACCAATGCAAGAAAAACAAATTCAAATAAGACCTTAGCTTTTCAATTAATTATTTTCGACTTTGCTTTTGTTATTTAGTTTGTAATTCAGATTAGACTCAAGAGTCTAATCAATTACGATTTAGTCATATTTGCTCATCAAGTCAGTCAAACCCGAGTCAGTCAGGCTAGATTGACTTAAGCTATGGGTAGCCAGCTATAAAATATGTGGTGCGCACCCGAGTCAATTATCTTAGAATTATTAAATTTGATTTTCTCCCTTGTCCCCTTCATGTTTCTTGTTCACCATTGACCAAGCTTGGCCAGCCATCCATGCCGACTACCACTGCGCACCTTGTCCCTCCTCTCTCTAACCTATCTACCAACGCTTTAAGCCCTAATCGCTGTCCACAAACTTCCACTATCAATCACCAACTCTATCGGTGCCACCTCCGCCTTCCCCTACACCACCATACGACTCCTTGGTGTGCGTATCTCCACCTATGAAATCCCCACAACTCGGCTCAAGACGTACATCCCGTAGGTCCATCCTTTTCAACCTTCTACCACTGTTTAGTCGATATCTCAAGATTATACCCGTCAAATCTTGAGATCTTGGATTCACTGAAACTCTCTTCTAAAGCAACATCATATTCAAGTTCCAAGAATTGGCCTCACAAGGTCTGCCAGACTATTGCACATTAGATCAAGCTGTTTCCGATATGACAGATCAAATTCCGTATTAGTGATATTAGAGACAAGCGAACCTCAGACCACCATTAATGGCGACCATGAGATCCATGGTGGTAGGGGTGTAAATGAGTCGATCTTGATCGAGCCTGGCTCTAATCAAGCTTGGATTGAAATTAATTTTGAGCATGTCTTTGTGATCAAGCTTGAATTATAAAAATTTTAATTCGAGCCAATTTCAAACTCGAGCCAATTTTGAGCTTAAACGAGCTTAAACGAGTTGCTCAATTAGCAATTTCAAACCATTTTCGAGCCTGAGCAAGCTTGAATTAATTTAGGCTTGAATCAAACTTGAAATAAAACCTAATTCAACTATAAAGATATAAATATTGTCAAAATATAAATTACAAGCAACAAAGATAAATGGGTTAGAAAACTACAAGGAACCAAAATATAAATTATAAGTAACAAAGATAATTGTGTCAAAAAACTACAAGCAATTAAAATATAAATTACAAATAATAAAGATAATTGTGTCAGAAAATAATGGCTGAAATTTTGAATTGGTAAAAGGTTTTGATCTGATGGTTCATATTAGTTTGATATTACTCATATTATATATATATATATATATATATATATATATATATATATATATATATATATATATATTTGAGCCTTATCAAGCCGGCTCGATCGAGCCGGCTTGGGATCAAGCTTGGCTCGAATTTAATTTCAAGCCTAGCTTTAATGATTAAGCTCGGCTCAACATATTTTTGAGACGAGCTTGATCGAGCATTATCAAGCCGAACTCGAGTCGAGCTCGAGCCGGCTCGATTATTTTGACAGCCCTACATGGTGGGGAGGAACATGATAGAAACAATATGACCACTGGAGCAAATCCATCTAGGAAAACCATAATATGAGAAGGCAGATGGATGGACTCCATTGCGGCTAGCCCTAGCCACACGGATCCACCTCTAACCCTCTCGAGAACCTAATTGCGAAGCTAATAATGGAGACACGATGTAACCATGAAGTGCTCAAGACATTCATGGCGAAGGCGATGACACTAGCTATACCTAGCTAAGATCCACGTAGGTAATGGTTTTTGTTTCACATAAATAAGAGGTCAAGATAAAAAGATAAAAATAAAATAGTAAACATAGGTCCAAAAGGATAGATCGATAAATATCAGACATTGCGGCAGTTGTCGGAGTGTGGCAGATGGCCAAGAGTGGTATTGGATGGTCGTAAAGTAGGGTAGCTGTTGGAGAGAGATGGTAGCTAGAGTTTGGAAGTTTGGAAGAGTTTTATGATATACTCCTAGAAAAATAAGAATGATATGACAGCAATGGTAAAAGATAAAGATGAGATAATTAAAATAACCTTATCATCACCTCCACCCGTCACCACCACCTTTATCCCCACTCTTGCGTATTTTCGTCCTAGTTGCAGTTCAAATATGCGAAGAGCGTAAATACTAAAAATGTAGATTAGGAAGTTACGGAACGACCACCCTTAGTTTCATAATTTGTTGTCTATGGGAGAATATTGGTGAATATTTTCTCTTGATTGCGCGGACTGCTTTTCTACAACTGATCTAGATATTGAAGAAGACATTCCGTACCTATCAGTGGTATCAGAGCTCGGCGAATCTCGAACCTTTATTAATGGTGGAGACAAGGAAGATGACATCATCAAGGAGATCAATGGAGCACACACCGACAAGGGGAGACTCGACCCATGAAAACCCTAATCGAGAGGCCGATTCTCTTGGTGCAACCACGATAAGACTGAGTCAATCGATGTTCATGGGTGTGAACATGAGTTTGACGGATGAACTTAGAGGCATGTTCCAAACATTACTACATTGGGTGGATGCAATGAAGAATGATCCTAATGCCTTGAAGGAATACGTCATGAACCAATCGGCTTCGTCATCTCCTCAACGAAGATCGGTGCCACAAGAAGGACCAGAGGTGGAACCACACTGAACCGACGCCCCATAGATACAAGTACAACATGTTAATGTCAATGAGCCACTTTTACCTATTCCTACACCACATCCCCTATCTCTGATACACAACTCGACGCCAGTAGTGGTGGAACTCGAGAGGCGTGCGGCACTAGTGCACTCTATCGGTGAAGAAGATTAGCACTTTGACGATGATGTCGATCCCTTCAGAGATGGTGTTAGGCATGTTCGAGGATTCAAAGAAGGAGAGTAACAAGCACAGCGGTTCAGACCTGAACCAAGGATCTTTCTCGAGCTCGACAATGCTATCTGAGGGAGAACCGCACTCTTGGACTTCCCAAAATTCCAAGGCAGGGATCCGATGTATTGGGAGTTTCAAGTCGAGCAGAATTTTGATTGTCAAGGGACAGTGGAGGATGCAAAAGTGATGATAGCAAGCTTTCACCTCCAAAGAACGGCGTTGCATTGGTATCAATCGGCTATTCGAGGTGCAGGATTTACCAGTTAGGTAGAATTTTGTAGGAGGATTACATCTAGATTTGGGATAGCAGTGTATGAAGATTTTGCTGCCATATTAAGAAAAATGGTCCAGAGGACAACCATGTTGGAGTACCAAGAAGAATTGAAAGAGTTATTAGCTAGTGCGAGTCACTTTGTCCCGAATCGACATTGATGAGCACTTTATTTCAAGGTTGCGCAAGGACATTGATGAGCACTTTGGGAGGCCTTTGAGAAGGCCATGAGGATGGAACAAAAGTACAAGGCTCTTATAATGGCAGCGAAGACAAGTTGGGGCAACCGAGATGGGCGGTTTGCGTTGAGAACGCCGATTGAAAATTCTCCGGGTTCAAAGGCAGTGGCTGCTAGTACTAGGGCATGGCCACCCTTAAGACCGTCTTTCAATGTTAGAGGAGGCACAAGACCCCTCGTTCGAACTCTCACACCTGCTCAAGTGGAGGAGCAAAGAGTGAGAGGGCTTTGCTTTTCATGCGATGAACGTTTCACCCTCGGTCATCGATGTTCCAAACCGATCAGGAGTGTGATGCTCATCGACGGTCTCGAAGGGGACGATGAGGTTGTTGGTGATGGAGAGTGTTAGGTTTTTATTTGTTGGCAATTCTGTACAAAATATTCTAAGTGTATTTTTTTATGTATATGAGCTTTACACAAGTCTAGAATATCTCTGGTTTGAAGAATTGCAAGATTATTGGAGAAAAGCCGTCGAGTTCACACCACATTCACAAACGCATTCGAACGCGGGTACTGCATTCACACAGACAGAGTGCCGCGTTCACAAACGCGTTCGAACGCGGGTACTACGTTCACACAAGCAGAGAGCCGCGTTCACAAACGCGTTCCAACGCAGGTACTGCGTTCACACAGACAGAGAGCCACGTTCACAAACGCGTTCGAACGTGGGTACTACGTTCACGCAGACCGAGAGCTGCGTTCACAAACGCGTTCGAACGCCAACCTGAAGAATTCAAGTTGTCGCGTTCGAACACATTCGGGCTCGTTCGAACGCACCTGAGTTCAAGTCATGCCGTTCGAACGCACCTGGGCCGCGTTCGAACGCAACAACGAAGTTTGATAAAATTGGACTTTCGTGAGTACAGATAAGACTTGAATTTGGCTCTATCTTAGAGATCATATATAAGGATTTTGATGCCCTATCTTAAGGGTGGTTGAAGAAGCATTATTGAAGGAGACTTCTTGAGGCTACATCGGTTCTTCAACTAACAAGGTTCCACTCATCTACAAATCTTAATCTTTCTATCTAGACGAAAGATCAATCTCGAGGGTTACTGAGATTGGACTTCAATCACGAGAAGCGGTGAATCGTGGGTTCTAGCGAGTAAGACTGAGAGGAACAAAGTCGTTTGGATCGACGGGTTGTTTTGTGAGTCAGTCTTGTAACTGCTACTATTCTAGTGATTGGTTTTTGATCCGAGTTTGGATACGTGGTTTTTTCCCGTTTGGGTTTTTCCACGTTAAAATCTTGGCGTTCATTTCTGCTTTCGTTCTTAATATTTCTACGGACTTTTACTTAAGCGAACGAGTGATATCATTGCCTAGTATTTAGATACATATTTGTGTCTAGGGGGTTTTCAATTGGTATCAGAGCAAATTCTCTCACCTTTGAGAGAGATCAGATAGGCATGGATTTTCATAGAGATGGACCATCATCTATTAGACCTCTTATCCTAAATGGATCAAATTATGGATATTGGAAAGCTAGGATGAGAGCTTACTTGAAGTCTATAGATGAACGAGTATGGTTTGCCGTTGTGAACGGTTGGAGTCCACCAATGTACATGGTGGATGATATACTTACTGATAAACCGATAGAGTCATGGGATAGGTCAGACTATAAAAAAGTTGGATGGAATAGCAAGCCAATAAAAGGAATTTTTAATTGTGTTTCCTCGGAAGAATTTAGAAGAATCTCTACTTGTGAGATAGCAAAAGAAGCTTGGACGATCTTAGAAACTATTCACGAAGGAACTATGGTTGTAGAGGTTGACTACTAGTTTTGAAACTCTACGTATGGAGGAGAATGAGACATTTGATGAGTTTTATGCAAAGCTGAGTGATATAGGTCAACTCCAATTTCAACCTAGGAGAGAAAATTCCTGAAAACAGAATTGTCCATAAGATCCTTAGGTCTCTTCCAGAGAGGTTTCAGGCGAAAGTTACAGCTATTGAGGAAAGTAAGGACATCGATTCTATGAAAGTTGAACAATTGGTAGGAAATCTACAAACATTTGAGTCCAGCCTTTCAAAACCGAGGAAGCCCAAAGGGATTGCCCTATCCACAGTTGAACAAAGTATAGAGGAGTCTAATGATGAAGGTGATTTAGATGTTGAGATGTTGGCCATGTTCGTCAAAAAGTTCAATAAATTCTTTCGGAAGCCAAACAAGTTGAATGCTGAAAAACTTGAGAAAAGCAAATAATTTGTGAAAAAGAAGAATACTGCGAGTTCGAACACAGGTGTGAGAGATAACGGTGTCAAACAGAAAAATAAGAATTCTGAGAATAAAGTTCGATGTTTTGAATGTTCTGGTTTTGGACACATAGTACAAGAATGCCCTAATCGCCTTAAGAAGAAGGGTAAAGCTACGAAAGTTACTTGGGATGACTCAAATGAATCTGATGATGATTCTGGAAAAGACGAAGAAAACTTTGTTGCCTTTGCCTCTTCTCTACTCAATATTGATTCCGTTGTTGATACTGATAGTACAGATGATCAGGATATGTTACTAGCTAAAGAAGATGAATTTGAAATTCAAAAGGCATATAATGACCTGTACCTGGAGTCGTTTAAACTCAAGAAAAGCAATCTTAGACTACATCAACGACTCAAGGTAATCGAACTTGAAAGAATTCAATTTGAAGAGAAGTACAGATTGGAACTTGAACGTGTCAAAGACCTTTCTGAACAACTTGACAATGCAAAAAATAAAATGAAGGCGGATGAAATTGAACTAGAGCGACTGAATAAGGAAGTGACATTTCTGAAAGGGAAGAACAAACTTGACGAGATCCTAAAGGCTCAAATCCCTGGAAAAGACAGGTATGGTGTTGGATACACTAGTAATTCAAATAATAATAAAATTGTCTTCATTTAACGGGTATACAAAAGGAAGAATATACGAAGTCATCAACCGCATTTACAAAGCAATCCTGGATGAATGCTTCTAAGCGAAGGTGAATCTACAAGGCGGTGAATCGTCAACGGCACCAAAGGTAAATTTTAGTCACACTTCTCGACAAAAGGTGAGTAGAAAATGGTTTGTTCCGACATGCTATCATTGCGGTATTCTTGGGCATATTCGACCTCATTGCAAATTTTTGCAAAAACCTAGAACTGCTTTTATTTATGGGATAAAAACAAAGGCCATATGGGTCAAGAAAAGTGATTTGAAATGTTATGTTGTGCATACAACTTTGAAAGCTTTAAATTCTGATTTGTGGTATTTAGACAGTGGCTGTTCAAGACATATGTCGGGTGACAAGTCGTTATTTTCTAATCTTGAAAAACATGAAGGGGGAGTTGTGACATTCGAAGATGGTAATTCATCCAAGGTAATAGGTAAAGGAAAGGTAAATTCTCCGGGGGTTCCTATTCTTGAAAATGTTCTTTATGTTAAGGGCTTGAAAGCAAATCTTCTGAGTATCAGTCAATTTTGTGATGAAGATTATGAGGTAAAATTCTCCAAAAATGATTGTACTATTCTAGATCATGGTGGTAATGTTATATGTTATGGATCTAGAATATCTGATAATTGCTATGTTGTTAGAACGTCATATAAACTGAATTATAACAGTGCATCTTTTGACATTGCAGATCTTTGGCATCAACGTCTTAGACATGTGAATCACAAGGAATTATTTACTCTGTCCAAACAAGAAGTGGTAAGAGGAATACCTAAGATGAAAGAAATGTCAAAAAGAGTGTGCGGTTCGTATCAAATTGGAAAACAAACTAGGATTTCACACAAGAAGGTAAATGCAGCTACCACCGACCGTGTGCTCCAATTAGTACACATGGACTTGATAGGTCCAACAAAAATGGAAAGTCTTGGAGGTAAACGCTATATATTCTTAATGGTCGATGATTACTCCAGATATATCTGGGTTGCCTTTCTACGTGAGAAGTCTGAAACCTTTGAAGTTTTTAAATCACTATGCTTAAAATTGCAGAATGAAAAATCTACAACCCTAGTTAGGATTCGGTCTAATCATGGTAGAGAATTTGAAAATAAATTTTTTTCTATATTTTGCGATTCTCTTGGTATTCAACATGAGTTTTTAGCTCCTATAACTCCACAACAAAATGGGATTATTGAAAGAAAGAACCGAGTTGTGCAGGAAATGACTAGGGTTATGCTTCACGCTAAACAGGTTACTCAAAAGTTTTGGGCGGAGGCAATCAATACAGCGGTACATGTGATAAATCGTGTTTATCTAAGACCAGGTACAAAAATGACTACATATGAAATCTGGAAAGGTAAGAAACCTAGTGTTAAATATTTTTGAGTTTTTGGTAGTAAATGTTATATCTTGCGTGATCGAGAATATTTGACTAAATTTGACATTAGAAGTAGCGAAGGCATCTTCTTAGGGTATTCGAATAATATTAGAGCCTACAAAGTATTTAATCTTGGCACTTCTACTGTTATGGAATCTGCTAATGTTAAGATAGATGAATCCACGACTGATTTAATTGAAGCTACTCCTATTTCTATTTCTGCAGATACATATGACGAAGAAATAGGAAAGAAGCTTGATCTGGAAATTGAGAATCAGGACGAGGACAAAGTTGACATGAACAAAGATGACTGCAACATACCGGAACCATCTGCCAGAGTGAAATCAGATCATCCACTGTCACAAGTGATCGGAGACGTAAATGAACCAATTAAGAGAAGACGACAAATCCAAAGTGAGGTGTCATTTACTTGCTATATATCTTCTTTTGAACCTAAAAATGTGAAGGAAGCATTGTTAGACGATTCTTGGGTTAATGCTATGCATGAGGAATTAGAGCAATTTTCTAGGAATGATGTTTGGTATTTAGTCCCTAGACCTAATAATGTGAACGTCATTGGAACAAAATGGATTTACAAGATATTGCTTTTCACTTAAAATTTAAATTGTTTCAAATGGATGTGAAAAGTGCTTTCTTGAATGGTACTCTGAATGAAGATGTTTATGTGGAACAACCGAAAGGGTTTGAAGATCGAAAATTTCCTTCTCATGTGTTTAAACTGAAAAAGGCCCTCTATGGGCTAAAACAAGCTCCAAGAGCTTGGTATGAGAAGTTGACCACTTTTTAGTGGATGCGGGGTTCACTCGAGGGGGAGTGGACAAGACATTGTTAATTAGACGGTCGAACAAGAGTTTAGTTGTGGCACAAATATATGTGGATGACATTGTCTTCGGGGCAACGAGTCAATCGTTAGCTAAGGAGTTTGCGGATCTCATGCATAGTCATTTTGAGATGAGCATGATGGGTGAGTTGAAGTTCTTTTTGAGACTTCAAATTACTCAATTGGAAAGAGGGATATTTATCGCTCAAACCAAGTATGCTAAGGATCTTGTGACTAAATTCGGTTTAGAAAATGCAAAACATGCTAGAACTCCTATGAGTACAACTATAAAACTAGGTAAGGATATTTCAGGTAAAAGTGTTGATCAGACACTGTATAGGAGCATGATTGGTAGTCTTTTGTACTTAACTACTAGTATACCTGACATTGCATTTAGTGTCGGTGTGTGTGCTAGGTTTCAGTCTGAACCTAAGGAGACACATTTGTTTGCTGTGAAATGTATCATAAAATATGTCGGTGGCACAGTTGACTTAGGTATCTGGTTTACGTATGACTCGGGAGCTATCATATCCGGATACACGGATTCGATTGGGCAAGGGTTCATGTGATGATAGAAAAAGTACCTCAGGTGGATGCTTTTATATTGGAAACAATCTGGTTGCTTGGCACAGTAAGAAACAAAACTCGATATCTTTATCTACTGAGGAGGCCGAGTACATTACAGCGGGAAGTTGTTGTTCTCAGTTACTATGGATGAAACAGATGGTCAAAGATTACGGTATTGAATAAGATACTATGCTGCTTTATTCTGACAACATGAGGGCTATTAATATATCGAAAAATCTTGTTCAACACTCGCGTACAAAACATATTGATATCCGACATCATTTTATACGCGAGTTAGTTGAAGACAAAATAATAGCACTAGAATATGTTGAGACGGAGAAACAGTTGGGTGATCTATTTACAAAACTTTTGGACTTACAGAGATTTGAGTATCTTCGTACTTCTTTAGGAATTTGTGCTTTGGATTGATTTTCTTTTTGTTTTGGCTTGCGTGTTTTGATTTGCATGTTTCATTTTTATGAGTTCTTTTCGTTTCTTTGTAGGTTTTCTTTACTCTAAAATTTTCTTTGGTTTTAGTTTCAGATTTGTCGAGAGTTTTTTGTAATAAAAAAAAATTAATGCACTCCTAGATTCAATAATATACTCTTGACATATAAATATAATTTTTCTCTTGATTATGAGTTATTATAGTCAATTTTATCATCTTGTAGTATATTGTATCATTTCTGATTTATTCACTCTCTCGACTTCTATGATAATTATACTGAAATTAATGCACCCATAACGTGTGTATATTCTTGTGTGAGCATGACATCATGAAATTATTTTTAAATAGCTTACTAGTGACATTGATTTGCACAGTTTGGCCTCATGCTTAGTCATCACAAACGTGTTTATAAAAGATCAATGAAAAGGGCTACAATGAGTTAGTGTGAAAGTCATCTTGTTGAGAGTCCAGTTTGACTCAGTACATTGATTGCAAATTAAATAAAATTTTTGCTACTTGTGTATATATTCTCGCACATTGTTTGATTTGTACTACAAGAAAATGGCTACCTACTCATGTGTGAAAGCCATCATTGCACCTATATGGTTTATGTATAAAAAATAATACAGGAAAAATTCCTGTTCGGTTATTGCGAATAAGTTGAAAAGTGCAAATTTAAATACTAAGTCGGTTTGACTACTGTGTTGTATCATTGTTTAAATAGGAAAGTTTATTTAAGAAGAATGTTTCATGTTATCTATGCTCACCTTGCATATGTATATTGTTATGATCAATCAAGATTAATTTAATTTTGAGTGATGCATTAGAATTGATTATAATATGCTTTTGATGATTTGATTGATCTGTGTATGACTTATTTCATTCGATTGTCATATTCTATGTCTTGAATGTATTTTGAATCTTTAGATGTGCATCTCCAAAAAGATTTTTTGATTTTTTCTTAGATTTTATTTTTTACTTAAAAAAAAATGGGCGTTCGAACGCAAATTTTTGAGTTCGAACGCGGTGACTGGCGCGTTCGAACGCGCAGACTGGAGCGTTCGAACGCACTCGAGGATTCTTTAAATATTGCGTCTGAACCTAAGGGTTTTCATCTTCCATCTTTCAAACCCTAGAAACCCTTCATTTTCTCCCTTTCAAATCTTCAAGATCTTGCTATTTTCCATCAAATTTCTCACTCCAAATCCTTTTAAAGGGTCGTTCTCCTCCGGATCTAGCATCTTTCGGCCGAATTTCTTAGTTTTTCTTCACTTTTGTGAGGTATGATCATCCATCAATTTTCCTATTTTTTTATTCAATTAAGTCTCTTGATCTTGATTGATTTCGTGCGTTTTTGAGTTTTGATCACGTTAAAGTTACTACCTTGATGTTTCTTGTGTGATTGAACGTGATATCTTAGCATTTTCAAGTGGATAATGGATTTCATTTAGGGCCTTCATGATTTCTTGGATTTTTTTTTCTTTTCTGGCTGTCTTTTTGTTTGCTTTGGGCATATGTTGAATCTTGCATCTTGTTTCTTTCTCAAGAATGCCTAGAAAAGATGTCGTTTCCAAGAAACCTAGGCCGCCTTCCTCACCTACTTCGGCTCCAAAGTTTTCTACTTCAACGGCTGCCGGGCGATACAAACATAATTTTGGGACCCGTCCTGTTATCTGTGAATGACCCGTGGTCATTTCCGATTTTTCTACCTTGGGGAAAGAACAGATATTTACTGAGCGAGGATGGTTATCGGTTGTCGGATGAGCGGAACTGCTTATGTGGAAGTTGTTCGAGAATTTTTTAGTAATGCCACGATTTTAGAATGCTGTATTCGTTCTACTGTTCGTGGGGTGTCTGTGTACTTGGACTCAGATGTCATTCGCGTTGAACTTCGTCTTCCTGATGGTGAGTTCCAGTACCCCACGTCTGCTCCACTTCCTGATGTCGATGACTATGCTGGCACTCCTATAGTAGGCCATGAAGGGGTCTTACATATCTACAAGCGGGCTGGCCCAAATCGTGCATGGACAACGATGAAGTCGGATGTGAAGAAATATGTGCGTGAATGCCAAATCTGCCAATGAGTCAAATCGGAGATGCTCAAACCTAGCGGGCTGTTGCAACCACTGCCTATACCGGAGCATATTTAGTAGGACATCTCCATGGACTTCATCGAGGGGCTGTCGGAGGTTCGAGGCCAATCGGTGGTGTTCGTTGTGGTGGATAGGCTAAGCAAATATGCTCATTTCATAGCACTAATGCACCCGTTTTAAGCGAAAAAGGTTGCTGAAATTTTTGTTCGAGAAGCGCGCTTGCATAGGTTGCCTAGGATGATCGTGTCAAACCGGGATCACATCTTCATTAGTGAGTTTTGGTCCGAGTTATTAAGATTTCAAGGGACTCGAGTTAACCTTAGTTCAACTTATCACCCCAAGACAGATGGCCAAACCGAGGTGGTGAATCTTGGACTAGAGCAATAATTGCGTTGCTTTGTGGCAGACCGACCAAAGGATTGGGTCAAATTCCTTCCATGGGCCGAGTGGTCATACAATATAGCTTATCACTCTAGCATCAGCATGACCCCCTTTGAGGCTTTATGGTCGCACTCCCCCTGTCTTGAGTGCCTACAATAGACTCGCGACGGCGGATCGGATAGAGCTCGACTTGGAACTTGTAGATCGAGATGAAACTTTGAGACGGCTCAAAATTCACCTAGCATCAGCCCAAAACTGCATGAAGCAGACTCATGACAAAGGCCGGTACGAGAGAGAGTTTGAGGTGGATCAATTAGTGTTCGTTCGAGTTCAACCATATCAACAATCCACATTGAGGCCGATTTTGAACCAGAAGCTGGGTCACAAGTACTATTGTCTGTATCGAGTGCTAAAATGAATCGGTTCAGTAGCTTACCGGTTGGACCTACCTAAAGGAACCTGCATCCATCCGGTTTTCCACGTGTCTGCACTAAAAGCCCATATCAGGCCTAATCATGTGGTGGGATCGACCTTACCCGAACCAATGGAGGAGGATAGCTCAACTGAACTGATTCGAGTCTTAGGCCGTAGAAGAAAACGCTATGGATCCAGATTAGAGACAAATGTGTTGATCGAGTGGCTAGGCAAGCCCACTAACGAGTCCACCTAGGAGCTAGAGTCAGATATCATGGATCGCTTCACCAATTTCACACCTTGAGGATAAGGTTGCAGAAGTATGGTGGATTGATACGATTCGGACTTCATCGATGTCATCTCGATCATGGATACACCGTAGGGGTGTCTTTTATTCTTATTTTAATGTTTATTTTATAGAAAAATAAGTTTTCTGTATGTCGCGTTCGAACGCGGGTGGGATGTGTTCGAACGCACTTGCGAACGCCTACATCAGGTTCGCAAATACAGAGAACGCAAAATGTGCGATCGAACGCGATCGGGTGCGTTCGAACGCGGTCGGCGAAAATCTACTATTTCTACGGTTAATAATTGCCATTTTTAAATTGTTTGGTTAGCCTCTAAAGGTGTGGATGGCAACCAAAGAGTCATTATTGAATAAATTGAGTTTTGCCTTAGTCTCCTTCATCTTCTTCTCTCTCGTTCTCTCGTTCCCCAACGCCGCCGCTTCTAACCACTCTCGACCGACCACTCACCCTAGTCGCCCACTCCTCCCCTTCTTCCAATCTATATATTACCTTACCCTAACCCCTTCCATCTCCACTTACTCAGCGATGTCACCCTATTATCACCGGTCCACCACTATCCACCATCATCTGGATCTTGTGCCTCCATCTACGGATCTATAGACAGACTCCCTGACGTTCGTCTACTTCTCGGACGATATCTCAAGATCCCACCGTCCGATTTTCTTGAAACTTAATTTGTTGGAAAGCTCTTTTCTAGAGCTACAATATTTTGGGATCCTTTTCCAAAGTTTTGTATCAAATCCTGTCCATATTTGAAAAACGGAATAGATCAAATCTTAGCCTAAGAGGAGATCGTATCATTTATATTTATTTGATAAGAATCTTAGTTTGCCAATTATAGAGTAAGTATATAATTATTTAACTATTTTTGTATACAACAAATAATGGCCCCGTATATATATTATTTAGAAAATATAATTATAAACGTAGTCTTATTAATAATTATTTTGTGATTCTTACTCCTTTTTAATTTCATCATTAACTATTTGTAAAATAGTAGTTATCCAATTATATAAAAGTAATATATAAGCTTAATATTTCATTAAAAAAATAGTAGACAATAATAAGATGCTAAAAATAATTATATAAACATGAATATAAGATTTTTTATCAATATAACTGTATGCATTAATCTAATAACAATGCCTAAACTATAGATACATTTATATACAATTATTTATGATTATATTTAATCAATTATTATACTAATTATACTTAGCTAATAATTATACCAGAGTGACCGTAAATTATCCAAATAATTAACTATCTAAGCTCCATGGAACAATATGCTACAACTGAAACGTGGAAGAATTGAAATCTTAGATCAAAATACTATGTATGGATGATATGAAGTGCCTAAACAAGAATTCTTGACAAAATTAATCTACATTAACTTTAGAAAATAAATTCCACAATTAACAGAAATTAGAAAAAGGAGGAGTACCCAAGGAAAAAGAAGAAAGGAAGAAGAAAAAAAGAAAGAAAGAAGAAAAGAGAAGAGAAGAAGGAGAAGGGAAGGGTGGGGGGCCCGGTTGGCGCGGAGAGGCTAAGCTAATGCTGGCCAACCGGCGGCTTGGTTCCGACTATGCCGAGAGGAGGAGGAAGAAAGAGAGAGAGAAAAGAGAAGAGAAGAGGGAGCTCACCTTGGACGCCAAGAGAGAAAGATAGAGAGAGAGAGAGAGAGAGAGAGAGAGAGAGAGGCCAACCGGCGGCTTGGTTCCGACTACGCCGAGAGGAGGAGGAAGAAAGAGAGAGAGAGAAAAGAGAAGAGAAGAGGGAGCTCACCTTAGGACGCCAAGAGAGAAAGATAGAGATCGAGAGAGAGAGAGAGAGAGAGAGAGAGAGAGAGAGAGAGAGAGAGAGAGAGAGAGCAGGGAGAGCCAGAGAGACAGGGGCTTAGAGAGAGAGGGAGAGGTGATGAGAAGGACGGCTGCGGCAGTGGTGGGGCCCGGCGCAGTGCCCCTCATTTAGCGCCAAAATGTTTGGGTATGAGGTAGGCACGTGCCAATTATTTTTTTCAATGGTTGTTACAGACCGAGCCTCATAGGCTTAGGTCCGACTAATACAAGTACTCTCTAGTCTAAAATAACCACATAAGCAAATAATGTGACCCATAGGATCTAAAATGCAAAGCAACAACTAATAAGCAAAACAATCTAGAAAACAAATAGATAAATATCAGGGGCTGAAATGAAAACCCCTGACTCTCCTTTTGGGCACCTAGCCCAATGCGATGTGTGTTGCCTAGGCTTAGTCTAGTTGAGCCGCAACACAATTGAATCTGTCTATCGACTCTCATAATTGACACGAGTCAAAAAATATCCTTAATTGTGAGATCCAAGCTCCAATATGAAAGCTATGTCTACCACCAACCTTCAAAGTTAAGATGGTCCTTGAGATTCAAGGTCAGATCTAAACAGGGTTTTGGTAAACAAATCTACTATAATAGAAGGTGCTGGAATGGAGGTCGACAAGCTAGTGGTGTGTAAGGTGTTGGGTAGTAGAGAAAGGGATATAAAGAAGGTTGGGTCATCTCTTACGGTCGAGAGGCACCTAGCAGACGAGAAGGTAGACAGAGGTGATCATCGCTAGGCGGTGCTAGGTCGACCAAGGCTTGGATGTAGTCGAATAAAGAGGAATATCTACCTATTTTACACAACTCAACCTAGCTTGAAGAGCTTAGGTCTATCCGACTCAAACCAGCACCCTAATACATTAAATCTAAGATTAAGTGAGCACTATAAGTGAATTTGGTGGCTACCTAATTCATCCCAGCTAGTGGACTCAAATAGGTTTGAGTCTGACTCATACACCTAAGCAAAAACGACTAATATGTTTGATGTGATTTGAGAAAGATCGAGTCAGCCCTTGTACTGATATGAGATTCATTCTCAATTTCTTGTTTCAATTCTTGTTTATTGGATGAATAAGGTTTTTTTGACAAGGGCATTCGAACGTCAAGAAGTGTCATTTGAACACGGTGTTTGAACGCCAACAGAGCATTCTCAAAGTCGAAGACCTTGTTTTTTCATTCGAACTCCCCATGAGGCCATTTGAATGCCTCAGCTAGAATGATTGTATTAGGGTTATTTTTCTTGGTTGTTTCGTTGCTAGGCTAGCCTCTAAATATATAGAAGGCAACCTAATTAGTTTTTCTTATCGAATGAATTATTGAGTTAACATTTCTTCTTCCTTCTAATCTAAAACTCCTCCCTACTTACTCAAATCCTAGTCGTGCACCACCACGCCATTGGCTACCTCTACCCTCCTCTTTGGGCAGCGACCACCTTCTCCCCCCTTTTTCCTTCACCCTACTACATCATGTGCAAACCCTACCTAAAACCCACATCCACTCCATCTCCACATTCATCATCACCACCTATCATCAACACCTCGACCCTAACTTTGCCAATTTTCTCCCTAGCTACATTTTGAATTTGTGAATTGAATAAATACCAAAAATGTAGACTAGAAAGATGTGGAACATATCCATCTTGTTTTGTAATTTTCTAACTATGAGATAATATCTGACAATATTCTCTTCCGACTACACGGACTGCCTTCCTACACATAAATGCAAACCGATAGTTGAGATCGGATCATAACAAGTGGTATCAAAGCCACTGTTCCTTAGACACCATGACCATGACCAGAGCCATGTCTGCAAGAGTCCAAAGGGAGAATTCTCAACCCTTGGACACCATGGAAGATTTGGAGACAATGACAATGGCAAGGCCAAATCCTCAACTCAAAGTGGGGGACATGGCCGACATGTTTGCCATCATGCAAGAGGCATTGCTGGAAATCCGTAGTAGCTTTACAGTCCTGACCCGAAGACACCAAGATGAACCAAGGGCGAGATCACCTTTGGTGGGCAGTTTTGTTATGATCGGTCTGCATGGGTTAAGTCAAGTCAAGTCAAGTCGAGTCTAGTTTAGTCATGTGAGCCATTAACACAAGTCAAAATAAGTCATGACAACTCTTAAGGCAAATCTAGTTAAGACAAATCCAAATAAAGTCATGACAACCCTTAAGGCAAGTATAATTAAGTCAAGCCTTTAAGACAAGTCCAATTAAGTCATGTAAGTCTTTAAGATAAGTACTAATTCGAGTCGTGTTAGCCTTTAGGGCTAAGTCCGATTATGACTCATTGTACGCCACCTCTATATATAGAGAAGCAGGGCTTCTTTGTTATTCATCGAAGAATCCAAGAATCCAAGTATCCAAGCATTGAAAATTAATTAAGTTATTTTCTTATAATTATATTTATGATTTTTTATAACCATATTTACTATTAATCCAACTATCCTATTAATCAGATTTCATGATTTCTATCTAAATGATAGATCATATGCATTTTATCCAATACTATAACAAGTCATATATATCAGGAATTTAGGTGGAAAAGGAGTCAAAAGAAATATATGATGCGATGAAATCTCCAATGGTACATGTATCACATGCATAGTCATACTAGTATATCACATGCATACTCATGCTACAAATCAACTAGACATAAAAATTAAAACAGTATAGTCATCTCTAATAATCTCTCTATATCATCAATATACTCATATCCAAGATTAGTCTACTCACATGAATTATAAAATATGCTCGACTGAAATCATCTCTAGATAAGATCATATAATTATACTGGAGGCCAAAACATGCATATACATAATTATATAATATATCCTAATTTAAAAAATGCGTTTAGGGGATAAGACTACTCATATCTGATTAGAAGACAGAACCACATATCCCTCACATCTATCAACCGTGAGTCAACTCATCGTTAGCAAGGTCCACGGGGTCTCAAATAAGAGGTTCGGGGTTTGAAAATATTTAAGTAACATTAGTTAGTTATTTATCCAATTAGAATTAGTTCAAATAGAATATAAAAGTCTATTAGGTTTAGAAGCACTTCTGTGGAATATTCTATAAATATTTTTTCAAAACTGCGCAGAACTAGATTTAGCTAATTAAATAAAACCTAACATACTAAGACTTTGATTAAACCACATAAGAATAATAAATAATATAACTAGATTTAATCTATCAAGCCCAATATCTTTCGAGGTGATCCGATCTAGTCTGAATCACATCATCCACCAACATAAAATGTTCATTAGGCAGCTCAACAATGTTGGATCTACTGCGAAGCATGTAAGGACTTCTTCGAAATCTAAACATCTCATTTAGGTCCACCACAAATGTCAAACTACTTGAACCAGTCCACTCAGCAGCCCCAATTGCCTTCTCATTTTCTATCTTCTGAAATCGTCTCCTGAATTGGACATTTTCAGCCTTCAATTCGATAATTTCTCATTCCATTTGACTCATCCGTCTCTTCAAATCATCCACAACTACATAAATTGCGGATTGATGATTCTTGTTCTGTTCGGCTCGCGTAGATGGATAATTTTTGTTCATTAAGGAGTCCTAACATGGATTCATCGTGAGGAAAATAAATTTGTCATGTATATAAACTTATTGATAATCTAATAAAAACAATTAAGTGCACAACTCAATCTTTACCTAATTGACTCATTTTCTTTTCTCAACACGTACAGATTTTATTCTCAGTAGAATTTCACCTGAGCAATGATCCAATCCTTCAACCATTTTTTTCCTCTTTAGTAAGCTGAATGGGATGAAGGATCTGCAAAACATAAAGTTTATATAAGCATATCATGGACATAATTAAATAACTTTGTAATAAATTACTTTCTAATTAGACCTATCTTCTCAGCACTCACTTGAGGTATAAGAGTTGCGAGAGTGTTTTTCCGAAACTTGACAACACTAACCCATCAAAATATTCTGGAGTCATGTCAGGAAAATTGGGTTTCAAAATTTGCCAATGAACCAAACCTGTGATGAGAAAAGTAAAAATAGTTAGAAAATCCAAAGTAGAAAGTGTATAATCATTAACATAATCATGATTATTATCAATACAATGGTGCATCCACTCATGAACACTTTATTTGCCACACTCCCCATCGCCATCATAGAGTTGATCTTCTCAACTGTAAATTGGAGGGAATGGAAGAGGAACTCATGAACAGCCAATCCCCAATTATATTTACAAATATATTGAAGATTTTTAATAAAGGGGATAAGCTTTAAGGGGCAAGTAAAATTACTACGCTGAAATAAAATAATACTGAAAATTTACAAAATATACACTTTAACAAAATCAATGACACTCTCTTCATCGTCCAGACGTGACAACTTCTCCAACACAATCTCTATTTATTTTCTCGTTATTGCCATTCCACGAATGAAGTGTCTCTTTACAAAAGGAATGTCGTACCATTCCTCATTCACTTTTCCACCTTTCGGATTGCTCATGTCAAAAACTACATTTTTACCGTTTAAAGGTAATCCAAGAATTACAGTAGTTTCCACTGCCTTCAACTAAAGCTTAAATTTTCCAAAAATAAATGTTGATCCACTCCTCTATCCCTTAATTGCCTCTCAAAGGAGTGGTGTGTCTTGTGGGACATTAGGAAAGTTAAAGAAATACTTGAAAGGTGTTTTGGAAGCAATCTCCATATGTTGATCATGAACGATCTTGAACATCTCCTTTATTTTACTTGTATTGCATCGTGAAGTAATCAAGCACGATTTAAAGATCCTGTATTTTCTCCACTGATTTTGAGAATCAGATCCCTCTGGCCTTATCAATCTTCTTCTTTGATGGAGGGGTCTGACTGGTTTGGAAATTATCATCAGAGTCCCTCTTCCACTTTGATCGAAGGGTCTAACTTGATTGAAGTTCTTTCAATTCACCGCAATTAATGGAATCTCTCTTTCTCTTCGATAGAAGAGTTTGACTTAATTGAAGTTCTTTCAATTCACCGTGATTAGTAGAATATCTCTTCTTGATCTTTGCCATTATATTTATTTAAATTATCTGTAGAAATTCTAAAAACATAATATTTCAAATATCCAATCGGTATTTAAGTGTACAACACACAAAATAAACGTCTAATTTTGCTAATTAAAATCTAAATAACAAGTACAAATGTTGTCAATAAACTATGAAACTAAAATAACTTCGAAACCAAAATAATAAGGATGAATATAATCAATAAATTGCGAACTAAAAATAACAAGGACGTATGTTGTCAATAAACTACGAAAGCTAAATAAAAACAAGGACGAATTTTGTCAATAAACTGCGAAACCTAAATAACAACAAGAAAGAAGTTTATCACAAAACTACGAAACCTAAATAACAACAAGGATGAAGTTTGTCAATAAACTACGAAACATAAATAACAACAAAGATGAAGTTTGTCAATAAACTATGAAACCTAAATAAAAATAATGACGAATTTTGTCAATAAATCGTGAAACCTAAATAATAACGAAGATGAAGTTTGTCAATAAACTATGAAACCTAAATAAAAATAATGACGAATTTTGTCAATAAACTGTGAAACCTAAATAACAACAACGACAAATTTTATCGTTAAACTGCAAAACCTAATTAACAGCAAAAGCGAATTTTGTTACCAAACTACAAAACCTAAGTAATAGCAATGACGAAACCAAAATAACATGGACTAATTTTGTCAATACTGCGAAACCTAAATAACAATAAGGCTGAATTTTGTCAATAAATTGTGAAATCTATATAACAACAAAGAACAATTTTTGTCAATAAACTGTGAAACCTAATTAACTTTTATCAATAATCTACGAAACGAAAATAACAAGGACGAATTTTGTAAATAAACTTTAATAATTTAATTAAGAAAGCAACATCAACATTACATCACAATATTCATATCTTTTTACATTCACTAAAAAAATAATGGTCCCACGAAATTAAGATGGTTTTCTCAGCAAACGGCCCCACAAATCCTTACAAATTGGAAAAATCTTCATTGCAGAATACAGACAAAAATAAAGAACTCCGATAATAATTTAAGAGAAAAGTTTTAAACAATAACCTCAATGCTACTAGTCGAAAAAATAGAGCGAAAGATCTTGCTTGATTACTGGTGATGAAGAATACCTTTGGAGAGAACCTTAGATGAGATTTCGAGGAGGGACGTGATCGACGAAGCGAAAACCCTAGAGTAGAAGAAGACGATGGCTATGTTAAATATCCCTTAGCAAAACCCTTTTTTGTTCTTCAAGTACGAAAGGAAGATAATGAAAATATTACTTTTTTATTTCAAGCCAATAATTGCACTATCTGCAACGGGGCAGCAATACTTGAGTACGAGAATGGCAAAGTTGGAAGAAAAATAAGGAAAAAGCCTCAAGTGCAAGGAAAACTGAAAATGACCCTGGCCTACTAAACCGAAAACAAGTGGGTTTTCGGTGCAAATAACCCTTAAGATATTAATTTGAGTGATTATAGCAATCTATTAATAATTTTGTTCGATTAAACTATTAATCTTATATCCCAAAATCAATTAAAAAATCCCCTATTTTCTCTTCCCATGGAATCTCTTGTCTCCAATAGTCCTCCCGTAGCCTCCTCTTGCTGCCACCTTTCTTCACTGGCAAGGAAGTAATTCACCGGTATTGTGAAGCTAGTATGACGCCACAGGAGATGTATAGGTGCTTCATCGAGGCCGAGGAGATCAAAATCGGCAGTGGTGGGATAGTGGTGGTGCTGCCCTAGTGAATAACAACGTGAAGGTGTTGGGTGGGGATGGAAAAGTGTGGTTCTCTTTGAAGAGAGTGAAGGGGGATCGGCGATATGGGAGGAGGAGGAGGTCGAGAAGTGTGGCGGCAGGGGAGGAGGCATGTGGAGTTGGGTCGGGGGCATTTAAGGGTACGATAAAGAGGTATATAGAGGATTTGCCTTTGATGCTGATTCACCGCCATACCTTATGGCTTATTAAACTGGTGCAGTTTTTTCTTCTTATGGTCTTGCCTACCTTTTCAGGTTAGCTAGAAGTTGGGGCTTGATATTTGAGCTGTGAGAATTGTGTGAGCTTGCATCGAGGCATTGTAACATTAAGCACGTGATACGATCTCCCCTTTTTGGCAAAGGTTCGATCTCTTTCGATTTTCAGATCCAGAGTGGATCTAGCACGGAACTTTATAAACAGATCCCAAAAGATGCTGCTGTCAGATCGATCTAAGATTTTGATATATTATAGCCCCAGAAAAGAGCATTCTAACGAATCTAGTTTCAGGCAAATCAGATATAGGGATCTCGAGATATTGTCCGATTAGTGGACGAACATCAGGGGGTCTAATCAGGATCCGTTGATGGAGGCACGAGATCCTAGATGATGGTGGTTGGGGGTGGACCGGCGTTAATAGGGTGGCACCGGTGAAAAGTGGTGGTGGAAGGGTTATGGTTGATGGAAGGGTTAGGGCAAGTGTTGGATAGATTGGAAAAAGGGGGAGGAGAGGGCTACCCCTAAGGGACTAGGGTGATTGGCCGGTTGAGGGAGGTTAGAAGCGACGTCGACGGGGATCGAGAGAACGAGAGCGAAGAAGACGAAGGAGGCAAGGCAAAACTCAATTATTCAATAATGACTCTATGGTTGCCATCCACATCCTTTAGAGGCTAACCAAACAATTCAAAATTAACCCTAAACAGTACATTATCGTCGACCCCATTCGAACGCGCCCGTTCGCATTCGAATGCACCTAGTTTGCTCTTCTCTAGATTTGCAAACACGATGCAGGTGTTCGAACGCGCAACCGAACACTTCTCTGGATTTGCGAACGCGATACAGGCATTCACAGTGCATTCGAATGCAGCGTTCGAACGCACAATTCACATTCTCTAAACGTGATGCAGGCATTCACAACCGCGTGGATGTTCTGGTTCAGCAACAGCCATTTGCAATAGTAGAGCTTAGTCCCCTACACAAGGAAAGCCCACAAGTGGTTACAATGTCGGCCCTTGCTGCGGTTGATTTCCATCCAGCAGCACCCTTCAATCATTCCTCTGAAATGTCAGTGTGAGGTTTGAGAAATCAAATGTTATGGGCCCCAAGCTTTGAAGCCATTGGGTCCCCAAAATAATGTCGGCACCTCACAAGGCCAACGGATAAAGATATAATGTGAAACATTGGCCTTGCACCTTCAATTCCACACCTCCACAAATAAAATTTGCTCGCAATGTGGTGCCATCTCCAATCGTCACATCGAACCCTTCCGTGGGTTCCGACTCGAGCCCAATCTTCCTAAGGAGTCTCTTATCAATGAAGTTGTGGGTAGATCCGGTGTCGATCAAGATTCTCACTGTGGTTTTCTTGATTACACCGTTCACCCGCAAAGTCTTTGGCGCAGCTATCCCCGAATAGGCATGGAGGGAGATTTCAGCTATCATGTCCTCTACAGGTTGCTCATCAGCTACTTCTCCTTGATATCTAGCCACACCTTCATCTTCAGCTGCAAACTCATCCTCCACATCCTCGACATCCTCCAATCCATCTATTAGCATCACCGATCCCATCGGTTTAGCACAGCGATGTTCGGGTATAAACTTCTCATCACAACGAAAGCATAGGCCTTTGGCCCTTCGTTCCACCACTTGAGTAGATGTGAGTGTTCGTCCCGGACCTCTAGGTGCGTACTTCACATCTTGGGATGGCTTCAGGAGTGCTCGAGTAGGCACCATTGTAGCAGTGGTCCTTGGTACGCTGGTAATATTTCCTGCCGCTATGGTTGGTTGAGTTTGATTGTGGCTTCCTTAGCTCGTCCAATTCTATTTCAGGTGTAACTTCATGGCCCGATATTTGTCTTCCATGAGCACCGCATCTTCGAAAGCCTCCTTTAAAGTTATAGGCTTTAAAGCCCTCACGTCGGCTTATATGTCACCCTACAACCCGAAGATGAAGAGCATCGAAGTCTTCATACCCCGACGCTCCAAATCACCACTTGATATCGGTACAAAATTCAGCCCAAGTTTTGATAGCCTCATTGGCATTGGCTGCTCAAAACCAATGAAGCGCCGCATCTTCAAGATGGAAGCTCGCAAGCGTCACCTTGTATTCTTCCGCCATATCTTGGTATGCGAAGAATTGCTCCGCCCTATACAACCAATTGATCGAATCGCCACCTTTGAACTTGGGAAATTCGAATATTTTGAGGATGATGGATGTCGTTGTCTCATTCCGGATCATGTCTAAGTCCTTGTCTAACCGGAGGAGGATGCACCATAAATGGTTGATGATCCCTCCTTCGGTTTTGATTAACTCGTCGTGGTTCCGGGTCGTATTGCCCTGCCCACGGATCTTGATCTCCAAGGTGATCTCCATAGTGGTTCGCTCGTCGGATGGGTTCACCTACAACTGGCCCTGGTGGAACCATCCTTGCTTGCCCTCGCCCATAGGGTGGTGGCAGCAGCGGCTCTTGTGGTTGCAAATTCTGAACTGGTGGCGGTGGGTTCATGGGAGTGGACTCGCGTCATGGGGTCGATGATGCATTCCCATTCTCCATGGCTTCCCTTGTCGCCCGTAATTTCCGCATCATCTCCATCATCATCTGGTTATTGATTGTCATTTGTTCGGAAAGAGACCCCAACACGGCTTGAATACTAGGTTCTTCCGTATTCCAATTAGATCAGGCGATTCCACAAGTGGAAGTCCCCGCAACCGTTTCCTCCTCCTCTATTGGGAGAATCTCTTCTTCATCATCTCGCCTTGCAGCCATGGCTCTGGTTGTCGTCATAAGAAGCACGTGTCTGAGGAACCTGGCTCTGATACCAACTTGATACGATCTACCCTTTTTGGCTAAGGTTCGATCTCTTCCAATTTTCACATCTGGACTAGATCTAGCACAGAAATTTGTAAATAGATCTTGAAAGATGCCGCCACAGGATCGACCTGGGATTTTGATATATTGTAGCCCCGGAAAATAGCTTTTCAACGAATCTAATTTCAGGTGAATCAGATGTAGGGATCTCAAAATATCGTCCAATTAGTGGACGAACATCAGGGGGTCTAATCAGGGTCCGTAGATAGAGGCACGAGATCCTAGATGATGGTGGTTGGGGTTGGACTAGCGTTAATGGGGTGGCACCGGTGAAAAGTGGTGGTGGAAGGGTTATCGTTGATGGAAGGGTTAGGGCAAGTGTTGGATAGATTGGAAGAAAGGGGAGGAGAGGGCTACCCCTAAGAGACTAGGGTGATTGGCTGGTCAAGGGAGGTTAAAAGCGGTGTCGCCGGGGATCGAGAGAACGAGAGCGAAAAAGACGAAAGAGGCAAGACAAAACTCAATTCTTCAATAATGACTCTATAGTTGCCATCCACATCCTTTAGAAGCTAATCAAACAATTCAAAATTAACCCTAAACAGTACATTATCGCCGACCGCGTTTGAACGCACCTAGTTCACTCTTCTCTGGATTTGCGAACGCGATGCAGGCATTCGAATGTGCGACCGAACGCACCTATTTCCCACTTCTCTAGATTTGCAAACGCGATACAAGCGTTCACAGCGCATTCGAACGCGACATTCGAACGCACAATTCACACTCTCTGGACGTGATGCAGGTGTTCACAATTGCGTTCACAACCGCATTCGAACGCACTCCACCCGCATTCGAACGCGACTTACAAAAAACTTATTTTCTTATGAATTAAACATTAAAACAAAAAACAAAGACACGCCTAAAGTTAATTCATGCTCAAGTCGACATCGGTGAAGTCCGAATCGTATCAACATGTAGTTGATGCATGCTGTGTTACCTTGTGCATCATTTAATTAGTACATAAAAGATAAAATTATCTCCAAAATTAATGCTCTGGATACTTAGATTTACATATTTTTGTAGAACTTATTTCCTTGAGGTGTTGTAACTCGCATGAAACTGTTTGTCTGCATTAGTTTTTCCTGCTTTTCAAATATTTTGAATTTAACAAATGCTCCCCACTGATGAATTTCACCAGAAGTGCAATTTCCTGTTGAGATATGGTGAAAATTCACTTGTGGACTTGTTAGTATTTTTGTAAAAGGTAGCAATTGAACTTGGTGCACTTAAAGTCTTTAGGATCCTAAAATCCTAATTATGCTTATGGTCTCTTTCTTTTATGTTTTTATCTTGCTAAGATGTAGCATTTCTTGTGTACAAGCTCGACATGCTATGCAAATGTAATAGCAGAGCTCTTGCTGTTGTACAATATCATATTTTATTTTGCCATGATTTTGCAAGTGAAAGAAGTTGTGCTAGCACTTTTAACGTAGTTAGAAAGATTTTTTTTGTGTGAGATTTGTTGATATGGGGTAAGAAAGATGAATCCTATGTAGATTGTCTAACAATATGTCAAACCAATATATGGTGTAATAAAGTTGTGTAGATGAAGTACATGTACCAAGTAAGTCTAGAATAGTTGGTAAATATATACGGTACTCAATTGTTCAAAGAAAAGTTATATATCTGTAAAAGAAGAGATTTTTAATAATTTTTGGCAATCAATTCTTTTTGTAGATCTAGAAGATTGTGGGATGATTTCAGGTTCCACGAAGTGCGCATCAACTATAGCCAAACTAGACACTATGGAGTCTGGTTAGTATGGTTTTCCTTACATATAGTTAGTTATCAGCCAAACTTTTTATATATAGTTTCTTATCTTGTAATAGAAGTAGAGCTGAATACAAAAAGGTTTTTTCTCTCTTCTTCAATATGGTATGAGAGCACTAGTGTGATTCCTCTTCCTTTCTTTTTCTTCAATTTGTTCATTGGTCTCTATCAATCTTTCCCTTAGCTCTTGATGGCTTGTAGAAGTACCTCTGCTTCTGGATCATCTTCTTTATATGGATCATTGATGAGCAATTCTGTCATTGATGATGTCTCAAGTCCTTACTATCTTCATCATTCTGATAATTCAAGTCTTATCTTAGTTTCTCAACCTCTCATAGGAGAAAACTATGCTTCTTGGAGCCGAGCGATGATCATCGCATTATCTGTCAAGAATAAGGTGTGCTTCATTGACGGAAGTATACCTCATCCAGCAAGTACTGATCCTTCTATAAATCATGGATTAGGAATAATAGTATTGTTATATCCTGGATCTTGAATTATATTTCTAAGGACATATCTGCTAGTGTGATCTTTTCCAATTCAGCTAGAGAAATTTGGATTGATGTCAAAAAAAGATATCATCAGAAAAATGGCCCTAGAATTTTCCAACTTAGACATGATCTGATGAATCTCTCTCAAGAACAGATGAGTGTTAGTACATACTTCAGTAAGCTAAAGACTATTTGGGAAGAGTTTATTAACTATAAACATGTTTGTACTTGTAATCGCTGTTCTCGTGGGGGAACTAAATCCGTTGCAGATCATCACCAAATAGAATATGTTATGTCCTTTTTTGATGGGACTTGATGATTCTTTTTCCCAATTCAGAGGCCAGCTTCTTCTTATGGACCCTATTCCACCTATTAACAAGGTGTTTGCTCTTTTTTCTCAAGAAGAGAAACAAAGGAATGTTAATGTCCTTAGTAATGGTTCTAATGGACAAAATTCTATGGCATTTGCTATGAAAATTGAAGTTTCTAAATTTGTTATTTCCACCGGATTCCAAACCAATAAGAATCAGAAAAAGGAAAGACCTCTTTGCACTCACTGTGGATATCAAGGACATACAATTGACAGGTATTATAAACTTCATGGTTATCCACCTGGATATAAACTAAGGCAGAAACATAACTCTCAGATTTCTGCAGCTCATGTTAATCATGTTACTGATTCCACATCTACTGGCAAGACTAACAATATGGGTGGTTTTGTTCAAATGCTCAATCCAGTTCAGTTTCAACATTTGATGAATATGCTATCTAACCACTTGAGTACAGCTAAAGCTAATACTAAGACTTTTGCAAGTACTTCTGCTCCTTTAGGTACTTGTTTTCTAGTCTCTCTCAATCCTGCTCTTTAGTCCCCAATATTTGGATTGTGGATTCTAGAGCAACTAGTCATATATGCTTCACCAAATTAGCTTTTCTTCACACTCAACCTTTAACAACCCAATCCAAAAAAAAAAAAAAAAACTGGTTACATGGCACGACGTGGCCGGCCACAGTGTAGCCGGACTCGTGCCATGCATTGGCTGGAGGGGAGCGTGCCAGACCCCCCCCCCCCCTTCACGTCGCCGCAGCCAACCAGCTGCGGCTAGCTGGCTGCAGCAGGCCCCAGCGCCACCACAGCCACCGCCAAGACCCCCCCCCCCCACCGCCTTCCCTCTCTCTCTCTTTAAATATCTCTCTCTCTCTCTCCTCTCTCTCTCTAGATCCTCTCTCTCTATCTCTCTCTAGATCCTCTCTCTCTATCTCTCTCTTTCTCTCTCTCTCTCTCGCTGAGGCCGGTCGCCGCCGTTGCCACCTCCACGAGCGCCGGTGAGCTCTTTCTCCCTCTCTCTCTCTTCTTCTCTCTTCTTCTCTCTCCCTCTCACTATCCCTCTCTCTCTCTCTCTTTCTCTTTTTCTTACTTTGGGCTCGAGCTCGTCGGAGCTGAGCCGCGGGCGAGAGGCCGGCAGCTAGCTGGCCACCACTGCCGGTGCCCTCCCCACCTACCCGGTTTCGCAATTCCCTCCCCTCTTCTCTTTCTTCTCTTTCTTCTCTTCTTCTCTTCTCTTTTCTTCTTCTTCTTCCTTCTTCCTTCTTCCTTCTTCCTTTCTTCTTCTCCTTCCTCAACTGCTTCTCCTTTTCTTATTTTCTGCAACAGTGCTGGGCTCGGCCCAGCATTGTAGCATGCTAGTGCTGGGCTCGAGCCCAACACTGTAGCAGGCCAATGCTGGGCCCGAGCCCAGCACTGTAGCAAAGATCCTTTATCCTTTTAATTTTATTATTTATTTATTTAGGTATTTCTGTCTTAATTAATACAAATAGATTTAGACATTATTTATTTTAATAATAATACATATTCATCATTATGATTATTATTAATTAAAGTTTATTGATGATTAATTAAGTTATAAACTATTACACATAAATATAGGTAATACTTATATTTATTTATTTATTTACTTATATGTATATTAGATTAATAGATAGATTTGTAAATTATAATTATTAGATTTATATTCTAATATTCTTATGATATACATTTTAAGTAATTCTATTAATTTATTATACATTATTATTTTGTAACAAATAAGATAATGACTACATAGTCCTAAATTAATCAAGATATAATTTAATTATAATTAGGTTTTTATCTATATTTATATTTTATTTATAATAAAAATCTAGCCAATTATAAAATTAAGTAGAAATTCTAAAATCTAATAAATCATCATATTTTACTCGAACGGATTATAATGGGATAAACAACTAACTTTATGTTACTTAAACATTTTCAGATCCCGAACCCCTTATTTGAGACCTTGTGGACCTTGCTAGCGAGAACTGTCACACAGTTGATGGGCGGATGTAAGGGATATATGGTTTGTATCTTCTGATCAGTGTGAGTAGTCTTATCCCCTAGATCTCTTTCTCAAATTAGGTTATATTATATATTATGTACATGCATGTTTTGGCCTCCAGCATGATTGTATGACTTTATATAGAGATGATTTCAGTCGAGCATATATTTATCATGCATTTGATTAGGTTGATCTGGGATATGAATACATTGGTGATATATAGAGATGATTGGAGATGATTATACTATTCTGATTTTATACCGAGGTGATTTCTAGCATGAGTGTGTATGTGATAGACTAGCAGGAATATGCATGTGTTAGATATATGGATGGAGTTTGCATTACATCATTTTGCTCTTGATTCCTATTCCACCTAAATTTATGTTATGCATTGACTTGTTATCGTACTGGATATATGCATATGATCTGTCATTTAAAAAGGAAAGCATGAAATGTGATTGATAGGATAGTTGATAGAAAGCGTGAGGATACCCGAGTAGGCGCGAGGGTTAGGGCGTGCCTAGAGATGATTGATCGCTCGACATAGTCGCGATCCTATTGGCCTTACGTCTGAGGTCGTTAGTTTGTGTGCGCAGCAGACATTCAGACACATGCCGTTCGCCAGGGCATATGTGGCGAGTTATCCTCACGAGGTTTCTATCAACTATGTGGGTACCCAGTCTGGATGGATGTTGATACCCTAGCGGGTGGCGGGGTATGATTATATTAGAGATACTCTTGCGGGTGGCGGAGTATAATCTGAGCCTTTGGACATGATGTTAAGACCGGGTACCGGGTGTTGACTATGCACAGTGGTCTAGTATGATGATATTATACTGAGATGTCGGTGATAATTATGATGTTGAGAAATGCATATGATTTCATTATCATTTGATTACCTGATTATCGAGTGGTCAATATTCATCATATACGATTGTATTTAATATCATAACGTGGTCATGGTCGGCATGCATCATGTGTCATATTTGAGAGAGAGTTATGATGATAGTATGATACGGAGATTTGTTTACTCATGGTCGAGGATTATATACTTGTATCAGTTATGATATGTTATCTACTTTTCATTTATATATTATTGAGGATACATTCATATACTCATTTATGGCATGATACTCTTTCTGATTCATATTATCCAATACATGATTTACTCTCTGTTTGGCATCACTGATTCGGGGTAAGGTCTATTCACTAAGCCTTTTGCTCATGACTCTCTTTATTTCTTTTCTAACCTCTCAGATTTGTGGTATGCGATAGCGACCTGAGATATCTTGAGAAGATATTTTAGAGTGATGATGAGGTGAGCTATTGATGCGAGACGGTATAGAAGATAGTTTAACCAGACATTGAATTGTATCGTTGTTTGTTATATTTGTACCTTATTGTATCAGATGATGATTTGTATAATATATGTCAAATTTTATAGCACTCGTGTAACAGTTGTTTAGTTGTATCTTGATGGTTTTGTTGTGGCCTGTGTGGGCCCTGCTAAATTATGTAGTGGTCTAGTGTATATTATTATGGACTTGGATATTCATATGTTAACAAATTTATTTAGTTGATAATATGATGTATTTGGTGATGGATTATGTGATCATGAATAGGTTAACATATTTTATTTGATGATGTCATGATTATATGTGCACAGGAGAGTATCTGTGTGTGACGGGCCCCGCCCGACCTGTCGTGTGTGCCGCGCGTGCCGTGTGGGCACGTGGGCGTGCACATGCCGTGCCGGGCGGGGGGCGTTACACAACCAGTCTAAAATGTCTTCATTACTCTACCGAATCATGATAAGATTCCTGTTTTTTATATGGGCACAATGAAACTCAATTCTGCTTTGCTGCTTAAGGATGTTCTTTATGTGCCTCAATTCAAATTCAATCTTCTATATGTCAGTTCCTTACTCAAAGATACCTCCATTCGTGATAAATTCCTTGGTGGTTCTTGTATGATTCAGGATCTACACAACCAAGAAATGATTGGCAGGGGTAAAAGGTTTGCAAACCTTTATGTCGTTGAAGCCTATTCGATTTTAATAAGTCCTGATTTAGTTTTTCATGACTGTAATTCCACCTTTTCTACTACTAATACTGCTTCTTTTGAACTTTGGCATCAAAGACTAGGCCATGTATCTTTTAAGAGATTGGATTTGTTGAGAGAACAATTACATTTTTCTTCTAATAAGGAAAATTTGCATCATCCCTGTTCTATTTGCCCATTGGCTAAGTAGCGCAGATAATCCTTTATTTCTCATAACAATTTATTCAAGAAAGCCTTTGATCTCATTCATTGTGATACCTAAGGTCCATATCATGTTAAATCTCATGCTGGACATAGATATTTTTTGACTTTGGTTGATGGATGTACATGTTTTACCTAGATTTTTCTCATGAAAAATAAGTCAGAGGCTTGTTCCATTGTACCAAGATTCTTTAAAATGGTTGAGACTCAATTTGGCAAAACTATCAAACAGTTTATGAGTGACAATGCTCCTGAATTTTAGTTCACTGAGTTCTTTCAATCCAAAGGTGTTCTTCACCAATTTTCCTGTGTTGACAGAGCAGAATTCAGTGGTTGAAAGGAAACACCAGCATTTGCTCAATGTTGCTCAAGCTTTATTTTTCCAATCTAAAGTTCCTATTCAGTTTTGTCGTGAATGCATATTGACTGCTACATTCCTAATCAATCGTACTCCTCCTCCTCTCCTATAGCATCAGACGCCATACTCTCTCATTTATCAAATTCCTACGGATTACAACTCTCTCAAAGTATTTGGCAATCTTTGTTTTGCCTCAACTTTATCTTCTCACAAGACTAAGTTTCAACCAAGGGCCACTGCTTGTGTCTTTATTGGATATCCACCAGTTATCAAAGGATATTAACTCTATGACATTACTTCTAAAGTTTTTTTTATTTCGAGAGATGTTTTCCATGAACATTTATTCCCCTTTCATAACATCTCATCTGCTACATACCTTCTTGATCCATTTCCAGATCTAGTTTTACCTCATATCTTCTCAAACTTACCTTCTTCAAATAAATCTCCAAATTCTACTTTACCTAATTCCACTGACCATGCTACTAATACTTCTAGTGATCATGCTATCATTGATCATGATACTGCTGATCATACTAATTATGCTACTGCTACTGATTCTAACAAACATGTTCCTGAGCCTTCTCATCATGATAACCCTCCTCCTAGAAAATCTTCCAGAACCATAATACCTCCCACTTACCTAAAAGATTTCCACTATAATCTTTTATCCAAAACAACTCTCCCCCCTCATCCACACCATACCCTAAATCCCAATATATCTCTTATACAAATTTGTCCTCATCTCATAACTCTCTCATTCTCAACATTTATGCTCATGAGAAACTGCAATTTTACCATCAAGCTTTTAAGCATGCTAAATGAAGAGATGATATGAATGCTGAACTAGCTGCTATAGAAGCAAACAACACTTGCACCGTCACTATTTTGCCTAAAGGCAAGCATTCCATAGGGTGTAAGTGGGTCTATAAGGTCAAATATAACTCGGATGGGAGTATTGAACGGCATAAAGTAAGATTAGTTGCTAAAGGCTATACTCAACAAAAAGGATTGGACTTCATTGAAATCTTTTCTCTCGTCGCTAAGTTGGTAACTGTTAAAGTACTCTTGGCAATTGCTTCAAATAACAATTGGCCATTGATCCAGCTTGATGTTAATAATGTTTTTTTACATGGTGCCTTGTTTGAGGAGGTTTACATGGACCTTACCTCTTATTCGCAATCCCATTCTATTGCTAAAGGGGAGAAACTTATATGCTGATTACACAAATCAATTTATAGATTAAAGCAGACATCTCCTCAATGGTTCTCAAAGTTTTCTCAGAGACTTCTTCAACATGGTTTTCATCAATCGAAGTCATTATTATTTATTCACTAAAGGATTTGGAACAAATTTCATTGCTCTCTTAGTTTATGTTGATGATATAATCATAATAGGTTCTAATCCTCAAGCCATTACTTCTCTCAAAGAGTTTCTTAACACTCATTTCGAACTTAAATATTTAGGCAAGCTGAAATATTTCCTTGGTCTTAAAATTGCTCGATCTGCCAAAGGAATTTTTCTCTCTCAAAGACATTATACACTTCAATTACTTGAAGATACAGGCTTTCTTGTTTCCAAACTAGCTACTTTGCCTATGGATCCTAAACTCGAACTGAGTTCTTTTGAAGGAGATCTACTTGAAGATGCATCATTGTATCGAAGGCTTGTCGGAAAACTGCTATATCTCACAATTTTTAGGCCCGCTATTACCTTTGCAGTTCACAAACTTAGTCAGTTTGTGTCCAAGCCTCAACAGCCACATCTAGCTATTGTTCATCATCTTCTTCAGTATCTAAAAGCTACTCCTGGTCAAGGCTAGTTATTTTCCCCATCCTCCTCATTTTAATTTCATGCATTCTCTGATGCAGATTGGGGTTCTTATCTTGATTCTAGAAAGTCACTCACTGGATTTTGTATCTTCTTATAAGACTTCTTAGTCTCTTGGAAAGCTAAGAAGCAAGCAACTCTTTCTCGCTCTTCTGCAGAAACCTTTAGCCTCTACAACCAGAGCTTATTTGGCTTCATCAACTTTCCAAGACTTTCAGATTACATCTTCAGCTCCTACTCTCCTCTTTTGTGATAATTAAGCTACCATTCACATAGCCTCCAATCCTATTTTCCATGAGCAAACTAAACACATCAAGATTGATTGTCACTTTGTTCGAGACAAACTTTCTGAAGGATTTTTGAAGCTTCTGCCTATCAGAACAACTCATCAACTTGCTGATGTTTTTACAAAAGCTCTACCAGCTTCTCTTCTTTTTCCATTACTACACAAGATGGCCATCTATGACATTCATGCTCCTAAGCCCATCTTGAGGGGGAGTAACAGAATTAATAGCAAAATTAGTTAGCATATTGTTACGCTTGTACAGCTGTCCTGTAACTATTGGTCTTAGCATGATAGTTAGTTATCAACCAAACTCTTTATATATAATTTCTTATCTTGTAATAGAAGCAGAGCTGAATACAAAAAGTTTTTTTTCTCTCTTCTTCAATAGTATAATTTATAATTGACTTTATCTAGAAGATAGTAATATCTCAATAACAGCTAAGACAATCATAATTCAATCCATTTTGCAGATGTCAATCGCCACTCCTTTTATGTCATGAATTGATAAAGAGTGCAAACAAAGAGGAAATCACAAGCGAGCATGTAATGATCCATACTCCCCTCAAAATGATGATATACACCAACAATAAAGTCCACAATATGCACAAAGCTTTCTAAATTCCAAAAATTTTATATCACCAAAGTTTGAAATTTTAGTATCACAAATCACTCATAGATTAAAAGAATTAACACTTTAAGTTCACATTATTTTTCTAGTGATTTTTAATTGATGCACTCGAGAACTTCAAATTGACTTATGAAATAAATCTAATACATTCAAAAAATTTTTGTATAGTACATTATAGGCCGCTTGAATTTCTATCTCTTCGCCATCATCTAAATTGAATTGCTTTCATTTTGTTATCCAGCATTTAATTTCTTACGAGAACTATCAAAAGGTAACAAAGAAGCCATAAAAGCAAAATATTTTCTTTGTATAATTAGTATAATCCTAAAGGGCTTGAATAATCTTACCATTTTTCTTACAATTTCGGCACTCTTGAGCTATTGCCTATAATTTTGGCACTCATGACATTGAATACTCCCCTTAATATTTGTTTCTAGGAGTTTGCATGAGCCACTTTTGGAATTCTTTTTAAAAAATCTTAATCGTTTCATAAAGAGCTTCATCAACTTAGGATTAATATCATTGTCCTTAGCAGACTCTAAAAACGCATCATCGTAACTTTTCTTTACATCTAGGAGTTCTTACTGTAGATTGACTTTCTCTCAAAAAGTCAATCTCTTGAAGGATTTCCCTCTAAATTAAGAGAGACATGATTTGATACTAATTAAAACAAAAATTAAAATTCCCTAGAGATTAAATCTACTACATGTTATTAATAATAAATTACAGAAAAAAAAAGTGTAGAAAGACAATATCAAATTTCAAATATACAAATTGAACAATCATTAAATAACTGTAGCAGCTCCAAGATAGACCTATAGACCGCTTATTAATACTCATAACTATATATGTAAGGTGTTGCTTATTCAAACCCGTGATATACTACTTTTTGTGATTAGTTTCCGTATGTACTACTTCTCCTGATTAGCTCCTAACATTAGTGGTTATTGAGGTTGAAAAAATATGAGATAGGTAGAAATCTATTTAGCATCTTCTGTCACAGATACTCTTAAAGTCGTGATGGTGATCTCCAAAGTTAATAAAAGAGATGTCCTCGGATTAAGTTAAAAGTTTCTTAATATATCTCTACTAAATAAAGTTCAAATAGCCCTAAGATAATGTGGATAAAATCAACCGAAAAAAAAAATCATAAATGCATTTGAACACACTGTTCACTATTCGAATATTATCCATCATATTGTTTATTGTGTATTGTTCACCTTGTAAGTGTATTCAAACAACCCAATTAATTGTTTTTTTTTCTTAATTTTCATTATCAGATTGATTTGAACCACTCTTAGTTAGAACTACTCTTCTGACGCATGTACATCAAACAATCTCAAATTTTTCTTTGGATTTGAAAAGTGGTTAGAACCACGTTCTAAAATCTGTCTTTCCCCGTGATTTTATTCGTAAAACATTATAGAAACTTATGCATATGTTCATACAAGAATTCTAGACATTTTTACACAATTTTTATATTTTGAAACATATTCTCATAAACCTTACAATGAGGTTAACTAAAATAAAGCTATATCCGCCTTGGAAACTATTCTTGATTTGACACATCGGTCTTCTTGTGTTAAATAACTATAACTATTCTGATTTTGATACTAAAAGAAGACAGCTAATACTAATATAAATTATTCTAATATTTAGTTCAATATTAGTATAAGTATAAGGAGTAATAATTATATTTGATGTGACATAAAGTTAATATTAAAGTATTAAAGAATAATAAATTTGTATTTCTAATTGGTAATGTTTTAAACCAAATAATGAAAATATCCTTGAGTGTATATTATAATACTAAAATAAAATTATTTTTTATTATAATTATACACTTAAAATACTCTATATATTTGTACTGTGATAAAATAACTATGCACTACGGGATAATATAGGATTATAAGCTTGCACTTGCGAGAAAATAACCCCACTCTACATAAAATAACCATGTTTTAAAAGATATAAAGAGGCACTATATGGTAATGCAGAGTTATAAGCATATACACAGTGAAAAATAATCATACACTAAAGGATATAAATAGGCTATACGGAGTAATGTAGGATTATAAGCCCACGTTCTATAAAAAATAATCATACACTAGAGAAAATAAAGATGCACTATGGAGTAATGCAGAGATATAAGCTCACACTGCGAAAAATTAATCTCTCACTCTATCTAAGATAACAATGAACTAAAGAATATAAAGAGACACTATGAGTTAATACTAAGCTCGCACTCTATGTAAAATAATCATGCAATAGAGAAAATAAAGAGCCACAGTAGGGTAATACGGAATTATAAGTCCGCACTTTATGTAGAATAGTCATATATTAAAGGAAATAAAAGGCACTACGGAGTTATAAACCAACATTCTATATAAAATAATCATACGCTAGAGAAAATAAAGAGGCACTGTAAAATAATACAGTGTTATAAATCCGCACTACGGGGTAATACAAGGTTATAAGCCCACACTATGAGAAAAGAATGCAAGCTTATTTTTTTTCATTTTTATAGAATTATTCAAAAAAAGATGGAATCTCAACTATAAGTGAGATGACTAATATTTAAAGTAAGAGATAGATGAGAAAGAAATACTAAACTGTAATTGAGATGACAAGTATTTAAGAGATAGCGAAGAGAGAGAATCTAAAGGTAAAATAGTAATTGTCAGTTATTATTAAATTATTCTTTAAATGTTGTTTGGAATAAGATGAGAAAGAATGATGAATTACTATACTAGATTTAGGTAAGTTATTCTTTATATACTAGAATAAGAAAGCTTATTCTAGAATAACCTTATTCCTATTCCACAAGAGGCTTAGCTTCTATTTATTTTTAGAATAAGGGTGGAATAGGCATAAGTATTCTAATTTTTAATACCAAAAGAAGAGAGCTAATACTAGTATAAGCTATTATAATGTTTAGTTCAATACTAGTAATAAGGAGTAACAATTACATTTGATTGACATAAAGTTAATATTAAATTATTAAAGAATAATGAATTTGTATTGGGAATTGGTGATATTTTATAATGACAAAAATACACTTATGTGTTAAAGTAGTAGTACTAAATAGTATTTTTCTGAAATAATATTATTTTTTATTAAAATTGCAAACTTAAAATACTCTATACTCATGCGTTGCGGGGTAATGTAAGGATACTGCGGGAAAATAACTTCGCACTCTTTATATAAAATAACTATGCACTAGATAAAAAGGCGTTGTAAGTTAATATAATGTTATAAGCCTGCACTGCGGTGTAATATAATATTATAAGTCTGCACTGCAGTGTAACACTCAATATAAAATAATCATACACTAAAATAAATAAATAGGCATTGCGGGTTAAATAAGGTTATAAATCCGCATCGCGGTTGTAATGCAAGATTATAAACCCGCATTATAGTGTATTGCGAGTTTATAAGCCCGCATTATGAAAAAAGTGTGAGCTTAATATTTGTACTTTTGCAGAATTTACTAGTTTGAAAAAAATAAAATCTCAACTGTAGATGAGATGACTAATATTTACAATAAGAGATAGATGAGAGAGAAAACATAAACTATAGCTAAGATGACCAATATTTAATAGAAAAGATAGTGGAAAAAGAGAGAATCTCAAATGTAGCTGAGATGATGTATAATTAAATATTGTCTAATCTATAAGCAAAGTAGTAATTGTGAATTATTATTAAATTATTTTTAGAAGTAAGATGAGAGAAAATGGTAAAAAAACTATACTAGAATAAGATAAAATATTGTTTAGTTACAACACTAAAATAAAAAGGTTTATTTTTAAAATAAACTTATTCTTATTCTACAAGTGAACGGATGGACCTAGAGATTTGATAATGTTAAAAACCAACTTAATTCAGATCCGCAACGATTATGGACTCGATCAAGCTTATAACTTCCGAATGGACTAACGAATCCTCTTAAATTTTGGATATGTTGTCGCTCTTGGAAAGAGCTTTCCAGCATATCCAAGATCGTAGGGTTTGGACGGTTAGATCTTGAGATATCGATCAAACAGTAGTTGAAGGTCAATTAAATCCTAGCTTGATAGCCCTCCAATGGCTAGATAGATGCTAGGTTTGCTCCTTGATGTGAAGAGGGAGAAGTTGTAGAAAATGGGGGTTAGAAGCTAGAAGAGGCCAACCAAAGACTTGGGCGGTGGAAGAAAGGAGGAGAGAGAGGGCGTCAATGACTAGAGACAAGTTGAGAAGGAGATAAAGGCCAAAGCCAATTCAATTATCCAAGATTATACTCTAATTAGGGTTTCCTCCATATATTTATAGAAGCTCACCCTAGGGACCCAAACAACTAAGTTAAAACCCTAGCAAACCAATAACTTTCGCCGTGACGCATTCGAACGTGCAATTTATATTCTCTGTAATTGCGAACGCATACAGGCGTTCGAAAGGCCCCTTGGCAAAAAGCCTTATTCTCTCAAGCAAACACAAACTAGATAAATAAGCTCATCCCAATAAACCCAATGTTGTGAATAGATTCAATCCGACCAAGTCGTATCAAATAACGATCTCACGAAAATGACACCTTGCACTCTTGACACAAATACAAACACTAATAACAAAATTAACAAAATAACTTAAATAGCCCTAGTTTTATAAAATTAAGATATATTACGAAAGATCAAGGTGACTTAGTGATATAAAATAAGTTAAGAGGTAAAATATCTTTTGTTCAAAACGATGTAAAAAATTTACAATAAAAAAAGGCATGAACAATGTTAACTTTAGATGTAAAAAAAGCCATGAAAAATGTTTCAACTTTGTCAAAAGTGCACGTAGAGGCTAAAACAAATTGTAGGGAGTAAAATAATTTTAGTATGCAATATAAAGGGGGTAAAATATATTCAACACCTTTAAATATTATACGAATCGCAGGATAAGTCTCTTGTTGTGAACAGCAATCCAAACTCACATAAATGTAGATCATTTAAGGGATTTAAATAGCCACATGCATTTCCGTTCATCAATTTGTAAGGAACATTTGCAGTAAATTCTAGGGATTACTTATAGCACACATTGCTGAAACATTTTTCAAACCAATTGCAAGGTTGATAACGTAAAACTTTTAAAACTCTCTTAGGTATCTATTTAAGCAATCCTCAAACTGGGTCGTATAGTTAGTAAGCTGCTATTTCTGGAGAAATGATCATTGAACCAGTTTCAAGTAGGTGAGATACCCACATGTTCATCCATTTGCTCCAAGACATCGAATGTGTTATTAAAAGCAATAGAATACAAGATAAAGTAATTAATGAAGAATTATTTCTACCACAACTTACAGGGAATTACTTTTAATAAAGTACAGATAAAATCAACAGATATTGCAAAGCTAATGCTGATGAGACAGGTCTAATTGTGCTTGGTAGAACTGATCATGCCAAATGGCCCAAGCATAGATTTCAGTTATGGTTCTAGCTGCTTTCCATCGTCAGAGGACCCTTTGATCCATTGGGTCACAGTAACATTAGGGATTCGATCTCTATCTATTCTTCCCTTGATGAAGGATCCATTCCAGTTGAGGGGCTGTCAGCGAAATACTCTTGGTGTTTCAAGTTCACACCATACTGTTTAGTGAAATAAATGTTCACAGGATGTAAGAAATGTAGTAAATAATTTGATAAGAAACGACATAACAACAGTAGGTTATAGTTATATAGTTAAAAGCATGCACATTCCCAAGTGGACAAAAGAATAATTAAGGTAACTTTCCATAAAATAAACCTCTTAACTATTTACAATGACAATCTTCAATCACAATTTCACAACTGAAAGGTGATAGCATTTAATAAGTGACAGCTCATATCAATCAGTTGCCTATACATATACATGCCATCTATGATTTGAAAATCTTGCTATCAACCACCATTATGGAATTCATGAAAGCTTCATATATGTGATGCCAATTTAGGGGTGAAATGGGTTGGATTAACTCCGACTCGACTCACAACATGACCTGACTTGGATCATATACGAGTAAAAATAGCCTTTACCCAACCGGATACGGATATGGATAGGGTTATATGGATACGGATACAGCTATAGATAATTTATTTGGAGACAAATACAAATAGCAGCTATCCATTTACCCGCATACTATATATAACTTAGTAAATAATTAGTAGTAAAACTTGTCATTGTCTACTCAACCTAACTTGACCTGACCTATTAATAAGTTGCAACCCTGTCCATAATAACCCATCTCGATCTCTCTCCCTCGCTCCCTCTTTATCAACCACCTCCTCCCCTGAACCCTAACCATCTCCATGTCGCTTTGACCTACCGATTGCCGACTCTATCTCTCTCTGATGACTCTCCCTCTTCACCAATCGATCACCGCCTCCTTCCTCTCGCCGTTGCGAGAACCATGCCAAGCTCTTCCTCTCTAACGCCTTCCTCTCTCCTCATGCTCATCACTTCAAGAATCCCCCCACTCCCGTTCCCTCCCACCTCTTCGCCAACATGCGCAACTTCTTGGGTTTGTGTCTCCCAACCCCATATTTCTCTCTTCTCCATCTCTTTGATCGATTCCTTTCTTGATCTTGTTCCTCTTTCCCAAGCATGCCCAATACCCTCAACATCCTCACCACTTTCCCCTTCTTGGCTTCTTGTTTGTAGGGGGTCCCCAGCCTCATGCTTTGCCTCATGATATGTTGTTGCTCACCTACTACTTCCCAATTCGTCAATCCCTCTCCTTCTCCAAGCAGCCACCGCGTCGTCCTCCTCTATCAGCCGACAAGAGGCTTGAATTGGCTCGGTCCAACTCGAGCCAACTCGGCTTGAATGAGGCTTGATAATAGGCTCATTTCAAGCTCGAGCTCGGCTCAGGCTCGATTAGGCCCGGCCTGAGCAGCAGCCAGCTCGCTCAGGTTCGGCTCGTTTACACCCCTAACCTAGATGGGACCTAACTGGTGTTGGGATACCATGGGAGTATATATTTTAGCTAATTTTCCAAATCATTGCCAGGAACCATACTAATCCACTAGAATCCACTAATTGATAAACATGTACAATAATTTTGAATTTCAAAGTCACCTATATACTAAAACATGATATGAGATACTAATGCGATAACCTAGATGGGACCTAACTGGTGTTGGGATATTGTGGGATTCTAAGCGAACATAACAACGATGAAAAACATAAAAGGCTAAAGGCAACCATACAGGAGAGACAAGACTTTTAGGTAGTTCACTCAATGTGGGTTATGTTTACGGAGATCCCATCGATTTCACTATGTAGATCACAGAAAAGAATATATGAGAGAAATCACTCTCAACCCAAGAACTCACATTCTCTCTCTTATTCTCTCTCTATAAGACATACCTCTCAATATTTGCACCCTAGACCTCTACAAGATCTCCTACAAAATCTTATGGTATTTAGATTGTGCTGATCTTCCTTTCCTAAGGACAATCTGCAAATTAAAATAATAGGAAAGCCTTCGACTAAGAATCCTAAATAAATTAGGACCCAAAAATATTGCTAGTCATTAGAAATTATTCAAGGTTCCCAAATATTCCCAAAGTATATTAACTAGTTTCAATGGGGTATTGACCGATCTGGATCGGGCGAGTTTCAACCATGAATTGGAATCGAGAGAAAAGGAGAAAGAGAGGGTGGAGAGTAAGAAAGAAAGGGAGAGAGTGAGAAAGAAAGGGAGAGAGAGAGAGAGAGAGAGAGAGAGAGAGAGAAAGAGAGGGTGGACAGCTCGTTGGAGAGATAGTGAAAAAAAACAAAGAAAATGCATACTTGAGGTCATTGGATATGCGTCGAAGGAGCCGCGGAATGTTGATGGAGGCTGGATCTATGTTGAAGAAGCATCAATTTGCTTAGGGGAGAGAGAGAGAGAGAGAGAGAGAGAGAGAGAGAGAGAGAGAGAGAGAGAGAGAGAGAGAGAGAGAGAGGAGGGAGGGAGTGAGTGGGAGAGGAAGTGTGCGAGGGGGAGAGGCATTGTGAGAGAAAGGGAGGGAAGTCAGAGGAGAGTGAGAAGCATTGGGGTTTATTTTTAAGTGAGAGATTAGAGATGAGAAGGATATGGGAGAAAGAGTTAATGAGAGAGAGTGAGTGGGTGAGAGAGTATATTTTTATTAGTATGAGAAAGGAAAGAGAGTGACAAAAAGGGACACATGGAGAAATAGTTGTTTTTTTAGTTTTTACACTTCATATGTGAGTAATTTATATTTTATATCGTATACTGTCAATATGGTCGATACATATTATTTTTTTTAATGGCCGATTATAATCCTAATCCCAAACCCAATTCTTGGAATCTTAGAACTATTACAATAACTTTTGCAGGGCCTAGTCCGATAAAATTTTCACTTTATAATAATCTCCCATTTGAAGAATAATCTGACTCATAACATGATGATATAAGTCTTCAACATAAATCATAGCTCAACTCCAATGAGAATCTCACTCTCGAATATCAAGAGAAGTTAAACAGGACTTTAACTTCTCAACTAGAAATTAATATGACCATACATGAGGTGGTGGTGGGTAAACTGCTCTACATATGCATTACATGGTCCTAATACCAAAATGGACCACACATTAGCTGCATACATGTATCACATAAGTATATGCACCCATATATAGGCTAGTTATGCGTCAAATATGCATATGCATATAAAAACCACAGGTTCTACTACAATATATCTATCTTGCTTAAGATTTTGAGTCATTAGAATTTTATTGGTGTTTTCTTCAACTAACCATATCTCGTAAATATATTTAGTTGTTTATTTCTTGAACAATCATATGATTAAATCGAGCACGTCCTCCATCAATCCCACTGCACTTACAGCTTTATAACCTAAACCAACTTGTTATGTACACATTGTCTATATTTTTGGAAGAGAAGAGATGAAGATAATTCTCCAGATATTATGTAACTAATTTACCTTTTTTTTGTTTATTACTAATAAAATGGTCAACATACTATGTACTCTCTATATATTCAACTGATATACCAGACAAGTTCTTTTGATAACATAGACTGTTTTGGAACATAAAAGAATTTGACATTTCAACCTAAACTAATAGCAGACAGATTTGTCTTTAAAAACTTGCAAGGATATAATTATTCTACTTCTTAAGAGTCAAGAAGCAATTTAATCACCTCGCGCAGGGCTTTTGAGAGATCTTCCATTGTCAAGACAATGCGCTTATCCTGCAGTATAATAAGCTCAATATTCACAGTACAATCACCAAAATTTACTTGACAAAGAAGAATTTGTAACATGAACAAACATCAAAAATTTAGACACAAGCTTGCACCTTAGGCTGCTTACTCTTATCTTTAACTGGAGCTGCAATCCTAGCCTTGCATTGCCTACCCCAAAAAGAAAAAGGAAAAAAAAAAGATGAAAAATTATATTGAACTGATTGTTAGCAAAGATGATCAATTGTACACAAAAAGGGATATAGGAAGGACTAGATTGTTGAAAATAATATCTTTTGGAAGAGCTCTTAGTAGGCTCTAGCAGATTTTCAATTAACTTTTAGTTAAATAATACATAATACATAACTAAATGCACAAAAAGTAATAAATAAATAAAACAGCAGAACAGCATAAAGGATTCATCATGTAAATAATCAGGAGTGAAGCTTTAACTGCCTCATTTATGCAACAACAAAAAACTATAGAATGTTACCTAAGATAGAATAAAGAGAAGAATAACAGTTTATATGGTTTATGAATAACAGCCATATCAGAAAGAGGAATTTGTTCAGATCCAAATAGGAAAAGCATAAAACGGTGGATTTTGAACCCAAAAAGCAAGGCAGAATGAGACATCTTATACAAAGGTATGGAAAGGAGACATGACAAATTACCTTAATCCTTTTACACATAGATGAACATAAAAAGGTTAAAAACTAGGTATAGCTCAAAATATAGACCTACCGTCCTATTCTAGAAAACAAGAAGATTTTTTTCTGTTTTTCTTAATTTGGAACATGATTAATCTCCACTTCGGATATAGAGAACCCTTGATAAATGTGCAAGTACATCTTGGGAAGGAAAAAATGTAGCATAAGAACTATAGAAGACAATAAATTACTGCAAATAATTCTAAAAAAATTTAATAAGGAATTAGGAATGAAAAGAGAATTAAATTTAAAAAGAGTAAAAGAAGAGGAGGGAAGGGGGATGAGGGATGAGGGGGTCAAATCCAATATGTTCCCTTTTTTTAAGACAAATTAAGAGTGTGATAATCTGTAAGCTCAAACAAAGTTTCTGGGTGATATCTAAGAAAATTTACTCCATTTTGGAATGAAACTCATTTATACAATGGTAGAATGTGGAGACACTTAATTTGTTATATATCCTTATTTGGTCTCTACTGGTAGTAGGGCATTTACTCCCTCGTTTTGTGTTCCATGTGACATTTAGATATAAAGAGGCTGTTGATCCATCTAAGATTATACAAATCGGGTAGGGGTTTCACCAGAATTACAGACTATTAAGTTGAGTTTTTCTCTGAAAACATTTTGGGTTCGTAATCAATGATAAGAAATTATACTTCAGATTCAATGTTACCCAAAGGGATGATCAATCTAGTGTGGGCTTAATAACTGAAGTGGATTGCTTCAAGATACTACCAGTCTGACAAATATATTTTATTAGTTGGAAATAGTAGCTTGTGTTTATTTAGCTAAGCTTAGCTGAAATTATTGTATGCAAATCAATTAGAAGTGGTGAGTCCACATATTAAAATTTCTTGTTCATTATACTTCTAATAAGTGTCTTGTTGGAACTTAGGAGAGAGTAATCAATTAGAGTTGGTTGAAAAAAATCTAGCCAAAGTACTCAAAAGGTAGAGCATATGGACCTTAATAAGGATCACTTGCAATAATTAGAGTAGTCAATGCAAGGAATAGATAGCATAAGTATTCTTGTTTTTACTTTGGGTTAATTATATTTTACCTCCCTCTGATTTAGTTCAATTGCACAAAACTCTATGCATTTTTAACTTAAGCACTCAACTTCCATGTGGTCTATACTAAAGTGCAGTAATTCTTTTTTTAATCATATTTGACCAATCTAAATTTCAAATTTGAAGAATCTCATTAGAGATAAATTGTAGAAAATTAGATAAATTTTCCAAAACATTTAAATAACATTGATTGGATTTCATATGACAAAAATATGATATTCGATATATTTATCATATTTTATCATTTGAAATATAATCGATATTATTTTAGATATGCTGGAAAGCTAATACAATTCTCTACAATTTTATCTCTAGTGAGAATCTTCAAATTCGACATTAAGGTTAGTCAAATATAATTACTTCACTTTAGTCCAGACCACAAAAGGGTTATGTACGTAAGTTGAAAATGCAACGGTGTTTCATACAATTGAGCCAAACCATAGGTGGTAAAATGCAATTTCCATTTTACTTTTCATCTTAAAATATAAAGACTCTTCTAAGAGGACATTTAGGAGGCAAGGAACTGATTTTCCTAAATCAACTTTTCAAATGAGTACAATTGATTTTCCTATCTATGTAAGTAAATGTTTTGTAAACATATTTTGCATTATGAGTGGATATAGCTGGTTTATCTACTACCGAAATAAAATGTTTTGTGATACATATTATTAAACCATGAGTGAGTGGAATTAGTTTTCTTACTCTTAAATAATATATTAGTAGGATTGGTTAGTGTTTCATAAGCTTTAACTCCATTGAACTGGTCTCAGTAGGGTTGCAATTGGTCGCCCTCATTTACTGATATGAAACAATGGTGATTATTAGGGTTCTAAGAAAGATGGTGGCTAGAAAGGAATAAAGAGAGGTAATGGTTTTACGCCTCTATGCTCAAATTAGGGTTTCACACCCAACACTCACGGAGGCAAATCTTAAAATTCTTCATTCACCCTAATTGGAGAAAAGGTGGGTTTATATATAGACCTAACAATGACCCAACACTCACGGAGGCAAATCTTAAAATTCTTCATTCACCCTAATTGGATAAAAGGTGGGTTTATATATAGACCTAACAATGACAATAAGCAAAAAAAAAAAAAAAAAAAAAAAATCTAAACATCAACAAAAAGTAAATGCAATGCTAAACACTAAAAATAAACAAATACAATCTTAAATGCCATAAATAAACAAATGCATAATAAAAAATGACTCAAGACTAAATCCCTAAAGAAGATATTGCATTGATATATGTGCCTGTGTAATATATCAGTGATGTCCACATCATTTAATATAGCATTACTTGGGATGTGCCATAAAGTACAATTTCGCAAGTTGAAACTGGCCGATGTTTCAAAAAGCATTCACGCCGCCATGGCCGAGCTGGCATCAGCCACCCTGCAAAATAGCTTGGTGACATTTGCGCTCAAGGCAGGCCGCTTTGGCACCTAGTGTCTTACTAAGGCATTAAAGTGGGTTGGGTCAGGCTAATGAATACGGATGCAAATGCGAGTAACTTTAAGAAAAAACACCATAAGCTTTCCTCTCTCATTTGATCTGTCAAGCCTGTCCTAATCCCTTTCCAAACCGTCGCTGCTCTTCCTCTCTCTTGATCCTCCTCCCTCGAGTCGCAGTGACAAGTGATGGCAAGCGACAAGTAAGCTCTTCTTCTATTTCTTCTCTTCTTCACTTTCACTCTCGACGTCAACAAGCTCCTCTTCCCTTCTTTTCTTTTCTTCTTTCCTTTCTCTTTCTTCCCTGCTCGACTACTTTCTCTAATCTCTATAGTAGGGGTGTAAACAAGTCGAGCCTGAGCGAGCTAGCTCTAGCTCAGGTTCAGCTCGAAATTAATTTTGAGCCCTATTATATTGTTTAGGCTCAAATCAACTCAACTTGAGCCGAGCTTGAGCCGAGCCTAACCAAGCCAGAGCCGAGCCCGAGCAGAGCTCAAGCTTGATTAGAGGATGAGAAGGCGGTGGCAGCGTGGACGACGGCTTATCGAAAGAGTAGGAGACCAACGGAGGAGGAAGAAGCGGAGGCTAACCCCGAGCCAACACCGATAGAGGAGGTCGTCGAAAGAGGCTAGAGGAGATGGTCGATGGAGGAGGAGACCGACGGAGAGGAGGAAGATGAGGGGGCCGACGCTGACGCTCAATGCCAATGGAGGAGATTGCCGATAGAGGCCGAAGGAGCCATTTCAGTCGTTGGAGGAGGAGGCTGAAGGAGCCATTTCAGTTGTTGGAGGAGGCCGACGGAAAAGAATAGGTAGTGGTGGCTTGCCGATGGAGGCCGACGAAGAGGTGATGGCGACTTGCCGATGGAGGTCGACGGAGAGGAGGTGGCAGCAGCTTACCGATGGAGGCAGATGAAGGGAATGTCGGATGGGTGAGGGTGGGGTGAGGGCAGGGGTTATGGGTAAGGGTGGGGTGTGGTAAGGGTGGCAGATGACGGGTGATGTGATGGCTATTAGCTGGGAAGGAGAGTAAACGAGCCTGTCGACCCAAGCCTGAGCAAGCTGGCTTCGGTTCAGGCTCAGCTCAAAATTCAAATCGAGGCTCAATTTTGAGCTCAGGCTCAGCTCAGCTTGAACCGAGCCGAGCCCGAGCCACTCATTTATTTTGACACCCCTACTCTATAGTAGTATTTTCAATAATTAGTTTGCTAATTATTTATTAAGATTATTTTATTATGCAAAAGAAGAAAGAGATCACTATCGTGACTCTCTTGAAAATTAGTTTATTAATGCCAACTAGTTTGCAAATTATTTATCAATGTTATTATTTATTAATGCTAATTTACTTTCACTGTCCTAAAAGTTTTGCTAATTAGTTTGCTAATGTTGCGGTTCTTGATTTAGGTGCATAGTTTTGTATTAATTTTTATTTATATTTAAGAAAATAAAATAGTTTCTGGCAGGTGCATTCGAACACAAGAGGATGGCGTTCAAACGAGATCGTTCGAATGCCTGATCTCGTGTTCGCACATACAAAGAAACGTGTTTTGGCCGTTCAAACACGATCAGGGTACATTCGAACGCACAACAAGTAAGTTGAGTTACAATAGAATTTGTTTAGGATTTTTGGATGTTTGGCTAACCTCTATATATGTGAAAAAGCAACCTCTTTAGATTATTGATTATTGAATATTGGAATTGGTTTTCTTCTAGGCTTGAGCCATCTTGATGCAAATCTAATATGAATGCAATGTTTTGGATAACAATCGACCCAAACAAGTAACTAAAGTAAAATATAGTAAGCAATAACTGATAAGAAGTTAATTGATTAAAAAGGATCACTACTAGATGGAAAGAGAGAAAATCACTCAGATAAGACAGTAGCTTCCTCAACTCTCAAATAGGTATGCTGATAGTAGAAAGGCCTAAAATATAGTGTAAGGAAAGACTGTAGAATTTAGGTTTACCAATAAATGGAATCGTAGTATTTTTACTTTGAAACCAAGTCCTCCTCTTCATGTCCGGGCACCCAAAGATTCTCTTTCACTACTGGAATCTTCTGGACAGCAGCAATAACCAACGAAAAAGTAGAGATTGAAGGAGAGAGGTTTAGAGAGGAAGTAGAAGAGATTAGAGAAGAATCTTAAGACAAAGTAGGAGAAAGGGAGAGAAAGAAAGAGAGAGAGAAGAAGAAGAAGAAGAAGAAGAAGAAGAAGAAGAAGAAGAAGAAGAAGAAGAAGAAGATCACAGGGGAGAAAGTAAGAGATCTCAAAATAATCTTGTTCCAACTTGTCCATGTTTCTCATGCAATAACCCTTAAATAGGTTAACAACTTTGATTCTAGCTGATTCTAATAGGAATTTATTTCCTAATAGGACTCTAATTGATCATCTTACCTAAATTGACTAACACAATTCAAGTAATAAATCAATGTGGACATCCCCCACATATAAGCTTACCAAAACTATCAATTGAGATTCTAATAGAAATTTATTTCTTAATAGGATCCTAATTGATTAAGTCTTATATAAATTGACTAACCCAATTTAGGTAATAACTCAATAGGAACATCCCCCGCATATAGGCTACTATATCTATCAATTGACTAATTCAATTGATTATTTAAATTAAAAATTAACAATTAGACCAAAATTGGACTCAAGCAATTTTATTTTGGTCAAATTGAAGATTGATGCCCATATCACATCTTCTCTCTCCTCCTTCCTCCCCTTTAATATCCAACCCAAATTCTCGTCTACAACCAAGGTTAGTCCTCCATCGCTTCTCTCTCCTCTCTTTAGCAATCGACCATACTTAGAAACTCTCTTCTCCCCCTTTATCTAGTTCCAAGCACTAATCCATCCACCATACCATAATCATCTTCCATAACACTAACCATGTATTCCACGTCCATCCCGCTACCTCCTGACCTTCGGTCATTATTTCGTATGTAACTTTCGATCTACTTATTCGATCAACAAAATTTCAGTTGCATTAAATTCCTAACTCGCAGAGAAACAACATATCCAAAACTCATATCAATCCAACGGTTAGATCGATCCCAGTTATCTTCGAGAGTTCCATGCTGATTTTTGCCCAGATTATCAATTCAGATAGAAACTCATCTTCACCGAAAGCGACTATAACAGCTAATTAAAGTTAATATGTTATGCACTTATGCTAGAGAGCAAAGAAATTTATACAAATTTATAATGAAGGTTTCAGTATCGAGATCAAGATCAGCTATTAGAAAAAACAATATGTATCGAGTGAATTGACTTTATCAGCCGCTCATATCGAATAGAACTATTTATAATTATGTAAAATTCTATGTATTATTTAAAATGCAAGAAAACTTCTAAAAATTTATAAAAAATAACATAAAAATAAGAAAATAAAAAATTAGGCACATTTGAAACCTAAAAACTAAAAAAAAAAACTCACTCGAAACTATAATAAATTCCACCTTAAATTTGACAAATTTTTATACTCGTAAATTACTACTACAGAACAATAGCAAACAGTATTCTATAGCAATAAGAAAAATAGAGTTAAAAAATAGGTAAGAAAGAGGGAAAAAGAAATGGAAAAAAAAAATACTCGTCCAAATTCACCAAAGTGTGGACTAGCCGAAAGGACTCACCGAAGTGTGGCCGCCAAATGAACTTAATAAATTGTGAGAGTAAGAGGAGAAAGTGTGTGAGAGATAGAGGGTAAAACCTAAAAGTTGAAATAAAAGCAGTTGATGACATCAATTACCAATGCCTCCAAAGTTAGATATATTTTAGACTCGACCTCAGTCTTAAAAAAATTTAGTTTCAACGATATTACTCATTTTAGCCAATACGACCGAAACCAACCAATCCTAGACCAAAACCAATCACGGATTCCGGTTCGGATTGGGATCAACTATGGCCAATCACAATCCAGACTCACTCAAAAATCAAAATCGATCGATTTTGAGATCCATGATTATAATAGTTTGCGAATTGCCCAATGGACCCAATTTTGTTTTCTTTCACTATTAGAGGAATTAATTGCAAATTATTGTGCGAATTATTGCTAATTAGTTTGTGAATTGTCTATTGGCTCAAATTTTATATACTAATAATCAAATATGCCCATTAATTCCTCTCAAGTACTATTTGTGGATGGGTTGTCATCTGAATATTGTGTGCCTATTGACTCCACTGATCTAGAGTGAAAATACGGTTACCATACTAATAAAAATAATGCCAATAAAATGAAATGTAAATTTTGTGAGAAGGCCACCAAAAATTGAGTTAGTAAATTTAAGAAGTATATTCCTCATGTTAGATATGATGTGCCTTGTCCAAAAACTAGTGATAAGGCAAAAAGAATTATCAAGGAACATCTAGAGGGTAATCAAAAGAAAAAGGAGAAATTAAAAAATGCAGCAAAACTAAGGGCAAAAGTAAACATATTTAAAGAGAAAAAATTTAGAAATTTCAAATGTTAGAAGTAAAAGACGGGTTAGAGGTCTCATGGATAAATTCACCTCTAGTGATCCTGAGTTGTGTAAGCCACTTTTGAAGAAGCAAATGGCTAAAATAGATGATGGTTTGGAAAACCACAAGGTTGCATATCAATTTTGACTGATGCTTAGACAAATCGAAAGGAAAAAGCATTATGAATTTATGTGTTAGTTGGGAGTTAGTTTTGTACGTTCTATTGATTACTCTAAAGATGCATATGCAGATGAATCTATCTATAATATTAATGTAATGATATCAAGAAAGTGGGAAGGGAGAATATTTCCCAAATTGTGACTAATAATGTTGCTGCTAATTTGGCAGTTGCACGAGTGGATTCGAGTGAATTAACTATACCACAAATCGCTCTTCAATTATTCCTAGGACCAACGACATTGCCAACAGTTCCTAAGTTCACAGCTTTGATCCTTCCTCCCCTGCCTTAGTTGTAAGGAGTCCACTCGATAATATACCACTTCTAGGGCCTTATGATAGAAATTTAAAAGCTAGCCAGTTTTATTGGTAAGTGATGAAAGTCATGACTTATTAGGGGTCCCGGCGATTGCTAATAATGTCGACACACATCTCCACACTGCTGCATATTACTTAAATCCAAATTACTTCTATAGAGATTGTCATAAAATAGAGAATGATTTAAAGGTAATGGATAGTATTATTAGTTGTGTTGAAAATGTTACTCAGATACATTTAAATCCACATTTCAAATGCAGAGATGAAAGCATATATAGAGACCACTGGGAATTTTGAAAAACCACTAGCAAGATTAACAAAAGTTAATAATGATGAATTTAATCCAGGTAAATAATTCAATCCATTCAAATCCATATTTCTTTACTTTTATATAAGTTACTATCTAATTTTTATAGTTATTAGCTCCTTGTTGGAGCGTATATGGAGTCAATGCCCCCTACTTGAAAGACAACGATTAAGATTCTCAATTTGACATGTAGCTTCTCAATATGTAAAAGAAATTATAGTTCTTTTGAATGGATAAAATATCATTGTATTAATGAAGTTGTCATTCTAGTTGAGGAATTTCAATGTCATATTTATTTGATCTTTGATTTCAAATTTATTCAAAAAAAAAGAAATAGATTGGTTAAGGTTAAATGATCTAGTTTATGTACAATTTAATACAAGAATGAAGAATCGAAAGATTGCAAAAGAGAAGAATCTTGTCACTTCAAAAAAAAAGAAATAATACAAGGGATTAATTAGATAATGAGCCTATAGAGCGAGAAGTCTTCCCAGGTGAAGGATTATCTTGGGAATGGTGACATAAGGGTTTCATGAATTATCTTGCCATATGCAACATATCCTCTATCTTACAATACCTCTCTTCTCACCTTATAAGGGTTTCATGAATTCAATGTATATTCATCCGCTTCACTTGATACTTAACCATGGTGTCAAAAATTAGTTTCTTTTTAGGTCCTAAGAGAAAAGGAACACTTCCAGAATGTTGTCAGTTTCGGCCTTTTCAGATTAAGAGTGTTTGGGCTGTTTCAGCCTACACCTCTACCCAACCACATATCTGATATTGTCATCTCTTTCCCACCGACTCATGCACGGGACAATCTCCTATCCCTTTATGTCTCTCCCTCCTCATATCTCATTCTCTCGGACCTACGTCTAAGATTTTGCCCTGTGCAACACCTTGCGCCAAGGCCAATAATTAAATGATCTCATAATATAGCCACCCAATTCATGAGCCTCCTACAATTGTGATGTGGGCATCATCTTCAATTTGACCAAAATAGAATTACTCGAGTCCAATTTTGGTCTAATTATTGATTTTTAATTCAAATAATCAATTGGATTAGTCAATTGACAAATATGGTAGCCTATATGCGGGGGATGTCCGTATTGAGTTATTACCTAAATTGGGTTAGTCAATTTAGGTAAGGCTTATTCAATTAGGATCCTATTAGGAAATGAATTCCTATTAGAATCTCAATTGATAGTTATGATAAGCTTATATATGGGGGATGTCCACATTGATTTATTACCTAAATTGGGTCAATCAATTTAGGTAAGATGATCAATTAAAGTCCTATTAGAAAATAAGTTTCTATTAGAATCAACTAGAATTAAAGTTGTTAACCTATTTAAGGGTTATTGCATGAGAAACAAGGACAAGTTGGAATAAGAATTATTTGAAATCTCTCATTTTCTCTTTTGCGGTCTTCTTCTCTCTCTCTCTCTTTCTCTCTCTCTTTCTCCTACTCTGTCTTAAGATTCTTCTCTAATCTCTTCTACTTCCTCTCTAAACCTCTCTTCTTCTTCAATCTCTACTTTTTTGTTGGTTACTGCTGCTGTCCAGAAGATTCCAGTAGTGAAAGAGAATCTTTGGGTGCCCGGACGTGAAGAGAAAGACATGGTTTCAAAGTAAAAGCACTACTATTCCATTTATTGGTAAACCTAAACTCTAAATTCTTTCCTTACACCATATTTTAGGTCTTTCTACTATCAACATACCTATTTGAGAGTTGAGGAAGCTACCGCCTTACCTGAGTGGTTTTCTCTCCTTCCATCTAGTAGTGATCCTTTTTAATCAATTAACTTCTTATCAGTTATTGCTTACTATATTTTACTTTAGTTACTTGTTTGGGTCGATTGTTCTCCAAAACATTGCATTCATACTAGATTTGTATCAAATTGTTTGGTCTAAGATGTAAAAATCTTACAGCTATCCCTAATTATTTTCATTTAAAAAGTAAAAAATATACAGAAGAAGTGAACACAATGTTACGAAGATGTCACAGAATCAGGAAAGAATGAGACAAGTAAATTCATTGCAGTAGAAAATAAATACAGCATTCTCCAAGCTGTGTCGCGGAATCAATCATGGATGAGATAGGAGAAGTGCCTTTTTATTGTTAGGATTTGCTACTAAGTCTACATGAACAGGAAGATGTAAAAGATTGAAAGAAAGCGAAAAAGATGGCCAATGATAAATATTGGATAATCAAAAATGGGTGACAGACCTACTTAAAAGTCAGCTGAAACTCTGCATATAAATTTCCCAATCTATATGAAAAATTCACTATGATATACTGTATGTGAGGTTTTAGAATGGAAACCATTCAATTAATGTTATAATTGACTGAAATGCAAGCTTGAATAAGACATATCACCAACAAATGTAGTACAACTTAAGACACCTGTAGATTGGAAAACTACATATTTTACAAACAATCTGCAAATCATGGTGAAATACTGAATTCATACACAAAAGGAATGATATGCAAACAAATGAAGAAATAGAAAGTCACAAAGTGAAGGCTGAACATACTGGAGAGCATCACTTGCAACCTCTGAAATGAACTTTTGGGCAGCTACAGCTACCAGCCTTGTTCTGTCAATAATCAAAATAACAAATCAACCTTCATGGTTTTAAACAACAACAAGCCAAAAAGGAGGCCACACAGGTTTGACAAGATTTCTAGAAACAACAGCATTTAGCGCATCTATAATGAAGGAATATTAATTCAATCTAGGTATATGTTTAGCAAGACCAACATAACAACACATATTCAATTTTCATAAAATGAGGGTGACCCCATCACAAGCAGCATAAAATGTGATGCTACATATGGCAGCATGGTATAGACACCTTAAAGGATGGTCTTTAAGTCACAGAAAGGCACGAGTCAACATGGTTGACATGTAATGAAGACGAACAAGGTAACCCTTGATTGTTTATGACCAACGTGCATGTCTTTATTACATTTAAGTACAATAATATTTTCTATGATTGTACTTACTATTCAATGAAAGAGAATTATGTTCAGCTCAAGTATACATGTACCAAATGGCTCCAACATGATATAAGCTAAGCATATATATCTTCATCTGTAGTGGATGAATCCACATCCAACCAAGTAAATGACATGAATTGGCACATCCAAACTTTAGATCTATGATAGATAGTTAAGAATAATTGTGTTAGATTTTTATTTGTTGCAATTGTGTACAAAATATTCTACGTACATTTTTTCATGTATATGAGCTTTACACAAGTTTAGAATATCTCTGGTTTAAAAAATTGCAAGATTATTGGAGAAAAGCCGTCGAGTTCACACCGCGTTCACAAACGCGTTCGAACGCGAGTACTGCGTTCACACAGACAGAGAGCCGCGTTCACAAACGCGTTCGAACGCGGAGTGCTGCGTTCACACGGAGAGAGCCGCGTTCACAAACGCGCTCAACGCTGCGTTCACACACGGCCCGAGAGCTGCGTTCACAAACGCGTTCGAACGCAACCTGAAGAATTCAAGCTGTCGCGTTCGAACGCACTCGAGCCTGTTCAAATGCACCAACAAAGTTTAAGAATATTGGACTTTCGTGAGTACGGATAAGACTCAGATTTGGCTCTATCTTGTACTTTCGTGAGTACGGATAAGATTAGGATTTGGCTCTATCTTGTACTTTCGTGAGTACGGATAAGATTTGGATTTGGCTCTATCTTGTATTTTCGTGAGTACGGATAAGACTTGGATTTGGCTCTATCTTGGAGATCATATATAACGATTGTGAAACCCTATCTCTAGAGGGGTTGAAGAAGCATTATTGAAGGAGACTTCTTGAGACTACATCAGTTCTTCAACTAACAAGGCTCTTCTCATCTACAAATCTTAAGCTTTCGTCTTAAAGGCTATCTAGACGAAAGATCAATCTCGAGGGCTACTAAGGTTGGACTTCAATCATGAGAAGCAGGGAATCGTGGTATCTAGCGAGCAAGACTGAGAGGAACAAAGTTGTTTGGATCAACGGGTTGTTTTGTGAGTCAGTCTTGTAACTGCTACTATTCTAGTGATTGGTTTTGATCCGAGTTTGAATCCGTGGTTTTTTTTCCCGTTTGGGTTTTTCTACGTTAAAATCTGGGTGTTCATCTCTGCTTTCGTTTTTAATATTTCTTCCAATTTTAATATTTCTTCTACTATTCGAGCGAGATCATTGCCTAGTGTTTAGATACATACGTGTGTCTAGGGGTTTTTCAAATTGATCAGCATGTGTCAGATGTATCAAAGAATGATCTAAGCATCGTAGTCAAGTCTCATTTTAAAACATTACTGATTACCTTGTTAGACGACAAGTGATGAATAGATATGCTAGAACATCAGATAGACAATCAAATATATTGAATGCACTAAATAAGTTTCAAAACTCTCAAGATTTTTTTTTCATTTGTTCATTAAGGATTATTTGAGGAGTAGTTTAATAGTTACATGTTTTGGAAATTCCTCCAAATAATGTATTTTTAGCTTCAAACTACAACTTAACTGAAGGCCTAGACAAAAGCTAAAAGTCAATTTATGTTAGAAACGCTTGCCTATGAATAAGCCCTAATAGACTAATTGAATATCATATATCATGGTTTTCTTTATCCCTTCATTGATGATCTTTTTTTATTCCCTTCTAATTCCCTTCCTTCATAGTCCCTTCCTCTGCAGAACAAATCCAATAACAAATTTCTACCCTTCCTATGGCAAATTGATCACCAATATATCTTAGCCTGCCAACTGAAATTAATCGAGTATGATACAACCTCAAGCGACCTTTGAAGGTCAAAAAGTTACAGAGATTTCACACATGAGTAGAGCAGAAAGGTCATATACGCAACCCACATATAGATATAGACTGATTTAAAAATTATCTCATGTAACATAGTAGAAAAAAATGAAGTTAGAAGCAGATCCACATCTACATATTGTATTTGGTCATGTATGTACACTAAACGAATCATGAGGTTCCACTAAAGCATCAATTGACAGTTGCCACTGTTTTGCAAAGCAGCCACATAGACCACATATGAGGCTGCATAGGAGGTGTCGGTGAGTCAACAGTCTTGCATATGCATTATGTGGCCCTTATATGTATCACGATGGCATATACGCTGCATATGCCAACCTCATACACATTTGCGGACCGCATATTAACTGCCAAATTGTCACCAATGACCACATATTGGCCGCATATGCATATGTATCCTTCTATGCATATGAAAGCGCTATGCCATAACAGTGAGATATTTATAACGGCACTTCATAATATTTTTTTATTGATTAATTTTGTTGGTGCAACTTATCATACTTGAATATATTTATGAGTAGTTATATGAAGAAAGTAGCATAGAATATTGTGAAAATGATTCTCCATATACTACTTTGTAAGTTTTACCTATTTATTAGTTTGGTATGATTAAATATTCAGTAAACTATATAGGCAAATTATATATGTGATTTTAATATTTTTATTGCTAGACCACATATGCACTTTTCACAACATTGACAGTTGCTTGTTCAACATTCAATTTCATTTCAAAATATTTTAATATAACATTGGCATGTCAATAATATTATCTAAGATAGACAAAACAATGTTTACTCAAAAGGAAAGAAAAATTCGGAGAGAATTAAAAGCATTTGTAATCAAGGTAATATTACAATTTATACCCTAACTTTTGCTCTTATTATCATTGACACCCTATCATACGGTTATTTGTTATTGAACACCTACATTTTACTTCTATTGCCTCAAGAAATACCCCAACTTCAATTTAACCTGACAACTACTGATGGAATAGAGAATATTCTGTAGCTTTTGAAAAAAAAAAAACTAAAATTGAGTCAATCCGGTTCTCCATTGCAACTTTGCCTTCTCCTCCTCCCCCTTTTGACCTTATTGATATTAAGGCCACTAAACTTGTGTAGTTAAATTAACTCATCTTTGTTGTAACTCAAGTTTACCAGACTAACGGTAGCGTGTTTTTGAGACATGAAAGCAAAATTCAGGGGTCGAGTAACAAATACTCATCTGATAACATGTTCATGATAATAAGAGCAAATGTAAGGTGTAAATTATCATATCAAATTCCTTTTAGTTAATTAGGATGAAAAAAAAATGTTTCCCTTATATGTTAAAAGAAATCATTTGAGGGACCCATAGTGAAGATCAACAAGAGCCTGTTCAAAATACCAATCGAGATGCTAAATTTTGACTTCAACCATTGGTGAAGATAAAAGATTGATTATGCATGAAATAAAGATAATTTTGCAAGGATTAAGGGCATAAAAAACTCAATCACAACCACAACAACAAAAGGAAGTGTTCAAAAATCAGAAGATAACAAGTAGATACAGATTCAACTTCAAAAGTTCAAATCTATCAATCAACTTTGAGAAGGTTTGCATGTTGGAACGGTAATCTTGTAATCATGTCAACCCACACTACTTTCAATGTTAATAGATCCTAAAAGGAATATATCACATAAAATCAGTTCATGAGAGAGATCAACAACTTCTTAGTGCTCCAATAGCGGCTCAAAGAATAGTTCCACATGGCAAAAGGGAGATGACATTACTGAATATTCTAGAGCATAAGATAAGCAGTCATTGTCTCAATTTTATTCAGAAGATTATCAAACTCCAGGTGAGATCATTCTAATAATTCATTAAGTATTAGTTATTTAGTCAAGTCCAAGTGAAGTCAACCCACAATAGTATGACAGATCACGCTAGTTTCTCAAGGGAGCTTCTTCTGTTTTGAACTTTTTCCCAAAAACCATACCTATTTGGTCAAGTCATGCAGCTCTTATAAAATAAAAATAAAAATAAAAGCTCTTCAGCAAGTCTTTTCCTTTCCATTCATTTCCTTTCCTCTGTCATTATTAACATTCTCTTGTTAATTATCTCCACTTTACCAAGCTTTTCCTCTTCCTTTAACAGAAGAATTCTGAAATTAGAACCCTAGAAACATGGTCACATCGTCTAAGAAACCCTAAGAACCTCGAACCAAGAAAAACCCTATTATTCCTTTTCATTGCAATCTCAACCATCCTACTTGCTCGAACTATAGTCGAGGTTCATCAAAAAATTCCCGCACAAAGTTTCGCCCGTGATCAAAAAATCAACATCGAAGAAGCACCAATTCCCAATCATCTAACAGTGAAATATTTCAAGATCCTAAACAAAACATTCCCAGAAATTACTAAAATTAGGTAAAAACAAAAAGATGACACGAAAAGAGAGGGAAAAGAGTATTTACAGCCGCAAGTCGGGGCAGTGGAAACCGCTCTTGGAAAGATAGTGCTCCACGAGCTCGTCCGGAATCTTCTCCCAGTTCAAGATCAAAAAGAGTCAGAGATATGAAACTCTCTTTAGAATTTTTCGAACCTTGGAAACCAAGAAAAAAGGGAAAAAAAGAATAAAAGAGAAAATTTGCGTTTATTACGGTGGGGGTGTAATCCATAAGGGAGGAAAGGAATTCGGTGAGGGCGGAGTCGTCGTCGTGCCGGACATCGCCGCCCGACGAGTTGCTGCTGTTCATCGTCGTCCGCGAAGGCAGAATGATCTGCTTGGCGACTGCCGCTGCTGTCTGCCCCTCTTCCACTTCCAGGCTTTTACTTTTCCTTTATGATTTTATCCCGTCCAATTGCTGATTCCTCGGGAAGATTTAGTACATGGTAAATTCTAGATATTATTCTTTATTATTCTGTTTTGAGTTCCACGAATAATTATTTTTTGTGTTTATTCATATTCTAAAATAAGAGTGCAATAATAATGTGATCCGGGTCCAACGGGACCACCTATTGGACATTAAGCTCATGACTTGAATCACTTATCTAGATAGAGAGATAATTTCAGTGCTTAGTTTAAATTATTTTCATCTTATGTTAGTCAAGTTGGTTTAATATTGTCTTCAATTGTTTAGTAGATATCCTAGCTTCTAAATACGTGGAAGGCGGGCCTCATTAGGGGGTTATGGAATGAATCATTGAGTTATCCTATCTTTTTTCCTCTATTTTGAAACTTCTCCCTCCTCGCTCAAACCCTAGCCACATGCCACCTCGACGCCTACTACTCCTAGCCTCCCTCGATTGTCAGGTCCTCCCTCCTCCTTGGGATCTTGACCACATTTGTCCCCCCTCTTCCTTCACCTAATAGCATCTCGTGCAACCTATCCATCACCACCGTCATCACCCGTCACTCCATTTCCACCACAACACTGCCTATTTTTGTCCTATCTGCAATCAAAATCTGTGAAGGGTGTGAATATAAAAAAGTAGATCAGGAAGATACATAATGAACCTATCTGGTTTCATAATTATTTAACTATGGGAGAATATTTAGAGAATATTTTCCTCCGACTGTGTAGACTGCTTCCTTACATCCGAGCTTAATCAGGTAGTTGAGACTCAGTCCACATCAAGTGGTATCAAAGTCACCGTTCTTCGGACACCATGCCAACAACTAGATCCATGGCATCGAGACCCAATGAAGGCACCTCTATCGAAGGAGAGGCCACGGATGTGGCCAAATCTGAAATGAACCCAAACTCAGCGTTCAAGACTTCTCCAACGACTTCTTCCATCAACTCAGATCTGATCAAGATGTCCGTGGACATGATGGAAACGCAGCGAGCCATGCAAGCATCGATGGAAGCGATAACTCATGAAACACCCAAACCTCCAAATACACGTGTAAACTGCATGGGTAAATCCCCCCACGTGGTGCATCACATGACCTGTCAGTACAAGGATTTTACAAGGCACACAACAGCACAAATTCACCATAAATAAACTCAACCATAAGAGTCCGGATACAAATTCCATAGGCCACAACAAGCCTTCTAAATATATATCCAAAATACAATGCTAAAGTCTAAAATACATCATCAATCATAACCCCCTCATAGGGGCTTAATACAGCTAATAGACATACTGAAAGAAAGAAAGGCAGCTACTCCTCGCTACCCGCACCGCACCTACGTCTCCTAGCTCTGAAATAATGCCACCATGAGGTGGTGAGCTTATAGCCCAACGAATAGGATCCATACAATCTAAAATAATGAAATCACATGTGTATATCCAATATATGCCTATATTTGCTAACAATAACAATATGCTTATTGAAATAACTTACCATGAGTTACTAAATCAATGCAATCGATAAAGATTACCAAGTCACTATCCTGGTAAGTCCACATAGATATAAAACTTGATACAATCTCTTATTCGTACACATCTCAATCATAGTATTTAAATGTTATGTATAGTAATAAAAGAACAGTTTAGTCATCTCATGCCTACCAAAGCATTAATCATACTTATCATCGCTCACTGAGCTATTCACCACATAGGGTAAATACTCTCAAGAAATAATCATCCATCACATAACTATCCATCATCTCATACATCGAGGGGGGATATATACACATCTAGCGGTAATGCCACTAAGGACCCTGGTTGTAAGCTCATATCTCATTCTCTCTAAATCATCACCGCCCTCAGCGAGAGAATTGGGAGCCCTCGGCTCATCAACAGACGCCCTAACCCTACGTCGTCGGGTACCGCTAAAGTTATATCCCTGCCTCACAATCATGTTCTTCTATCATCATAATCTAGTCCTGACTATGTAGTATAACTACTGAATGCCACACAGGCTCCCGACCTCAGGTGTAGGACGCTAATAGTATAGTCATATAAAATACACTCTACCTTTAACCCTAGGCTGAGTGAGTAAGGGTACTGCCTAATCAGAACCAAACTACTAATGATAGGTGGAAGTGGTGCAGTATCTATGAGTGTATAAAGCATGTCATAATCATCATGATCGTTACATTTTATATTCACAACAGATATATATATGCAAGGGTATATCATATAGGATACATGTAGAGCATCATCACACTAATGCTTATGCTACATTAACAATCTCATAATTAGGGGTGTCAAGCTTGTCGAGCAGCTCGGGCTCGGCTCGGGCTCGGCTCGACTGTAGCTCGAGTCTGGCTCTGCTCGGTCAGAGCTGAGCCGAGCCCAAGCTGCTAAAATAGGCTCGAAATCACTATCGAGCCGAGCCTGAGCTGAAGCTGGCTCGCTCAAGCTTGGCTCGATCGGCTCGGTATAAAAGTAAATAATAAAACCCTAATCCCCAAATCTCACCTTCCTTCTCAAAAACTCCTGTTGGCTGCCGCATCGTCCTCCTCCCGCGAAGCTCCGCCTCACCTTCCTTCTCCAAGTCGTCGCCGTCGCGTCGTCGCCTCACCTCCCTTCTCCAAGCCGTCGCCACCGCGTCGTAGCCTCACCATTCCTTCTCTAAGCCGCCCGTCATCCTCCTCCATCGGCCGGCAAGAGGTATGATTTCTCTACTTGTACTCGTTTGTAGTATTATACTTTCTATATCATTTTGATGTTAAGGGCAGTTTAATCTTTCTATATTATGGTATTTTAGTCTTTTTCCTCTTTATTCACCTAAATAAAGGTTTGTGATGTTCTTATTTGAGGAATAAGAACTCAAAGCTAATTAAAGATCAACACTAGCTTCATACATGGGAATTTTAGTATTAAAAAAGATGGCGTCCTCAAGACTGTAAATGTGTATGCCATAGCTTGGAAGAAGCTATGTAGGATCTCTAAATAGCAGGCTTTGTCAAAATTCTCTAAATGGCTTATTCAATGTGAGTTATGTATACATTCTTGCGGGATGGATCTTAGATGCTTTGTGAAAATTTTTAATGTTTTATTTTGTTATTCAAAAGTGCTACTTGCCATTTGGATCATCTTTTTTACTGCTCCTAAAGACCTAAATGGGTATATTTTACAATAGTTGAAGACTAACTAAGCGAATCATATATGTTTGCATATAGTGCTTGATTTCTATTGGAGCATATCAGAATATATGTTTGCATATAGTTCTTTATCATGCTCTTGGAAAGACTATTCCTTCCTTATGAGGGGGGTTGAAAACCTTATACCATCTTTAATCACATTTTTCCACTCTATTCACATTCCAAGTGATCTTCTCTGTACATCAAATAGCATCTTTCAGTAGCTTTCATATACTATGTTTTAACCAAGCAAACCATTAACTAGTAGATAAACTTAAGGGTGATAGTATTCCTTAAGGGTGATAGACCAAGGTGCATGTGGAACAATTGATTTGGTAAATGCCCAATGCATTGCGCCCATCTCAATTTTCTAGGGATTTGCACTGCCTCATTAAACCATGTACCAAAAGAGTTCTTTTTCTTTTCTTTCTTGTGGTACTAAAGAATAGGAAATGGCACTTCTATCATGGAACAAGTCTTCTTGGATGTTTAGATGCAGATATATATTTCAATGACTCTTTCCCTTTCAATGACTCTTTCCCTTCAGATAGTCCTTTTGTTTCGACTAGCAATAATTTCATGTTTATATTTGAGAATGATAAAGTAGATAAAAAGTTAGTATAACTAAATTTAATTAAATATTAATATTTTGATGTCATCTTTTGGACAAAGAGCATGTCTTTGTAGATGATTTGATATGTTGTTTCCCTTGGCGATTAACTGTATCCGTCACATCTATTTTTGTTTTTACTAATTAAGTATTATAAAAATTTAAGCAGTATTTCTGTTTTTGTGTTTTGTTTTTTTATGTAGATGTCAGAGTCAGTAACTAAGAATCTTTTTGATGCTGTTAGTGAAAATGAACCTATTGAAATTGATATTGGTGAAGAGGATAATGAAACTAACAAGGAAGAAGAAATAATAGTCAAAAGAAAGGGAGAAGAAGAACTTCTGATGTATGGTTATATGTCAAGTGGGTTAAGGTGAAAGAAAATGGAGAAGAGGTAGAAAAGTATCGATGTAATAATTGCCCGTCATTATTTAATGTTCCTAAGCAAGGCACAACTTCACAAATAAAAAGACATGTGAAATTTTGCACTGGTTTGGTAGGCAAAGGACAAAAAAAAATTCCTTTTGCTTCTGCATCTAGTATTACTAGGACTTCAACTATAGAAGATAATTATCTCAAAACTATTTCATCAGGATACAACCAAAATGTGGTGAGAGAAATAATGGCAAAAATGGTGATGGTACATGAGTATTTAATATGGTTGAGCATACATGGTTCAATATTCTTCTGAAAGTTCTTAATCCACGTTATGAACGGATTTCTAGAAACACAATGAGAAGTGATGTTATGAAAGTATATGAATCTGTAAAAGAAGAAGTGAAATTGCTTTTGAAAGGAACTAATATAATTAGTTTGACTTCAGATTTGTGGACCTCAAATCAAAATATTGGGTATATGTCTTTGACTGCTCATTTTGTTGATTCTGATTGGACTTTACAAAAACCCATTATCAACTTTTGTCAATTGGAACCTCCACACACTGGAGTTGTTATTTCAGATGCTATTATTGATTGTTTAATTGCTTGGGGAATAGAGGATAAAGTATCAACTATTACCTTAGACAATGCCTCCGCCAATGATGTTGCTGCTAAGACTATTATGAATAACTTTCAAGTTAGAGATAAATTGTACTTCAAGGGGCTTATTTTTCATGTTAGATGTTGTGCTCACATTTTAAATCTAGTTGTTCAAGATGGGATCTATGTCATTCAAGATGTCATTGAAAATATCAGATGCAGTGTTACTTACTTAAAAAAGAGTCCTTCACGTATTTATAAATTTGGTGAAATTGCAAGACAACTCTCTGTTCCTACTTTTAAGGGTTTAGCTTTGGATGTTGCAACTCGTTGGAATTCTACATATGTTATGTTAAAGCATGCTTTTGTGTACCAAAAAGTTTTTGAACAATATGCAACGAGAGATGCAAATTACAAATGGCTACCTTCAGAAGATGATTGGTTTAAAGCTGCAAAAGTCTGTGAATATTTGAAAAAAAATTATGATGTTGCTCAAATTGTATCGGGAAGTTCATATCCTACTGCAAATCTATTTTTGATTGATTTATGGAAAGTGAAAGAAGCTTTAAATAAAGGATGTGAAAGTGAATTCTACTTTTTGAAGGATATGGCTATAGAAGTGAGAAAAAAATTTGATAAGTATTGGGAAGAATATGATATGTTATTGGCAGTGGCAGCAATATTAGATCCCCGATACAAAATAAAGCTTATTAATTTTTGTTTTCCAAAAATATATTGCTTTGCAGAAGCTCAAATAAACATGCAAAAAGTCCACAGAGTGTTGTATACTATTTTTGAATCATATGAACTTGAGAATGCATCAGGTGAAAATAATAGAATGAATGATAGATCTCAACTTGATAAGAGTGATGACTTGATTGGTGCTAAATGATCAGAAGGTCAAGCAGAGTTTAAAATTTTTTTGGAATCAACAAATGCAGTTGAACCTCTAAAATCTGAATTAGAAATATACTTAGAGGAGCAGACTACAAGTTTGATTGACAAGTTTGATGCTCTAGAATGGTGGAGACTAAACATGTTGAAATTTCCTATTCTTTCCAAAATGGCTCAAGATATCCTTTCGGTTCCTATTACCACTGTTGCATCTGAATCAACTTTTAGCGCCGGTGGTAGAGTTCTAAATGATTTTCGAAGCTCTTTATCTTCCGAGACAATGGAGGCTTTGATATGTGGAGAAAATTGGATTAGAGAATCATTAAAAAAAACAAATCAGCTCCTCTAGGGTATGTATACTATACTTCTCATAATAAAATTTTTTCATTTTATGCTTTTATAAACTATTGCTGACTTCTTTTTTATAATCTTATTTTCTTTAGGTATCGGCGATGGATAATGTGTTTGTGAGGATTCCAAATCTAGTTTGATCTTTAGGTATCATATATTGTATGTCTTTTCCATTTGTATAGCATTTTCATTTGCATAGATGATAGAAAAGGCAAGGATATATTAAAAAGTATTATTTGACTTACTTGGTATGCCATGATCACTGAACATTTAGGTTATACATATTTCTTAGTTTCTTGTGCATAAATAATGATTGTAAGTATATGTGCCAACCATTAGGCCAAACTAAGATATTTTCTTTTTATATGTTCAGTGATCATGGCATACTAATTAACAACTGAATTTTCTGAATTTTCCTATCATTGTTTGTTTATACTAGTTGCATGATGTTTAAGCTGCAATTAACTTATTTCCTTTTCTTTTGCAGTTATAGGATGGAGCTTCTTTTTAGTGTTAAGACTTGAGAGTGCCAAATAAATTTAGTTATAATATTTGGTATGTTATCAGATTTTATTGTAATATTTGGCAAGATATAAGTTAAGTACTTATATTGTAATATTTTGCAAGTGATAGACTTATGATTTGGATGTCATGTCAAAATTTGGATTTGTTTTGAGCCAAATTTTGATGAATTACCATATGTTAATATTTTGCAATTGGTGTGATAATTTGCTTGACTTTAGTAAATTTTGTATAATTTAAGTTAAATTCATTTGGTTGGCTTTTGTTATATTTACTAGTAAATTTTTTGAAATTGGTGTGATTATTCTGAGCCAAATTTTGATGAATGGTACTATGTTAATATTTTGCAATTGGTATGATAATTTGCTTGGCTTTAGTAAGGTTTTGTATAATTTAAGTTAAGTTCATTTGGTTGGGCTTTATTATATTTACCTATAAATTTTTTGAAATGGGTGTGGTTGCTAATCAGAGATTAATTTTAAATTTTATAGTCAATTTGGTTGGCTTTTATTTTATTTACAGATAAAATTTGTTATTCAATTTCAGCTTTTTTTTCACTTTAAATATGTTGTGGCTCGGCTTGGGCTCAGTCCAGCTCGAGCCAGCTCGGCTCGAAATGAGGCTTGATAATAGGCTTGTTTCAGACTCGGGCTCGATCAGGCTCAGCTCAGGCTCGGCTCACAGCTCGAGCCGAGCCTGAGCCCAATAAAGAAGCTCGAAATTAATTTCGAGCCGAGCCTGAGCAGCAGCCGGCTCACTCAGGCTCAGCTCGTTTACACCCTTACTCATAATATTATGATGAGCAAATTATCAATAACTGCATATGTAAAGATATAACATAGTACGCTAAATGCATGTATTAATACCGACATTTCATATAGTGTTATGATATGTATAATGACTGTAACTATATTATTCCAAACTTGTATAAACTCTACTCGCCTAGGGGGTCTCCACAGTATGCTAAATCTCATCAGCTAGCCGGCACCTCCGGAATCCCAAAATCCTCCTCACGTGGTGTCAATCCTATTAATTCACGCAAGTAACGCCATACGTAAGATTAGCGAACTAATAGAATTAATTATCTTATTAGAGAATTTATGTTTAGGCATATACATGAGTCGGGGTCTCCTAGGGTGAGTCCTATGTTATCCTAAAATTCACATAATAATAAATTGTCATTACGGGGGTTAGGCTAATTAAATCGGGTGGAAATGGATAGACGGGATTATAGGATCCAAATGGCCCCAAATGGGCTAGGCTACATGTATTGTGTTAGGCTCAAACCTAACCCAATAGGTAAGAGGGCCTTGGTGGGCTAAGGTGGGCTGGGAGCCCAACCACAGCCCACCAAGGTTGGATTAGTGGGCTGCAGCCTGTAGCGCACCCAACATCGGGTTAGTGGGCAGTGGGCTGCAGGCTGCAGCCCATCCGAGCCCAAGTCCAGGTGAGCTGCGGCCTACAACCCACCAACACCCATCCCCCTTCCCATCTCCTTCGATGGAGGGAGACAGAGGAGGCGAGAAACGGAGGCTTGGCACTGCCGGTGGCCCACGCCGCCGGCAGCCCGCCCTCAGGTTGACGGCTCGCAACCCATGCCGGGGAGGGAAGGGAAGAAAGGCAAAGGGGAGGAAAAGAGGAGGGCACGACTCGGCTCGACGGGCGTAACCCACGCCGCGGAGGAGCCATCGCCCATCCTCCCCGCTTACAAAAGAGCGGGAGAAGCTCGCCCCATGCCCGAGGTGGCCGACGGGATAGCGAGGCGAGCTCCATGGTTGACGGCCATGGAGGTCCCTCCTCCCAACACAGTGGCCCAAAGCCCGTCCAGAGGGTCCCTTCCCTGGAGCTCTCGGACCGACGGCGGGACGCGGGGTCGTCGGCCGCCGAGGGTGATGGCGAGGTGGAGGGAATTTAACTACTGAATTTTTAACGGGGTTGAGGCTTACCGCGATCCGCGCGCTTGGCTAAGGGAATTATAATTAGGTTTTTATCTATATTTATATTTTTATTTATAATTAAAAATCTAGCTAGTTATAAAGATAAGTAGAAATTCTAAAATCTAATAAATCATCATATTTTACATGAACAAATTTTAATTAGATGAACGACTAACTTCTTACTACTTAAATATTTTTAGATCTCGAATCCCCTTATGTGAGGCCCTATGGACCTTGCTAGCGATGAGTTGTCACTCGGTTGATTAGCGGATATGAGGAATATGTGTATTAGGTATTCTGATTAGATTGTGAGTAGTCTTATCCCCTAGACACCTTTCTTAAATTAGAATATATTATATATTATGTACATGCATGTTTTGGCCTCCAGCATGATTATATGACTTTATCTATAAATGATTTCAATCAAACATATTTTATCATACATTTGATTAGGCTGATCTGGGATATGAGTATGATGATGATAGATAGAGATGATTACAGATGACTATAGTATTATAATTTTATGTCCAGTTGATCTGTAGTACGAATATGCATGTGATAGATTAACATGGGTATGCATATGTTGAATAAATGGTTGGAGACTACATTGCATTATTTTTCTCATGACTTCCTTACCACCTAAATTCTTGATATGTATGACTTGTTATAGTACTGGATATATGCACGTGATCTATCATATAGAAGAAAATGTATAAATTTCATTAATAGGAAAGTTGATAGAAAAAACATGAGGGTACCTGAGTAGACGCTAGGGTTAGGGGTGCCTGGAGTGATGATTATGGTCGCTGATATGCGATATCTCATGGCCTATGTCTGAGATCAGTTGAGTTTGTGCGCATAAACAATCGAACACCTACTGTTCGCTAGGTCATGCATGTAGCGAGTTACCCTCATGTGATTTCTATTAACTAGTGGGGGTACCTAATCTAGATGAATTTTAATATACCCTTAGCGTATGGCAGGGTATGATTATGACTGAGATACCCTTAGCATATGGTAGGGTATGCATTGAGCCTATGGGCAGGATGTTGAGATCGGGTACCGGGTGTTGACTGTGCACAGTGGTCTAGTATGATGATATTATATCGAGATATCGGTGATGATCGTGATATTGAGAAATGCATATGATTTCATTATCATCTGTTATACATGATTATCGAATGGTCAATATGCATCATAGGTGGTTGCATTTGATATCATAGTATGATCATGATCAGCACGCACCATATGTGTTATATTTGAGAGAGAGTTATGATGATAGAATGGCATGGATATTTATTTATAAATTGTCGAGTATTATATATTTTATCAGTTATGACATGACATGTTATCTACTTTTTATTTATGTATTATTGAGGAACATTCATATACTCATTAATGACATGATGCTCTTTCTAATTCATATTATCCAATACTTGATTTACTCTCTGTTTGGTATCACTGATTCAGGGTAAGGTTTATTCATTAAGCATTTTACTCATGACTCTTTATTTATTTTCTAACCCTCTCAGATATGTGGTACGTGATAACGACTTGAGATATCTCGATAAGATATTTTAGATTGATGAGGTAAGCTATAGGTGCGAGATGGTATAGATGATAGTTTATATAGAAATTGAGTTGTATTATTGTTTGTTATATTTATACTTTATTGTATCAGACGAGGATTTGTATAGTACATGTCAGATTATAATGTACTAGTGTATTAGTTGTTTAGTTATATCTTGATAGTTTGTCGTGGCCTGTGTGAGTCCTACTAAATTATGTAGTGATCTAGTGTATATTATTGTGGACTTGGATATTCATATGTTAACAAGTTTATTTAACTGATAGTATGATTTATTTGGTATTGGATTATGTGAGCATGGATATGTTAATAGGTAGTATTTGATGATGTCATGACTATATGTGCACAAGAGTGTATCTGTGCGTGACGGGCCCGCCCGACCTGTCGTGTGCGCCGCGCGTGCCGTGTGGGCGCGTGGGTGTGCACGTGCCCGTGCCGGGCAAGGGCGTTACAGAACCAATGACTCATCAATATCATCCTAGGGATGCTAAACTAAACCTAAGAGAAAAAAGGCCCAACCGACATGAAGAAGAACATGGAGTCCGTGAGGGGACCATTTGCCTAAAGTTCATGCAATTTAATGGAGGCAATCCACTCGATTGGATCTTTCGAGTGGAACAATTTTTTGAGTACCAATGAACACCTAATGCTCAAAAGGTATTATTGGTATCATTCCACCTCGAAGAGACCGCCATCCATTGGTACCAAGAAACGAACCGAGCTTAGCCCTATCGAACGTGGGAAGAATTCTCCAATGCCATTTGCATTTGGTTTGGACCTTCTGGATATGAAGAATTTTAAGCTGCCCTCACCAAGCTGACCCAAAGACTACGATGAGGGCATACCAAGAGGAGTTCGAACGTGTGAGCAATGGAGTATGAGGATGGACAAATTCCCAACTCAATAGCACGTTTATTAGCAGCCTTCAACGAGATATCCAAGTCGAGGTGAAAGAGGTTAGACCATCTACCCTTCTCGAAGCTTTCTCTACTGCCCAGGTGATGGAGGAGAAGCTAAGAGAGCTTGGAACACATCGAGGAGCAGTTGGATAGAACAGGAGGCGAAGGATGCACATTGGCAACTCATAGCCGCACCCGTCGTGCCGATCGGCCTTTCACGTACAATGAATATTCGCCCCCTTCCATGGTCAATTTCAGAGGTGAGGGGACTTCCTATAGCCCATATTCAGTGACTCACACAAGCTCAAGTGGAAGATAGAAGAGCAAAGGGGTTTTATTTTTATTGTGATGAAAAATACACACTGGGACACAAATGTGCTCGACCGATAGTAACGGTGATTGTGCTAGATGGTGTGGATGCAGATGATGTTGCTGAACCAGAGAAGGAGGTCTTAGATGAAAAAATTGTTGTTCAAAGACCTCTAAAAAGCAATGAGGAAGTCCAAGCTAAAATTTCATTCCATGCTTATGCTAGAGCCATTGCAATGACTACTGTCCGAGTTGATGGCATCGTTAAAAGCTATGTCGTGCGAATACTCATCAACACCGGAAGCACCCATAACTTTGTGGATGAGAGGCTGATCCATAGGATGGGCTTCACATCGAAGCAAATCTTAAGCTTTGACGTATTGATTGGAGATGGCACGGCCCTTCAAGCAAATAGCATGTGTCGATAAGTAACCTTGAAGGTCTAAGAACATGCCTTGAATCTTCACACATTGGCTCTTCGGGGAGCGGATTTCATGTTAGGTACTCAATGGCTCTATATCATGGGCCCCATTACATTTTACTTCAAGGATATGTGGCTGGAATTCAAGATTAAAGGACAACATGTGCGGTGGAATGGAATTCGGCAAAGTACGAGCACCAATTTATAATCAATGGTTGGGCTACCCCAAATCGGGTGTCATGAAGACTTATTACAGATATTTGGGCTGTCAAAACATCCTTGGGCTAAGGGAGACACTCTAAATTTGCCCCGACCACCGGCAGCTCCACTCGAGACCATGGTGAGCGCGACATTACAGCGGGTCAAGTCGAATTCATGTCAAACTGGTTTGGCCGACTTAGCCCCTCTTTAGAGTCCAGATCCTCCCAAGAAATCAAGCTTAAGGGAGCTTGCTATGAAGGATTAAGGGTGATTAAGTTCAACTTCAAGGGGATGCAAATGACTCGAGTTAAACCGGCGATGCCGATGTGGATCGATCCACTCGAACTGAGTCGAGCAAGATTGAAAGAGCTACTCATCCACCTATTACTTTAAGAACAAAGTGAGCGGAAGCATGGTGAATTGATGTGATATTGGTTAGACCGAACCACCTTATGGACATTAGGCTCGTGGCTTGAGTCACTTTCTAGATAGAGAGTTAATTTTAGCACTTAGTTTAAGTTATTTTTAACTTATGTTAGTCAAGTTAGTTTAATATTGGACTTATTATAGTTTGAATAACTGTTTATCTTCCAATATATAATGTGGAGTGCAACCTGAATTAAGATGTTTGAATAAATAAGTTTTTCTAATTAGAGCGTTCGAACGCTTGCATTGTATTTGCAAAGTCAAAGACCCTGTTTTAGCCGTTTGAATGCCCCGCGAGGCTGTTTGAACGCACTCGACGAGAAAGCTTGTATTAGTCTTAGTTTCTTCGATTGTTTCGTGGATAGGCTAGCCTCTAAATACATGGAAGATAGCCTCATTAAGGGGTTATGGAATGAATCATTGAGTTATCCTATCTTTTCCCTCTATTATGAAATTTCTCCATCCTCGCTCAAACCCTAGTCTCGTGCCATTTCAACGCTGGTTACTCCTAGCCTCCCTCAACTATCGGGTCCTCCCTCCTCCTTGGGATCTCGACTACCTTCTTCCCCCTTCTTCCTTCACCCAACAACACCGTGTGCAACCTATCCATCACCATCATCACCCGTCATCTCCACCTCCACCGTAACATTTCCTATTTTCGCCCTATTTGCAATTAGAATCTGCATGGGGCATGAATATTAAAAGTGCAGATCAAGAAGATATGGAACGAACCCATCTAGTTTCATATTTTTCTGATTATGGAAAATATTTAGAGAATATTTTCTTTCGACAGTGCAGAGTGCTTCCTTGCATCCGAGTTTGATCAGGTAGCTGAGGCATGGTTCATATCAAATAATTATTTTTGATCTAATATAAAGTAAAAAATATGAAAAAATATAATTTATTTTTATGAAATTATCATGAATATAATTTGATTTAATAAAAAGTATGTTGATGGGATAAATATCGAGAGTAAATTAGTAATTGAGTTAGTGTGTGATATAAGATGTAATTTTGATGAATAGTAGTTAAATTCTATAATGAGGATATTATGACGTTAAACTATTATTCTAGAATAAGAAGTTAAATTTTGGTATAAGAAAAAAGTTATTCCTAAAGTGAATGATGTTAGGAATTTATTCTATGAATAATTATTCTTATGTTTACTTATATTTTAAAATAAAAGTGTAATCATTACTTTTAAAGTGATATAGGGTGAAGGTAAAAAGCAAAAAAATGATGTAAGAAGTTGGCAAAGCCAACTGGAGGTTATAGCTAACTCTTTGCAATGCTAAAGTTATCCTACCAAAGAATCACCTCTAACTCCGCGAGAGGGGGGGACGAACTCTCAGATGTGGAGACAGCTCCTAGGACCCGTGTACGAAATCCCACACCTGCCCAGGTGGAGGAGAGAAGGGCCAAAGGGTTGTGCTTCAGGTGCGACGAGAAGTTCACCCTGAGATGGTCGATGGATAATGTGGGTGTTGTGGAAGATGTGATAAATGAGCAACAACGTATCGAGATAGAGGAGGCTAAGGCGGAGGAGATTAGAGCAAACATTTCTCTCAACGTCTACTCCGGAGTCACGACACCTTCGAAGACCCTTTGGTTTAATGATTTGATAAGGAAGTGTACCGTGCGTATCCTTGTTGACACGGGGAGCACACACAATTTCCTTGACAAGTGGCTAGTTCAGAAGATTGGACTCACTTCCGAGCCGACGGTGGGGTTCAATGTCACCATTGGAGATGGTACGATGCTCAAAGCCGACAACATATGCAATACAATTTAGGTTTGAGTTTATGGCCACAACTTTATCATGGACTTGTATCCGATTGCACTTCAATGCATGGACATTGTATTAGGGACATAGTGGTTGCAAAGTCTCGAGCTCGTGACCTTTGATTTTAGTGAGATGTACCTCATCTTCAGGCACAATGGCCGACGGGTCCGATTAAATAAAGCGCGTCCGCAATAGGGTGCCATCTTGCAACCTCCCTTGGGTTTTTAGCCATACTAATGATGCTTTTATGATGCAACTGTCCCATATTGATCCATTTGAGGTGCAGATGTCGAGCACACCAACTAATTTGGGGAGTTTGTGGCTCTTTTTGAAGAGCCGAAGGGATTGCCTCTGGTCCGAGATGCCGATCACCGCATTGAGATCGGGAGAGCAGGACCAACAAACTTGAGGCCTTACAGGTATCCTTATGTGCAAAAGGAGTAGATCACACGGATGGTGATAGAGACACTTACACAAGGGGTTATCCAGCCTAGCCGCAACGCATATTCTTTCCCTGTTCTATTGGTGAGAAAGAAGGACAGTAGATAGAGGTTCTATGTCGACTATAAGGCAATGAACTCAATTATCATCAAGGACTAGTATCCTATTTCGATCATTCAGGAGCTTCTTGATGAGCTAGCGGGAGGACTAGTACCACTATTGTGTATATGTAATAGTGAGATGCTCTTAATAATGTGTTGTGGCATGTGTGGGCCCTATTAGGGTTATGTATATATTGTTGATAGTCAGACATAAATTATTCTTAGTTTAGATGTTGATATAGATTTATTTGATTGTCGATAACTAACCAAATGGCGAGATACCTTGTGAGCTCGTGCTATACACATGTTTAGAGTTTTAGGTGTTATAGAACACACCTGCCAAAAACTTTATTTTCTAAGGAAAACTAGAAATTACGTAAGAATTTGAAACCACAAATTGAATCCTAACAGTTCACCACGCTTCCCCCACCTTGTCCTCAAGGTGTGAAGTGAGGGAAACATTCCAAGATCTCCATCTCTACCTTCAAGTAGCCTCATTAGTCAATCGCCCCAACCACGCAATCAACACCTCCGTTTCGAGTTTGGCTCCATGTCGACATCTCCATTTGGCTTAGCACAAACTATCCATGGGTGGCATAGGCCATCCCTTTGCCCACCCGACCTGGCCCGAAAGCTTGTTCAGCCCGCAACTAGGCTGATAGGTTCTCAAACCAAAAATAGGCTACACAATGATTCCTTCAAGATCTAAATATATTATAGGAATCAGTCCGCGCAATCATGGAAAAATATTCGTCAAATATTCTCCGATAGTCAGACAATTACGAAACCAAGTGGATTAGATCAGTAACTTCCTGATCTACAACTTTTGTATTTATATCCTTCATAGATTCAAACTAAAATTGGGACGAAAACATGAAATAACGTGGATGATGGTGGTGGTGACAGGTGGAGCGGATGTTAGGGTTATGGAAGGATATGGAGGTGAAAGTGGATTGTGGATGTGATTTAGGGATATAGACGAAGGGAACGAAGTGGTCAAGATTCTAAAAAAGTGGCTTGACAGTTGAGGGAGATTAGAAGTTAGGAGAAACCTTGCCAATAGTAGAGGTGGAAGGATAGTGAAGAGGGAGGAGGGAGATTATGGTAGATAAATGATAAAGCGGCAAGAAATTAATATTCCAATAGTATAATAAATTTGTCTGCCATCCATATATATATAGAGGCTAGCCAACAAGTCCTAAAATAATTAGTAACCCTAATTCTAGAAGATTCCCGCCGATCGCGTTCAAACGTGCCCGATCACGTTCGAACGCACAAAAGATGTTCTATGTATGTGCGAACGTGATGTAGGCGTTCGAACGCACAATATGCGTTCTCTGTATTTGCGAATCTGATGCAAGCGTTAGTAAAGGCGTTCAAACGCGACTCCACCTACATTTGAATGGGACTTACAGGAATTTTATTTTAATGAAAATAAATAACTAATGCAGTAAGAAAAGATCCTAGCTAAACGTATCATAGGCCCGCCCGTTCTACTATAGTAACTTGCCCATTTTGGTATATTGAAAACCAACGAAAATTTTGGTATTGTACCATTTTACATTTTTTAAGCACACCTTTAAATCTTTTAATTTTATTATTATTTTTTTAAATGGAGGAACATAAATATTTTTTTAAAAATAAGATAATAGTAAAAAAAATTCTAAAAATAGCTAAAATATGGGTTGGGCAGAGTAATTGGTAGGTCGAGCCAACCCAGCCCGACTCGGCTAGCTCGATCTCTCACAAGCCAACAAGCGGTAACGGGCTAGACCATTCTAGCCTGGCCTGACCTGACCTGGCCCGGCCCGAGTGATTGGTGGGTCGGGCCGTGAAAAAATACTTAAGCCCGGTTGGCTCGAAAAGCCTGACTTGGCCCACCCGATGATCATGTCTACAAGACCCTCACAGGTTTGACTACCTCCTGTATCTCCTCTAAGGGCTTGAGTAGCTTGGTTCCCACAACTAGATCTGGTTCGATTCTAGCCTTGAGAACTGACACATGGAAGACCGGATGTACTCGTGTCCTAGCTGGGAAGTCGAGTTAATAAAACACGTATTTTAACTCTCTCCTCAATGCAAAATGGTCCAAAGAATTTGTATGCCACCTTATGATTTTGTAGTGGTCGCAACGTCGCTTGCCGGTACGGTTGCGCCTTCACATAGACCAAATCTCCCACTACAAATTCTCTTTCTTTGTGTCCCTTGCCGTACACCTACTTCATGCGACTTTGAGCTGCTGCCAAGTGGTCCCTAAGTCGCCTCGCCAAGTCATCTCGATCCATCAAACTGAGATCCAACTCTGTGCGGTTCACCGATGTCAACCAATCATAAGTCTGCAAGAGCCGTGGTGCTCTCCCACACATTGCCTCAAATGGGGTCATCCTTGTCTTGGTGTGGTATGCAGTGTTATAAGACCATTCCGCCCGTGATAAGTAACTCAACCAAGTCTTAGGTCGATCCCTGACAAAACGCAAAGGTATTGCTCGATATGTCAGTTGATAACTTCGGTTTGGCCATCCGTTTGAGGGTGGTGGGCTGAACTGAGGTTCAACCGAGTATCTTGCAATCTGAAATAATGCGTACAAAAGTTGTTGGTAGATATACGATCACGATCTGAAACGATGGACCATGGCATACCATGGAGTTTAGCGACATCGTGAACAACGATTTCAACAACAGTTTTTGCTAAAAGTGGATGCTTCAAGACTGAAAAGTGTGCACCTTTAGTCAGCCGGTCCACCACCACTAAGATCACCGAATACCATTTTGTCTTAGGCAAGCTCTCTATGAAATCCACAGAAATATCCTCCCAAACCTACTCGGGAATCAGCAATGGTTACAGTAAGCCCGATGGTTTCAATGTTTCAGCCTTCACTCGTTGGCAGATTTCACATTCCTTCACAAACTTCTTCACTTCTTCACTTCTTCTTTCATCCCTGCCCAGGTATAGTTGCAAGACATCCTCTTATATGTCCTAAAAACACCCTCATGACCCGTTGTTGGAGTACCATGGAAGTGGTCTAGCAAGCGAGCTCAAAGTGTTGAGTCCCCCTGTAACGCCCCCCGCCCGGCACGGGCACGTGCACGCCCACGCGCCCACGTGGCACGTGCGGCGCACGCGACAAGTCGGACGGGGCCAGTCATGCACATATACTCTCCTGTGTACATATAATCATGAAATCATCAAATAAAACATGTTAACCTATCCATGATCACATAATCCATCACCAAATACATCATACTATCAACCAAATAAACTTATTAACATATGAATATCCAAGTCCATAATAATATACACTAGACCACTATATAATCTAGCAGGGGCCCACACAGTCACAACAAACTATCAAAATACAACTAAACAACTAATACACGAGTGCTCTATAATCTGACATGTACTATACAAATCATCATCTGATACAATAAGGTACAAATATAACAAACAACGATACAATTCAAAGTCTAGTTAAATTATCTTCTATACCGTTTCACGTCTATAGCTCACCTCATCCTTGTTTTAAAATATCTCATCATGATATCTCAAGTCGCTATCACGTATCATAATATCTTAGGGGGGGTTAGAAAAGGAATAAAGAGAATCATGAGCAAATGGCTTAGTGAATAGACCTTACCCTGAATCAGTGATGCCAAACAGAGAGTAAATCATGTACTGGATAATATAAATCAGAAAACAATATGATGCCATGTATGAATATGTATATATGTATCATCAATGACATATATATGAATGAAATCAATTCTCATGAATGAGCATATTATATCCTCAACCGAAAATATATAACACATGATAAAATTACCATATAGCATCACCGAATATAACACCATATCATGTATAACAATTATAATCCAATGATACTAGTCATATCAATGATGATGCATGATGCATGCCAACCACTAGATAATCGTATATGTCAGAGCCAGATATAATCCGCATATCTCTCACTATCACAATCATCCGTCTCAACTCTGAATATTATCCACCATGCTGGACTATGGTACCCGGCCCCAAACTCGATACACATCATGTCACAAGCTCAGAGCATACCGTGTCATACGCTAAGAGTATCTCTGTAGATAAATCATACCTTGCCATACGCTAAGAGTATATCAATGATAGTTGTACCCTGTCATACGCTAAGAGTACAACCGTCAGCAATCACCATACTCTGCCATATGCTAAGAGTATGTCCAGTATCAGTCCGGACCAGATACCGTTCCAGCTATCACATCACACCACATACACATGTACTTTTATGATTTCCTATACATGATAAATCATATGCATATATCCAGTACGACAACAAATTATGCAACTCAGGAATTTAGATGGTAAAGAAGCCAAGAGAAAAATGATGCAATGCCAACTCTAAACATGTATTCTTTTGCTAGTCTATCACATGCATACTCATGATAAAAATTATCCCGACATAAAAACCATAACAGTATAATCATCTCTACATATCACCAATATACTCATATCTTAGATCAGCCTAATCAAATGCATGATAAAATATGTTTGACTGAAATCATCTCTATATAAAATCTTATAATTATGCTGGAAGCCAAAACATGCGTGTACATAAGATATAATATATCCTAATTTGAGAAAGGCGTTTAGGGGATAAGACTACTCACCACCACTGCAAATACCAAATAACCACTCGTTCACGTTGCTACGATAATGATCAAGCCTCGATAGCTAAGTCCACGGGATCTTGAAAAGGGGGGGTGGGAATCTGAAATTATTTAAGTAGTATGATGTTAGCCGTTTATCTGATTAAAATCCGTTCATATAATATATGATGATTTAGAAGGTTTTAGAATTTCTACTCATCTTTATAACTAGTTAGATTTTTAATTACAGAAAAATAAAAATAAAAATATAGATGAAAACCTAACTATAATTATATCTTGATTAATTAGAGATTACTTTATAAAATAATAAATAAATACATAAGCCTAGTATTTTATTTGTTACAAGAATAATAATGTATAAGACATTAATAGAATTACTTAAAATGTATATCATAAGAATATTAGAATATAATTCTAATAATTATAATTTACAAATCTATCTTTTAATCTAATATACATATAAGTAAATAAATAAATAAATAAGTATAAGTATTACTTATATTCATGTGTAATAGTTTATAACCTAATTAATCATTAATTAATTATAATTAACAATAATCATATTGATGAATATATATTATTATTAAAATAAATAATGTCTAAATTTCTTTGTATTAATTAAAACAGAAATACCTAAAAAAATAAATAAAAAATAACAAAATAAGGATTACTAGTACTAGTGCTGGGCTGAGACTAGCAATATTGTAGAAAGACAAGAAGAGAAGAAGCAGCTGAGGAAGAAGAAGAAGAAAGGAAGAAGAAAGAAGGAAGAAGAAGAAAAGAAGAGAAGAGAAGAAGAGAAGAGAGGAGGGGAAAGGACTGCGGAACCGGGTCGGCGGGGAGGGCACCGGCCGTTGCTGGCCAACTAGCGGCCGGCCTCTCGCCGGCGGCTCAGTTCCGACGGGCCCGAGCTCGGGCGTGAGAGAGAGAGAGAAAGAGAGGAAGAGAGAGAGAGAGAGGGAGAGAAAGGAGCTCACCGAAGCTTGCAGAGGTGGCGACGTCAGTGGCGGCGATAGGCCGGCCTCGACTAGAGAGAGAGAGAGAGAGCGAGAGAAAGAGATATGTAGAGGGAGAAAGAGAGGCGGTGGGGGGTTGGCGGTGGCTGCGGCGGTGCTGGGCCCCGCCACGGCCAGCTGGCCGCAGCCGGTTTGGCTGTAGCGATGCGAGTGGGGCGTGGCACGCTCCCCTCCTGCCACTGCATGGCAGGAGGCCGGCCACGTCGTGCCATGTAACTAGTTTTTTTTTTTTTTGGGGTTTTTTTTGGGGGGGGGGTTGGGTTGTTACACCCCCGGTACTCGTATCTGCCTGCGCTCCAGCAACTATCCGTCACGTGCATCGAGCTCCTAACTATGATGGTCTGACTTGATTAAAGTTTTTTCAATTCACTACAATTAGTGTGAAATAACCCCTAGACACACGTATGTATCTAAACACTAGGCAATGATATTTTTCGTTTGCTTAAGTAAACATTAGACGAAATATTAAAAACGAAAGCAGAGATGTACGCCAAGATTTTAACGTGGAAAAACCCAAACGGGAAAAACCACTGATCCAAACTCGGATCAAAACCAATCACTAGAATAGTAGCAGTTACAAGACTAACTCACAAAACAACCCGTCAATCCAAACGACTTTGTTCCTCTCAGTCTTGCTCGCTAGAACCCACGATTCACTGCTTCTCGTGATTGAAGTCCAATCTCAGTAACCCTCGAGATTGATCTTTCGTCTCGATAGCCCTTAAGACGAAAGATTAAGATTTGTAGATGAGAAGAGCCTTGTGAGTTGAAGAACTAATGTAGCCTCCAAAAAGTCTCCTTGAATAATCTTCTTCCCCACCAAGTTAGGGCAACACTATCCTTATATATCATCTCCAAGATAGAGCCAAATCCAAGTTATATTCGTACTCACGAAAATCCAATAAATTGCAAACTTCATAGGTGCGTTCGAACGCGGCCCGTGTGCGTTCGAACGGCGTGACTTGATCTCAGGTGCGTTCGAACGGGCCCAAGTGCGTTCGAACGCAACAGCTTGAATTCTTCAGGTTGCGTTCGAACGCGTTTGTGAACGCTGCTCTCGGTCTGTGTGAATGTAGTACCCACGTTCGAACGCGTTTGTGAACGCTGCTCTCGGTCTTTGTGAACGCAGTGCCCGCGTTCGAACGCGTTTGTGAATGCTGCTCTCGGTCTGTGTGAACGCATTGCCCGCGTTCGAACGCGTTTGTGAATGCGGCTCTCGGTCTGTGTGAACGTAGTGCCCGCGTTCGAACGCGTTTGTGAACGCGGCTCTCGGTCTATGTGAACGCAGTGCCCGTGTTCGAACGCGTTTGTGAACGCGGCTCTCTGTCTGTGTGAACGCAGATTTCGCGTTCGAACGCGTTTGTGAACGCGGTGTCAACGCGATGGCTTTTCTCCAATGATCTTGCAATTCTTCACACCAGAGATATTCTAGACTTGAGTAAAGCTCATATACATGTAAAAATTCACTTAGAATATTTTGTACACAATTGCCAACAATTAAAAACCTAACATAGTGGAATCTCTCTTCCTCTTTGATAGAATGATCTGACTTGATTAAAGTTCTTTCAATTCACCACGATCAGTGGAATCTCTCTTCTTGGTCTTTGACATTATATTTATTTAAATTATTTGCAGAAATCATAAGAACATAATATTTCAAATATCCAGTAGGTATTTAAGTGTACAACACACAAAATATATATTTAACTTTGCTAATTAAAATCTAAATAATAAGTATAAATATTGTCAATAAACTACGAAACCAAAATAATAAGGATGAATGTTATCAATAAGTTGCAAACTAAAAATAACAAGGATGTATGCTGTCAATAAACTGCAAAACCTAAATAAAAATAAGAATGAATTTTGTCAATAAACTATGAAACCAAAATAATAAGGACGAACTTTATCAATAAATTATGAAATCTAAATAACAATAAGGACGAACTTTGTCAATAAATTGCGAAACCTAAATAACAACAAGGACGAAGTTTGTCAATAAGCTACGAAACCTAAATAAAAATAAGAATGAATTTTGTTAATAAACTCGAAAACCTAAATAACTATAAGGACGAATTTTGTCATTAAACTGTGAAACCTAAATAACAATAAGGACGAATTTGGTCAATAAACTGCGAAACTTAAATAACAATAAGGATGAATTTTGTTAATAAACTAGGAAACCTAAATAACAATAAGGACGAATTTTGTCAATAAAATGTAAAACCTAAATAACAACAAAATTGAATTTTGTCAATAAATTACGAAACCTAATTAACAAGGATGAATTTTGTCAATAAACTACAAAACCTAATTAATAGCAAGGACGAATTTTGTCAATAAACTATAAAACCTAATTAACAGCAATGACGAATTTTAGCAATAAACTATGAAATCTAATTAACAACAAGGACAAATTTTGTTAATAAACTACGGAACCAAAATAACAATGACGAAGTTTGTCAATACTGTGAAACTTAAATAACAACAAGAACAAATTTTGTCAATAAACTATGAAACCTAAATAACAACAAGAACGAAGTTTGTCAATAAATTACAAAACCTAAATAAAAATAAGGACGAATTTTGTTAATAAACTAGGAAACCTAAATAACAACAAGGACGAATTTTGTCATTAAACTGTGAAATCTAAATAACAATAAGGATGAATTTTGTCATTAAACTACGAAACCTAAATAACAACAAAGACAAATTTTGTCAATAAATTGCAAAATCTAAATAACAACAAGGACTAATTTTGTCAATAAACTATAAAACCTAAATAACAACAAGGACTAATTTTGTCAATAAACTATAAAACCTAAATAACAAGGATATATTTTATCAATAAACTGTGAAACCTAATTAATAGCAAGAATGAATTTTGTCAATATACTATGAAACATAATTAACAGTAAGGATGTATTTTGTCAATAAACTATGAAACCTAATTAACATCAACAATGAATTTTGTCAATAAACTACGGAACCAAAATAACAAAGAGGAATTTTGTCAATACTGCGAAACTTAAATAACAATAAGAACAAATTTTGTCAATAAATTATAAAATCTATATAACAACAAGGATGATTTTTGTCAATAAACTGCGAAATCTAATTAATTTTTATTAATAAACTATAGAACGAAAATAACAGGGATGAATTTTGTAAATAAACTTTGGTAATTTAATTAAGAAAGCAACACCAACATTACATAACAACTATTCATATCTTTTCATATTCACTAAAAAAATGGTGGTCCCACAAAATTAAAAGGGCTTTCTCAATAAATGGCCCCACAAATCCTTACAAACTGGAAAAATTTTCACTGCAGAATACGGATAAAAATAAAGAATTCTGACAATAATTTAAGAAAATTTTTTTAAACAATAGCCTCAATGCTACTAGCTGAAAAAACAGAGCGAAAGATCTTGCTTGCTTACTAGTGATGAAGAATACCTTCATAGGAAACCTTATACGAGATTTCGGGGAGGGATACAATCGATGAAGCAAAAACTCTAGAGTAGAAGAGGACGATGGCTACAATGGATATCTGCTAGCAAAATCATTTTTCATTCTTCAAGTACGAAAGAAGATAGTAAAAATATTACTTTTTTATTTTAAGTCAATAATTGTGCTCTCTGCAATGAGGCAGCAATACTGGAGTATGAGAAGAGCAAAATTGAAAGAAAAATAAAAAAAACAAAGTGCAAGGGAAACCAAAAATGACCCTCGGCTGCCAAATAAAAAACCAAGTGTGTTTTCGATGCAAATAACTCAAAATCTATCAAATAAAAGTAGCTCAATTAAATCCAATCAAATCCGTCAAATCTCACGTGAAAACTAATACTTAAATATAAAAAATATGAAATCGATTTAAAAATTCAAAGTTAGAGACTAAAATTTTAGAATAATTCCAGTTAGAACTCCTGAATTATTATTATTTTCTATATACATTTTCTAAACTTTTTTTTACTGCATACATCTCCTGATTCAATTTTTTTAATTTAAAAGTTCATATAGTTAAAATAAATTCAGTTCAAGGAGCGTACATGTGAATATTTTCTTAGTTTAGAAGTATATATGTAAATAAAAAATTCAGAGAATGTGTCAATGACAGTAGTGACAATTTTCCTAAAATCTTTTCAAAAAGCTCCCACTAGCTCGCCACCTCATGGATCTATCTGAATGGCCATCCCAAAAGGGTGCAATGACACTTCTTTTGCAATAACCTAAGGTAAAAAAAAATCTCTCGTGCCATGCAGTGGCAGTTGGGTAGGATGCCACGCACCCCAAGCGCTAGCCTGGCCAACCTGGCCAGGCTAGCTGGCACGGTGGGCCCCGCCGCCGCCGCCGCAGCCTCCCGCCCCACCGCCTCTCTCCCTTTTCTTCCTCTCTCTCTCTCCTTTTATCTTTCGGGCTCTCTATCACCCTTCTCTTTTTCTCCCTCTTTTAAACACTCTTTCTCTCTCTCTCTCTACTCGCTACCGCCGACACTTCGTCGGCCTGCCGCTACCGCCGCCACCTCCACTAACGCCGGTGAGCCTCCCTACTTCTCTCTCTCTATCTCTTTTTCTCTCCTTGTCAGACTCTTCTAAATTTTGTTCAACAGTGGATAGAGCCATCCCTTTGGACTTCCTCGGTTTTAAATGACTGGACTCAAATTTTGAAGATTTCCTACCAATTGTTCAACTTTCATAGAATCGATGTCCTTACTTTCCTCAATAGCTATAACTTTCGCCTGAAACCTTTCTGGAAGAGACCTAAGAATCTTACGGACAATTCTGTTTTCAGGAATTTTCTCTCCTAGGTTGAAAGCGGAGTTGACTATATCACTCGGCTTTGCATAGAACTCATTAAATGTCTCATTCTCCTCCATACGTAGGGTTTCAAAACTAGTAGTCAACCTCTGAAGTTTTGAAAGTTTTACAGCCATAGTTCCTTCATGAGTTGTTTCTAAGATCGTCCAGGCTTCTTTTGCTATTTCACAAGTAGAAATTCTTCTAAATTCTTCCGAGGAAACACAACTAAAAATTGCATTTATTGCTTTGCTATTCCAGCCAACTTTTTCATAATCTGTCTTATCCCATGACTCAATCGGTTTCTCAACAAACTTATCATTCACCATGTACATTGGTGGACTCCAACCGTTCTGGAAGAGACCTAAGAATCTTACGGACAATTCTGTTTTCAGGAATTTTCTCTCCTAGGTTGAAACTGGAGTTGACTATATCACTCAGCTTTGCATATAACTCATCAAATGTCTCATTCTCCTTCATACGTAGAGTTTCAAAACTAGTAGTCAACCTCTAAAGTTTAGAAAGTTTTACAGCCATAGTTCCTTTGTGAGTAGTTTCTAAGATCGTCCAAGATTCTTTTACTATCTCACAAGTAGAAATTCTTCTAAATTCTTCCGAGGAAACACAACTAAAAATTGCATTTATTGCCTTGCTATTCCATCCAACTTTTTCATAGTCTGACCAATCCCATGACTTTATCGGTTTATCAGCAAGTTTATCATCCACCATGTACATTGGTGGACTCCAACCGTTCACAACGGCAAACCATACTCGTTCATCTATAGACTTCAAGTAAGCTCTCATCCTAGCTTTCCAATATCCATAATTTGATCCATCTAGGATAAGAGGTCTAATAAATGATGGTCAATCTCTATGAAAATCCATGCCTATTTGATCTCTCTCAAAGGGTGAGAGAACCTGCTCTGATACCAAATGAAAAATCCCTAGACACAAGTATGTATCTAAATACTAGGCAATAATATCACTCGTTCGCTTAAGTAAAAGTCCGTAGAAATATTAAGAACGAAAGTAGAGATGAACGCCAAGATTTTAACGTGGAAAAACCCAAACGGGAAAAAATCACGGATCCAAACTCGGATCAAAACCAATTACAAGACTGACTCACAAAACAACCCGTCGATCCAAACGACTTTGTTCCTCTCAGTCTTGCTCGCTAGAACCGACGATTTACTGCTTCTCGTGATTGAAGTCCAACCTCAGTAACCCTCGAGATTGATCTTTCGTCTGGATAGCCCTTAAGATGAGAGATTCAGTTTTGTAGATGAGTGGAACCTTGTTAGTTGAAGAACTGATGTAACCTCAAGAAGTCTCCTTCAATAATGCTTCTTCAACCACCCTAGAGATAGGGCATCACAATCCTTATATATGATCTTCAAGATAGAGCCAAATCCAAGTCTTATCCGTACTCACGAAAGTCCAATTTTATCAAACTTTGTTGGTGCGTTCGAACGCGGCCCGGGTGCGTTCGAACGGCATGACTTGATCTCAGGTGCGTTTAAACGGGCCCGAGTGCGTTCGAACGCGACAACTTAAATTCTTCAGGTTGCGTTCGAACGCGTTTGTGAACGTAGCTCTCGATCTGGGTGAACGCAGTATCTGCGTTCAAATGCGTTTGTGAACGCGGTGTAAACTCAACAGCTTTTCTCCAATAATTTTGCAATTCTTCAAACCAGAGATATTATAGATTTGTATAAAGCTCATATACATGTAAAAATACACTTAGAATATTTTGTACACAATTGCCAATAATTAGAAACCTAACAATAAAGACAGAAGAAAAAGAGAAGGATAACTAAGAGACACGAGAACAATAAGAAGCAACAATAAAGTAAAAGAACAACAAGAAGAAGACCACAAGAATGAAAAGAAAAGTAATAATAAGAAGAAAAGTGTAAACATTATTTTGGTACTTAAACTACAAAATTCTAATTTAGCACAGTTTTTAAAAAAATATTCAGAATATTATCATCTGACGTTCAAATATTATGAAACTAATTAGATAAAATCGATGACATCATGATCTCATGATCTATAACTTTTATTTTCATAGTTTTTTCAAGTTAAGAATTTATCTAAGGCCAAATGAATAATTTCTATTTTAAGTAAGATATTATGAATTATAGTTAGAATTCAATACTTGAACGCAATTTCGTACTTAAACTATGAATTATTCATTTTGTCGTAGATAGATTTTTAATCTAAAAAAACTCGAAATACAAAACTTATAGATGTCATTGATTTTATTCAATTAGTTTATTAATATTTAGAAGTCAGATAATTATCTTATTAATAATTTTCTGAAAATGTATTATATTAAAATTTTGTAGTTTAAATACTAAAACTATGTGAATCGTACTCTTTTATTTTTCTTCTACTTCTCTATTTTAATAATTCTCTTTCTTTTTTCCTAGGCAAGTTTCTCTAGTCACTATTAAGTTGATACAATAAGAAAATAATCAGAGATAGTGATAAAATAATTAAGATAAATTAAATAAAAAAAATCTTTATTAATGTTTGAAAATAAGACTTAATCTATGTTGCAAATAAATTACAATATCTGCTTTAAAAACTTTTGAATTACAGTTAGAATTTGGTACTTAAACTATTAATTATTTGTTCCATCGCAAATAGATTCCTAATCTGAAAAAACTTTGAATACAAAAGTTGTAGATTATGATGTCATTGATTTTATCCAATTAGTTTTATAACATTTGGACATCAGATAATTATCTTCGAAATATATTTTTCAAAACTATATTAGACTAGAATTTTATAATTTAGGTATGAAAATTATGTAATCCATACCCTTTTCTTCTTCTTTTTATTCTTCTTTTATGCTGCTCCTTATTCTTCTTTATCATTGTTTCTTCCTCTTCTTCTTCTATCTCTTAATCTTTCTTTTTCTATATAGGTCTCTCTAATCGCTCTTTAATTAATATAGCTAGAGACTATTCAGAGATAGTGGTGAGATAATTATGATAAATTAAATAAAAAAGTCTTTAATTATGTTTTAAAAAGAGAACTTCATCTATGTTGAGATCTATTTTAAAAAATATGAATTATAGTTAGAATTTTGCACTTAAACATAGAATTTCGTACTTAAACTAGGAATTATTCATTCGCCACAGAAAAATTTTTAATTTCAAGAAACTCTAAATACATAAATTGTAGATTATGATGTCACAGATTTTATACAATTTATTTTATAATATTTGGACGTCAGATAATTATCTTCAGAATATTTTTCAAAAACTATACTAAACTAGAATTTTGTAGTTTAAATACGAAAACTATGTGACCAATACCATTTTATTGTTCTTCTTATTCTTTTTGGTGCAAAATACCTTTAGATAGATTCCTAATATGTAGAAACTCTGAATAGTAAAATTCTAGATTATGATATCATCCATTTAATCCAATTAGTTTCATATTTTTTGAACATGAGATGAATATCTTATGAATATTTTTCCAAAAATACGTAAAATTAGAATTTCTTATATGTAAACTATGAAATTTCAGTTCTACATAGTTTCAAAAAGATATTCAAAAGAGAATCATTTGATATCAAAAAATTATAAAACTAATTGAATAAGATCCATAACATCATGATCTAAAACTTTTATATTCGAAGTCTATTTAAATTCGAAATTAATTTACAGCGGAATGAATAATTTATAGTTTAAGTACGAAATTTGTAGTTTAAATATGAAATTTCGACTGTAATTTATAATTTTTCAAATAGATACTGTAATTTATTTTTTACAACATATATTCAAGAGTTTTTATTTATTTAAAATATCTCTAATTAGTTTTTACTATATTAATTAAAGAGCGATTAAGAAAACTTGTATAGAAAAAAATGAGAGGATTAAGAGATAAAAGAAAAATAGCAATAATAAAAGAAGAAAAATAAACAACAAAAAAAAAGAAGACAGATTGAAAAGAAGAACCAATATCAGCATAAGAAGAAAAAGAAAAGGAGAAGAAGAAGAAGAGGGTACAAATAATTTCTCTCTTATATTATTTGATTAATATTTAATGAGAACTAAATGATAGAAGAGCAAATTTGAAAAAAATAAAAGAAAAAACCTTATCTATAATGGAAACTGAGAAACAGGTCTAACTCACAAAAAAAAAAAAATCAAGCGGTTTCTTTTTATGCAAAAGACCCAAAATATATTACAACCCTCCTTACTTCAATAAAAAAAAATTAAGTACATTTTACTCTTTTACTTATGCCAAAATCATTTTATCTCTTGTACTTCAAAAAGTTTCAAATTAGTCCCTATACTTATAACTAAAGTGAGACTATTACTTTTTCTATTAAATTTAATCGAGTACCATGACTATTTTATTAATTTTGTTATATTATATTAAAATATATATTATATATGGGCATTTTAGTTATTTTGACCTCATTTAGTTAAGTTTAACAAAAAAATTAACAGTTTCTCTTTACCTATAAGTTTAAGGTCTGGTTTGAGACTTTTTAAAATATATGGGGTAAAAATTTTTAGGCATAAGTACAAAAATATAAAATACATTTAACCTAAAAAAATACTCCTCCTTCCTCTTATATTAAAATATTAGGTATTTTATAAATCACACACTATATTTTACTTATTTTGTGATTCACAACTTATATTTGACGATTTTGTAATCCGACCTCTGTTTTTTCTCTATAATTCTCATTTAACACCCTAATGTTGTTGTGACTAAATGATATAGACCAAATTACTAAAATACCATCACTACTATTTTTTCTCCTTTCTGCCCCTCCTCTAAAAAAGGCATAGGTAATTTATGTATTCATAAATTATTTCATATATTATAACCGAATAGTCTTTTGCTGGTACCGTTTAAATTAATAGAGGGTATTAAATAAGAATTATAAGGAAAAAATAAGCTGGGTTATAAAAACCTTAAAGATGAGGTGTGAATCATAAAATAGATAAAAGATAAGGTGTAATTTGTAAAATTCCCTAAAATTTTACACCCCCCATGACCCATACGAACTCCTTCCAACTCGGCCTCATTTTGTTCTTTCTCCTCCGCAGTCATGGCTGCTGCGCTCTCACCAACTTCTCCTAAGCTCACCTTTCGGCACAGTGAGTTCATTGGTCTCTGTCTTCTTTTTCTCAGATTTGTGTGGTTGTGTGTGTGTGTGTGTGTGTGTGTGGGTGGGTGTGTGTGTTTGTGTGAGTGTGTGTGTGTGTGAATTTGACTCCCTAGAGTTAATATTAGCTGAAATGAACTTGGATACAAGGGGCGATCTGTAGAGATCCGTCCAGTCTTTACAAACACGATCGATGATAGCTAGACTAGCGATCTTGCAATTTGATCTCCCAATTTGTTGTTCATTCACATGGGCCTAATTTACTGTATTTCTTTTGTAATTGCAACTTCTATAAAAGTTTATGTCCAATACGAACTGCCAAGATCTCATCTCGAGTACCGCAGATAAACTCCCGATTTGGGTTGATTCATACATTAGAAGCTTTTGAAGAGTTGAATTGCTTGGTCTCATGTTCAAAATTCCTTAGTTCTATCCTTACTCACGAAACAGACATTAGACTGTAGCTGTTGGGTTTTCCCACCTTATGAAGATATTAGCCCAATTGACTTTGGAAATATTGATGGATTGATGTTAGATTTTCATGGATGGCAAATTCTCCTTGCGAGTTTGTTAGAATATAAAATATAAAAACCATTGTTCTCTAATAGTTTTAGTTTTTCGAGTTACTGATGAGTTAACGGAGTTGAAGAGAGAGTAAGTTCATCACGAAATATTGAAAATTTTCTCATGTATCAAATATCGAACTCAATATGATCTCACAAGGTGGATACACAATGTTTTAGTCCTAATAAATTGGTTTGGACTTGCAAATATTTAGGCATGAGAAATGCACACTTATGGGTTTGGACCATGGAAGCTAGTTTCGGCCAATCCCGCTCCAGGCAATGACAGGTTTCTGCTTGGTATTAGTTAGCTTGGCCGATACCCGATCCGTTTCAGGTCAAGATTGATTGTATCGATTGATTTTGACCTGAAATCAGGAGAGACAAGAGAGAAAGAGAGGAGAGTGAGAGAGTGAGAGAGAGAGAGAGAGAGAGAGAGAGAGAGAGAGAGAGAGAGAGAGAGTAAAGGAAGAAAATAGCGTATCTAAGGTTGTCGGAGGTTGACGGAGCCAGATCTATATCGGAAGATTTTGCCGGATGTTGATGGAGGCTGGAACTACATCGGAGAAGCATGGCTCGAGGGACAGAGAGAGTGTGTGAGAGGAAGAGTGAGAGTGCTAGGGGAGAGAGAGTGAATCAGATAGGGAGAGAGGAGGTAGTCCGTGAGGGAGAAGGAGAGGATGAGGGAGAGAATTTCTTTTAAAGGAGAGTTAATAAGAGAGAGTTAGTTGGGAAGGGGGGAAGAGAGAGGTAGTGGGAGAAAGAGGCAGTGATAGAGAGTTAGTGGAAGAGAGAGTTAGTGGGGGAGAGAGTTTCATGAGAGAGAGACAAAGAGTTAGTGGAGAGAAACTTTGATAAGAGAGAATTAGTGGGAGAGAAGGTAAGAATTTTTTTTATTTCATTTATGCAAGTGATTTCGGGTCTAGGTTCGGTGAAGCCAGCTTCCATACAATAGAGTTGAAGGACAACTGTATAGCTAAGGTCTACGGGCAAATGTGTGCTAGTCTTGCGGGTCCAAATCTTGTGTCCTGCCTGTCTTTCATAGGCGGGCCAGCTATTCCCGATAAAAAGTTTTAGAGGTTTGACATTTGCACAAGAAAAGCTATCATCCGTAGCACGTAAGGTGTCAAAAATAAGACCCGTTAATGCCTTACTAAGAAAGTACCCCTTCTTTCGAGAAGTTATTGTGCAGATGCAAAGACAAACTGAGGGAGAGAGAGTGTGAGTGGTAGAAAAGGGGAGAGAGATAGAGATGGAGAAAATAATATTTATTTTTTCATTTTTAGACTTTATATATGAATAATTTATTTTTATATCTTACTATTATTATCTTTAAAAAATTTACAATCCTTCTCTATAAAAGTTATTTTAAAATACAAGCCGATATGGACGGCCGATACATATTGTTTTTTTGGACAATTGACCCTGATCTTAATTCTGATACTTGGAATCTTGGTTTGGACTTACCAATGTCGTTTTTTTCTCTCTACACCTCATGCATGTCTAATCTAATTAAAGAAGAGGTTTTAAGATAAGTGAGTGAGGAGGGCTATCATGTATAGGTGGTAACTAATATAATCAAGGATTTTCCTAATTTTATTTCACATGTGGCCTAAAGCCTAGACCAGTTCAAGAGCTATGTATGTCAATTGCACATGCAATGTTCATCGTTTTGTTTCTCATGTGCAAATTCTTAATCCATTCTAGCTTTTAAGACAAAATTCAGATTTTAGCGTAGGATCATCATTCTCTTTCCAACGTCAATATCTCTTTCCTTTCTTTTCTTCTCTTTTGATTTGTTCACTCTTTTCAATTTTTCATTTTATAATTGTTCGGATATTCTTCCTTCTACATTAGATTCTAGTTTGTGAAGATCTTTTACTGTGCTATTATGGAATCATTGAATTTCTTCAATCCATTAAAACCTAGCTTCCTAAAAATTATTGCAACTTAAACAAATAACAGCAAATACAAATCTTCTTTTTATCATTGATAAGAATTAAGTTAGTTTGCGCATTGATTATGTGATAGGAAGTATATTGTTACGGCTCTAACAGCTTCACAAGCGTAGGAAACTTCAAGGCCACCGTGCGGTTCCATCGCAATCTAGCAGTTCGAGACATGGCTATGTGAATCTTCTAAGGCTGATGATTTAGTGATTACTAATCTACAATAGTGAACAAATGAAAATAAACAAACACAGACCGCTCAACACGGGGATATACTCACCTTCGACGACTTACCAAAGGAGGGGGAAGGAAGGCTTCTTCTCCTCTTGAGGATCATGTTCTACTAGGTTATTTAGCAAGGGTATAGTTTATCAGCTTTCTCATAAAGCATAGTTTGATGATCCAAGCTCAAGGAAATGATAGACTTCTATTAAAAGAAATGAAGATGTGCAGCATGCAAATATACAAAATACAAAATGACTTGTTTTGATTAATTACCCTTGTTACATTTATTAGATAAATCTTTTCAATGCGGAACAAAATTGTGTTGCTCTGATTATCGAAGGGTTCTAGGGGATTGTTTATAGATTTAATGTAATTTAATACAAAAGTTTGAAAAAAGTAGAATTTCTAAATTATTCATAGATATATGTTTTCTCGATCTTTATTAAGCCACCTCATTATTCTTGCCGGGCAATTTGGAGCAAAAAGCCCTTCAAATTTTCAATTGGCAAAAAATAGGCCCCTCTATTATTGAATTGCAAATTCAAGCATTTTTTATTGATTTAGAGTAGTTTACCGTTTCTCTAACCAACCTAACCGTTTAATCTCGATGCACACATTATTAAAAATTAGAGCGTATTTTTTCATAAGTAATGTGCATAAATTATATAAGTGATACGTGATGTTTTTTTTTTAAATCTCGATACGTATATCATTGAAAGTTGTAGCGTATATTTTGCATAGACAATATATATAAATTACATAGGTGATACGTGGTGTTTTTTTTTAAAATTAGAGGGTATATTTTGCATGAGCGATGTGTATAAATTATACATGTGATGCGTGATCTTTTTTTAAAATCTCCATATGCAGATTGTTGAAAAATTGAGCGTATATTTTGTATAGGCGATGCATATATATTACATAGATAAAGCGTGACGTTTTTTCAGAGCACGATAGTCTTTTTAGAATTTGTTAGGGCTAAATCAATAAAAAATGCCTGAAATTACAATTTAATAATAAGGGGCCTATTTCTGCCAATTAGAAAACTAAGACTTTTTGTTGCCAATCACCCCATCCTGCCATATCATAATCTTCCTTATCTCTTCTCTCCTCACCCATTTTATCAACCCCACCCAACTCTCTTTCCTCTCCGGTCCTCCTCCTTTACTTCAAACCCATAGTTATCTTTCTCCTCTCCTTGCCCTTCCTATTCCACCACCACCACTATGCTCCTCCGATGCGTGATTTGGAGGGGCCAAGGAGAGGAGAGGAAGAGGTTGGTTGGGGTAGCATATGGAGAATGTGGTTTTAGTTGGGGGAGATGGAAGAGAGGTGAAGAAGACGATGTTGTAACGGAAATGGATGAGGTGTCAAATAAAAAGGAGAGAGAAAAGCTAGATCTTTAAATTATGTTTCAAAATAATATGAAATTCCAAAGAAAAGTCACTTTTAGGTTTTTTTGACCGATGAAAATTGAGTCTAATGAGAGACCATTGGGCGCTTCATTGATTGATTGCCAAGGCGTGATATTCTGTTTCTCAGTTCAATGCTTAAGAAGTTACATGTTTCTCCAAAACTCCATAAAAGTTGAATATGTGATTAGAGAGCATAGGAAATCTCTCATCTGGAGAGGGCATAACAGAAGGAAATCCTCTTTGTGTTTATCCATGTTTTGCAAGTCTTTATAGTCTGTGATGATAATTGTATTCTGCTTCTGTTGGCCGTTAAGATTAATATTTGGTCATCCCAATTCCCAACATTAACCTATGTGATCAGATACAATTTTGATTTTGAATGAATCAGATATATAATCATATTACTATACGAAAAAGTCGTTTAGATTGAAATGCAACTCATTCGAATTGTTATTTCTGCTTAAACAAAATTGAGGTGTCAAGCTATCATTCTCATTAGGAGAGGCTGGTGACCCACAGCGCACCTTTTATTTCAGTTGAAAGATGTTCCATAGGAACAACAAAATTTCTTCCTTTTTCGTAATTTATTTGCTGCCTGTCTATTGTTATGCCGATTCATGTGTACATACATAATATACTTTCTAAAGAATATTTTCTGTTATTTATTTCTATTTAGGTATTAGTGTTCTTTAGTATAGTCTCATGCATGAGAATCCAAATGAATATTAGTGTTCTTTTGTAAGAACCAGAAAAAAAATGATGATCAGGGGTTGAGAGAGTGGTGGGGACACCACTTTTTGTCACGTTTATTCTCGTAAGCACAAAATGGCTGCACCCGTGGCCCTTTGGCTTAACGAGGGTTGTGACTAGTCACCTTCTAGGGCTATTTTTCATCTTGTCTTTTAGTCACCTTCTAGGGCTATTTTCGTCTTTTATCTTTTACTTTATTTGGCCTATATAAAGGCTTGTAATAATCTTTTATGGGTTAATGAATATTTTGAGAGTTTTTGCCTATTGAGTGTTTGTTGGTGGATTCCAACGTCGGTGGATTCCGACACCCCGATTGGTGGATTCCTTGGATTTGATTATTTCTCCCTATTTTTTCTTCTCAACTCTACAATCAAGACGTTGTTCTGCATCAGAGAGGAGGGTGCACGTCTCCCCTCTCCCTCTCCGGCATGCGACAAGGCCAGCGGAAGATCTCGCCGAATCCAATTCAGATTTGGGATCTTTAATCTATAAATTAAAAACCCTAATCTCTCTCTCTTTGTTTAACCACCTCAGTCTCTTCTCTCTCTTCTTCCTCCCCTCTTTTGCCTTCTTCTTCCTCACCGACGGAGTCACGCTGTGGAATCGGCCTGCCGGAGCGCCGCCAGAGCTAACGGAGACCACCACGTGACTCCTTGGTAAGCCCTCTCCCACCCCTCAAAATTAATTTCAGTTTATTAAGGTAAAACAAAAATACCTAAATTTGGGGGTTCTTTGGCTTCGTCGGCAAATTAGGCCAACCGGCGGCTTCGAGTCTCTGCCGCTCCATCTGGAAGCATCTTGCCATTGGCCTCGTACCGTGGGCGTTCACCGTTGGAGCCCTTGTGGCTTCGGTCGCCGTCGACCTTGGGATCAATCGCCGTTCGCGGGTTCTCCTCCACCTCGCGAGGACGGCGGCACCGTGTGGGTGTTGGGGAGCTGAGGGTGCGGCCGACGAACCGTCGCTGCGGTGGCCGCCGGCGTCTTCCTCTTTCTCTTTTCCCCTCTCTCTTTTCCTTTCTCTTTCTCTCTCTCTCTCTCTCTCTCTCTCTCCGGCTTGGAGAAGGCCAGACTCGGGCAACCCATCAAGTGATTGGATTCGGATCGGGTTGGATCCGAATCCAAGGAACTCGACCCAGTTCCATTAGTCCTAGCCCAATTGATTTGGGCTTATTTTGGCCCAAATTATTAATTTTTTTTAGTTAAATTGTAGGAATTTTTTTTAAATATATTTTTTTAATTAAAAATATTATTGTTATTATTAAAGGTAGTGATTTTTAGCACGTGAGCTAGGGATTTGAGATTCAGCTGTCTTGCCTAGACTCAGGTGAGTGGGTTCACTCACATATTTATTTTATTATATTTCGTACCTTTGTCGGACCATGTAAATTTTCTGTGTGCGAAATTATTATTTTCATCCTTACGTGCAAATTTAATTGTTATATTTTTCTGTGTGCATTTAATCATTATACTCAGTGCATCACCATACTTTGTGCAAATATTAAATTTAGTGAAAAAAAAATGAGACTAGTATTGGTACGACTTAGAGAACAGTCCCGGTATAAATCGCTTGTGATTTTCCGTGGTGACTCAAGTCTATCTGGAAGTCCAGGGGAAAGTCCTAAATCAGATCACTGCAGTGACTTTCTTAGGTGACTCTGGCGGGATTAGAGAATAATCTTAGGATGAATGAGAAATTTCTAGGTGACTAACTTCTCTCAACGGTCAGTAGAAAAGACAGAATGTGTTGATCACATAGTGATACCATCTGATGACCCTAACCGGATCAGCTATGAAGAAAAGTCCCGAGCGTCAGCTCGAAGTGACTTCTAGTTGATGTGGATCCACAGGGTTTAGACCTATTGAGACATATGACAGTATAAATATTGAAAAGATGTTAATATGTTGAAACCGTGTAAGGTTACAAGTTATGATTCTCTATATTGTTATCATTGTTATTATTTAAAGAGCATGCCTATTGTATATTGTTGCTTTTAGTTTAATTTTATTCAGCATTAATATAATTTAAAATTTATTTTTTATCATTCTCTGTATTGTTATCATTGTTATTATCTAAAGAACATTGTTTTATCTTTATTGCAATTAGTTTTAAATTATAATAAAGCAGATATTCATTTTATTTATTTAATTGCCATCGTACTCGTAGAAAGGTATTATTAAGGTTTCGTGTATCTCAAGCATATTGAGATGTATGGCCGGTCATGATTTTGGGTTGTGACATCTTTAGTATAGTCTTATGTGTGGGAATCCATATGAATATTTATGCAGTTTTACATACATAAAGTGAAGAATCTGAACTTCTCTCTGTTTACTTTTTAGGTCCTGACAAACAGTCCATTTCATTTACACTAAAGCTGCAGCATGTGTTGCATAAGAGCTGCTGGTGTCCAAGGGCCAGTGCAAATTCTGGTGATGTAAAGGTGGAAATCCCAAAACAATGGTATAATCTTGTGCCAGACCTTGCAGTGAAACCTCCTCCACCTCTGCATCCAAAGACTCACAAGCCACTGAATCCTGAAGATTTATCTCCCCTTTTCTCAGATGAGTTGATTAAGCAAGAGATAAGCAATGAACGATACATCAGTATCCCTGGTGAAGTTATTGATGTATACAGGCTTTGGCGTCCAACGCCTCTTATCAGGTTTGTATTGTAAATTGTAAATTTTCATTGTTAAAAGGGAAACTGTAGGATTATCTTGACAAATGGACTGCAGGGCTAAGAGACTTGAGAAATTGCTTGAAACACCTGCTAGAATTTACTACAAGTACGAGGGTACTAGCCCAGCTGGATCACATAAACCCAATACTGCAGTTCCCCAAGCATGGTATAATGCTCAACAAGGTGTGAGAAGTGTTGTGACAGAAACTGGTGCTGGTCAATGGGGTAGCTCTTTGGCCTTCGCATGCAGCCTTTTTGGTCTGAATTGTGAAGTAAGTCAATTAGGTTGCCACAAAAGAGTGCTTCCTTTATGACGATTGATACATAAGTACAGTTTTCAATGTTGTTTGTAGGTCTGGCAGGTGCGTGCATCATATGATCAGAAACCTTACCGGAAACTGATGATGCAAACATGGGGTGCCAAAGTTCACCCATCACCTTCCAGCCTTACTGATGCAGGAAGAAAGATCCTTCAATTGGATCCTTCAAGTCCTGGAAGTCTAGGAATAGCAATTTCAGAGGCTGTAGAAGTAGCAGCAACACATGATGACACCAAGTACTGTTTAGGGAGTGTTCTGAACCATGTGTTGCTACACCAGACTATCATTGGTCAGGAGTGTCTGCAACAGATGGACGCAATTGGTGAGACACCAGACATCATCATCGGCTGTACTGGTGGTGGGTCTAATTTTGGTGGACTTGTATTCCCTTTCATTCGCGAAAAGCTGGAAAGAAAAATAAATCCAGTTATTAGAGCTGTGGAGCCTGCAGCATGCCCATCGCTTACTAAAGGTGTTTACATGTATGATTATGGTGATATAGCAGGGATGACACCGTTGATGAAAATGCACACTCTTGGGCATGATTTTGTTCCAGATCCAATACATGCAGGTGTGAATTCTTGAGATGGTATTTAGTTCTTGTTGTTGTTTATTTGTTCTTTGTTGAATAACCAGTTCAATGTGCAGGTGGTCTTCGCTACCATGGAATGGCTCCACTTATCTCACACATTTATGAACTGGGACTTATGGAAGCTATTGCAATTCCCCAGACTGAATGTTTTCAAGGTAACTAACTGCCAGCTATTCTTCATAAATTGGTAACAAAAACAAAAACAAAAACAAAAAAAATCAGTTATTTTCTTCATCAGTTTCTGCTTGTTAGAGAATAAAAGAATAAAAGTAGAGAAAATGTTTCGTTAACATGGTATTATAGCATGAGGTCTTGGGTTGAAACCTTCTAGGCCTATATATCATCTAAAGTATAAAAGCTTCACCTATTTAATTCAAACCAACTTCTTGGCTTATTAAAAATTTCTCAAGACTAGGAGTGACGGGGACAGTTAGGATAATAAAAGAATAAAAACATTGTTCCCTATCAGCCAAGGTTCAAAAAATTAGAATCAGGATTGAGATCAGCCTTCTGGAAAAACGATACGTATCGGTCGGATCGGATCAAATTTTTTTTAATTACAAAAATACTAAATATTATTTAAAAATGCAAGAATTTTTTTTTAAATTTAGAAAACATGACAAAAAATAAGAAAATAATAATTATTCACATATGAGCCTTAAAAATTAAACAAAAGTACTAACTTACTCAAATGTCAAAACTTTGATGAATACCGAGCTATTGCATGAGTTTGTAAATAATTCTTGTGGTCATCTTCATCATAATCACCATAAGTTTGTAAATAATAATGTCGAAGGCCTAGTACTTCAAAGAGTGATTGCATCATATTATTCATATTAAATGGATCTTGTTGTCTCTGAGGTGGATAATAATCAATATGTGGATCTCGTATCTGAGGATACTGAGGATACTGAAAAGGATAATAACCAGTATATGGATCATGTGATAATAACGCTAATTTTTCTAATCACTCCATTGCCAATCGATTACGTGTTTTGGTGTAGATTAAGGAAAATATAATTCAATTTCTTTCACATTGTGATGAAGATACAGTTTGACTTAAGATCTTATTTGCCATTAGTGTTAAATCTGGTACCTCATCCTATCGATAAATGGACCATCATTCAGCTGGACCGTTATAAGATATAGCTGCAGTAAATTTAGTAGTACTAAATTGGCCAACTCTCAATCTATATTTCTCCATCTGAAATATATTATTGAATACATTTTATAAGAAATTGAATATATTAAAACTTAATATATAAAATTGCACATGCTCATCTTACATAGATTATAACAATCAATAAAAGTATTATTCTGTTAGATAGATTAATGCTAACAATGTCAAGAATAAAAATTGTGAGCTGTCTATTTAAATAAATTCAGAATACAATTTGTAAATTCTTAAACATGGTTCATCAATCATGCTCGTTCTTGTACCATCATTACTTGCTGAAAGGTTGACTAATGGCCTAGTTGGCAATAGAATGTTGATATGATTGATACCTCATTATGCATACCATTTCTAATTAACTATCGGTCCATCCATCATAGCCCTTTCTCATCCTCTCTTTCCATGTTATGTCCATTAAGAACTAGCAAATGCTATTAACAGTGGTCTGAAATTCATTATTCGATGCGGTCCACCTCATGAGGAGATGAACTTATCCAAATATGACTCATATTCATAATAGAAAAGATATTGGAGGATATAAATAGCCTATTAAGAGTGATTGGAAAAATGGTTCAGAGGCCCTTTGGTTGTTTGCATCGGGAATGGTCATGATTTGCGTAAAGGCACATGGTGGTGGTGAGCCTTCATAGGCTTGTCTTGCATTGCTGTTTCCTATTTTTAAGCGTGGAGGATGTCGCTATCTGAAATCGGAATCATGACCGGTCTTTAAACTTGAGATACATGAAGCTTTAACAAATAAATATTCTAAGTCCACAATAATAATAATTTAATACAAATTACTAACTCCAAAATAATAGTTAATAAAACTCCAAAGATAATAACAGTGTCCAAATGTGACTAATAATGTCTCTTCAAATAAAGTAAAATAATATATAATTTTAGAACATAAATACTGATATAACTTAACATGTAAAGACAAATCCTAAGTGGAGGTAGAGTCCCGATGCATTATTCTTAGTCGCCACACTGATCAATTCCTGAAATGTTGGGGGGAGGGGATTCCATGAGTCAACAACTATAACTCAGTGAGTGGAATTCACACAAAAACTAAATAAATCTAAAATTCATAATCATGATTTAAAATTAAATCTAAGGCTCTATGATATATAATAAACGGATATACTAATAACAACAATAATAATAATGCATAAAAATAATAATGTAAATCATAACCAGTAACATGTTGATTATTTCAATATGCTAAACCTCTTAATAATTATTATATATCTCAATTTAGTCTGTTCCCCGTGGATCCACATTATTTAAAAGTCACCTCAAAATGACGCTAGAGTCTTTTCCTCTTAGTTGATTCAGTTAGGATTACCAAAATATGTTACTATATAATAAAAACACCATGTTTTTTCATTTAAGGGTCACTAGGAGGTGTAATTTTATAATAAATGCACATTGTCTCTTCCACTAATCATTGAGAGAGATTAGAGTTACCACAATAAGTCTTTCTATCTAATCTGGCACTGTGCTCTAATCCCGCCAGAGTTACCTAAGAAAATCACTGTAGTGATTTAAAATAGGATTGTACTCTGGACTTCCAAATATACTTGAATCACCACAAAAAGTTGCGGAGTGATCTATGCCGCTATTCTCTTAAGTCATACTAATCACCAATAGTGCTTTTAAATGGTGAAAAAGGCGGCTAGTGCACCGCCCCACCAAGCCTATTGGCTGGTAGCCAGCCGCCTCGGTGCTAAAAGGCGCTAGGCGGGTCGGCGCTTTGGCTTGTCAGCTACTGAAGCGGGTTGGATGTGGATCGGGTTTAACAACTAAGCACTACCCCTCTCAATATAGAAAAAAACAAAACCTTTTTGCTGTTCCCTCTCTCTCTTTAAAGCGATTCACTCATGTGGTGGCTAGCGGAGGCAACAAGCGGTGGTGTCAAGCAATGGCCACAAGCAAAGGTTCAAAGGTGCCAAGCGGCGGCGGCAAGTGAAGGCGTTGAGCGGCGTGGCAAGTGAAGGCGTCGAGCGGCGGTGGCAATCGGACGATGATTTTGTTGAAGCTGTGGATTGCCTTGTCTCCTCTTCTTTTACTTCTTTTCTTTCTCTCTAACATTGGAAACCACCAACCTTTTCTTTTCTTTTCTTTCTCTGTGCTTTAACCAATGAGAAAGAGCTTTAGTTGATGAATAAAAGACCACGTGGATAACATCGGAAACCACAAACATTGGAAACTACAAACTAGTAATGCATTTCAATTTTCAAACCACCAACTATTAATATTATTTTAGATTGTGATAATTTACTATTAAGGTGTCAATGAAATATGTATACATACTTGTAAATTATAAATTTATAATCTATTATTTTTATGTTTGTGAATTAAACTATTATGGTTTTATAAATGTTATATTAATGTGTGTGTGTATATATATATATATCATATAGAATTATTTTTTTGTTTCTTATATATTAAAATTGGTAGACCGCCTGAGTGTCCGCTTTTTGCCTAGGCGCTAGGCAGTGGGGTGACTGCTCGCAATCTACGGTCGCGTTGCAGTACACTGATCACCAATTATGTTTTTCTACTAATTATTCATGGTTAATATAATTTCTATTTGCATTAAGAATGGTAATGTACTAAGTTATATGATATTTAATTTGCACACAGATAACATGATAGATATCTTGGATGAAGAATACATGATAACCTAAGAAGCACAGACACGGATACGGGACACAGATACGATACGATACAGACACGGGGATATGACAAATCTTAAAAAAACAGGACACGATACGTTTAGGACACGGCAAAATAAATAAATAAAAGCATTATATATATTATCGATACGTTTAAAGAAATATTTTTCTAAACTTATAGTATAAATACACAAGCATGCATAAATTATTCATGAGAGAAAAACAAAACGTATACAATACTACAAAGCCAAAAATGATAATGCTAATACGTGATAATGCAATTCTATATTATAAGAATAAATATCTAACTACCTGAGAATAAATAACTAATTACCATTACTTAACTGCAGTGGATGGCATAGGCGAATCTGTGATTTTATAATAATTTGCATTAACATTAATTTTCTTGTATGTACTAACTTGTGGTTATTGCATTATATTTCTACAGCATATGCAGAAATTTCCTAAAATTGATAATTTATATTATCAACTTTTATAGTATATGATAAATCTTCTGTCTAAAAAGTTTCTTAAGGGTGTCTAAAAGTGTCTAAAGAGTGTCCGAATTTATTCTCTAATTTTTTAAATATGGGATATGTTGTAGAAGTATCCGACACGTGTCCAATGAGTGTCTGACGAGTGTTGGTGTCCGACAAGTGTCGGACACGGACACGGCATGCTATTTGAAGTATTTGTATTTCATAGATGATAACATAAAATTATGAAATACGAGAAATAAAAAAACATGAGTAAACCCATTCACCCGAGTCTAAGTAAAATGACTAGAATCTTTAATCTACATTCTAAGAACAATCACAACTTTTAAGAATAAACAAATAGATTGTCAATGCAACCTTTTGATCACTTGTGCAGTTCAAAACTTTCAAAATTTTCTCTATTCGAAGCAAGTCATGCCTTTGCTTTGACCGGATAAGTATATATCTTGAAAGAGGGTGGAGACACCTTTTGGAACTTCTCAAACACTATACCCCTATCCATACTAAAAGGCCTAACCATGAATGTAGTCAGGGTCTATGATGACTGCCTTCCAATAGCCTAAATGAGAGCCTAAAGTGCTAATATCATTGTATCTATAATAAAGGCAGAGACAGGGGTAGGAGAAGGGGCAGGGGTAGTCTCTAGCTCTGACCTAGGAAAAGAAGTTAGTGTAGGAGCTGACACTCGAGTAGGAGCTGGTTTTTGCCCTGCACTCTTATCAGGAGATGTACTCTGGGCAACAACTCCTTTGTTATGAGTCATTCCTGGAATTGAGTTGAGATCAGTGCGGTTTGGGTTAGTTTTGGTGAATCGGCTTGGGGTTCAGGTGGGGCCTAATGGTTTGGACCTGGGCAATGAAGCTAGGGCAGATATGGAGCGTGGTAAGGAGGTATAGGGAAGAGGTAGTGGCTGGGTTTGGTGGAGGAGAGGTCAAAGATACATCTAGGTGTTAAGCTCTGATACCAATTTGATAAGCTCTGATACCACTTGTTATGCTCTGTTACCAAATGATAGGCTCTGATACCAAATTGATAGGATCTGGAACCAAAAGATTGGCTACGGAACAATTCCTTAAGATCTGAATTTATTGTAGGAAGCAGTCCGTGCAACCGTGGGAAAATATTCGTCAGATATTCTCCGGTAGTCAGAAAATTATGAAACCAATTGGATTAGATCCGTAACTTCCTGATTTACAACTTTTGTATTTACGCCCTTTGCAGATTCAAACTGTAGCAGGGACGGAAACACGGAATAACGTGGATGATGGTGGTGGTGACGGGTGGAGTGGATGTTAGGGTTATGGAGGGATATGGAGATGAAGGTGGATTGTGGATGTGAATTAGGGATATAGACGAAGGGAACGAAGTGGTCGAGATCCCAAAGAAGAGGGGTGGCTCGATAGTCGAGGGAGATTAGAAGCGAGGAGAAACCTTGCCAACGGTAGACTTGGAAGGATGGTGAAGAGAAAGGAGGGAGGAGTCTAGAGAGAAGATAGTAGGCAAGAAATCAAGAATCCAATAGTATAATGAAGTTGGCTGCCATCCACATATTTATAGAGGCTAGCCAACAAGTCCTAAAACAATATGAAACCCTAATTCTAGAGGATTCTCGTCGATTGCGTTCAAACGCACTAAAAAAAGCCCCTTCTCTGTATTTGCGAATGCGACACAGGCGTTCGAACTCGCTCGACCGCGTTCGAACGCGGGCGTTCACAAGGGCGTTCGATCACGACTCTACCTGCATTCGAACGCGACCTATAGGAATTTTATTTTAATGAAAATAAATACCTAATGCAATAATAAAATATCTTAATTAAGTGTATCACTAGGATCCGACGCTACTACTATAATGTTATCTAGGGCGAGTTCTAGATCAGTGATGGAGACTGGCCTTTAATGGAGTTCAGATAATGGTGAAAGTTATGGTAGATGGTTCAAAGGGTAGGGATGAAGGTTACAGTGAGTGAGTGGTGGTGGAAGAGAGAGGAAGGACTAGGGACGGAGATGTGTGGCTGGTTGGTGGCAGATTCTGCGGCAGAACTTTTGAGTGATATTCTGGACAATCTACCATTGAAACCTGTAGCAATTTTGACATGTTGTAGCTTTGAAAGAGATCTTTCTAAGGAATCCAATATCTCAAGTTTTGAATGGCTAGATCGGGAGATATTGTCGGATTAGTGGTGAGTGGTCGGGGAGCATATGATGGATAGGCTGATAGGGAAGATGGTGAAATTGGCTAAAATGTGCATAACTTCAGGTAGTGGCTGAACGTAATAATGAGAGAGGGAAGAAGAGGTAGAAGGTGGTCGGTGCCCAAGGAGGAGGGGAGGTCTGATAAAGGAATGGAGGAAGGAGTCAACAACCAAGGAGGTTTACTTGGCTAGGGTTTGAAGGAAGGAGGGAGAGGAGCTAGGTCGAGAGGGGAGACATGTTAAAGGAGGAACTTGATCAATTAGTCGAAACATGATTAATTATGGAGGTGGTAGGCCAGCGGTTATGAGGTGGCGTCGGTAGGGAAGGTGATGGTGGTGGGATGTTAGGGTAGTTGGAGGTAGTTAGGGCAATGGTAGAGAGAGTAAAATAAGAGGGCGGAGTGGGCCACCCCTAAGGGACTAGGATAGTTAGCCGATCGATGGGATTAGAGGTGGCGAAGCCGAGGTGGTAGCTACTACTGTGGGAGGAGAGAACGAGAAAGGAGGAGAGAAAGAGAGCTAACGCAAGAAGTTCAATTCATTCCATTTGATATTCCATTACGATGCACACCACAATGTTATAAAGGTAGTTACCTAAACTATCTTGATCTTTTGGCAACCCCATGATACAAAACAACAAACAAAGAGGGACTAACTCTTGGGTTGAATACAAGCGATGATGAGAGCTAAATCTCAAGATATGCAAGCAATGATGAGGAGACTTCTTTAGCTAACCCAAAAAGAGTCTCTTGGATAACCCAAAGAGAGTTTCTTGGCTAACCCAAAAAGAGACCCTTGGATATCCCAAAGCATCTAGAATTTTAAGAGCTAAAAGCAATAACGAGACGACTTGGCTTGACCTAAGTCGTATCACCATCAATAAACCAAACCTACTATCACAAACCAAGGATGGCTATGCCGACCACCGGTCGGCACGACAAGGCACATGTTGCAAGAGGGAGAGAAAAAGAGGAGGGAGACTACTCACTCACCTTCACTCTTCGACTTCGTTGCAAATTGCTGCTAGAAGGGGTGCCATGCGGCACCCCTCGTGCCACGTGCTAGTATGCTGTTAGCATGGTAAGTGCCGACTGAGTCCCTGTGTCGGTCGGCATGACCACCGTTGTCACAAACTGAAATTAAACTAGACCTAATTTTAAGTTAAATAACTAGTTGGATAAGTGAATAAAGTCATGAGCCTAATATCCATGAGGTGGTTCGGTCTGGCTTAGATCACATCATCCTCGTCAACGACCACATGTATACATAATGCCCTTTAGAAAATGTCACTATGTAATAAATGCATCCTATCTCGTCCATTATCATTGAGAGAGATTAGTGTCATCACAAGAATCTATGATTGTTTTCTAATTTTGAGAGTTACCTAAAAAAGTCACTGCAGTGATTTAAAATAGGACTGTCTTTTAGACTTTCAAGTAGACTTAAGCTACCACGAAAAGTCATAGAGCGATCTTTACTGGAGCTGTTCTTTAAGTCGTACCAATCGCTAATTATGTTTTTACATTAATTAGTCATGGTCAATATAATTGCTATTTGTATGAACAATAATAATACACTAAATTATATATTTTGCACGCAAATAACATGATATTTAATTTGTACATAACACAATATATATCTTGCATGAAAAGTGCATGATAATATAGAAGCACGAAGTACAAGACATAGAAAAATGTGAGTAAACCCTGAGTAAAATGATCAAAATATCTAATCCACGTGCTAAACAAATTTACCACCTTTAATTAAGTAACAAATAATATATAATAATCTAACCAATATCATAATTTTTGGAATTTAAAACTAATTAAATTATTACATTGGGTCCACACTATAAATAGGTTGGGCCCAAGGCCCATCCCCCCAGGCAATCCAAATTGGGTTAAGGGCTATTCACAACTCATTCTAATTTCAATTTTAGGTTAAGTTTTCTCATATCCAACTGACCTGAATTTGTTGTTTGGTTTAGCTGAATCAGAATAAGATTGCAACAACTTTTTTCTCCTAGAGCACGTCTCCAACTTTTCTCTCCTCCCCGGACCTTCCCTCCCTCTTGGATTTTCCCCTTGGCCTCTTCTTGCACCACTCTTTCCCCACGTCCTTCCTTCCCTCCTGCTCTCAACCTCTCTCTCCCCATCCTCTTCTTCCTTGGGAACCCTCCTTTCTCCCATCTCGTCTCCCTTAAATCCTTTTTAGCCTTTGCTTCCTTTGGCCTCTCCCCTCTGATGGAGGTTGCAGATGAAGATTTAGTTCGAAGGTTCTCTGCCTTCCTCAATGAAAATGGGATGGATGAGGTCATTCCTCTAGCAAAAGACTACTCTATCCCCAATAGAAAACCTTCCCTTTGCTTGGTTGGAAAACTCCTCACAGCAAAACCCTTCAACTAACAAGGCTTGAAAAGCGCTCTCGCCAAAGCATGGTACATAGAAGGGTCCTTAGACTTCATCGAAGTCGAGAAGAACATTTTTCTCCTCCCATTTGAGCTAGAGCATGATAAATGGAAGGTCTGGTATAGATCCCCATAGTCCTTCAATAGGGACCTTTTCATCATTGCCCCACTTCAGCTAAGCTTACCGGCGTCTGCATAGGATTTCTCCAAAACAAAAATGTGGGTTCAGTTCTTTGGGGTTCCTTTAATGTTCATGTCCACAAAGACCACCCTAGAAGTAGCCAATCACATGGATGAGCCAATTGAATCTAGTGCTATTGATCCCTCGAAGTGGTCCAGGTTCATCCGTTCGAGGATCCTTGCTGATATCACAAAACCTTTGACCAGTTCACTCACGATCTCCCTTCCTAATGCCGGCTGTTGCGAGGTCAAAGTGAAGTATGAAAGTCTGCCGAGGCATTGCTTCTTTTGTGGCAGGATAGGACATGAAAGTCCGGGATGTATCCACCAGAGCTTGCTGGAAGATAAAATCAAACAAGACTTTCCCCTCCGTCTTCGTCCAAAACTCATTGAACTCAAATCAAAGTTCACTGATCTGAATGCCTTGTCCAAAACGTTGGATCCCTTTTCTATTAGTGGGGAGATCAATCCACTCTTGGTCTCTAGATCCATCCCGGTGCAAAACTGGCACATAGAGGTGATCTCGGCGGAGCAATGCCCCCCTCCATCATAATCTTCGGAGCAAACCAACCACGGTCTCTCGCAGCTGGTCCAATCAAACTGGACAGGCATGTCAGCTCACAAGAAGAGCTCACCAGGCTGGGAAAGCTGTCCCTCTAAGCTCTGCTGCAAACATCAAACTCCTTCTTGTCCCCTTCAAAACCGTTGAAGTCCCTATCGAGGATAGCTCAGGTACTAAAAGGGAAATTTCTGTCATGGGAGTGCTAGAGGAAGGGTTAGTAATTGTCCCAATCCAAATTGGACACGCAACCCCTTCCCCTCATAAATCAATCAAGTCGCTGTCCTGCAATATACGTGACTCCCTTTCTGATGACATCAGTGCTCTCCCTGTCAACATCACCTTTTCAACGTCTTTCTCTAACATGCACAGAGAAGACCCAATCCCTGCCTTTTTGGCCTCCTATCCACCCGATAGCCACCTGTACTCTCCCCTATTGACGGTGGGGATCCTCTCGACCCCTCGGGCTCAAAAACAAAAAACTCACATCCAGGCAACTCGACCCTAACGTAGAAAACAAAACTCTCTCCTCTTCCCCTTGTCCCTCTCCTTTCACCTAATACACCTATTTAGAGTCTTTTTATTGCATTAGTTATTTATTTTTATTAAAATAAATTTTCTGTATGTAAGAACTGGAAAAAAAATAATTTAATTAGGGGTTGAGAGAGGAGGGTGCACGTGCAGCCCCTCCCCTCTCCCTCTCCGGCACTCGACGAGGCGCAACAGATTGACCGAATCCAAATCTGTTTTAGATTTGGATCTCTCCCTATAAATAAAAAAATCCTAACTCTCTCCTCTCTCCTCAACTCCCCCAGCCTTCTTTTCCCTTTCCTTCTTCTTCTCCTTCGTTTCCTTCTTCCTTACCGTCGGAATCGCGACGTGGGTTCGGCCTGTCGGAGCATCGCCGAAGGAAATTGGGACCACCACACTCCTCCCTGGTGAGCCATCTCTCATCCCTCTAGTTTAATTTCAGTTTAATAAAGTAAATTAGAAATACCTAATTTGGGGATTTTGGCTTCGCCGACAACTCTCGTCGGTCGGCGGCTTCAGGCTGCTGCTGCTCATGCTCGAGAGCTCCAAGCCGTTGGCCTTGCGCCATGGTTGCCTTCTGGAAGAGCCCTCATGGCTCCAGTCGTTGTCGGCTTCGGAGTTGGCCGTCAGTGGTGGGTTCTCCTCCACCTCGTGAGGACGATGAAGTAGAAAGAGAGTAGAGAGAGAGAGAGACAGAGAGCCGGTCGTGAATCGCCGCCAGCAGGGTCGCCAGCGGCCAGTCTCTCTCTCAATCCTTCTCTTCCTCGCGTCGGTCGCGGGAAGAGAAGGTTATGGGTGGGGCTCGGGTTTAACCCGAGCCAACCCTTTTCTATTAAGTTTTGGGTTCGGGTTGAATTTCGGATCCAAAGACCCGAACTGAACCACTTAAGTGGGTGGGCTGCGGGTTAGCTCGTAGCTCAATCCACTTAATTTTGGTTGGGTTCGGCCCAGCAGTAGCCCAGCCCAATCCAATGGGTAATTTAACCCATTTTAGTTCTTTTTAGTTTTTAAATTTTAAAATATTAATATTATTCAAATTGAAAATTTTATTATTATTTATTATTAAATGTGGTGATTTTTAGTATGTGAGCTAGAGATTTCAGATTTCGGTTGTCTTGTCTAGACTTAGGTGAATGGGTTCACTCACATATTTATTTTATTATATTTCGTACTTTTGTCAGACCATGTAAATAAATAAATAAAATGAAGAGCTGCTTTATTAAATTTAAAACTAATTGCAATAAACATAAAACAATGTTATTGTTTTTGAGTTTCTAAATGAAATAAATTTATCTTCTAATCTAAAGCATAAAATCCAAAAGAGCGAAAAAGTAAATAGGTGAATCCTAAGTGGAGGTGGAGTCCGGGTACATCTTGCTCAGTCGCCCCGCTGACTATTACCTAAGATAGATAAATAAAAAAAAGAATCCATGAGCCAACAACTATAGCTCAGTGAGTGGAATCCACTTGAAAACCAAATAAATTCTAAATTTTATTAATGTTGAATAAAATAAAATTTAGAACTAATAATTGACAATATACATAACAATTTGTAATGGGCATGCTCTTTAATTAATGACAATGATAACAATTTGTAATGGGCATGCTCTTTAATTAATGACAATGATAATAATAGAGAGTTACAACTTGTAACTTTGCACGGTTTCAACATATTAACATCTTTTCAATATTTATATTGTCATATGTCTTAATAGGTCTAAACCCTGTGGATCCACATCAACTAGAAGTCACCTCGAGATGACGCTCGGGACTTTTCTTCATAGCTGATCCGGTTAAGGTCATCAGATGGTATCACTATATGATCAACACACTCTGTCTTTTCCACTAATCATTGAGAGAAGTTAGAGTCACCTAGAAAATTTCTCATTCATCCTAGGATTGTTCCCTAACCCCATCAGGGTCATCTAAGAAAGTCACCGCAATGATTTGATTTAGGACTTTCCCCTGGACTTCCAGATAGACTTGAGTCACCACGAAAAATCGCAAGCGATTTATACCGGGACTGTTATCTAAGTCGTACCAATACTAGTCTCATATTTTCCTTTCACTAAATTCAATATTTGCACAAAGTATAGTGATGCACTGAGTACAATGATTAAATGCACACAAAAAATATAACAATTAAATTTTTGCACGTAAGGATGAAATAAATAAATTTGCACACAAAAATTTATATGGTCTGACAAAGGTACGAAATATAATAAAATAAATATGTGAGTGAATCCACTCACCTGAGTCTAAGCAAGACAACTGAATCTCAAATCCCTAGCTCACGTGCTAAATATCACCACCCTTAATAATAAATAACAATAACATTTTTAAATAATAATAAGAAAAGATATTAAAATTTTTTTTCTATAATTTAACTCAAAAATTAATAATTTGGGCCAAAATAAGCCCAAATTAGTTGGGTTGGGCTGCAGTTGGCCCAGCCCACCCATCTAACATTTAAATTGATTGGGCCCAAGGCCCAATCCAATTAACTAATGAAACTGGATCAGGTTCCTTGGATTCGGATCCAAATCAACCCGAATCCAAAAACTTAAAGGGAGAAGGCCAGACTCGGGTTGCCCGAGTCTATCTTCTCCAAGTCAGAGAGAGAGAGAGAGAGAGAGAGAGAGGGAGGGAGGGAGACGTCGACGGCCACCGCGGCGACGGTTTGCCGGCCGCGCCCTTAGCTCCCCAACACCCACACGGTGCTGTCATCCTCGCGAGGTGGAGAACCAATGAATGGCGATCGATCTCATCGCCGACGGCGATCGGGGCCACGAGGGCTCCAACGGTGAACGCCCACGGCACGAGGCCAATGGCAAGACGCTTCTAGATGGAGCGGCAACAACTTGAAGCTGCCGGCCAGCCTGATTAGCCGGTGAAGCCGAGGAACCCAAATTAGGTATTTTCGTTTTACCCTATTAAACTTTAATTAATTTTGAGGGGTGGGAGAGGGCTTACCAAGGAGTCATGTGGTGGTCTTCGTTTGCTCCGGCGGTGCTCTGGCAGGCCGATTTCACGGCATGACTCCGACGGTGAGGAAGAAGTAAGCGAAAGAGGGGAGGAAGAAGAGAGAGAAGGGGGCTGAGGTGGTTAAGCAGAGAGAGAGAGAGAGAGGATTAGGGTTTTAATTTATAGATTAAAAGAAAATCAAATCTAATCCAATTCGGATTAGATGAGTATTTCCTTGCCCCTCGTCGCGTGCTAGAGAGGGAGAGGGGAGGGGGTTGCACGTGCAGAGCACGTGCACCCTCCTCTCTCAACCCCTAAATTTTTTTTTCTGGTTCTTACACCTACGGCATGAGCCAACTACGCAAAGCCTACAGATTGGTATGATGATGATTGGAAGATGGTAGTCGGCAAATTTTGCCGACGAAGACGAAATTTAGGTATTTACAATCTACTATTTCAAACTAATTAATCTAGAGAGGTGGAAGATGACTCGCAAGTGAGTTGTGAGGTGGTATCTGATTATTTCGGCAATGCTCCGGCGGTTCGATCCCACGATGCAAACTCCAGTGAGGAAGAAAAGAAGAAGAGAGAGGGAGGAGGTGGCTGCAGTGTCAAAAAGAGAGGATTAGAGTTAGCTAGGGATTTTTATAAGGAAAATTTATTTAGGTTTTGAACTGGATTTGGAGAGCGAAGGAGGAGCATGTGCCCTTAATATTTTTTTTATTTTTATTTTCTAGCTATTGCAGAGGACAACATGTGCTTGCATGGATTGGGCGTGAATAGATTTAGCCCATTTGTCACAAAAGTGTTCCTCATGAGGAATTGTATTTTGCAGATTTTGTTTTTGAGACGGAGGATCTTGAGGGTAAGTGCATGAGGTTTGGTTTCTGGTACTTTGTTGGAGTTGGATCTAGATAATGACCCTATGCTTTCTTCCCAAGAGAAGATTTCCAGATAAATCGTCTCCTTTTATTTTTTCATTTCATTTCTGGACTAGTCTTAACACGGAATTTCCAGCTTTGCACAATAGAAGTCCACCTCGAACCCCAATAAAAAGGTATGGTTTTGGAACTGAAAAAATCTCAAATTCCATTAGAATCGATCATGAAACTGAGGGCTGATTTTAGAGCTTTGATTACTATCTAAATCTCATAGGGCCAACTCGATCCCATTATAGCTTACTATGTATTTTTCCCATTTATTTTAGGTATCAAAACCATTTGAATTTTCTTGAGTCCAAAATTGTCTTAGAAAGATTTGGAAATTGGAATGACTTTGAAACAAGGTTCTAAATATTAGCTTCGGGATTGAGATTGGCCACTTGAAAAAACAATACTATCAACCTTATCAACTATATCAGTCATCTTTTTGGACAATTCGGATTGGGGATTGGCTGTATCGGCCAATCTATTTCTGTGATACAGATCAAGATTGGTCAATACTTCAATCCATGCTTTGAAGAGACTTGTAGCTGATGTAGAGGCTCTATTGTATGTAACTTACCATATTGTCCGTGCAAAATATTGTAATGGTAATTTTGTGGACACAAAACTCTAAATATCTGTGATGTACAATCTTGGAATTATGTTTGATGAAGAGTTCAAGACCAACGATGGCCGTGCCACAGGCACGGCCCGTGCCGACTGCCGGTCGTGCCGTAAGAAAAGGAGAGAAAAATGTACCACCTTGGCAGTCGCCGTCGTCGCTGGCCTTCACCGTTGCCGCTCGCCGACACCGTCGCCGCTCCCGGTCGCCGTTGCCGCTCCCAGTCGCTCGCGTCGGGTGCCCTAGCTGAGGGAGGGGAAGAAAGAGATCGAGAGAGAGAGAGTGAGAGAGAGAGGGGTGGGTTTTTATCGGTTAAAAACTTAAGTTGCGGATTCGGATCGGGAGCGGCGACGGCGAAGGCCAGTGGCAACGGCGACAGTGAGCTCGACGACGAGGTCGATGGCGAAGCTATTAGGAGGGGTGCCGCACGGCAAGTACAGACCGGCACGGCCATCCTTGTTCAAGACATTACTTATGGAAGAGTATTGCGTGCAAAGAAATCAAAGATTCAAATGAAAGAAAGCAAAATTTAGAAGTTTTCAGAACTCTATCCGGATGGGACTAAGGGCTAAACGCAAAGAAGGAAAATTGGATGGCATCCGGATGACATTTAAGGGCTTCCAAACAGCATGCATAGATCAGAGAATGAAAATTTTGAAACAAGTTCAGACTTGGAGTTTTCTTTGGTAGATTCTAATGATACGAATTGCAGATGTTCCTTGTTTTTATTTAAAGTATCCAGGGGTAGTCCAAAGTCATCCATCCAATCCAAAGATCTTTCACTTGATGCTCTGAACTTTCTATTAATTATGAACTATTTTTGAGTTTGAGTGCTAGTGAAATACTAACCATGACATATAGCACATAGGCGGAGCTAAACCAAAGGTTAGAGAGATAATCCATTGAAAGAGAACCCAAGGATCTTCAAGTTTATCATCTGCAGTTTGAGATTCCCTCCCGGAGCATACTTTACATCTAGTGTGAGGAGACCCACCTACATATTTCTAATTATTTGTTCTACATCAGAGATTAATCAAGAACATCGGAGGAGCTAAACTGAGCAGCCATAGTCGACACCGACCAACCACTGAGAAGTTTGAGGAACAATTCACAGCGACTTACTGTGAACTCTTTTATAGAGGCAGTCTAATCATAGAATAGTTGTTAATCCAGATGGGCTTCGGGTAAGAGAAGTGAGCTTCAACAGTTAGATGATGAACTGTCTAGCGTGTCGTAAGTTATTCTTGTGTCAACGAATTCTTGATATGGGTTAATCGAACTGTCTAGCATGTCGTAAGTTATTCTTGTGCCAACGAATTCTTGATATGGGTTAATCTTGTTTGGGCGGTTTCGTGGTTTTTTCCTCTTGATGGACCAAGAGGTTTCCATGTTAAAAATATCGTAGTGGTGCTTGCCATGTTTACTTTCCTATTCTTTTTCGATTTTGTTTTTTTTTTCAATCAGTTTTCACTTTCCAACTTAACTTCAGTTTTTGAAGTTTGAGTAGGATTCGGTTTTCTTAGTCCTAGTGGGATTTAGCTTTCCCAATATGACTAGGATTAGAGTTTGACTTTTACTTTCCATAACTTTTTTATTCAATTGGTATCAAAGCATACGTAAGGATTCATGTTTTTTTCACTTATTCTCTAAAATCTTTAGTTATTAGGCAATGGTGGTTTTTTATCTTTTATATTCTAATACTCTTCCTCACTTTTAGGTGTAAAACATTTTTGATAAACCCTAGAAATGGCCTTGTTTTGACTAGACATTACAACAATTTAATATTGAACGTTCTCAAATATATGATACTCTAATTTAGAACTCCATGTTTTGTTGAAATTATTGAAGCTAATCTTTATTTGAAGGCTTTGCTCTTAATCTTGTTATGTGTGTGCCATGCGGACTCATTCTTATTTTTACGATGTCCCACAATTCTTGCTTCCTTTTTTTCCCAAGTTTTAAATATGATTGAATATGTTGGTTTAATTGAGCTATTGAGCCACCATGTACTCCTTTTTCTCTCCCTGCTTCTTCACTATCAAGATACTCACCCTACATTAGTGCCAATAAGGCATCAACATGGTACATGCCAATCTTTCAATAGGCATGCTTGCCCCTGCAATCCATGTGTGCAACCAACGATAGCCGTGCCACAGGCACAGATCGTGCCGACCACCTGTTGGCACGGCACGTGCCATAAGAGGAGAGAAAAAGGTAAGGAATACCTTCACCTTTGCAGTCACCGTGGCCCGCTGCTCGCCGTTGTCATCGCTTCGCCGGGTGGCCTAGCCCACCCGAGAGAAGAGAGATCAAGAGAGGGGGGGGGGCGGTGGGGGGGCATTAAAAACTTAATCGTTGGGTGCCCTAGCTCGCTCGCAACTTAAGTTTTTAACCCCCCCCCTCTCTCTCTCTTTATCTCTTTCTCAATCTCTCTTCTCTCTCGGGCAGGCTAGAGCACCCGACGAAGCAACGGCGACGGCGAGCGGCGATCGGCAACGGGTAGCTCGACGACGAGGTCGATGGTGAGCGGCAAAGGTATTAGGAGGGGTGTCGTGCGGCATCCGTCGTGCCACGTGCTGGTACACCGTCGGCACAACAAGTGCCAACCGGCACGACCATCTATGTGTGCAACTAGCAATATCCTTGCCTTGTTTAGGGTCTGCTAGTGCTTTAGTTTTTCTTAGTTGTCTCTAGAATTTTTTAGATTTAGTGAAATATTGCTCCATAATGGTTATTGATTTTGTTGATACTCGAACAATACTCACCCAAATTGGAAATAGATATAAGAATGGTGTTGTGCAGCTTTAGAAAAGATAACAAACTAATGGTCTTTTATCCCAACTACGAAAGGTTGATGTTAGATTGTGAAATATAAAAATCATCGTTCTCGAACAATGTAAGCTTTGAAAGTAGCTAGTGAATTATCATGGTATTAGAGCAAAAGTTCTAAGCTCAAATCATATTAGGCTCATTTTTTATTTAAAAATATAAAACCTCCACCTATTTAATTTAGGTCTGGGTCTCTTAAAACGTCTCAACCCTAGAAGTAGAGGAGAGGAATATAATATATAAAAATTACCATTATTTAACAATTTAATCTTTTAAAATGGATAGTGACAAGAATTTCTTTGCCGTCAGCACAGGACATGTTAGCCGGTAACTGGCGTGGTACGTGCTGATGGCAAAGGAAGAACAAAATAGGGTAAATAAAGAACAAGAGGGTGGAGATTGAGAGAGGAAGAGGTAGAGAATGACAGAGGGAATGAAAGAGAGGAGGCCTCATGCGTTGTCGGTGAGATTCCCACTTCCAATGATGCCCTAGTCGACTCGTATGCCCCTCTTCATAAAAGAAGACGATGCTTCAATTGGAAGATCCACTTCAACGGATATTTTATTAAGCAGATCTGTTAAACGGATTTATTTGAAGTAGCGAATAATTCGCCACTTTACATTAAATTCGGTTTCAGCAGATCATCTTAGGGAAAAGATTCACAAAGGTGTATTCATCTTCTTCCTCGACCAATCCGATGCCAGCAATGTCTTCCTCACGATGTCCGCCACCACCATCACAAATGATCCCTCGCATCTGCCACCTTAGATCACTTGTAGAAGGTGAACCACCGCTAGGAGGCGATCCATCTAATATACAGCCATTATAAAGAGATTTAGGGTGGTGTCGTTGGCACCTCCCATGCTAGGAGCCGGTACCAAGCTGGCACGACAATCCTTGGCTGGTGAGCTATCAGATGAAAATGTCTGGAGCTCAAGAAACAAGAATGTTGAGGCTTGTGTCCAAAATAAGTTCCTCACTGTTAACCATCGGATATCTGAAGTGCAGACATAAAAGGGATGGAAGATGTAATTGCCTACAAAGAAATGGCTGATCTGATAAATAGAAATTCTTTAATTATAGATTTTCCAGAGAAGGTGATCTACCCTGTCCTTGAGATCTTAAGGGGTTTCAACTCGTTCCTCTTGTGGCTAAGGAATGTCGTCAAAAAGGCATAAGCTGATTTGTAGTATTCTAAACATCAAAATGATAATCAGCAACACATAGGCTGTCACAATGATACTCATTTATCCATTATCAGCACTACAAATATATCCCAATAGTGAGGATATCAAAGCAGATTAGAACATTCATGAAGTCGTTCATTTCAAATGTGCTTTTGAAGCAAAATGCATGCAACAAAAAACAAATACTTTGGTAATTTTGCTAATGTAAGTGAAACAGATCACAATGGATTGTACTATTTTAAGAACTCTTAAGACAACTGAGATGGCATCCAGTATCTCTTTCTATAGGTGCAGATGTTTTCATCTTTCAAGCAGTTTGAATTCCTTCCATTTCTATTTTCTAAAGAGATATTTCAACTAGATTATTATTTACTGTGGAAGATAAATCTGATTGGTAGTTTAACTTGGATATATATGGTGATATCTACTGTATTTCAATCTTTACTGACACTGATTCTCTTTCGGGTCTTTTCTCTTATTATAGCTGCTGTACAATTCGCTCGCACAGAGGGCCTGATTCCAGCTCCAGAACCAGCTCATGCTATTGCAGCAGCAATTAGAGAAGCATTACATTGCAGGAAGACAGGAGAAAAGAAAGTCATTCTGATGGCTATGTGTGGTCATGGCCATTTCGACCTTGCTGCCTATGATAAATATTTTCAGGGAAACATGGTTGACCTATCAATCTCTGCCGAGAAGTTACAAGCTTCTTTAGCTGCTGTTCCTCAAGTTATATCCTAAAATACAAGGTAGATCCAGCCAATCTTTCTTTGCAGTTCGAATCCGAAGCTTGTTCCCAGACAAGATTACAAGAAGCTCATTTCTGAAGTTCAAGACATTCTTGGTCAATAGCTTGAGCTATTCTTTTTGTATCAAACTTATACTTCTACTACATTGTCTTCTATCAACTTGATTTCAAGGATATTGGCATAGGGATTAATACAAGCAGATGCATCATAAAGTTTCATATCTTGCTGCAATTGAGAAATGCCTGTGTCGCATCCTGTTAAAAGAAAAAAAATCATATCTACTCGGTTGATCACAGAATAATTTGTTCGTACTGTCTGGCTGTGACGAGAAGAATAATCTCGTGTTCCATTTATCAATAACCGCCGGGCTATTATGAGAAGAACAATCTCGAGTCCTTTTTCATCCCTAGAACACAATAGAAAGGTACATGAGTTCATATATATATACTTCCACATAACTTCCAATGAGCAAAACGAAACTCAACGACAACAAGCCATGAATCCCAGCGAAGGAAAAGTAAATGCCAAATCCCCACAAAAATAACTCAAGTCTTGCTCTTCTCTGACATGGGTTCTGATCAGACAATTCATAGATACTGTAACCAATACAAATACAGAGAAACCACCAGTATTCAAATTTTGCTGAATTCAATTCAGATCCCTATAACTAAGGAAGAGCAATTATTATAGACATGTTCTCTCAAGTACTACAATCAATTGAGGCATTTCAAAAGATTTGCTAATACCAAAGAAGAAAAAACTGAAAGTAATGTTAGTAAGTTAAAAGAAAAAGGAAATAGATTCTAAGACAATTCAAAATGATGATTGGACATGAAGCTGATCATGTCAGTATCATTCTCAACCTGACATGATTCAGGTTACCAGGAAATTAAATCCCATATACAAGTACGGATGGTTGATGACGCTCTCCCATGAGCTGATTAGTTACAAATTCCTCTCAAGAGTTCAAGCTTTATCTAACTTATCTATGTGTAGCGTTCCGTGAGGAGGTTCATAAGCACCTCTGGCACAAGTTGGAGTTTGCTTTGATCCATAGTTTGGAGGCTGTGAAGATCCATAGGGTGATAATCCCTGTACTGCTGCATATGTATATGAAGCTTGAATAGGCAACATTATTTCCACTTGCTGCAGCTGCCTGAGGTCCTCCTGATAGTACTCTAGCAGCATCAATCCCAGATCCTCTAGAAGCTTCATAGCCTGTCCCTATCGATGCTTCATAGCTTCCAGCCAGCAACCCTAGAAGCATCATAGGTCGAATTCCTAAAACCATCATATGTGGGGCCTCGCATTGCATCATATCCAGCCTTGGGAGGAGCGGATCCAAGCTAGGTTTCCACCATATGAAGCCACATTACCAGAAGGACCACGTCCCTGTTTCTGAATTAGAATTTAATGAACTACATTTTACAAGACGAAGAACAAAATACGGCATAGGAACTGACTCATAAGGATTTAATAAAAGAGTAGCACAAGCTGATGCCTCTGGTTGAATGCTTTCAGTTTAATATAATATTATCATGAGTACAAGATTGCCAAATTGCTTGGTATTAAGCAAAAACAACCAAATAAGATCAATCTTTGCTTGAGCTCTTAGAAGCTATTTGCACAATTACTTGTCCACTCAAATTTCACTCTTTTCTTAGTGAGGTAAGTGGCAAGACAATTCATGAAAATCCTTCCATAAACCTTCTGTAGTAGCCTGCCAATCTAAGGAAACCGTACACCTCAAATACTGAAGTCGGTCTCGGCCATTTGCTAACAGCCTCGATCTTCTGCTAGTCCACCTTGACTTATCCTTTCCAATAACATGCCCCAAAAAGCAATCTCATCCGGCCAAAATTCACAGAGCTTTGCATAAAGCTTTTTCTCCTAAAGAGTTTAAAGTATTGTCCTTAGATGTTCCTCATGCTTTTCCCTACTCTTTGAGTAAATCAGTATATTATCGATGAAGACCACACCAAACTTATCTAAGAAGGATCTGAAGACCGGATTCATCAAGTCTATAAATGCTGCAGGTGCATTAGTGAGATCAAATGCATCACTAAGAACTCATAATGACCACAACGAGTCCTAAATGTCGTCACTTTAAATCTTCAATTGGTGGTAGCCAGATCTCAGATCAATCTTAGGGAAGACCTAAGAGTTTTGTAGCTGATCAAATAGATTATTGATCCGGGGTAGTGGATATATGTTCATTACTTTGACTTTATTTAACTCTTGGTAGTTAATTTGTCTTTCTTCTTTACATTGATTTGTCTTTCTTCTTTATAAACAAAACTAGCACTCCCTAAGGTGATATACTCGGATCGATAAAACCCAAATCCAACTCTTGAAGTTGACTCTACAACTCTCTAAGTTCCATTGGTGCCATTCTATAAGGTGCTTTCGATATTAGTTCAGTGCTAAGAAGATCTATGGTGAAGTTTATCTCTCTATCAAGTGAAAGATCAAGTAAATCATTAGGAAATACATCTAAAAATTCGTTCACTACTTAAAGTTCATGAATCTTCTGCTCGACTCGCTCTGCTCCCACCATAGTTTCCAAGAAGCCTTGGCATCCTTTCTTAATAACTTATTTGCTTGAAGAGCTGAAATAATACCGGTTGTAAGAATCTTTCGTTCACCTTGGAAGTAAAATTTTGACCTCTAGAAATAGAAATTATGACTCTTCATTCTACAATCTACTATAACATGATATGCGGATAGCCAATCCATGCGCAATATAATATCAAAATCATACATGTCTAGACAAATAAGATCTACTAGGAGTGTTTGATCATCAATCTCTACTATACAAGATCTACAAATAAGATCTAATAGTACAATCCTCCCTATAGGTGTGGTTATTGCTAAACATGATTTCATGGTTTCAAGTGCAACAAATAGTAGAGAAATAAAATCAAGTGAACCAAAAAAATGTGGCTCTAGGGTCTATAAGAACTCTAGCAAGTACAAAAGAGATAGATAATGTACCTTACACCACAGATGATGAGTGCTCAGCCTCCTCATGAGTCAAGGTGCAAACTCTCCCTTTGTTCTCTGGCCTTGAATTCCACTGCGTGTCGGAGGTTTATTGCTAGCTACTCCAAATTGGATGGCTGATGCTATTGAGAAGCTAGATGTCGTCCTCCATGAGGTGCTCTACAGTCTCTTGCTATGTGACCGAGCCTCCTATAGTTGTAGCAGTTTCGATAAACTCCATTGCATCCCACGCTGGACGAAAGAAAATGTTCACACCTCAGGCAATTTCTGAACTGACCCTGTGACCTCCCCTAGAAGGATTTTCTCTACTCTTGGTCCTTGAAGACTGTTCAGATGACTGTCCATCTTTGTTACTCTGTCCTTGACAGTTCTTTTGCTTCTTTTGTGGGTACTGCTACTCTCGGTCTTGCAAAGCTCCTCTATGTTTCTCTCAGCAAGGAATTCCTTAGACACCATCTCAAGAAGTGCCTAGCACTGGAAAAGTGAAATCCTATATCTGATGGCTGGCCGCAACATCCCCTCAAAGAAGTTGACTTTGTCCTCCTCACTCACTGCTATATGTGGAACAAATCGCAACAACTTAGCAAACTTCGCATGAAAATCCTCTACAGACATGCCTCCCTGTCCCAACTCGAAAAACTCATCATGCTTCTTCTTTTTCAGGGCTCGGGGATAGTACTTCTCAAAGAAGATCTTCTTAAAATCATCTGGCCACTAATGCTCGCTTGGTCCTCAAACATGTAGGTTGTCAAAGCAACCTTCTGATCCTTAGTGTAGTCTAATACTGTCATGTTCCTAGGCGGACGTGAGGAAGACAAACCTGAATCCACTGATTGGCATGACAAGTTATATGAGTACAAGGACGTGCGAGACTAGCCGCCTTGAGGATAAGGTGTCGGAAGCGTGGTGGATTGTTACGATCCGACCACATGGGTTAACTCAAGTTAAGTTAGTTACTTAGCTTTATCTTATTATTTTGATTTTTAAATAAATTTGATAATTCACATGTGAATTCGATCCGCTAGGAATTTTACTTCTATAAATTGGGGTGGACGTGTTGATAATTATCATTGAAGAAATCTAAGTTTAGCCAAGTTATTATTTTCGTCATTATCTTTTATCGTAGCCGTTAAATCGATTTATCTTTCTAGGAGTAAATCATAGCCGTAGAAGTATCCCGATCTTCCAAACCCTAGTCACCTCATACCTCCAGCAGCCACCCTATTATACGGCCATCCACCACCACTCTCAGCCGTCCGTCACCCTTCGACCGCCACAATTTCGGATATTTATTATTTTGCCCAATTTTGACATATCTCCACTATTTTATTTTTAATTTTTCATTCTGACCTCCGATTTATGTGAAACTAAAGCCATTAGAACTCTAACTCACGATGCTACTATTAAGTTTTCATAATTTTTTTTACGTCCAAATCATTTTAGATTTGGTTCGTAATAATTTTTTATTTTTGTCACTTAAGCCGGTTATTATTTTTCCATTCAAAATCAATCTTTTTTCTTTCTTTCAAATTTATCCTTCTCTCATTTAGTTGCTCGTTAAATATTGATGGAATATTATAAGAGAGAAAAATAATTAGTACTCTTTTCTTTCTTTTTCTTGTTTTGCTTTTTATTCTTCTTCTTCTTCTTCTTCTTCTTCTTTAATCCTTCATCTTTTACTCAATTCTTCTTGTAGCATTTGATTCTTTTAGCACTTTCAATTGAAAAAAAAAAATTACATATATACTTAAAAAATTATGTTAGACAAATAAAAATGCTTATAAAAGAAAAAAAAAGACTAGGAGATGAAACAATTTTGAATTTTGTAATTATATTTACTAATATTCGATATTTTTTCACTAAAAATAATTATACAAGCCTCTCATACAAGAGAATGGATGCTGTGAGATACAGAAGATTAAGTAAAAGAATAGTAGAGTAAACAATTTTTTGTAAATTAACAATGAATTTTATAAATAAACTATAAATTTCAATTATAAAAAGAATAAGGATGTGGAGAGGGATACTACCATATTCATACTTTTGGAGATATTTCATAATCACTAATACCTTTCCAATATATATATATTACCTAATATATTTTTTAAGTGTAATCAACCTTTCAAAAAATGAGAACGTTGATGCTATAAATAGCTAAAAGAAAAGAATAAACTTTTATTTTACTGTATAATTTCGTATTAGGTACATAGTTAAATTACAAATTTCACAGTTATATTACAAATGGTCCAATAAAATCTCCACTAAGGGTCAATAATTCTCTTCATTGAGATTGTACTTCAACTACATTATGAAAAACTTAAGTATCTTAAGTTGTACTTATTAAATTTTAAAAGCATACCTTAACCAACTTCTACATCTCTTTCTTATAATTTGATGGCATAGCTCTCCAATTTTTGTAATCTAGCCACCAATCTCTTGCAATTATCCTAAGAAATTCAATTCGACCGCCATATATCCTTCTTTGGCATATACATGAGCCATATATGTGGGGCCTCGTGTTCTTTTTCCTTTATTTTTTGTGGACAACCAACATGTAGTAAAATATTATATGATTGTAAATTATTTCTGCAAACATATTTAATATAGAAAGATAGTAAACCAAATAAATATGTGAAAAATACAATATGCATACTATAAGCTTGTGAAAAAAAAACATATTTAATATAGAAAGATAGTAAACCAAATAAATATGTGAAAAATACAATATGCATACTATAAGCTTGTGTTTGTCACAAGCTTGAATAATTGGGTGTAGTTGTTAGTTGAACTTGACGATAATCTTTACTAGCAGGCAAAAGACCTGAAGGGCATCTAACTCAATGTACATTGGAACCCATCTGTTGGCATCAAAACAAACCAATATGTATGATATAAATCATTACATTGCACCCATCTAACCACAGTTCTTTCAACTCTTCTATCAAAGGTTGAAGATTATAACACCAAAAAATAAATAAAAGGGAAGCGTACATGCCAATCATGTGCACGGCACCCCTTCATCTTCCTCAGCAGAACTGAGGTAGAACTGTAATAACCCAAATCTAAAAATAAAATAATAACAATAATAGTACTATTATTATTATAAAAAAAGAAAAAAAGAAGAGACCAAAAAAAAAAAAAAATACTGCTTGCATGGCACGAGATCGTGCCATGCACGCCTTGTCTTTGTCGGAACCAAGCCACTGGCTAGCTAGCAGCGGTAGGTACCTTCGCCGCCGGTCCAAATCCGACATTCCTTCCCTTCCTTTCCCTCTTCTCTCCTTCTTCTTCTTCCTTTATCCTTTATTCTTCTTCTTCTTCTTCTTCTTCTTCTTCTTCTTCTTCTTCCTCCTTTCCTTTCCTCTATTCTTTTTCCTATCTCTGCTAGCCATTGTAGCATAAACAGTGTTGGACTCGGCCCAGCACTATAACAGAGCTCTTTTTTTTTTTTCTCTTAATGGTTTATTATATTACTGTAAGTAGAGGAATTAGATAAGTAATTATTATTAAATGGTATATATATATACTTATTAACATAGTTATTAGCTAAGTATAATTAGTATAATAATTAATTGATTGTAATTATCAGTATCTATATATAAATATAGCTATAGCTTATACATTGCTATTAGATTAATATATAGATGTGTTGATAATAATCTGATATTCATGTTTATATTATATATAACTATTTTAGCATTTTATCATTATATACTATTTTTCATAAAATAAAATACTAAGCTATGATAATTATTTTTATATAAATAGATAGTAATTATTTTATGTATAACTAGTCAGTAAGAGTAATAATTGCAAAATAATTGAATTTTACTTAGTTATTGTGTGTACATGAATGTTTAATTATATTGTTATATATCTGATTCTTTTATGTTTTATATCAAAAGAGATCAATTATTATATGCCTAATATATAATTAGAATAAGGTTATATATATATATATATATATATATATATATATATATATAAACCCAGTTATTTAATAAAATATAATAATTTATTATATTTTACACCAATGAATTCTAAATGGGATAAATGACTAACTTCATACTAGTTAAATATTTTCAGATCCCAAACCCCTTTATTTGAGGCCCCATGGATTATATTAGCAATGAGTTGACCCTTGGTTGACGGACATGAGGGATATGTGTTTTCTTCTGATTAGACTTTAAGTAGTCTTATCCCCAAGACGTCCTTCTTAAATTAGAATATATTATATAATTATGTATATACATATTTTAGCCTCTAGTGTAATTATATGATCTTATCTAGAGATGATTTTAGTTGAGCATATTTTATCATAAATTTAATTAGACTGATCTTGGATATGAGTATACTAGTGATATATAAAGATGATTGGAGATGACTATACTGTTATGACTTTAGGTCGAGATTATCTCTAGCATGAGTATGCATGTGATAGACCAGTATAGGTATACATGTGTTAGGTTGGAGACTGCATTACATTAATTTTCTTTTGGCCTTTTCACCACCTAAATTCTTGAGTTGTATGATCTGTTGTAGTACTAGATATATGCATATGATCTATCATCTATTATAAAATTATAAAAATATATGTATATGTGATGTGATGGCTGAAATGGTATCTAGTCTAGACTAGTACTAAATATATTCTTAGTGTATGACAGAGTATGGTGATGGCTGATGGTTGTACTCTTAACATATGATACAATACAACTATCATTAATATACCTTTAACGTATAGCAGGGTATGATTATTACTAAGATACCCTTAGCATTGACAGGGTATGATTATCTTCAGAGATACCATTTGCGTATGGCAGGGTATGAATATATTTAGATATACTCTTAATTTATAGTAGAGTATGCTTTGAGCTTGTGGCATGATGGGTATCTTCAGAGATACCATTTGCGTATGGCAGGGTATGAATATATTTAGATATACTCTTAATTTATGGTAGAGTATGCTTTGAGCTTGTGGCATGATGGGTATTGAGTTTGGGGTCGAGTATCGTAGTTTAGTCTAATGAATGATATTTTAGAGTTAAGATGGACGACTGTGATAGTAAGAGATATGTGGATTGTACATTTCAGCATCTCTCCGACAAAGCACCTCAAGTATTGCTCAATGCCTCGATTGACCTCCTATGTTTGACCGTCCGTCTGTGGATGGTAGGCTGAACTAAAGTTCAATCGAGTTCCTTGTAATCTAAAAAACTCCATCAAAAAGTTGCTCATAAATACATGATCAAGATCCGAGATAATTGTGCGTGAAATGCCATATAACCGAGCAACATCTCTAACAAAGATTTCAGCCACTGACTTGGTTGAAAGTGGATGTGACAATGCAGAAAAATGTGCATACTTGCTCAATCTATCAACTACCGTAAAAATAATTGAATAACCACGTACCAGCGGAAGACCTTCTATGAAATACATAGAAATGTCTTCCTAAACATGGTCCGGTATCGGTAGAGGCTGTAGTAATCCGGCCGGTTTCAATGTAGTTGCCTTAGCCCTTTGACAAATTTTTCAAGAACGGACAAAACTCCTCACATCCCACCTCAATCCTGGCCACGTGCAACTTTGAGATATCTGCCGCAACCCATCATTTGCGAGCACCCAAATGCATCCTATAAGTTCTCAAGACACCCTCATGACCAACCTCTGGAGTTTGGTGAAAATGCTCCAACAATTTCTACCGCAACCTATCATTTGCGGGCACCCGAATGCATCTGCGGTCCAGCAGCAAACCGCCTCGATTCTTCAACTCTGGATGATGCTCTGGATCATCCAATACCTCTTGTAACAATCTCAAAACATCTGGGTCAAATGTACATGCATACCTTAGCTCGTCAAGAAAAGGAAAAATAGGAGAAGAATAAGCTGCAAGCTCGACGGTATCGGGTTGGTGCGATAGTGCATCCGCCGCTCTATTTTCTGTTTTCTTCTTGTATTGGATTTCATAATCATACCCCAACAATTTTGTGACCCATCTCTGCTATGCCGAAGTGTGAATACGTTGTCCCATAAAGTGTGGAAGGCTCCTTTGATCGGTTCGAATAATGAATCGCCTATCGATCAAATAAGGCCTCTACTTTATCACCGCATATAGAATTGCCAACATCTCTCTCTCGTAGGTCAATAATTGCTGGGATTTTTGTGATAAAGCCTTGCTAAGAAAGGCTATGGGACGTCCTCCCGACATTAGTACAGCTCATATGCCAACTCTCACACATCACATTCCACAACGAACTCTTTGATGAAGTCTAGTAGAGCTAGAACGAGCATCGTTGTCATTACTGTTTTCAATTTTTCAAAGGTTGTAGTGGCTTCATCCGTCCATCTAAATGAGTCATTCCTCAGGAAGGAAGTGAAAGGAGCGGCGAGCTTGCCATACCCGGTAATGAAGCAACGATAATATCTGGTCAGCCCCAAGAATCCTCGCAATCCTGTGGTGGTAGTAAGAATTGGCCAAGCGATCATACACGCCACCTTTTGAGGATTCGCCGCCACTCCATCTGCTGTGATGATGTGGCCTAAATACTCCACTTGTGGTATTCCCCATAAGCACTTGGACTTCTTAATCTTCAGCTGGTTTTGCTTCAATAATTTCAGCACATCCTCCAAATGTCGCCAATGCTCCATTTCAGTCCTACTATACACCAAAATGTCGTAAAAAAATACCAAGACATACCTTCATAGTAGATGTCAAAAAATATCATTCATGAGGCCTTAAAAAGTAGCTAGAGTATTGGTGAGGCAAAAGACATCACCCAGAACTCATAGTGCCCGTCCGAAGTCCAAAATGCAGTTTTATGCACATCCGCTGCGTGAACTCTAATTTGATGATACCTGGCCCTCAAGTCAAGCTTGTTGAATATGGTCGCTCCTGCAAGCTCATCCAACAGCTCCTCTATGATCAGAATGGGATACCGATCCTTGATGGTTATATTGTTTAGCGCCCGGCAGTCGACACAAAAATGCCATGTCCCGTCTTTTCTTCGCACCAATAGCATAAGCGATGAGTAAGAGCTATGACTTAGTTGTATGAGGCCTTGCTTCAACATCTCGGCTACCATCTTGGATATAACTTCCTTTTGCACATGTGGATACTGATACGGCCTCACATTCATCGGTGCAGCCCCGAGCACAATCTCTAAGCAATGGTCCGTCGTTCGCCTTAGTGGCAACTCCTGTGGCTCCTCAAACAGTCTAGAAAATTTATCTAATAAAGTAGTACCTGAACTCAATTGAGACTCATCTCCTGCTGGTCCTAACTGAAGAAGATAGGCCAAATCTCCTGCTGGAATTGGTAGAGACCGAATGCCATTAAGCCGCACATCTTTGTTTCCTTGCTTAAATTTCATCCACATGCTCCGAAAATTAAAAGTGACAGGTCCCAAGCTCTGTAACCACTAAGTGCCTAGCAGAATGTCCACTCCTCGCAGCGTCAACGGATATAAGTCCACAATGATGTCATGTCTTTGCACCCATATACCGACCCGTCGACACAAGCTCTCTACCTTAAGCTTTGTGCCGTCTCCAATAGCAACGTCAAACCTCGTAGTTGGTTTAGCATCTAAGCAGAATCTCCTCACTAAGCTCTCGTCTAGAAAATTGTGTGTACTCCCAGAATCAATGAGGATGTGCACACAATGCTTTCTAACGAGCCTCCACCCGTAGTGTCATCGGCACGGAAGTACCCGAATATGCATGCATCGATATTTCAGCTTGGATATCTTCCTTCGCGCTCTCCTCAACGGCCTCCTCTGAACACTCTTCATCATCAACAACCTCATCATTCTCCTCGAGACTATCAATGAGCATCACACTCTCGATCAGTTTGGAACACTGATAACTAGGGGTGAAACTTTCATCACATCAAAAGCAAAGGCCCTTCGCTCCTCCACCTAGGCAGGTGTGAGAGTTCAAACGAGGGGATCTTGTGCCTCCTTTAACATTGGAAGAAGGTCTCAAAGGTGGTCATGGTCTAGTACTAGCAGCCGCTGTCTTTGAACTTGCAGAATATCCATCCGACGTTCTAGGTACAAATCACCCATCTCGGTTGCCCCAACTTGTTTTCGCTGCCATCTTGAGAGCCTTATGCTTTTGCTCCATCCTCACGGCCTTCTCAAAGGCCTCCTCAAGAGTGATAGGATAAAGAGCACAAACATCCACTTGTATCTCATCCCGCAGCCCTGAAATGAATATGCTCATCAATGTCGATTCGGGCCAAGATGGCTCACAATGACTATTAACTATTTTAATTCACGGTCATCTTCTGAACCATCTTGCTTAAAGTGGCAGCAAAATCTTTATACGCCGCTGTCCCGAATATGCATGAAATCCTCCTACAAAAGTCAACCCAATCGGTAAATCCTCCACCACGAATAGCCAATCTATACCAATGCAATGCCGTTGCTTGCAGGTGAAAGCTTGCCATCTGGACTTTTGCGTCCTCTGCTGTCCCTTGACAATCAAAGTATTGTTCAACTTGAAACACCCAATCTGTCAGATCATCGCCTTAGAATTTTGGGAGGTCCAAGTGTGCGGTTCTCCCTCGGATATAATTATCGGGTTCGTGAAAGATCCTTGGTTCAGGTCTGAACCTTTGTGCTTGTTGATCTCCTTCTCTAAATCCTTGAGCACGTCCATCACCATCTCCGAAAGGACCAACATCATCCTCTAAGTGCCAATCCTTTTCATCGACGAAGCACACTGGTGTCACACGCCTCTCAGGTTCCATCACCGCCGGTCTTAGGTTGTATATTGGAGGTGGGAGATGATGTGTAGGAATAGGTAAAAGAGGATCATTGACATTAACATATCGCACCTAGACTTGTTGGGTATCGGTTCGGTGTGGTCCCACCGCTGGTTATTCTTGAGGCACCAATCTTCATTGAGGAGATGACGAAGTCGATCGGTTCATGGCATATTCATTTAAAGCATTATGATCAATCTACATTGCGTCAACCTTATGCAGCAATATTTGGAACATGTCCCTAAGTTCATTCGCCAAACCCATGTTCATACACATGGACGTTGGTTGACTCGGTCCTGCTGTGGTCGCTTCGGAATCGGCCTCACGGTTAAGGTTATCGTGGATTGAGTCTTCCCTTGTTGGTGTGCTCTCTATTGGTTTCTTTGTCGATGTTATCTTCCTTGTTTCAACCATTAATGGAGGTCTGAGGTTTGCTTGGCTCTAATACCAAATTGATAAGTTCTACGGTACCAAAAGATAGGCTCTGATACCAATGATAGATTACTGAATAATTCCGTCAAGATCTGAATTTATTGTAGGAAGCAGTCATCGCAATTGAAAAAAATATTCACCAAATATTCTCCTATAGTCAGGAAACTACAAAACCAAATGGAATCGATCTGTAACTTCCTGATTTACGATTTTCATATTTACGCCTTTGCAGATTCGAAGTGTAACTAGGATGAAATTACAATTTAATGCGAATGATGGTGGTGGTGATGGGTGGAGTGAATGTTAGGGTTATGGATGATAATGGAGATAGGGTGGATGGTTGATGTTGTTTATGGGATAAAGACAAAGGGGAAAAAGTGGTCGAGATCCCAAGGAAAAAGGAGGACTCGACAGACGAGGGAGAATAGAAGTTAGGAGAAACCTTGCCAATGGTAAAGGTCGTAGGTTGGTGAAGAGGGAGGAGGGAGATTAGGGTAAAGAGAAGATAGATAGGCAAGAAACCAATAATCCAATCACATTATAGTTTTGGCTGCCATCCACACATTTATAGAGGCTAGCCAACAAGCCAAAATAATAATTATTAACTCTAATTCTAGAAAATTCTCGCTAATCGTGTTCGAACGCATAAAAGGCGTTCTTTGTCGATGCGAGCATGATGTAGCTGTTCGAACACCGTGTTCGAGTGAGCATTTCGTGTTCTCTGTTTTTGTGAACTTGATGTAGGCATTCACAAATGCGTTCGAACGCCCCCTACCGCGTTCGAACGCGACTTACAGATAATTTATTTTAATGAATACAAATAACTAATGCAATAAGAAAAGACTCTAACTAAGTGTATCAATGATAAAATATGCTTGACTGAAATCATCTCTAGATAAAGTCATATAATCATGTTGGAGGTCAAATCATGCATATACATAATTATATAATATATCATAATTTAAGAAAGGCATCTAGGGGATATGACTACTCACATTTGATCAGACGATACAAACCACGTATCTAACACATCCGGCAATCGAGTGTCAACTCATCACTAACAGGGTCCATGGGGTCTCACATAAGGGGTTCGGGATTTGAAAATATTTAAGTAACATAAAGTTAGTCGTTTATCCTATTGTAATCCGTTCGAGTAAAATATGATGATTTATTAGGTTTTAGAATTTATACTTGTCTTTATAACTAGTTAGATTTATAATTATAAATAAAAATATAAACATATATATAGATAAAGAAAAAACTAATTATAATTAAGTGTTGGTTCTCACTCTATCTTGAGTAATTAGGGACTATCTAGTATTTACTTTATAAAATAATAAATAAATAAGCCTAGTATTTCATTTATTACAAAATAATAATATATAATAAATTATTAGAATTACTTAAAAAGTATATCATAAGAATAATAGTACATAAATCTAATAATTATAATTTATAAATCTATCTATTAATTTAATAGAAATATAAATAAATAAATAAATAAATATAAGTATTACCTATATCTATGAGTAATAGTTTATAACCTAATTAATTATTAATTATACTAATTATAATTAAAAATAATCATATTGAGGAATATATATTATTATTAAAATAATTAATATCTAAATAATCTATTTGCATTAATTAAGAAAGAAATACCTAAATAAATAAAATAAATAACACTGCACCAGTTCTGGGCTCGGCCCAGCACTACCTGCTACAGTGCTGGGCTGTGTAGAAAGAGAAGGAGAAGAAGCTGAGGAAGAAGAAGAAGAAAGAAGAAAGAAGAAAGAAGAAAGAAGAAAGAAGAAAGAAGAAAGAAGAAGAGAAGAGAAGAAGAAAGGAAAGGAAGGGAGGAGGAGGATCGGCACCAGCAGGGAGAGCACTAGTCGCTAGTGGTCAGCCAGCAGCCGGCCAATCGCCGGCGGGTCAGCTCCGACGAGCCCGAGCCCACGGGCAAGAAAGAGAGAAGGCGAGAGAGATAGAGAGAGAGGGAAAGATATAGGAGAAAGAGAGAGGAAGAGGAAAAGTAATGAGACGAGCTCACCTCAGCAATGATGACGGCGACGGTAGGCCGACATCAGCAAGAGAGGGAGAGACAGAGAGAGAGAGAGAGAGAGATTTAAAGGGAGAGAGAGGCGGTGGGGACGTCGGCGCTGCGGCTGCGACGGTGGGGACATCAGCGCTGCGGCGCCAGCGTCGGCGGGCCCACCAGAGAAAGCTAGCCCAGCCTGGTTGGCCGAGCCGGCGGCTGGGGGTGTGTGGCACCCCCAGCACGTGCCACCCAAGCATGGCATGAGGCCGACCACATTCTGGCCAGCCACGTCGTGCCATGCAAATTTTTTTTTAAGGGATAGGTTGTTATCGTGGACGAATTTACCTATAAAATTCATTCTCAATTAAACCAAACAAAAGAATGAAAATACAAGACTCAAATAATTAAAAAAATTAAAAAGAAAATGACAAAATCATCTAAAATTTGCTTCTAATTGATTATGTAACAACATTTAGCAAAACCAACCTAAGAATATCAGCAATTACATCTACTCACATTAGCTAATATCAAACTTTACACTTTCCCTGAAGACCTCATACTAAGAATAGTTACAAGTAAATACTAGTAGATTTTCACAAAGCGGACATAGCTAGGGTCAGACAATCTCAAAAAATGTAGGCAAGGTATCCAATTATATTCCCATTTAGCATTTTGTATACACTCTAACCTCATCAAAACCATTCATTCTTCCAAAATTATAACACAAAAGCATGTTGTAATTAATAGAAGGTGATAAATCCATATCTAAATCACATTGGAACTCTAGGGTATAAATGTATAATGTGTGTTAGATTTTTAGTGTTGGCAATTGTGTACAAAATAATCGAAGTACTTTTATACATGTACATGAGTATTTATACAAGTTTTGAAAGTACTAGGATTGAAGAATTTCAAGATCGAGAGGAGAAAAGTCACTACATTCGCACCATGTTCGAATGCACCTAGATCGCATTCGAATGTGGTCTCAAGCGTTTGTATTGATAGAGAGTGGGTTTCAGCCATTCGAACCCAAGATCAGACATTCGCAAATATAGAGAACGCATTTTGGCCATTCGAATACGGGATCAGGTGTTCGCAAATACAGAGAATGTGTATTGGCCGTTCGAACGCACTCTCGGGCCGTTCGAATGCACCGTCCATACGTTCACAGTGCGTTCATACATACAGAGGAGTGTATTTTCATATTCGAACTCAACTTGGAAAAATTAAGTCAACGCGATTGAACACACTCAAGGCCGAATTTGAACGCACTCAAACCGCATTCAAACGCTTTCACATAATGTGCAAATTTATGGAGTTACGTGCATCCTAATATGACTTGGATTTGGCTTTATCTTGTTAACCTATATAAGGATTGGGATGTCCTAACCCTAAGTAGGTTGGTGATTGCTTTTAATAAGGATTTTTTGGAGCTACAACATTCTTCCACCAACAAGGTCCATCTCTTCTACAATACACCAAGCTTTTGTCTTAACGGTCATCTAGACAAAGGATCAATCTTCAGAGTTACTAATATTAGAGACCAATCACGGGAAGCAGTCGTGGGGATCGATAGATTGTTCTGTAAGTTAGTCTTGTAAATGCTACAAGTTTAATGATTGGTTTTTATTCGAGTTTGGATTCATAGTTTTTTTCCCATTTTAGTTTTTTCACATAAAAATCTTGACGTTCACCTTTGCTTTACTCTTTGTTTGTTATTTATTTCACATATTTATTTAAGCAAAGGGTTGAAATTATTGCGTAAGGTTTAGAAACATATGTGTGTTTAGGTTTTTTCAATTGGTATTAGAACATGCTCTCTTACCTATAGAGAAAGATCCACTAGGCATGGATTTTCATAGAGATAGACAATCTTCTATTAGACCTCCTATTCTTTATGGATCAAACTATGAATATTGAAAAGTTAGGATGAGAGCTTATATAAACTTTATAGATGAGCGAATTTGGATAGCCGTTTTGAACAGTTGGAGTGCACTGATGCACTTAGTGAATGACAAGTTAGTTGAGAAACCTCTCGAGTCTTGGGATAGATCGGATTATGAAAAAGTTGGCAAGAATAGAAAAACAATTAATGCTATTTTCAGTTGTGTTTCCTCAGATGAATTCAGAAGAATATCTATATATAGATAGCTAAAGATGCTTGGACGATCTTAGAAGCTACTCATGAAGGAACCGTAGTTGTTAATCTTTCGAAAGTTTAGAGATTGACTACTAGTTTTAAAACTCTCCATATGGAGGCGAGTGAGACCTTTGATAAGTTCTACGCAAAATTGACATAGTCAATTCCAGTTTCAACCTAGGAAAAAAAATTTCTTGAGAATAGAATTGTTCATAAGATCCTTAAGTCACTCGTGGAAAGATTTCAAGCAAAAATTACAGTTATTGAGGAAAGTAAGGACATCGATACAATGAAAATTAAACAATTGGTAAGTAACCCATAAACGTATGAGTTCACACTTTCTAAACCTAAGAAATCCAAAAGTATGGACTTAACCACTCTCGAAAAAAATTTAGACGAGTCGGATGATGATGGCGAATTAGATGTTGAGATGTTGGCTATGTTTGACAAAAAGTTCAATAAATTCTTCAAGAATCCCAATAAGTTCAATGCTGACAAACTTAAGAAAAATAAGACTTTTGAGAAAAAGAAAAATCATGTGAGTTCAAATGCTAGGGTGAGTAACAATAATATTAAATAAGAAAAAAGTATGATAGTAAAATTCATTGTTTTGAATATTTTGGTTCTGGACACATTACACAGGAATGTCCTAATCGGCATAAGAGGAAGTGTTAAGCTATGAAGGTCACTTGGGATGACTCAAATGAGTCGGATAATGATTCTGAGAATGATCAAGAGAACTATATAGTTTTCATCTCCTCTTTTATTCATACTGACTCTATTGTTAATTTTAATAGTACAGATAAACAAAAAGTGTTACCACCTAAATAAGAAGAATCTGAGATACAAAAAGCATATAATGATTTATACCTAGAGTCATTCAATCTCAAGAAAAGCAACTTAAGACTACTTTAGAGACTCAAGGTAATTAAACTTGAAATAAATCAATTTGAAGAGAAGTACAAAGTGGAACTTAAACATGTCAAAATCCTCACATAACCACTAAATGAAGCTAAAGATAAGATGAAGACTACAGAGATTAAAAGAGCAATTGCTGAAGGAGGTGACATTTCTAAAAGGGAAGAATAAACTTGACGAGATTTTAAATGCTCAGATTTCTAGAAAAAATAAGTATGGACTTGGATACACCGATAATTCAAGTAATAAGAAGACTGTCTTTATTTCTATGGGTATTCAAAAGGAAGAAAACTTAAAACCATCAATTGTACCTTCAAAGCAAACGTGGATGAACGTCTCAAAATCGAAGTCAAATTAACAAGGTGGTGAATTTTCAAAGGCACCAAAGGTAAACATAAGAGACACTCCTCAACAAAAGGTAAGTAGAAAAAGGTTTATTCCCACAAGTTTAATTGTGGCATTTCAAGGCATATTAGACCTAATTATAAATTACTACAAAAACCTATGAGTGCTTTCATTTATAGGGTGAAAACAAAGGTTATATGAGTTAAGAAAAGTAATTTGAAATTTTATGTTATGCATACTGCCTTGAAAGCTTTAAATTTATGATATTTTGATAGTGGTTGTTCAAGACATATGTGAGGCAACAAATTCATGTTTTCTAAACTTGAAGACTATGAAGGGGGAGTTGTGACCTTCAGAGGCGGTAATTCAACCAAGGTAATTGGAAAGGGAAAGGTAAGTACTCTAGGTATGCCTATATTTGATAATGTCCTATATGTTAAAGGCTTGAAAGCGAATCTCCTGAGCATCAGTCAATTTTGTGATGAAAATTATGAGATAAAATTCTTCAAAAATAATTATACTATTCTAGATCAAGAAGGTAATGTTATATTTATGCTTCTAGAACATCTAATAATTGTTATATTGTTGGAACTCCATATAATCTAAAATGTCACAGTGCTTCTTTGGATATTCCAGGTCTTTAGAATCAATGTCTTGGACATATAAACTAAAAGTAATTATTTAATTTGTCCAAACAAGAAGTGATAAGAGGAATACCTAAGATAAAAGAAAAGTCAAAAAGAGTGTTTAGTTCATGTCAAATCGGAAAACAAATAACATTCTCACACAAGAAAGCAACTACCACTGATCGTGTCTTACCATTAGTCCATATGAACTTAACGGGACGATAAAAACGAAAAGTCTTAGAGGTAAACGGTATATATTTTTAATGGTTGATGATTACTCCAAATATACCTGGGTTGCTTTTTACATGAAAAGTCTAAAACCTTTGAAGTTTTTGAGTCGCTATGCTTGAAACTACATAATGAAAAGTCTACTACCTTAGTTAGGATTCATTTTGACCATGGTAGAAAATTTGAAAATGAGAGTTATTCCATGTTCTGTGATTCTCTTGGTATTAAGCATGAATTTTTAGCATCTATAACTCCACAATGAAATGGGATTGTGAAGAGAAAGAACTGTGTTGTGTAGGAAATGGCAAGGGTTATACTTCATGCTAAAAAGGTTCCTCAAACGTTTTAGGTTGAAGCGATAAATATAACGATACATGTGATCAATCATGTTTATCTAAGATCAAGTATAAAAAATGATAGCATATGAATTGTGGAAAGGTCAGAAACCTAGTGTTAAATATTTTTAACTATTTGGTAGCAAATATTAGATCTTGTGTGATCGAGAACATTTGACTAAATTTGACACTAGGAGTAGCGAGGGCATTTTCTTATGGTATTTTAATAATAGTAGAGCTTATAAAGTATTTAATCTTGACAATTTTACTATTATGGAATCTACTAATGTTATTTTAGATGATATCATTGTTGAAAATTCTGAAGTTACTTTGGTTATCGTTCCTACCAGTACACTTGACGAAGATGAGAAAAAAGAGCTGACTCTAACAATCGAGAAAAAGAACGATGACAAGGTTGAAGAGAACAAAGATGACTACAACGTATTGGAACCATCAGCCAAAGTAAAATTAATTCATCCACTATCACAAGTGATTGGAGATGTGAATGAACCAATGAAGACAAGACGACAAATCCAAAGCGAGGTATCATTTACTTGCTATACATCTACTTTTGAACCTAAAAATGTGAAGGAAGCTCTTTTGGATGATTCTACGGTTAATGCAATGCATGAGGAACTAGAGCAATTTACTAGAAATGATGTTTGGTATTTAGTTCTTAGACCTAAGAATGTGAATGTAATTAGAACAAGAATAAAAGTGATGAACATGGCAACATAGTTAGAAATAAAGCTAAACTAGTAGCATAGGGATACACTCAAGTTAAGGATATAGACTTTGATGAGACATTTGCACCTGTTGCTAGACTAGAGTCGATTCATATATTTCTTGCCATCGCTTGTCATTTGAAATTTAAATTATTTCAGATGGATATTAAAAGTGCTATCTTAAATAGTGTTTTGAATGAAGATGTATATGTGAAACAATCTAAGGGTTTTGAAGATCATAAATTTTCTTCTTGTGTTTAAATTGAAAAAGGCTTTCTATAGGCTAAAATAAGCTCCAATAGCTTGGTATGAGAAGTTGACCATTTTTTTAGTGGATGCAGGGTTCATTCGAGAGGGGAGTAGACAAGACTTTCTTCATTAAACATGAGAATAAAAGTTTAGTTGTGACATAGATCTATGTGGACGACATTTTCTTCGGGGCAATGAGTCAAAATTTAGCTAAAGAGTTCGCAAATCTCATGCATAGTAATGTTGAGATGAGCATGATAAGTGAATTGAAGTTCTTTTTGGACTTCAAATTACTCAATTAGAAAAAGAGATTTTTATCGCTGAAACCAAGTATGCTAGGAATTTAGTAACAAAATTCGATTTAGAAAATGTAAATCATGCTAGGAATCCTATGAGTAAAACTACCAAACTAGGAAAAAATATTTCAAGAAAAAGTGTTGATTAGACATTATATAGGAGCATGATTCATAGTCTTTTATACTTAATTGCGAGTAGACTAGACATTTCATTTAGTGTGGATGTGTGTGCTAGGTTTCAGTTAAACCTAAGGAGACACATTTATTTACCGTGAAACGTATTATAAAATATGTTAGTGGCATAATTGATTTGGGTATCTGGTTTACGTACGACTCAAGTGTTATCATATCGAGATACACAGATTTTAATTGGGCAGGTTTATGTGATGACAGAATGAGTATTTTAGGTAGTTATTTTTATGTTAAAAATAATCTAGTTGCTTGGCACATTAAGAAGTAAAATTCAATATCTTTATCTATAGTAAAGGTCGAGTACATAGCAGCAAGCAGTTATTGCTCAGAATCACTATGGATGAAATAGATGATTAAGGACCATGGCATTGAATAGGACACAATAGTTATTTATTATAACAGTTAAGTGCTATTATTATTTTGAAAAATCCTATTCAACACCCACGTACAAAATACATTGACGTTCGACATCATTTTATACGTGAGTTAGTTGAACACAAAAGTAATAGCACTGGAACATATTGAGACGGAAAAACAGTTAGATGATTTGTTTACAAAACCTTTGGAAGTACAAAGATTTGAGTATCTTCGGACTTCCTTAGGGATTTGTGCTTTGGACTAATTTCTTTTGTGTAGGAGTTGCTTATTTTTTATTTTTTAGGGGGTTTGCAAATCTTTTGATCCATTTTTTTCTATTATAGTTTGCATATGAGTTTGTTTTTTCTTTGATGTTGAGAGCTTTGATATTTAAAAGAATTTGTGCACTTCTTGAAACATACAAAAAAAATAGGGCACGTGCCCACCCTCACTTTCCCCTGCACACGCCACCATTGGCGTACTCAAAGGGGGCGATCTCGGGGCAGACGGCCGCCACTCCTCTCTCTCTCTCCCCCTATTTGTTTCCCTCCTCGAGGAGAGCTCGGACGTCACCCCTTTCCTTCCACCCTTCTTCTCTCCCATTTTGAACATCGCTGTGATAGTCGCTGTCGTGGTCGGGCCCGTGTAGTCCTCATCATCGGTGTGTATTCTCCCTCCTCCACATCCTTTCTTTTCTATCTTTTCTATCCGATGACGATGTGGTGCTTCGGGCTATGCATCGTCACCGCCCCTCCTTCCCCCAACAAGGCAGCGGTGGTTGGCCGCCGGCCTTGGTGCTTCCACACCCCCCCTTCCCTCTCCGTTGGGGGATGGGGTGGTGACTTGAAGGGGGAGGGGAGGTGGTACCTCCCCAATCAGAGCCCATCCCGAGTGCTGCAGGCACGTTCGAGCATGCTGAGCTCCGATTGGGGTAGGTTGAGCCCGAGCGTGGCAGCTGCGCTCGAGCACATCTGCCTCGGGCTAGGCTCGATCGGCTCTATCGCGCCCATCTCAGGCTAGGCCTAACCTGACATGCTTAGGCCTAGCCAAGCCCAACCCGACATGCTTCCTTGAGCCCGTTTTCTTTCTTGGGCTTCGCCTCACGTTTTGGGGCAAGGTCGGGATTGAACCGAGTTTTCTTTCCCCTTTATCTTAATCCACAACATTTAATACTATTTGTCCACATTTTCTGTTCCTAGTAAATCTTTTTAAGATTTTGGTGCTGACTTAGTGATCCTGTCGCAGAGCACCCTATGACTAGCACTCAGCCTAGGGCCAACCATGATTAGGTGGGGACCGCTCCTTGCTAGGGACTTTTTAGCGAATTTAGACAAGTGATCTATCCACTATTGATTTATTATTTCATATGATAGGGCCTACGCCTGAGGTCTCAGTCTATGGATCTCAGACAATCAGACAGCTGTTTCGACAAGTGATGTGTGATTTACTGTCGATTGATGAGAATCAATCCCTTAAGGTGCTTAAACTAGAAAATAAGGGTAGGACGACGTAGACCTAGTGGTACCCGATGAGATAGGGTAAAAGCGTCCATGAGTGACGGCTCATGAGATTTCCACACTATGTTGTGATAATGTGGAGCCGCAGGCTCAAAGAGGTCATACTGATGTGCGGTACCGACCTTGGTGTGGGCTTACGATTAGGGTCCTTAGTCTGCAGGAAGGACAACCGATCATGCTGTTCACCGGGTTATGGGTAGGCGATTTTATCGATAGGGTCTACCCTTTCTTGAGGGCTTGTGTTAGGAGGCGTACCATACATAAAGAATGAATAAATTAACTGTAATCCTATTGGACCATGCTTTCGAGTTATTGTTATTGACATGTATACTCCATGTTATGATGCATATCATCCTATATGGTGCACTTTCCTATATCTTGTTTTGAGCCAGATGTGATAATTATTGCTGATAAATAAATAGGAATAGTACCACCTGTTGAGCATTAGGCTCATTTCATGTTGACAATGGATGCAGATTGACTTACACCCTAGCGAGAGGCTTGGCAGCTGCTAGCTAGTAGGGCGATAGCCTCTTTTTAATTTTATGTTTTGTTGAGAACTTGTATATCCCCGTTTTGTAGCTACTTTGATGATGTAATCTTGTTGGAGATGTTTACCCTTTTATTATATTATAGATGGATTTGCTGTGGCCTGGAGGCTCTTTTCTATTTTTTGCTTAAATTATTTGGATTCCTTGTTTTGATGGTGTGTTGTCGAGCTTCTAAATCCCCATGTGACCCTCACATGAGGGGTAAGCCCTATGAGAGCCACATGGCGGTATTGGGGTATTATACTTCTAGATTAAAAAATATTTTCTTGATATATATGACCTTTATTTGATTATGAGTTATTATTGTCAATTTTGTCATCTTAAAGTATATTGTGTCATTTCTAATTTATTCACTCTCTCGACTTATGTAATAATTAAATTTAATGTCTTTATAATATGTATATATTCTTGAGTGAGTATGATGTCATGAAATATTTTCTTAGATAGCTCAGTATTAATTATGATTTGTGCAGTTTGATCTCATACTTAGTCAACAATATTGTATTCGTTAAAGATCAATGAAAAGGGCTACAATGAGTTAGAGTGAAAGCCGTCTTGTTTAGAGTCCAGTTTGACTCGGTACTTTATTTGAAATTTTAAAATAGCAGATTTATACATTGTTCATTATGTACTACAAGAAAAGAGTTACCTACACATTGAGAAAGCTGTTATTGCACCTATATGGTTTAAGTGATCAAAATAATACAGGAAAAATTCCTATCAAGTTTTGGAGAATAAGTCAAAAAGTGTGTTAATTGATACTAAGTTGATTTGACTACTGTGTTGCATTATTGTTTAATGGGAAAGCTTATTTAAAAAGATTATGTCATGCTGTCTATGCTTAACTTACATATGCATTCTATTATGATCAATCAATATTAATTTTTAATTTTTGTGTGATGCATTAGAATTGATCATAATATGCTCTTGTTAACTTAATCGATCTGTGCATAACTTATTTTATTTGATTGACATACTTATGTCTTAAATTTATCTCTAAATTTCTAGATGTGCATCTCCAAAATTATTTCAAATTTTTTGGTTAAAAAACAAGGTCGCGCATTCGAATGTGCAGACTAGTGCATTCGAACGTAAGTAGGGTTCTTTTTATATTGCGTCCAAACCCTATTTTTCTCCATCTTCTTCAAACCCTTAACCCCATTTCATCCACTCTCTCAAATCATCAAAACTTCCATTTTTTCTACTCAATCTTCCACCCTACTATCTTTCAAAGGAGATTTTTTTCTCCGGATCTAGTGTTTTTGGGCGGGAATCTTCAAGTTTTTCACCATCTTTTGTGAGGTATGATTTGAGAACAATTTCTTATTTTTTCTTCAAATTAGCCTCTTGATCTTAGTTTGATTTCATGTGTTTTCGAGTTTTGATCACGATAGAGTTTTTACTTTGATGTTCCTTGAGCGATTGAATGTGACAAACATGTTTATTTAGAGTAGAATATGGATTTCAATTAGGGTTTTTATGGTTCCTTGAAATCTTTTTCTATGATTTTCTTTCTGTCATGAAATGTTTTTTGGTATGCTTTGAATGTTAAGCATGGTTGTGTTTCTCATAAGAATGATTAGTGATTCGCCATCATCTTCTCTCCATTCTCCATCGCAGCTTTTCTCCTCCTAGTGCTTAGACTTTGTCAATATGCGCCAAAAGGGGGGAGAGTGATTAGTGATCGAGTCTAAGGTTTTAGGAGGTTTTAGAAGTTTAGGAGAGTAAGGGTAGAGTTGTCATTTGCTTTTTATGCATATTCTGTTAAATCTACTAATTCTGGATATAATGTTTACTGTGTGTGATTTGCTTATTGAAGTCTAGATCATATGAGTTTATCGTTTGCTATTTGTATGATTTTACTTCATATTACTTTCTATGATCACTTTACTTTAAGTTACTTTCACTTGATTTTGAATAGGTATGTTACTTTTGTAGGTTTGAAGTGTTACATCTTTTAGACTTGTTGAATGCGCATTTATGATTCTTTATAATTTTTGCAAAACTAGGTATTTTATCACAAATTGCCAAAGGGGAGATTGTTAGGTTTTTAGTGTTAGCAATTGTGTACAAAATAATCTAAGTGCCTTTATACATGTACATGAGCATTTATACAAGTTTTCGAAAGTATTTGGACTAAAGAATTTCAAGTTTTAGAGGAGAAAAGTCATTCGCACCGCATTTGAACGCACATGGACCGCATTCAAACGTAAGCTCAGGCACCGCATTCATAGAGAACGGGTTTTGGCTGATTGAACATAAGCTCAAGCGATCTGATATGATCTCCCTTTTAGGCTAAGGCTCGATCTATTCCGATTTTCAGATCTGGACAGGATCGACAACAGAACTTTGGAAATAGATCCCGAAAGGTGCTGCCGTCAGATCGATGTAAGATTTTGATAGTTATAGCTACGGAAAAGAGCTTTCCAACAAATTAAGTTTCAAGTAAATTGGATGTTGGGATCTCGAGATATCGTCCGATTAGTGGATAGACATCGGGAAGTCTGTCTTAGGATCCGTGGATAGAGACACGAAATCCTTGGTGATGGTGGAAGGTGGTGGACCGTCGTTAGCGGGGTGGCACCAGTGAATAAGTGGTGATGGAAGGGTTATGGGTGATGGAAAGGTTAGGGCAAAGTGATGGATAGATTGGAAGAAGGGGGAGAAGTTGGCCGCCCCTAGGGGTCTAGGGTGATTGGCCAGTCGAGGGAGGCTAGAAGCGGCGACACCGGGGAATGAGAGAACGAGAGAGAAGAAGATGAAGGAGTCTAGGGCAAACTCGATTCATTCAATAATAATTTCATAGTTGCCATTCACATCTTTAGAGGCTAACCAAATAATTCAAAAATGGCAATTATTAACCCTAAATAGTACATTTTCGCCGACTGCGTTCGAACACACCCGATCGCGTTCGAACGCACATATTTCGCACTTCTCTAGATTTGCAAACGCGATGCAACCATTCACAAGCGCGTTCGAACGCACATTTCACACTCTCTGGATGTGCGAACCTGATGCAGGCGTTCACAAGCGCATTCGAACGCACTCCACCCGCGTTCGAACGTGACATACAAGAAAACTTATTTTTTTATAAGGAAATTTGTATATAACACCCTACCTTTTAGCTAAATTTGCATTTGCACCCTACGTTTTCACTATTTGCAGATCGAGCCTTATGATTCAATTAATATTTGTAGAAAACACCATGTGTTAGATTTTAACTAACATCGTTTGGGCAGATGGGAATATTCCGTCAAATTTACAATTAATTTTTTTAAATGATGAAAATACCCTTATACTTCTTCCTCCATATTTCTTCTTCTTCTCTCTTCCTCTCTTTTAGGGCAGAACCCTATAGCTTCTTTCGATAAAAAAAAGGTAGGATTTTCTCTTCTAACAACTCTCTCTTCTCCTTTTCTATCTTGGGTTTGATATTTTCTTTAGATTTAGCTTTAGATTTGGGAAATGACATAGGTTCAATTTTTAGAAATGGCACAGCTTGGGTTTTACTTTTTACAACAATTTCACTTATCAAATTCTGAACCTACATCCTATTTGAAATGTTAAAGTATGAATTTTAGAAATGGCATAGCTATTAGCTAATTAATGAGCTCAAATTTACTTTTTATGTAGCTCCGAAGAGGATTAATGTCATCATCAATAAGCTCAACATATACCCTCGTCTGAGATAGATTTGGGTATTTGTTGGGTTAAGTTTGATTAGGTTAGGTTAGGTTAGGTTAGGCTGAGTTAGCTTATGTTGTGTTAGATTACGCTGGGTTAGGTTGAGTTGGGTTTGGGTTAAATTGTGTATATGTTGGATAACTTAGACGATGGTATTTTGGTAATCATATTAGTGTAGTTAACTTAATCATGGGGTTTGGTTAAGTTAAGCTAATAGAATTAACAGCAGGGTGTTTTCTATAAATATTAATTGAATTATAGGGCTCGATCTGTAAATAGTTAAAACATAGGGTGTAAATGCAAATTTAGCTAAAAGGTAGGGTGTTATAGACAAATTTCCCTTTTTTTTATAATTAAACACTAAAACAAGAGACAAAGGCATCCCTAAAGTGTATCCATGCTTGTGTACAAAATATTCTAAGTGTATTTTTTTCATGTATATGAGCTTTACACAAGTTTAGAATATCTCTGGTTTAAAGAATTGCAAGATTATTGGACAAAAGCCGCCGAGTTCACACCGTGTTCACAAACACGTTCGAACGCGGGTACTACGTTCACACAAACAGAGAGCTGCGTTCACAAACGCGTTCGAACACGAGTACTGCATTCACAAACGCGTTCAAACACGGGTACTGTGTTCACACAGACCGAGAGCTGCATTCACAAATGCGTTCGAACGCAACCTGAAGAATTCAAGTTGTCGCGTTCGAACACACCAACAAAGTTTGAAAATCTTGGACTTTCGTGAGTACGGATAAGATTTGGATTTGGCTCTATCTTGTACTTTCGTGAGTACAGATAAGATTTGGATTTGGCTCTATCTTGTAATTTCGTGAGTATGGATAAGATTTGGATTTGGCTCTATCTTGTACTTTCGTGAGTACGGATAATACTTGAATTTGGCTCTATCTTGGGGATCATATATAAGGATTGTGATGCCCTATCTTGAGGGTGGTTGAAGAAGCATTATTGAAGGAGACTTCTTGAGGCTACATTGGTTCTTCAACTAACAAGATTCCACTCATCAAAAAAACTTAATCTTTCGTCTTAAGGGCTATCTAGATGAAAGATCAATCTCGAGGGTTACTGAGATTGGACTTCAATCACGAGAAGTAGTGAATCGTGGGTTCTAGCGAGCAAGACTGAGAAGAACAAAGTCGTTTGGATCGACGGGTTGTTTTGTGAGTCAATCTTGTAACTGCTACTATTCTAGTGATTGGTTTTGATCCGAGTTTGGATCTGTGGTTTTTTCCCGTTTGGGTTTTTCCACGTTAAAATCTTAGCGTTCATCTATGCTTTCGTTCTTAATATTTCTATGAACTTTTACTTAAACGAACGAGTGATATCATTGCCTAGTATTTAGATACATACTTGTGTCTAGGGTTTTTTCACCTTCCCTAGAGCCGCCGCCGCCAATGAGACCTCTCACTCCCTCTCTCTCCTTTCCTTCCTCTCTCTCTCCCTCTCTCTCTTTCTTGCCCCAAGCTCGGGCTTGTCGGAGCCGAGCCGTCGACGAGAGGTCGGCCGGCTGGCGGGCCGCAGCGACCGGTGCCCTCCCCGCCGGCTTGGGTCCGCACCTCCCTCCTCTTCCTTCCCTTCTTCTCCTCTTCTTCTTCTTCCTTCTTCCTTCTTCCTTTCTTTTTCTTCTCTTCTTATTTTCTGCTATAGTGCTGGGCTCAGTCGAGCACTATAACAGGCTAGAGATCCATTATCCTTTTTAATTTTATTATTTATTTATTTAGGTATTTCTGTCTTAATTAATACAAATAGATTTAGACATTATTTATTTTAATAATAATACATATTCATCATTCTAATTATTGTTAATTAAAATTTATTGATTATTAATTAGGTTATAAACTATTACACATAAATATAGGTAATACTTATATTTATTTATTTATTTATTTATTTATTTATTTATTTACTTATATGTATATTAGATTAATAGATAGATTTGCAAATTATAATTATAAGATTTATATTATAATATTCTTGTGATATACATTTTAAGTAATTCTATTAATTTATTAAATATTTTTATTTTTGTAACAAATAAAATACTAGGCTTATGTATTTATTTATTATTTTATAAAGTAATCTCTAATTAATCAAGATATAATTATAGTTAGGTATTCATCTATATTTTTATTTTTATTTTTATCTGTAATTAAAAATCTAGCTAGTTATAAAGATAAGTAAAAATTCTAAAACCTTCTAAATCATCATATATTACATGAACGGATTTTAATCAGATAAACGGCTAACATCATACTACTTAAATAATTTCATATTCCGACCCCCCTATTCAAGACCCTGTGGACTTAGCTATCGAGGCTTGATCATTGTCGTAGCAACGTGAACGAGTGGTTATTTGGTATTTGCAGTGGTGGTGAGTAGTCTTATCCCTTAGATGCCTTTCTCAAATTAAGATATATTATATCTTATGTATATGCATGTTTTGACCAACAGCATGATTATATGACTTTATCTAGAGATGATTATAGTTGAGCATATTTTATCATGCATCTGATTAAGCTGATCTTGAATATGAGTATGGTGATGATAAATAGAGATGATTAGAGATGATTATACTGTTATGACTTTGTGTCGGAGTGATTTCTAGTATAAATGTGCATGTGATAGACTAGCAGGATTATGCATGTGTTAGATACATGGTTGGAGTCTGTATTGCATCATTTTTCTCTTGATTCGTATTCCACCTAAATTCCTGTTATATATTGACTCATTATCGTACTGAATATATGCATGTGATCTATCATTTAGAAGGAAAGCATAAAATGTGATTGATAGTATAGTTGATAGAAAGCGTGAGGATACCCGAGTAGGCGCGAGGGTTTGGACGTGCTTGGTGGATGATTGATCGCTCAACATAGTTGCGATCCTATTGGCCTTACGTCCGAGGTCGTTAGTCTATGTGTGCAGCAAACATTCGGACACATGCCGTTCGCTAGGGCATATGTGGCGAGTTATCATCATGAGATTTCTATCAGCAAACATTCGGACACAATAGTCTAGTATGATGATGACATATAGAGCTGACATTGATGACTGAGATGTTGAGAACTGCATATCATTTTATTCTCATCTGAATACCTGATTATCAAGTGGTCAATTTACATCATATATGTTACATTTGATATCATAGCATGGTCATAGATGGCATGCATCATGTGTCATATTTGAGAGAGTCATGATGATACTATGACATAGAAATTTGTTTACTTATTATCGATGATTATATGCTTTTATCAGTTATGACATGTTATCTACATTTCAATTATATATTATTGAGGTTACATTCATACTCTCATTCATAACATGATGCTCTTTCTAATTCATATTATCCAGTACATGATTTACTCTTTATTTGGCTTTATTGATTCGGGGTAAGGTCTTTTCACTAAGCCTTTAGCTCATGACTCTCTTTGTTTTCTCCTTTCCAAAAACCCAGGTGAATGAGTGGAGCAGGATACTACCCTAGAGATCTTGCTATGGGGTGAAGAGTAGTGTGTGGTTAGTATTATGCGTTAGATGTGTTATCTTATTTGATGTATTAGTGGACATCCTCCAAAGTGTGTCTTTATCCTTAACTTATATTTAGCAGGTGACTTTGTACTTATATAATTATGTATGTACTACCATTGTGTATATGTTGTGGTGAAAAACTCTTGATGATGTGTTGTGGCCTGTGTGGGGCCCAACTAGGGTTATCCGTGTACTGTTGGCACTTAGACTTGTGTTTTTCTTAGTTTAGATGTTGTGGATAAATTATGATGTTTATACAGATTTATTTGATTATTAGTACTTAACCAAATAGTCATGTGCCACGCACGTGCCATGTGGGCTCGTACCATGCACGTGTTTAAGGTTGAAAGTGTTACAGACCTAGTGTCGATCAAGATTCTCACTATGGTTGTCTTGATTACACCATTCACCCGCAAAGTCCTTGGTGCAGCTGTCCCGGAATAGGCATGGAGGGAGATCTCGGCCATCATGTCCTCCACAGGTCGCTCCTCAGCTACTCTGATATGATTCGGACTTCACTGATGTCGTCTCGAGCATGGATTCACTTTAGGAGTGTCTTTGTTTCTTGTTTTAATGTTTAATTTCTAAGAAAATAAGTTTTCTATAAGTCGCGTTCGAACACGGGTGGAGTGAGTTCGAACATGATTGTGAACGCGGTTGTAAACGGGTTGTGAGAGTGTGCATTGTACGTTTGAACGCCCCGTTCGAACGCACTGTGAATGCCTGCATCGCGTTCGCAAATCCAGAGAAGTGGGAAACAGGCGCGTTCGAACGCCTGCATCGCATTCGCAAATCCAAAGAAGAGTCACACTCGGTGCGTTCGAACGCGATCAGGCGCGTTCAATCGCGGTCAGCGAAATTGTATTGTTTAGGGTTAATTTTGAGTTGTTTGATTAGCCTCTAAAAGGGATGTGGATGGCAACCAAAAGATTATTTATTGAAGAATTGAGTTTGCCTTGCCTCTTTCGTCTTCTTCGCTCTCGTTCTCTCAATCTCCGGCGACGTTGCTTCTAACCTCCATCGATCGGCCAATCACCCTAGATCCTTAGGGGTTGCCCTCTCCTTCCTCTTCTTCCAATCTATCCAACACTTGCCCTACCCTTCCATCAACCATAACATTTCCATCAACACTTCGCACCGGTGCCACCCCACAAATGCTGGTCCACCTCCAACCACCATCATCCTAGGATCTCGTGCCTCCATCAACGGATCCTAAACAGACCACCCTGATGTTCGTCCACTAATCGGATGATATCTCGAGATCCCCACATCCAATTCGCTTGAAACTTGATTTGTTGGAAAGTTCTTTTCTAGGGCTACAACATATATCAATAAGATAACATTTGGGCTTGTCAAATTTCATGTCGATCCGACGGCAGCATCTTTCGGGATCTATTTACAAAGTTTCATGCTAGAATTAGTCCAGATCTAAGAATTGGAAGAGATCGAACCTTAGCCAAAAGGGGAGATCATATCATACTCCTCCTTGCTGTCCAGCTACACCCGCATCTTCATCTACAATCTCATCCTCAGCCTCCTCCAATCCATCAATTAGCATCACTGATCCCATCGGTTTAGCACAGTGATGCCCGGGTATAAACTTCTCATCACAACGAAAGCATAAGCCTTTGACTCTTTGTTCCTCCACTTGAGCAAGTGTGAGTGGTCATCCCGGACCTCTAGGTGCATACTTCACATCTTGGGATGGCTTCATGGATGCTTGAGGAGGCACCATTGGAGCAGCGGTTCTTGGTACTCCGATAATATTTTCTGCCGCTATGGTTGGTTGAGCTTGATTGCGGCTTCCTTGGCTCAACCAATTCTGTTTCAGATGTAACTTCATGGCTCGATGTTTGTCTTCCATGAGCACTGCATCTTCGAAGGCCTCCTTTAAGGTTCTAGGCCTTAAAGCCCTCACATCGGCTTGTATGTCTCCTTGCAACCCGGAGATGAAGGTGCTACAAAGTTGCTGATCCGTCCATGGGGGTTGGCATCAGCTACTTATCCTCTCAAACTCTTCTTGGTATACCCCAACCGTGGTCTTCTATACCATCTTTGAGAGGAGAGCATCGAAGTCTTCATACCACGATACTCTGAATCGCCGCATGATATCGGCGCAAAAGTCAGCCCAAGTTTCGATAGCCTCATTGGCATTGGCTGCTCAAAACCAATGAAGTACCACATCTTCAAGGTGGAAGCTCGTGTCACCTTATATTCTTCCGATGTATCCTAGTATGCGAAGAATTGCTCTGCCCTATACAACCAATCGATCGGATCAACACCTTTGAACTTGGAAAATTCGAGACGCACGATTTGCCCACGGATGTCGTTGTCTCAATCCGGATCATGTCTAAGTCCTTGTCTAATCGGAGGAGGATGCACCATGAATGGTTGATGATCTCTCCTTCGATTTTGATTAACTCATCGTGGTTCCGATTTGTATTGCCCCGCCTACGGATCTAGATCTCCAAGGTGATCTCTATAGTGGTTCGCTCGTCGGATGGGCTCACTTGCAACTGGGCCTAATGGAAACATCTTTGCTTATCTCTGCCCATAGGGTGATGGCAGCAGCGGCTCTTGTGGTTGCAAATTCTGAACCGGTGGCGATGGGTTCATGGGAGTGGACTCGTGTCGTTGGGTCGATAGTGCATTTCCATTCGCCATGGTTTCCTTTGTCGCCCGTATATGGCCATTTATTCGAAAAGAGACCCCAACACGGCTTGAACACTAGGTTCTTCTGTATTCCGATTTGATCGGTCGGTTCTACGGGCGGAAGTCCCCGTAACTGTTTCCCTCTCCTCTATTGGGAGAATCTCTTCTTCCTCATCTCGCCGTGCAGCCATGGCTCTGGTTGTCATCATAGGAGGTGCGTGTCCGAGGAACGGTGGCTCTGATACCAGCTTGATATGATCTCCCCTTTAGGCTAAGGCTCGATCTATTCCTATTTTCTGATATGGACACGATCTAACATAGAACTTTGGAAATAGACCCCGAAAGATGTAGTTGTTGGATCGATGTGAACTTTTGATATGTTGTAGCCCCGGAAAAGCCCTTTCCAAAAAATCAAGTTTTAGGTGAATCGGATTTTGGGATCTCGATATATCATCCAATCAGGGGATGGACATCGAGAAGTTTGTCTTAGGATCCATGGATGGAGACACAAAATCCTTGGTGATGGTGGAAGGTGGTGGATCGGCATTAGCCGAGTGGCACCAATAAATAAGGGGTGATGGAAGGATTATGAGTGATGGAAAGGTTAGGGCAAAGTGATGGATAGATTAGAAGAAGGGGGAGGAGTGGGCCGCCCCTAAGGGTCTAGGGTGATTGGCTAGTCGAGGGAGGCTAGAAGCGGCGACGTCGAGGAATGAGAGAATAAGAGAGAAGAAGATGAAGGAGGCTAGGGCAAAACTCAATTCATTCAATAATGATTTCATGGTTGCCATCCACACCTTTAGAGGCTAACCAAATAATTCAAAAATGGCAATTATTAACCAAAAATAGTACATTTTCGCCGACCGCATTTGAAACCGCCCGATCGCATTCATACGCACATATTTTGCACTTCTCTGAATTTGCGAACGCAATGCAGGCATTCGCAGGCACATTCAAACATGGCATTGTTCGCAGGCACATTTTGCACTCTCTGGATGTGCTAACTTGATGTAGGCATTCACAAGCGCTTTCGAATGCACTCTCCCCGCATTCGAATGCGACATTCAAAAAACTTATTTTTTTAAAATTAAACATCGGTGAAGTCCAAATCGTATCACCATCGCATCCACAAAGAATGGGTTTCGGTCGTTGGAAAGTAGGCTTCAAGCAGTCGCATCCATAGAGAACACGTATTCGTCATTCAAATGCAAGATTAGGTGTTCGCAAATATAGAGAACATGTATTGGCTGTTCGAATGCGAGATCAGGTCGTTCGAACGTACCCTGCATATGTTCACAATGCGTTCGCACATATAGAGGGGTGTATTTTTTTTCCCATTTGGATTTTTCTATGTAAATATCTTGGTGTTTATCTTTGATTTACTCTTTGATATTTATTTCGCATTTACTTAAGCAAAGGGTTGATATCATTACCTAGGGTTTAGATACATATGTGTGTCTAGGGTTTTTTCAAGGTAGGACTAGAAAAGAAGAAAATGGGGAAGGGAAAAGGGTAGGCTAGTGAGCACATGCTCACCTAGGGCTTTATTTTTTATTTTTAGGGATAATTCTCTTTTCACCCCCTAAACTATCGCATATTTCCACATTGACCCCCTGAACTTTTTTTTGGTACACACCGGCCCCCTAAACTATCAGAAATACCTCACACCCCTAACGTCGTTGACAGAATTAATGAATTGACCAAATTACCCCTCCACTTATAATAACGAGATAATTAAGTGGCTTAACTAGTATTAAATATTTTAATTTTTTTTAACTCCTTCATTACCCTCTCCTTCTGAATTAATGAATTTTTTTTAAACTCCTTCATTACGCACTTCGGTGATGCTAGTCTCCGTCCTCCCCAACAGCTCTTGCAACTTCTCTAGAGATGCCGGGCTCGAAGAAGAGGGCAATGGTGACGTCGGACTCGGAGAAGAGGGATGTCGGGCTTGGAGATGAGGGTGTGAGGCATTTGGAGAGAGTGAGCTCTAAGAAGAGGGCGACGGTGATGGGGAGGAATTTAGAGAGAGAGAGAAAGGGCTCGGAGAAGATGCCAATGGCGACTCCAGGCTTAGAGAAGAGGGTGACGGCAACGCTGAGGCAGGGCTCGGAGAAGAGGGCGAATCTATCTCGCCTTGATTGGTTGCAGTAGCCAAAGGTGGCGGCATAGCGGTCGAAGCTGTGTCGATCTAAGATCCAACTCCAACAGGAATGCGGATCTTGCGATGTGTTCGAGCTCGAGCACGCCGGAGAGGAAGACAACAGTAGGCTGTGGAGGAGGTGATGGTGGTCAACGCCGTGATGGGTGGCTATGGCAGTGGAGGCTGCGGTGGGCTAGGTTGAGGCTGCAGTAATGGAGGGAGAGAATGAGGGGTATTTTCATCCACCTAAAAGTTTCTCATGACTTAGCATGTGACTTGCACATGTACGAGGGTAAAATTGTCATATATTTGTCAGGTGATTATCACATGACATCTTTTGGACAGAAATGGATAATGGAACCCTAATGAAAGGGGTCAAGTGAGGTATTTATGATAGTGTAGGAGGTCAGTGTGTACCAACAAAAAGTTCAGAGGGTCAATGTGGAAATGGGTGATAGTTCAGGGGGTGAAAAGAGAATTATCCCTTATTTTTATTTTAAATTTTATGGGGTGTTACACTATCTGAACACGAGTAGGTACTAGCTTATCGTCCTAATACGATCTCCCTTTTTGGCTAAGGTTCGATCTCTTTCAATTCTCAGATCTAGACTAATTCTGACATGAAACTTTGTAAATAAACCCCGAAAGATATCGCCTCAGATAGACGTGAAATTTGATATGTTGTAGCACCGGAAAAGAGTTTTCCAACAAATCAAGTCTCAGACGGGTCGGATGTTGGGATCTCGAGATATTGTCCAATTAGTGGACGAATGTCAGGGGGTTTGATTTGGATCTGTGGATGGAGGCACGAGATCCAAGATGATGGTGGTTGGTGGTGGACCGGCATTAATGTGGTGACACTGGTGAAAAGTGGTGGTGGAAGGGTTATGGTTAATGGAAGGCTTAGGACAAGTGTTGCATAGATTGAAAGAAGGGGGAGGAGAGGGCCACCCCTAAAGGACTAGGGTGATTGGGCTGGTCAGGGAGGTTAGAAGCGGCGTCGCCAGGGATCGAGAGAACAAGAGCGAAGAAGACGAAGGAGGCAAGGCAAAACTCAATTCATCAATAATGACTCTATGGTTGCCATCCACATCCTTTAGAGGCTAACCAAACAATTCAAAATTAACCCTAAATAGTACATTATCGCCGACCGCGTTCGAACGCGCCCGCTCGCGTTCGAATGCTCCTAGTTCGCTCTTCTCTGGATTTGCGAACGTGATGCAGGCGTTCGAACGTGCAACCGAACGCACCTATTTCCCACTTTTCTAGATTTGCAAACACGATACAGGCATTCATAGTGTGTTCGAACACAGCGTTCGAACGCACAATTCACACTCTCTGGACGTAATATAGGTGTTCACAACCGCGTTCACGAACGCGGTTGTGCATGCTCGCTCCAATTCCTGATATACACTAGAATATCGTCAAAGAAGACGAGCACATATCGACGCAAGAGCGGGCGGAAAAGATCATTCATCAGCCCTTGGAAGGTGGCCGGTGCATTGGTGAGCCCAAACGGCATGACTGGAACTCATAGAGGCCATCATGAGTTCGGAACACCATTTTGTGCACATCTTCCGGGTTGACACGGATTTGATGGTACCCTGCTCCTAAGTCAAGTTTGTTGAAGTAAGCCGACCCTGTAAGTTCATCCAGCAACTCATCGATCACCGGTATTGGATACTGGTCTTTGAAGTAAGCCGACTCATCAACCAACGTATACACAAACTCTATGAAACCCTAGTTGGTAAAAGTTTTTGCCAATGTTTAATTATCAACGCTAGGCAAAAGCTCTTTTCCAATGGGCGCTAAAACATGTCATGGCGGTTTGAGTGCCGTAATAAATATGTTAGCCGACATAAATAGTCATCAGTACAAATTATTTTAAGTTGGATGACCAGTATTTATATATGTCTGAAAAAGTATGCGTCGATGTTTAGATATACGCCATGAAATATGTGTTTTAGTATTTATGAAATGCCGGAAGCTAATGATTGGTTACGGAACAATTCCATCAAGATTTGGATTTACAGAACAATTCCATCAAGATCTAGATATACGCCATGAAATATAGGCTATGATACTAATGATAGGTTATGGAACAATTCCATTAAGATCTGGATTTATTACAGAAAGCAATTCGCGCAACTAAAGAAAAATATTCACCAAATATTCTCCTATAGTTAGAAAATTGTGAAACTAAATGGAATCAATCCGTAACTCCCTAATCTACATTTTTGTATGTATGTCCTTCACAGATTCGAAGTATAACTGGGACGAAATTATGATTTAATGTGAATGATGGTGGTGGTGACGGGTAGAGTGGATGTTAGTGTTATAGATGATAATGGAGATGGGGGTGGATGGTTGATGTTGCTTATGGATAAAGATGAAGGGGAAGAAGTGGTCGAGATTCCAACGAAGAGGGAGGACTCGACAGATGAGGGAGACTAGAAGTTAGGAGAAACCTTGCCAACGGTAGAGATGGTAGGTTGGTGAAAAGGGAGGAGGGAGATTAGGGTAGAGAGAAGATAGAGAGGCAAGAAACCAATAATCCAATCACATTATGATTTCGCCTGCCATCCACACCTTTATAAAGGTAAGCCAACAAGCCAAAATAATAATTATTAACCCTAATTCTAGAAGATTCTCGCTAATCGCGTTCGAACACGCCCAATCACGTTCGAATGCACAAAAGACATTCTCTATCGATGCGAACGCGATGTAGGCATTCAAACGACGCGTTCAAACGCGCCTGATCGAGTTCGAAAGAGCATTTCGCGTTCTCTATTTTTGCGAACCTGATGTAGGCGTTCACAAATGCGTTCAAACGCACCCACAACTGTGTTTGAACGCGATCTACATAAAATTTATTTTAATAAAAATAAATAACTAATTTAATAAGAAAACTAAGGGGAAGAAGCGGTCGAGATCCCAAGGAAAATGGGGGACTTGATAGACGAGGGAGACTAGAAGTTAGAAGAAACCTTGCCAACGATAGAAGTCGTAGATTGGTGAAGAGAGAGGAGGGATATTAAGGTAGAGAGAAGATAGAGAGGCAAGAAACCAATAATCCAATCGCATTATAATTTTGGCTTCCATCCACACCTTTATATAGGCTAGCCAACAAGCCAAAATAACAATTATTAACCCTAATTCTAGAAAAGTCTCGCTAATCACGTTCGAACACGCCCGATCACGTTTGAATGCACAAAAGGCGTTCTCTATCGATTCAAACATGATGCAAGCGTTCGAACGTCGTGTTCGAATGCGCCCGACCATGTTCGAACACGCCCGACCATGTTCGAACGCGCCCGACCATGTTTGAACGTGCATTTCAAGTTCTCTATTTTTGCAAACCTAATGCAAGCGTTCACAAATTCATTCGAACGCGCCCCCATCCACATTCAAACGTGACCTACAGAAAATTTATTTTAATGAAAATAATTAACTATTGCAATAAGAAAAGATCCTAACTAAGTATATCAGTCCACCACGCTTCCCCCACCTTATCCTCAAGGTAAAAAGTCAGGGAAATGCTCCAAAATATCTGTCTCCACTTCTCATGTTGCCTCATTGGATGGCTTGCCAAATCACTCGACTAGAATCTCCATCTCTAATATGGTACTATGATATCGTCGACATCTAGCAAGTACTCGAACAGGCTCCACAATTTCTGTCTCCTCCAATGGCTCTAGTAGAACTGATTCAATGACCTCATGATCTCAAATCCGCTCTCTCAGCAATGAAACATGGAAGATAGGATGCACTCTCGACCTCTCCGATAGCTCCAAACGATATGCAACCGGACCAATACGCTCTAACACTCGAAATGGACTGAAGTAGCGATGTGCTAACTTCTGGTTTCGCATCGGACGCAAGGTCGCCTATCGATACGGTTGCACCCTCACAAACACCCAACTGTCGATGTCGAACTCTTACTCCCTATGGCTACGATCATAAACTTGCTTTGTTAGGTTTTTATTTGTTGGCTATTGTGTAAAAAATATTCTAAGTATATTTTTTCATGTATATGAGCTTTACACAAGTCTAGAATATCTCTGGTTTGAAGAATTGCAAGATTATTGGAGAAAAGCCGTCGAGTTCACACTGCGTTCACAAACGCGTTCGAACGTGCGTTCACAAATGAGTTCGAACGCGAAATCTGCGTTCACACAGACAGAGAGCCGCGTTCACAAACGCGTTCGAACGCGAAATCTGCGTTCACACAAACAGAGAGCCGCGTTCACAAATGTGTTCGAACGCGGGTACTACGTTCACACATACTGAGAGCTGCGTTCACAAACGCGTTCAAACGCAACCTGAAGAATTCAAGCTGTCGCGTTCGAACGCACTCGAGCCCGTTCGAACGCACCAACAAAGTTTAAGAATATTGGACTTTCGTGAGTGTGGATAAGATTTGGATTTGGCTCTATCTTGAAGATCGTGAGTACGGATAAGTTTTGGATTTGGCTCTATCTTGAAGATCGTGAGTACGGATAAGATTTGGATTTGGCTCTATCTTGTACTTTCGTGAGTACGGATAAGATTATGATTTGGCTCTATCTTGTACTTTCGTGAGTATGGATAAGATTTGGATTTGGCTCTATCTTGGAGATCATATATAAGGATTGTGAAACCCTATCTCTAGGGTGGTTGAAGAAGCATTATTAAAGGAGACTTATTGAGGCTACATCGGTTCTTCAACTAACAATGCTCTTCTCATCTACAAATCTTAATCTTTCGTCTTAAGGGCTATCTAGACGAAAGATCAATCTCGAGGGTTAGGGAGATTGGACTTCAATCACGAGAAGCGGTGAATCGTGGGTTCTAGCGAGCAAGACTGAGAGGAACAAAGTCATTTGGATCGACGGGTTGTTTTGAGAGTCAGTCTTGTAACTGCTACTATTCTAGTGATTGGTTTTGATCCGAGTTTGGATCCGTGATTTTTTCCCGTTTGGGTTTTTCCACGTTAAAATCTTGGCGTTCATCTCTATTTTTGTTCTTAATATTTCTACGGACTTTTACTTAAGCGAATGAGTGATATCATTGCCTAGTATTTAGATACATACTTGTGTCTGGGGGTTTTCTCATGCTTCATGCAGCTTTGAGCAAGTTTAAGATTGATATGCAACCTCCTCAATGTGGCATCTCTATCCATCAAAGTCGAGTCCACCTCTATCCGATCTGTAGCCACTGGATCATAAGTGCGTAATGTCAGAGCTGTGCGTCCATACACTGCCTCAAATGGAGTCATGTCAATACTTCTGTGGTAGGCGGTGTTGTAAGACTACTCTGCCTACGGTAAGAACTCCAACCATCGTCTCAACATCTCTCCAACAAAGCACCATAAGTATTGCTTAATGCCTCGATTAACCACCTCGGTTTGGCCATCCGTCTATGGATGGTAGGCCGAACTAAAGTTCAATTGAGTCCCCTACAATATGAAAAACTCTATCCAAAAGTCATTCATAAATACACGATCATGATCTGAGACAATCGTGCATGGCATGCCATGTAACTGAGCAACATCTCTAACAAAAATTTCAGCCACTAACTTGGCTGAAAATGGATGTGACAATGCAGAAAAGTGTGTATATTTGCTCAACCTATCAACGACCACAAAAATAACTAAATAACCATGTACCAGCGGAAGACCCTCTATGAAATCTATAGAAATGTCTTCTCAAATATGGTCTGGTATTAGTAAAGGCTATAGTAATCCAGTCGGTTTTAATGTGGTTGCCTTAGCCCTTTGACGGGCTTTGCAAGCACAGACAAAATTTCTCACATCCTGCCTCAATCCTGGCCACGGGCAACTCTGAGATATCCTCCTATAAGTCCTCAAGACACTCTCATGACCAGCCTCGGGAGTTTGGTGGAAGTGCTCCAACATCTCGGCTACCATCTTGGAGATAACTTCCTTTTGCACATGTGGGTACCGATATGGCCTCACATTCGTCGGTGCAACCCTGGGCACAATCTCTATGCGATGGTCTGTCATTCGCCTTAGTGGTAACTCTTTTGGTTGATCAAACAAGTCGACAAATTTATCTAATAAATTAGACAACTCAATGATAGTATCTGAACTCATTTGAGGCTCGTCTCCTACTAGTCCTAACTGACGAAGATATGCCAAATCACTCGCACATGGCAGCCCTACTATCGGTTGCATCGCTGGAATCGGCAAAGAATGAACGCCATCAAGCCGTATCTCTTTGTTTCCTTGATTAAATTTCATCAACATGCTCCGAAAATCAAAAGTGATGGATCCCAAGCTTTGTAATCATTGTGTGCCTAGGTGATAAGTTACAGAACGAGCCCTTTAAGATCTAGATTTATTGTAGGAAGTAGTCCGCGCAATCGAGGGAAAATATTCACCAAATATTCTCCCGTAGTCAGAAAATTATGAAACTAAGTTTGATCGATCCATAACCTATCATTGGTATCAGAGACTATCTTTTGGTACCGTAGAACTTATTATTGGTATCAGAGCCAGGTGAACCTTGGACCTCCATTAATGGTTGAAATAAAGAAAGGAAGACTCAATTCACGATAACCCTAACCGAGAGGCAGATTCCCTTGGGGCGGCCATGGTAGATCGAGTCTACCAACGTCCATGGGTGTGAACATGGGCTTCGCGGATGAACTAAGGGGCATTTTCCAAACATTGCTACATAGGGTTGATGCATTACAAAATGATCATAATACTTTAAAGGAATATGTCATGAACCGTTCGGTTTCATCATCTCCTTGACGAAGATTGGTGCCTCAAGAAGGACCAGCAGTGAGACCACACCGAACTGATACCCTATAGGTCTAGGTACGACATGTTAGTGTCAATGATCCTCTTTTACATATTCCTACACATCATCCCCTACCTCCGATACAAAATCTAAGACCGGCGGTGGTGGAATTTGATAGGCGTGTGGCACCGGTGCGCTTCGTTGATGAAGAGGATTGGCACTTAGATGATGAAGATTATCCCTTCAAAAATGGTGATAGGCATGCTCAAAGATTCAGAGAATGAGATCAACAAGCACAAAGGTTCAGGCCTGAACTAAGAATCTTTCGCGAGCCCGACAATACTATTTGGGGGAGAACCGTATGCTTGGACTTTCTAAAATTCCAAGGCGGTGGTCCGACGGATTGGGTGTTTCAAGTGGAATAATACTTTGATTGTCAAGGGACAGTGAAGGATGTAAAGGTTCAGATGGTAAGTTTTCACCTCCAAGGAACAGCATTGCATTAGTATCGATCGACTATTCATGGTAAAGGATTTACTAGTTGGGCTGACTTTTGTAGGAGGATTACATGCAGATTTGGGACGGCGGCATATGAAGATTTGCTATCACATTAAACAAGATGGTCCAGAGGACAACCATATTAGAGTACCAAGCAAAATTTGAAAGAGTTAGTAGTCGTTGCAAGCCACCTTGGCCCGAACCGACATTGATGAACACATTCATTTTAGGGATACGGGAGGAGATCTAGGCGGATGTTCATGCTCTTTGTCTTACTACTCTTGAGGAGGCCTTTGAGAAAGCCGTGAGGATAGAGCAAAAGCTTAAGCCTCTCAAGATGGCAGCGAAAACAAGTTGGGGCAACCAAGATGGGCGGTTTGCACCTAGAATGCTAGCTGGAAATTCTGCGGGTTCAAAGACAGTGGCTGCTAGTACTAGACCACGACCACCTTTGAGACCCTCTTCTGATGTTAGAGGAGGCACAAGACCTCCCGTTCGAACTCTCACACCTACCTAGGTGGATGAGCGAAGAGCGAAGGGCCTTTGCTTTCGATGTGATGAACATTTCACCCCAGGTTATCGGTGTTCCAAACCGATCGGGAGTGTTATGCTCATCGACAATCTCGAGGGGGCTGATGAGGTTCTTGATGATGGAGATTGTTCAAAGGAGGTCCATGAGGAGACCGTGGAGGAGAGCGTGGAGGAATATATCCCAACTAAAATATTGATGTATACATATTCGGGTACTTCCGCGCCAAGGACATTGAGAGTGGACAGACACGTTAGAAAGCATTGTGTGCACATCCCCATCAATTCTGGGAGTATACACAACTTTCTAGACGAGAAGTTAGTGAGGAGATTGGGCTTGAATGCTGAACCGACCACGGGGTTTGACGTTGCTATCAGAGACGGCATGAAGCTTAAGGCGAAGAGCTTGTGTTGCCAGGTCAGTATACGGGTGCAAGGACACGACATCATTGTGGACCTGTACTAGTTGGCACTTTGAGGAGTGAACATTGTGCTAGGCACTCAGTGGTTATAGAGCTTGGGACCCGTCATTTTTTATTTTCATAGCATATGGATGAAATTTAAGTAAGGAAACAAAAATGTGTGGCTTGATGGCATTCGGTTTCCGCTGATTCTAGCGATGCAGCCGATGGTGGGGCCGACTTATGCATATGATTTGGCCTATCTTCTTTAGTTATTACCAACAGAGGATGAGCCTCAAATGAGTTCAGATACTACAATTGAATTATCTAATTTATTAGATAAATTTTTTGGACTATTTGAGGAGCCATAGAAGTTGCCACCGAGGCGAACGGCGGACCATCATATAAAGATTGTGCCCGGGGCTGCACCGGCAAACATGAGGCCATATCGATATCCACATGTGCAAAAGGAAGTTCTCTCCAAGATGGTAGCTGAGATGTTGGAGCAAGGCCTCATACAACTAAGTCATAGCTCTTACTCATCGCCCATGCTATTGGTGCAAAAAAATGATGGGACATGGCATTTTTGTATCGACTATCGGGCACTAAATGTTATCACCATCAAGAATCGGTATCCCATTCCGGTCATAGAGGAGCTGTTGGACGAGCTTGCAGGGGTGACCATATTCAGCAAGCTTGACTTGAGAGCTGGGTATCATCAAATTAGAGTTCATCCGACAGATGTGCATAAAACTGCATTTCGGACTCCGGACAGGCACTACGAATTATGGGTAATGCCTTTTGGTCTCACCAATGCTCCAGCTACTTTTCAATGCCTCATGAATGATATTTTTCGGCCTCTATTATGAAGCTATTTCTTAATATTTTTTGATGATATTTTGGTATATAACAGGACTAAAATGGAGCATTTGCGACATTTGGAGGATGTGCTGAAATTATTGAAGCAAAACTAGTTGAAGATTAAGAAGTCCAAGTGCCTATGGGGAGTACCAGAAGTGGAGTATTTAGGCCACATCATCACAGCGGATAGAGTGGCGGCGGATCCTCAAAAGGTGGCATGTATGACCGCTTGGCCGATCCCTACTACCACCACATGATTGTGAGGATTCTTGGGGCTGACAGGATATTATCACCGCTTCATCGCCGGGTATGGCAAGATTGCCGCTTCATCGCCGGGTATGACGAAATTATGATTTAGTGTGAATGATGGTGGTGGTGACGGGTGGAGTGGATGTTATTGTTATGGATGATAATGGAGATGGGGGTGGATGGTTGATGTTGCTTATGGATAAAGATGAACGGGAAGAAGTGGTCGAGATTCCAACGAAGAGGGAGGACTCGACAGATGAGGGAGACTAGAAGTTAGGAGAAACCTTGCCAATGGTAGAGATGGTAGGTTGGTGAAAAGGGAGGAGGGAGATTAGCGTAGAGAGAAGATAGAGAGGCAAGAAACCAATAATCCAATCACATTATGATTTCGCCTGCCATCCACACCTTTATAAAGGCAAGCCAACAAGCCAAAATAATAATTATTAACCCTAATTCTAGAAGATTCTCGCTAATCGCGTTCGAACACGCCCAATCACGTTCGAATGCACAAAAGACATTCTCTATCGATGCGAACGCGATGTAGGCATTCAAACGACGCGTTCAAACGCGCCTGATCGAGTTCGAAAGAGCATTTCGCGTTCTCCATTTTTGCGAACCTGATGTAGGCGTTCACAAATGCGTTCAAACGCACCCACAACTGTGTTTGAACGCGATCTACATAAAATTTATTTTAATAAAAATAAATAACTAATTTAATAAGAAAAGATCCTAACTAAATGTATCAAAATTTTTGTTTATTTAATATATATTAAATGTTAGCAAAAATGAATGTATCAAAATTTTTGTTGATTTGATATATATTAAATGTTAGCAAAAATGTATTTCACGTTTATATGACGCGGAAGATTTATGTGCCTACATATAGAAATTTCGGCATATGTTGCTTGGCTAGCATATAGACACACAAGAAAAGTATTTTGAAACTTTTTTAAATTATAAGATGAAGATATTAGTAGAATAAACAAATAATACTTTAAATAACTTTCTAGATCAACAAAATAACTAAAAGAAGGACAAAATAACTAGTCAATTTATTAATTATAATTTCGACAATTCAACAACTCACTTTACAACAAAGTTTTTCTTCTTTTGAAGACATATATATCCAATACAGGAAAAAAGATTTATCCACTTAGCTAGTCAATATTTTATGGTTGCAATTTTTACTTTAAATAGAAATATATCAAAATTGTCTTCACAAAGAAGACATACATAAACAATACATAATAGAAAACTAAAGACTTGAGATCTACTTCATTACTCCACTTTATTTATCATCTTGTTTAATCTGTAAAAAAATGACATAATCAGTTATAAATTTATAGATAAAAAAAACTTATACAATTAAATGATATGTTAAACAAGCAATTATCACATACTAGATATGATGGCCAAGCAATTGTTTGTAAACAAAACTTTTCTTTATTTGAGGTAGACTTTCTAAAACAACACGATGATAATTCCGAAGGAACGAAAACATGACCATTCATAAAATAGAATGGAAATTCTTCCGATGAACTTCTAATATTAAAATTGTTCTTTTATGACCATGCAATATGAAATATGAAATCTATTAACATAACACTAAGCAACTCAAATTCCTTCATGATTAACATTTTTTTACAACTACTAGATTGTAAGTTCAACAAACCCTAGTGATTCCTCTCCAATTCCTTCGTGCTGGTCTCCTCGTTGCTCCGAGGGGAGGCTCTTGCACTCTGGTCAACAAGCCCACAAGACTCGCTTCCCTTCTATAGCTTTTAAAAAACTTTAATTGATTAAAAATAACATATTAAAATTTTATCATTAAAGTCAAATTGCATTTTGGTCCATTAATTTTATATATAATTTATTTCTCTCCAAAACTAATTTTTTTTTACTTTTTCATATCACATCAAAATAATAATTACCATTTAGCCTAGTTTAAAAATAAACACCATATTTTATTAACTTAATTCAAGGTTCCTAAATCAAGACTAAGAAATTAAGCTAGCTAATCAAGTTAAGGGCTTGGCCCTAAACCAAATTAGCTAGATTTCTCCTCTTTTTTATTTTTTGACGTGCACCACATTTGTTTGTTTTGAGTTCAGGAGTCGTTGAACTTAGTTAGGGATCCCTAGCTTTAAACATTTTTTTCGTAATCAAGTTCACTTTCCAATAAATAAAATAAGAATAAAATGAAATTTCTAATATAGCAACACATAGATGAAAAAAATTAAAAATTATTATTTAAATATAATTTAATAATAGGTTTAATATGAGTTTAAAATGGCCAACTTGCATTTATATTTTGTAAATTTAATAATAATATTTTAGTGTTATTTGGATGACATATACTCAATTTTCCTAAAAATATAAATATTTTTCAATTTTTCATTCCAGATCATAATCAAAGTAATAACTACACATTATTTCAAATATTCTTTCACCTATTTATAATTTGCCTCCAGAGTAAATACATTTCACTCCATTTTTTTTAAATTTTACTTAGTCCACAATAAATTATGGAGTGACTTGATATGAGTTTTTTAAGTCTGTAATTAGAAAAATAGGTTATTATAAAATATTTAGAATAATACTAAAATATTTAAAAAGTAATATAAGTTAATTATATTAAATATTTACAAAACACTAAAAATTTAAAAAATAATATAACTTTACACATGGGCTTAAAACCTAAAATAAAAAATAAATAAATAACAATTATTTTATATTATTATTTTAAATAAAATATTAACCTTACATTATTTTAGAAAATAATAATAATATGAAAGTCAGCAAATAAGTAATTAAAAAACTTTTAATAAATTAATAAATAATATTTTAAAATTTATCATTTACTGAAAAGATATTTTTAGTCATTTTAATTTTATATATCATATATTTCACTTTAATATTTTTAATATTTTTTTATTATTTTACATCAAATTGAAAAAGTTGTGTTCTAAATCTACTAAGTTTAATAGGGTTTTAGTTTCTCTCTTTCTTAGCATTGAAACTTCAATTCCGGAGTTGTAGATATATAATGCTCGATTTTAATTTAGGCTCATATATAACAATTAATGTGTGTTTGTTTAAGGGATATAAAAATGGAATTGGATATCATATCTCCAAAAGAGATGACATAGTATCTTTTATATCGTTATTGCCCTTATATAAGAAATAATAAATTTAAATTTACTAAAACTAACTGTGAAATTTTAATTTTTGTTATTTTTTGAGCATTTTATTAGTATTTATCTTATACCTTTCACTAGGTTTTAGATTTGACGAGACAATGTCATTTTTTGTTTTCCTTGCACTTTAGGCTTTTTTCTTACTTTTCTTCCAACTTTGTCATTTCTATCATTTAGTATCTCATTAAATATTAACGAGACACTATAAGAGAGAGAAATGACCCGTACTCATCTTCTTCTTGATCTTCTTGATCTTCTTGATCTTCTTGATCTTCTACTTCATATGCTGTTAGTAATTATTATTCTTCTTCATCATCTTCTTCTTCTACTGCTCCTTTTTATATCTCTTAATTCTTTTTTTATACAAGTCTCTAATCTCTAATATCTAATCTTCTTCTTATATAAGTCTCTAATCGCTCTTTCTACTTCACCACTGAAGATGTTAAAAGACAATGAAATGTGTATAGAAAAAAATGAAAGTTGTTAAAAGACAACAAAATATAAATTCTCACCACTATCTCTACTTAATCTCTTACTTTAGAGACTTGTATAGAAAACGTATAGAAAAAAGAATGAAAGTTGTTATTATATTTGCGAAAGTTGTTATTACATTTATGAAAGTTGTTAATATATTTCTTCTTCTTCTTATTTTCTGTTGTTGCTCTTTTTTCTTAATCTAATTCACTACTAAAATTGTTAAAAGACAACGAAATATGTATAGAAAAAAAAGTTATTACAAGACAATGAAATATAAATTCTCACCACTATCTCTAATTAATCTCTTACTTTATTAATTAAAGAGCGATTATAGAAACTTATATAGAAAAAACAATGAAAGCTGTTATTATATTTACAAAAGTTGTTATTATATTTGCAAAAGTTGTTATTATATTTGCGAAAGTTATAATTATATCTACGAAAGTTGTTACTATATTTATAAAAGTTGTTAATATATTCTTCTTCTTATTTTCAATTGTTGCTTCTTCTTTTTAATCCACTTCACCACTAAAGTTGTTAAAAGACGACGAAATGTGTATAAAAAAAAAATGAAAGTTATTAAAAGACAACAAAATATAAATTTTAACTTGATTAATCTCTTACTTTATTAATTGAAGAGCGATTAGAGAGAATTGTATAGAAAAAAAGAATAATTAAGGCATAAAAGAAGAAGAAGAAGAAAAAGAAGAAAAAGCAATAGCAGAAAAAAAAGTAGTAGAAGAAGAAAACTATATATTAACAACTTTCGTAAATATAATAATAACTTTCATTGATTTTTAACATCTTTCGTTATTTTTTTCTATACATTGCAGAATTTACATATTTCACTATTATAATTTACGTAAAAACAAATAATAATCATACAGAGTCATACTTTTGGTTATTTAACTAATCATAATTATTTTACCATTATCTTGATATACTTAGTTAGGATATTTTCTTATTGTATTAGTTATTTATTTTTATTAAAATAAAATTTCTATAGATCGCATTCGAACACAAGTGGGGTCGCGTTCGAACGCCCTTACGAACGCCTACATCAAGTTCACAAATACAAAGAACGCATATTGTGTGTTCGAGCGCAGTCGGATGAGTTAGAACGCGATCGACGGGAATCCTCTAGAATTAGGGATTCATATTATTTTAGGACTTGTTGGCTAACCTCTATAAATATGTGGATGGCAGCCAACTTCATTATGCTATTGGAATATTGATTTCTTACCTCTTTATCATCTATTTACTCTAATTTTCCTCCTTCCTCTTCACCATCCTTCCACCTCTACCGTTAGCAAGATTTCTCCTAACTTCTAATCTCTCTCAACTGTCGAACCCCCTCTTCTTTGGGATCTCGACCACTTCGTTCCCTTCGTCTATATCCCTAAATCACATCCACAATCCACCTTTATCTCCATATACATCCATAACCCTATCATCCACTCCACCTGTCACCACTATTTCGTATTTTCATCTCTTCTATAGTTCGAATCTTAACCCTATCATCCACTCCACCCGTCACCACTATTCTGTATTTTCATCTCTTCTATAGTTCCAATCTATGAAGGGAATAAATATGAAAGTGGTAGATCAGGAAGTTATGAATCTAACCCAGTTTATTTCATATTTGGACTGATTCGTGTAATATATTCTGATCTTGAAGGAATAGTTGCGTAATCTATCTTTGGTTTCAAATCTTAACAAATTGGTATGAGAGCCTAACAATTTGGTATCAGAGCCTAACATATCTCCAATTAATCTCTTACTTTATTAATTAAATAGTGATTAAATAAATTTGTATAGAAAAAAAGAAAGAATTATTAAGAAGAAAAAGAAGAAAATTAGAAAACATATTTACAACTTTCGCAAACGTAGTAACAACTTTCATTGATTTTTAACAAATTATATAATTTTTTTCTATGTATTGCAAAATTTACATACTTTACAATTACAATTTACATAAAAATAAATAATAATCATGTAGAGTCATACTTTGGTTATTTAACTAATCATAATTACCTCATTAGTAATTAATCTCTTATTTTATTAATTAAAAAGTGAATAGATAAACTTGTATAGAAAAAAAGAAACAATAGAAAATAAGAAGAAGAAAAAAATATACTAACAACTTTCGCAAGTATAATAACAATTTTTATTGTTTTTTCTATATGCTTCCGCGAAGTTGTACAACTTTCTTAAAAAACTGTGAATTATTGTCAGAAATTCATACTTAAAATATGAATTTTGTACTTAAACTACAAATTTAAGTATGAAATTCTATCAATAATTCACAATTTTTTTAAGAAAGTTCTACAACTTTGTAAAACATATAGAAAAAACAATAAAAGTTGTTATTATATTTGCAAAAGTTGTTAGTATGTTTTCTTCTTATTATTATTTTTTGTTATTATTTTTCTATATAAGTTTATTTATTCGCTCTTTAATTAATAAAGTAAGAAATTAATTAGAGATAGTGGTGAGATAATTATGATTAGTTAAATAACCAAAAGTATGAGTCTACATGATTATTATTTATTTTTATAGAAATTATAATTATAAAATATATAGATTCTGCAATACATAGAAAAAACAACAAAATTTGTTAAAAATCAATGAAAGTTATTACTATATTTGCGAAAGTTGTTAATATGTTATCTACTTTTCTTTCACTTCTTTTTTTAGTATCGTTTCTTCTTCTATCCCTTAGTAATTCTTTCTTTTTTTCTATAAAATTTTATTTAATCACTCTTTAATTAATAAAATTAATTAATAAAATAAGAGATTAATCGGAGATAGTGGTAAAATATTTATGATTAGTTAAATAACCAAAAGCATGACTCTGTATGATTATTATTTGTTTCTACGTAAATTATTATAGTGAAATATGTAAATTCTGCAATGTATAGGAAAAAAAATAACGAAAGTTATTAAAAATCAATAAAAGTTATTATTATATTTATAAAAGTTGTTAATATATAGTTTTCTTCTTCTACTATTTTTTTTTCTGCTATTGTTTCTTCTTCTTTTTCTTCTTCTTTTTCTTCTTCTTCTTTTTCTTATTCTTCTTATTCTATGCCTTAATTATTCTTTTTTTTCTATGCAATTCTCTCTAATCACTCTTCAATTAATAAAGTAAGAGATTAATCAGAGACAATGGTGAAAATTTATATTTCGTTATCATTTAACAACTTTCTTTCTTTTTTCTATACACATTTCATCGTTTTTTAACACTTCACTAGTGAAGTAGATTAAGAAGAAGAAGAAATATTTTAACAACTTTCATAAATATAATAACAACTTTCACAGATAAAATTATAACTTTCACAAATATAATAATAACTTTCATTATTTTTTCTATACAAGTCTTTATTAATCATTCTTTTTTTTTATACAAGTCTCTATAATTACTCTTTAATTAATAAAGTAAGAGATTAATCAGAAATAGTGGCGATAATTTATATTTCATTGTCTTTTAACAACTTTCATTTTTTTTCTATATGTGAAGATGAATTAGATTAAGAAAAAGGAATAACAATAGAAAATAAGAAGAAGAAATATATTGACAACTTTCGTAAATTTAATAACAACTTTCGCAAATATAATAACACTTTGGTTATTTTTTCTATATAAGTCTCTATTAATTATTCTTTTTTAACAAGTCTTTATAATCGCTCTTTAATTAATAAAGTAATAGATTAATTACAGATAGTAGTGAAAATTTATATTTCATTGTCTTTTTATAACTTTTATTTTTTTTATACACATTTCGTTGTCTTTTAACAACTTTAGTAGTGAATTAGATTAAGAAAAAAATAGCAACAATAAAAAATAATAAGAAGAAGAAACATATCAACAACTTTCGTAAATATAATAACAACTTTCGTTATTTTTTTCTCTACGCTTTTTATACAAATCTCTATTAATCGTTCTTTTTTTTCTATACAAGTCTCTATAATTGCTCTTTAATTAATAAAGTAAGAGATTAATTAGAGATAGTGGTCAGAATTTATATTTCGTTATCTTTTAACAACTTCAATGGTGAAATAGAAAAAATGATTAGAGATTTGTATAAAAAGAATATTAGAGATTAGAGAGTGATTAAAAACTTGAATAAAAAAAATTAAGAGATAAAAAATAGATCAGAAGAAGATGATGAATATGAAGAAGAATAGTAATTACGAGCAGCATATGAAGTAGAATAAGAAAATGAGTATGGGTCATTTCTCTCTCTCTTATAGTGTCCCACCAACATTTAATGATGCACTAAATGATAGAAAAGGCAAAGTTGGAAGAAAAGTAAGAAAAAAGTATCAAGTGGAAGGAAAACCAAAAATGACCCTAGGCTGCTAAATCAAAAACCAAATGGGTTTTTGGTGCAAATAATCCCATTGTAGAAGCCAAATATGACCGATAATTCCAAGATATGTTAAACTTATAGTGATGAAAACGGGTAGGATTAACTCCGACCCGACCCGTAATCCTATCTGATTCGGATCTCGGATCGGATTCTGTAACGCCCCCGCTCGGCATCGGCACGTGCACGCCCATACGCCCACACGGCACGCGCAGCGCACACGACAAGTCGGGCGGGACCCATCACGCACAGATACTCTCCTGTGCACATATAATCATGATATCATCAAATAAAACCTACTAACTTATCCATGATCACATAATCCATCACCAGATAAATTATACTATTAACCAAATAAATTTGTTAACATATGAATATCCCAGTCCACGATAATATACATTAAACTACTACATAATCTAGTAGGACCCGCATAAGCCACAACAAACCATCAAGATACAACTAAAACGACTAATACAAGAGTACACTATGATTCGACATATATTATACAATTCATCGTCTAATACAAAAGAGTACAAATATCAAATACTAGTATAACTCAATTCTTATATAAACTATCATCTATGCCGTCTCGCATCTATAGCTCACCTCATCATCGCTCTAAAATATCTTCTCAAGATATCTCAAGTCGCTATCACGTACCACATATCTTAGGGGGTTAGAAAAGAAAAATAAAGAGAGTCATAAGCAAAATGCTTAGTGAATGGACCTTATATCAAATCAGTGATGTCAAATAGAGAGTAATCATATACTGGATAATATGAATCAGAAAGAGTATCATGTCATGAATGAGTATATGAATGTATCCTCAATAATACATAAAGGAAAAATAGATAATATGTCATGTCAAAATTGATAAAATATATAATCATCGACAATGTATAAATAAATCTCCATGTCATACCATTATCATAACTCTCTTTCTCTCTCTCAAATATAACACATATAATGCATGTCGATCATGATCATGCTATGATATCAAATGCAACCACTTATGATGCATATTGACCATTCGATAATTAGGCATAACAGATGATAATGAAATCATATGCATTTCTCAACATCACGATCATCACCAACATCTCGGTATAATATCATCATACTAGACCACTATGCATAGTCAACACTCGGTACCCAGTCTCAACATTATGTTCGAAGAATCAAAGCATACTCTGCGACCCGCAAGAGTATCTCAAATATAATCATACTCCACCACCCTCTAGGGTATCAATATCCATCCAGATCGGGCACCCACATAGTTGATAGAAACCTCGTGAGGATAACTCGCCACATATGCCCTAGCGAACGACATGTGTCCGATTGTCTGTGCGCACAAACTCAACTCACCTCAGATTGGGCCACGAGATATTACATATCAGCGACCATAATCATCACTCTAGGCACCCATAACTCTGGCGCCTACTCAGGTATTCTCACGCTTTCTATCAACTATCCTATCAATCATATTTCATGATTTCCTTATAAATGCCAGATCACATGCATATATCCAATACGATAACGAGTCAATGCATAATAGGAATTTAGGTGGAACAGGAATTAAGAGAAAAATGATGCAATGTAGACTCCAACCATGTATCTAATACATGCATAGTCTTGCTAGTCTATCACATGCACTCTCCTACTAGAAATCACTCCGACATAAAGTCATAACAATATAATCATTTCTAATCATCTTTATTTATCATCATCATACTCATATCCAAGATCAGAGTAATTCTATGCATGATAAAAATATGCTCGATTATAATCATCTCTAGATAAAGTCATATAATCATGCTGGAGGCTAAAACATGCATGTACATAATATATAATATAACATAATTTGAGAAAGACGTATAAGGGATAAGACTACTCACTCTGATCAAAAGAAGCAAATCATGTATCCCTTACATTCGCCAATCAACCGAGTGACACTTATCGCTAGCAAGGTCCACGGGGTCCCAAATAAGAGGATTCGGGATCTGAAAATATTTAAGTAGCAAGAAGTTAGTCGTTCATCTAATTAAAAACCGTTCATGTAAAATATGATGATTTATTAGATTTTAGAATTTCTACTTATCTTTAGAACTAGCTAAATTTTTAATTATAAATAAAAATATAAGTATAGATAAGAACCTAATTATAATTAAAATATATCTTGATTAATTAGGGACTATGTACTCATTACTTTATAAAATAATAAATAAATACTTAGGCTTATTATTTTGTTTGTTACAAAATAATAATGTATAATAAATTATTAGAATTATTTAAAATGTATCTCATGAGAATATTAGTATATAAATTTGATAATTATAATTTACATATATATATATATTAATCTAATAGAGATATAAATAAATAAATATGAGTATTACCTATATTTATACCTAATTAATCATTGATTATACAAATTATAATTAATACTAATATTATTGAAGAATATATATTATTATTAAAATAATTAATGTTTAAATAATCTATTTGCATTAATTAAGAAAAAAATACTTAAATAAATAAATAAAAATAAGGATGATGGGCTTGGTCCAGCACTAGCCTGCTACAATGCTGGGCCGAGCCTAGTACTGTTGCAGGAAAAAGAAGAGAAGAAGCAGCGGAGGAAGAAGAAGAAGAAAGGAAGAAGAAAGAAGAAAGAAGAAGAAGAAGAAGAAGAGAAGAGAAGAGAAGAAGAGAAGAGGAGGAGGGAGGGAAGTGCGAACCTGGGCCGGTGGGGAAGGCACCGACCGCTCGTGGCCATCCAGCGGCTGCCCTATCACCGGCGGCTTGGCTCCGACGAATCTGAGCCCAAGGGCAAAAGAAAGGGAACTAGAGAGAGAGAGAGAGAGAGTGGGAAAAAGAGAGGCTTACTGTAATGCCCTCGCCCGACACGGGCTCGAGCACGCCCACGTGCCCACACAGTACGCGCGGCGCGCGCGACAAGTTGAGCGGGGCCCGTCACGCACAGATACTCTCCTATGCATATATAATCATGATATCATCAAATAAAACCTCCTAACCTATCCATGATCACATAATCCATCACCAGATAAATTATACTATTAACCAAATAAATCTGTTAACATATGAATATCCCAGTCCCCAATAATATACATTAAACCATTACATAATCTAACATGACTCCCATAGGCCACAACAAACCATCAAGATACAACTAAAACAACTAATACAAGAGTATGCCATGATTCGACCTGTAAGATTAGGCGGGGACAGGATTCAAACCTCCAGTCTTCAGGTCATGAGCCATACAAATCATCGTCTAATATAAAAGAGTACAAATATTAAATACTCGTACAACTCAATTTCTATAGCTTACCTCATTTTTGCTCTAAAATATCTTATTAGGGTATCTCAAGGCAGTATCACGTACCATAATATCTGTGGGGGTTAAAAAGAAAGAAAAAAAGAAAGTAATAAGCAAAAGGCTTAGTGAATAGACCTTACCCCGAATCAGTGATGCCAAATAGAGAGTAAATCATGCACTGGATATTATGAATCGACAAGAGCATCATGTCATGAATGAGTATATGAATGTATCCTCAATAATATATAAATAAAAAGTAGATAATATGTCATAACTGATAAAATTATATAATTCTCGACAATGAGTAAATATATTTCCATGTTATACTATCATCATAATTCTCTCTCAAATATGACACATGATGCATGCTGACTATGATCATGCTATGATATAAAATACAACATATGCCCTAGCGAACGGCATGTGTCCGAATGTTTGCTGCGCACACATACTAACGACCTCAGACGTAAAGCCAATAGGATCGCAACTATGTCGAGTGATCAATCATCTCCAAGCACACCCTAACTCTTGCGCCCACTCGGGTATCCTCACGCTTTCTATCAACTATCCTATCAATCACATTTCATGTTTTCCCTCTAAATGACAGATCATATGCATATATCCAGTATGATAACAAGTCAATGTATAACAGAAATTTAGGTAGAATAAGAATCAATAAAAAAATAATGCAATGCAGTCTCCGACCATATATCTAACACATGCATACTCATACTAGTCTATCACATGCATACTCATACTAGAAGATCATCTTCATATAAAATCATAACAATATAATCATATCTAATCATCTCTATTTATCATCATCATACTCATATCCAAGATCAGCCTAATTCTATGCATGATAAAAATATGTTCGACTATAATCATCTCTAGATAAAGTCATATAATCATATTGGAGGCCAAAACATGCATGTACATAATATATAATAAATCCTAATTTGAGAAAGGCGTCTATGGGATAAGACTACTCACCCTGATTAGAAGATGCAAACGACGTATCCCTTACATTCGCCAATTAACCGAGTGACACTCATCGCTAGCAAGGTCTACGGGGTCTCAAATAAGGGGTTCGGGATCTGAAAATGTTCAAGTAGCATAAAGTTAGTTGTTTATCCCATTATAATCCGTTCGAGTAAAATATGATGATTTATTATATTTTAGAATTTCTACTTATTTTTATAATTGGCTAGATTTTTAGTTATAAATAAAATTATAAATATAGATAAAAACCTAATTATAATTAAATTATATCTTGATTAATTAGGGACTATGTAGTCAATACTTTATAAAATAATAAATAAATACTTAAGCCTATTATTTTATTTGTTACAAAATAATAATGTATAATAAATTATTAGAATTATTTAAAATGTATCTCATAAAAATATTAGTATATAAATTTGATAATTATTATTTACAAATCTATATATTAATCTAATAGAGATATAAATAAATATGAGTATTACTTATATTTATACCTAATTAATCATTGATTATACAAATTATAATTAATACTAATCATAGAAGAATATATATTATTATTAAAATAATTAATGTCTAAATAATCTATTTGCATTAATTAACAAGGAAAAACCTAAATAAATAACATCAATAAAATAAATAAATAAATAATTAAAAAAAAACTGCGATCAGTGCTGGGCCGCATTGTGCAAAAAAAGAAGAAGTAGAAGCCGAGGAAGGAAAAGAAGAAGAAGAAGAAGAAGAAGAAGAAGAAGAAGAAGGGAGGTGCGGACCTAGGCCGGCGGGGAGGGCACCGACAGCTGGTGGCTGCCTCTCACCGGCGACTCGGCTCCGAGGAGCCCGACTCCAAAGTAAGAAAAAGAGAAAGAGAGAGAGATAGTGATAGAGAGAGAGAGAGAAGAAAGAAGAGGAAGAAGGAGGAGGCTCACCTACGGCAGCACGACGACAACTGCGGCAGGTCGGCAGTGGGAGAGAAAGAGAGAGAGAGAGGAGAATAAAATAATAGAGAGAGAGAGGCGGTGGGGGGGGGGTTGGCAGTGGCTGTGGCGACGCTGGGGCCCGTCACAGCTAGTAGACCGTAGCCGGTTGGCTGCGGCGACGCGAGGGGGTGCGTGGCACCCCCCCACGCTGAGCCCCATTACATGGGCACGACGTGGCCGACCACGTCGTGCCCATGCAAAGAATTTTTATTTTTTAAGGATAGGTTGTTACACTTACCCCGGTGGTGGTAGGCCGACGGTGACACAAGGGTAGAGAGAGAGAGAGAGAGAGAGAGAGAGAAGAAGAAGAGAGAAGAAGAGAGAAGAAGAAAGAGAAGGAAAAGAGCTCACCAGCGCTCGTGGAGGTGGCGGCGGTGGTTTCCAAGGACGGTGGTGGTTTCCAAGGACGGCGGTGGCAGCGATAGATTGGCCTCGACGAGAGAGAGAGAGAGAGAGGGGATTGAGAGAGAGAGAGAGAGAGCGAGAGAAAGAGAGATATAGAGGGAGAAAGAGAGGCGGCGGGAGGGGTTGGCGGTGGCTGCGGTGGTGCTAGGGCCTGCCGTAGCTAGTTTGTCGCAGCCGGTTGGCTGCGGCGACGTGAGGGGGTGCGTGGCACCCCCCACGCTGTGCCCCATATACGGATATCGAATATGGATTTAGTTTGTTACAGATTCAGATAAAAAATTTCTATTCAATTCGGATATGAATTTAGATATGGATAGAATTTTTAAAAAAATCTCATATACGGATTCAGATACGGGTTGAATATAATTTTCGAATTCGGATACAGATACCGGATATCGAATATCTATTTACTGGCATATTTTTTTGAATAATTTTATGGTTTTTAGTTTGCTTATTTAAATAGTGAATATTGATATCGTTATTAATGATGTGTTACATAATATTTGTAGAGATTAATTTTTTTAATTATATATATATTTGACATAAAATAAAAATATTTTTTGTGAAACTCTTGATATTTTTATTTTAAATATATTTAAATAAAAAATCATATTTTATTTAAAATTTGATCAATATCTATTTAAGATCCAATTCTCTATTCGAAAATTATTTGTATATGGAGTAAAAATATGGATTCGGATGTGAGAATCCGAATCCTTATCCAATCCGTTTTCACCCGCTAAACACACATTATATAAACCTACAACCAAAGGCACCAAAAAACCTCCGCCTCTCTCACTCGCTCCGATCCTTTTCCTTCTAAGCCATCGGCCCGCCGCCGCCTCCTCCTCCTCCTCCTTCTCCACCGTCGGCCAGTCTCCTCCTCGTCCCCCTTCGCCAAGCCGTCGCCTCGTCGTCGTCGTCCTCCTCCTCCTCAAGCCACCGCCTCGCCTTCGTCTTCCTCCTCCTCCTCAAGCCACCGCCACGTCCTCCTCCTCCAATCAACCTCTTTCGTTGGCCTTCTCCGTCTGGACCCTCAAGTCTCCTCCTCCGCCGGCAAACCTCATCCAGTCATCCTCCGTCGGCAAGAGGTTTTTTTAAGCATTAATTAATATTATTGTTTACATCTTAATGTGCTCACTGATTTGCAAATTTATTGTAGCTAATCATTTAGTTAGATCATTATTTAGCTAATCATTTGTTTTAGTTCTGATTTTGAATATACCATCGCAAAATTCATACTAAACCTGATGAGTTTTGTTAGGGTGAACAATTAACCACATGATCTGTTTAAAGAAAAAAATAATGCTCAAATTCGTACTGGAACCAGCCTTTTGCAATTTGAATAGACAAGAAAGATCATTGCCATCAAGTCATCAACTTGTATATAGCAGGACCTAACTTGTTCTTTAGTGCAAGTCCTCTGAATTCTCTCATTATTGATTTGGAAATATTGAGTTAAATTGTGTGCATCTTCAGGTATCATAGCTCTCTTCAAACATGGTGTTAATCTCGCCTAACATCTATATTTATTCCTAATCAAGATTAAGAAGTACCTTAACACACACAAGATCAAGATAAAGAAGTACCTCACAACTGTTTCTTACTTTCTTCACCATGGCCATATTTCAGATTTCTATGATCAATTTTAGTTGGCTTTCAGACTTAGGTCCATTAACTACATTTCAGATCCGGTCTCCCCGCTGTTCCCATGGGAGGCTCTCGCACTCAGGTCAACAAGCCCCATAAGACCCGCTTCGCTTCCAAAGCTTCTCGCCATGCTCATAAGACTTCGGTCGCGGGTGAATCTCCCATTCCCTACAATCTGGCGCTCTTCCTTCATTCTAGTTTATTCTCTAATCTGTGATTTGGTAATGAGTTCAGGTACCAGCCGGATTGCGAAGCCGGAAAGCCACCGGGCTGCCATGAAGGGCGCCCGTGCTGCTCGTGTCCAAAGGAGCAAATCAGTAAGTGAAATAAAAAGGATCAATTTTTTCTATAGCATAGCATGTTAATTCTGGGATCAAATTGTTTTCATCTGTGTTTTAGAACCTAGAACATTGTAAGGAGGGTGAAAGTTTAGGTGCCCCTGGGAGTGAATTTCAAACAAAAGAAAGGTAAAGAGGGGTCCGTTTTCTTTATCTGATTTTAATCTTTGGACAAAGATAGAGGATTTATTTGAATTTTTGCAATACTTGTGTCGATGTCTATTGAACATGTTTGCATTGTAGCATAGAGAAGGTAGTTCATAGTCTGTCTTTCTGTGAACTCCCCATCAGTAAGGATAAAATTTATCCTGAAATTAAAAGCTTCCTTCATGAAATTTTGAAGTAACAAACTTTTGCCTTTAATTGTTTGGTTTGCAGATTCGTGATCAGAAGCGAGCAGCTTTGTTGAAGGAGAAAAGAGCCTCAACTGGTTCATCAAGCCCACCTCGTATTATTGTAAGTACTTTAGTTTGGTTATTATACATTTGTAGTTGATCTTGTTGGAGTTTTGATGCTTAACTTCAAGATACTAATGCATTCCAATTTAAATAATAACATCTAACTCTTATTGACATCAATTTACTTGGTTCATTCTTTGACATTCATTTAGTGGAATACCCATGGTAAAAGAGATTCAAATGATCATGTCTTTGATTCAAATTGGTTTAGTTAGCATGCTTATGGAGCAATAAGCAATTTTCCTTTGTATTGTGAGCTTGTCACTTTGATTATGATGTCTAGAATGAGGATATATCTCTAATGACCTTATTTCTTTAGAACAATTGATTTACTATCTTGCTTTCTCCATCCTTTTGTATTGCTTCCTTGGAATTGGATTGCCTACTAATTGGTATTCTTGTTATAAATGTGAAACAATAAAGGGAAAAATGAAACCAAGGTACAAGAGATTTTTGAAATAGTTGAAAAGCATATTGCTAAGTGTTTTTGATTTTGTCCCACATGGACTCATTTTATTTTTCTAAAAAATACTCTATAGTGTGTTTGGTTGTCAACGTATTGGGAAGTGAGGGAAAGTTAAATGATCTTGGAAAGTGAAAGTTCTCGGGGAACTTAATTTCTAACAAAAACTTATCACTTTCTAATGTTTGGTGAGATAGAGTGTGAGATTGGAATTGCGAGTTTCTTATTTTTTATTGTTTGTTTGAGAAAAGTAAAAAATGGAAGTTAGAACTTCAAAACAAAAATAAAAAGTATTTGTTTACATTTATACCCATCTAAATTTCTTTATTTGTATGTATGCTCTTTTAACGTTTATATTTGTGTGTGCATTCTTTAAAAGTCATACATTTTGCATGGATGCCATTCAAGTTATCTTTGACAACTATGAGTTCAAACCTTTAGTACCTAAATTATAAAAAGACACTAATACTATTAATTGAAAGGAATGTGTAAAAATAACATTAATTTTATCTTTTGATAGCTAAATTGATAAAATTTTAATGGTTAGTTAGAACAATAAGTAAAGTTCTCTGCATAAAGCACTACGATTGTTATTTGTTTGCCATAGTATTTATGAAAATTAGTGTTTCTAAAGGCAGCCGCCATGGCGGGGCAGCGACCCAACTGCCCTGCCATGTAGCTAGGCGGCTTGCAAATGGTGGGCAGGCCGCCATTTTTCTTTGGCGGCCTACCTTTTCCTTTTCACATCTCGCGTGGCCTACTTAGTTGTCATATAGGGTCAGATAAGGTCAGACTATCTAATGGATAGTTAGTGACTAATTTCTTTTAAGAAGAACTATCTGCTAGCCCTATCACAAATATCCGATCTCTCATCTTCCTCTCATTTCCCTCTTGAGTGACGCAGCAGTGATACCGGTAGCAGCGGTAGCAAGCAGTAGGAGCGGCGGCCGGCAGGCTTTCTTCTCTTTTCCTCTTTCTTCTTTACTTCCATTTCAGTCTCAGTGCCAATGATTAAAGTGATCACCTCTCTTTCTCTTGGCTATCTGATGCTTGAAGTTACTAGTGAATAGTGATAGTTTGAAAGAAGAAAAGACGAATTGCACTCTTCTCTCTCTCCCTTGCTATCTGGCAACCTAGCCTAGCATGCAATACTTTGACTAAATGGCCACTAGCTGGCATGCACTGGACCCACTTTTAAATGCATTAATAAAATATGTAATGTGTATATATATATGCATGCATGTAAATATAAATTATGATATTTTTTTGTTATGATTGTACATATTACACTATTAAAATAATTATATATACTATATTAATATATAATTATATATTATATTATATAGAATTGTTTTTTATTTTTTATTTATTAAAAATACTAAACTACCTTGGCGCCAGGCAGTGGGGTGACTGTTCGCCACCTGCGGCCGCCTTTCAATACTCTGAGGAAAATTATCAAATCACACTCTGCATTTTTATAATTTTTTTATTGACACCTCGTCTTTGAGGATTATGTAACTAGACTTCTCATTTTTTCTTATAATTTTCATATGGCATCTTGAGTTCAGTAAAGTCCAACTATTTTCAAATGGAAATTTTCCAAGGTTATAGTGTTTTAAAAGGCGATTGAGGTGGTCGCCAAGGCATCGCCTCACAAAGCTGGTTTGCGGCCTGCTAAAGGCGAACGGACTGCAATTGCGCTCTTGGCAAGTTGCCTTGTTGCGTGGCAGCCCGTTAAGGCATTGCAACGGTTGGGGCTAACAAGTTGGATAATAGATGCAAGTGAACAACTAACTACTTAAAAAAATTCAATCTCGTATCTTGCTAATGATCGATCTAAGCCCTAAGCCCCTAACCCAATCTCTCTTTCTCTCTCGACTGGCGGTGGCAAGGGACAGCAGTACAATTTTTTCCCTCTTTCTTCTTCTCTTCTTCCCTTTCACTCTCAGCTCTTTTTTCTTCCTTGCCACAGTAGTACATGTTCCCTTCACTGATTTCCCTGCTACAGTTGGCTTGCAAGCATGCCTCACTACTATCTTTTCTTCCCTTTTACTCGTGATGGCAAGCTGTTTCCTTCTTTGAATTAGTTCTTTTCAGTCTTAAAATTTTTGCTAGTTAGTTTGCTAATTATTTTTAATCTGTTAGGCTGTATGTTAGAGGAATTAATTACTAATTAGTATTTGAATTACCCAATGGCCCCAATTTTGTGTTATTTCTCAATCTTTAACTGTTGAAAATTTTGTTTTCTTTCACTGTCTTGAAAATTTTGCTAGTTCCTGTTAATCTATTGTGCTAGAGAAATTAATGCTAATAGTTTGTGAAATATAGTTTGTGAATTAGTTGCTAATTAATTTATGAATTGCCTAATGGTCCCAATTTCATATACAAAATATAGATAATCACATATGGCCACTTATTCCTCTCAGACAGTGTCTACGGCTAGATCAATGTTAAGAATATTTTGTGCACATTGGCTCCACTGGTCGAGGGTGAAAATATAGTTATATTCCTAATAAGAATGATGCCACGTAGTGAAATGTAGATTTTCTGGAAAGGTCACCAAAGGTGGAATTATTAGATTTAAGAAACATATTGCTCATGTTAGAGGTGATGTTGCGCCTTATCCAAAGCTAATGAGCAAGCAAAAAAAAAAAACCAATAAACATCTAGAGGGTAATCAGAGAAATAGAGAAGAAATCAAGAGAGACAGTAGAACTAAGGGCAAAAGTAAACATTTTTGGAGAGAAGGAAGATTTAGAAAATTTTGAAGTAAAAAACAAAGGAGTAGAGGTTCTATGGATAAATTGATCTCTATTGATCTAGAAGTTGTAGTTAGAGAGCAGGGAAAGATTGTACAAACAAATAGAAATAAATAGTTTTGCAAAAAAAAAAAAGAGAGTGAACAACTACTTAGCTCACTGAGTTTACAAGTGTGGCACCCTCTTAATATTGTTAATTATAAAACATTTTGTATTGATGGAAGCAATTGGTATGGGCCAGAGTACAACTTGGTACGGTCCTAAATTGCAAACAAAAAGGTAGGTAAAGTTCTTTGCTGCTCAATTTAGCCTTTGGAAGAATTTCAGCAACAATTTCTTGTGGTACGATGCCATGCTGATAACTTGTAGTACTCAATTGTGAAAAGTTTTAGAAATTTCACCTGTGGTGCTCTAGCTAGCATTTTTTTTGATGGAGAAGGATCAATTATATTGATGACATTGCTTCTCTATTCCACTCTGGGGAAATAATTTGCTGCTTTCACTTCTTTTCAAAATTGTCAACCTAAGGAATTTTGTTATTGTTTATCGTATTCATCATATGTAGATGAAAGCTTTCTGTGAGTTTCTAGTGTGTAATTTTGATCATGATGTTGACATTTCATATTATATGAAATACATTGTCGCTTTAACTAACATTTTACTCCACTAATTGTTATTTTTATATTGTTTAATACCTTTCTGGAGATACTGTAGATGTTGAAACAATCAGCTGAGGATGCTTAGCTATGGGTAGACTTATCTCGTATCTAAAAGTTCTATTACTGTGCATTATTGTATCTGATTGCTTATATCCTGTAGTCTCATATGTTTAGATTCAGCAATTCCATGCTTTTGCTCCATGTAACTGCTTCAAATGTTATCTGATATTTTGATGTTGAGTAACCTTAACCTTTGTAATCATTGTTGCTTGTGATCTTTCTAATATATTTATTATTTATTTATTGTTTATTTTAACAGATATCTAATTGTTTAGACTATTGTCACCATTTCTGCTATATTTTGTTTCAAATGAGCAATTTTGGATATCCTTGTACGTTACACTGGTGATTACAGGTTCTTTTCAGCCTTTCATCAGCTGTAAACATAAGTTTGGTTGCAAAAGATCTTTTGACATTGTCATCAGGAGAGGATAGAGAACCTGTTTCAAAGACTGTTGCTTCTAATGTGTACAAACTCAGAACAACGGTTAGTTTCTTCCCCCGCATCTTATTTTTTCTATGCATGCTATGATTGGTTGCAACATATTTACTCTTTAATGACATTTTGCTCTACAATTTTGCTTGATAGATGGATTGCGATTGCATATTCTTAACTTTTTGTCTGTTATGCTGTTAGTGTAGTAGTACTAGATCTATACTACCATTGCTTCTTATGAAATTGTAGGAACTAGATCTTTTTATCTTATTAAATATAATATTCACAGCTTCTCTATTGTTGACTGTTATAGATAATTCTGTGAGATTGTTCTCTTTTAAGAAGCTAAATGTGAAGTTTTTTGTTCCTTTATTCATTAATCGCTACCATCATCAAGCTTCTCTGTTTGTTAGTTTTTCAATGTTAGTCATCATTTTAAATTTGCAGAATGCTATTCATCTCATTTGAAAATGAAAAGTTAAACAATCCTTTTTTTTTATTCGTTATTACTGCTGAAGGTTTTAGAGGCACCATATGGAGATCTTTTGTCATGCATGGAAATGGCAAAGGTATTTTTTTCCTCTAAATGAACTTAATCTGGAGGTGCCTTTTTTTATTTGAGACTAGTTAATCAACATAGTCACATACTTTTTCCTAGCACAGGTTGCCGATTTGATTGCTTTTGTAGTATCAGCAAATTCTTTGTACGATAGGGAATCCAGCAGCTTGATTGATGCATTTGGAATGCAATGCCTTTCTATCTTCAGGGCTATCGGCTTACCTAGTACTGCTGTTTTTGTTCGGGTAAATACTTAAATGATATGCATTATACATCAACAAGAACTTTCTCTTATATTGATTGATGATCTGGATGTTCACTGTCGTGGATTTGACATCCATAGGACCTTCCACCCGACATGAAAAGTAAACAGGAACTAAAGAAGATGACCATTTCTTGTCTTGCTTCTGAGTTACCTGAGGATTGCAAATATTATGCAGCAGATACAAAAGAGGACTTGCATAAGGTAATGGCTGCCTGTTCAATTATTTGGAGGGTTGTGAAAGAAATGTAGAAAAAGCCTTTGCAAATCCATGCTATTATTTTAATTTGTCCTCGGTCTGGTCTGTCATATGCAGTTCATGTGGTTATTCAAGGAGCAGCACCCTTCATCTCCACATTGGAGAAGTCAAAGACCGTATATTGTTTCTCAAGAGGTGGGTACAACTGCATCAAAAATTTTTCAATGAATAATATTGTTTCTCATTTGTTATTTAATCTTTTCTCAAGTGGTATGAGTGGCTATATTGGCTTCCCAGTTATCAGAGTAGAATTGATCTCATACAAATTTTCTTGGACTTAGCAATTTGGGTTGGGTCATACAAATTTTATGTGCTTAGGATTGATATCTTATTTTGTTACAGCCATCGGGTTTGAGTTACCCCAAATTTACATAATAATGATGCTCCATTTGGTCAAGCTTGACCATCTTTTTGCAGTTCCTATATTTCTTAGCTTGATTATGATGTTTGGTCTTGGGTGGTGCCAGTTAGTTTTTTTAGTGGAGGTCAATAATCTCAACTTGAACTATCCATTAACCCTTCTGCATATCAAACTTGTTCCTCCAAGTGCTAACAGAGCCTATAAAATAGACTGAACTTAAATGAATGTAGGTTTTATATATTAAACAACAGGCATGCATGGTAGGATATAAATCTAGGGCCTCTGATTTGATACCATGATAACTCATCAACTACCCTAAAACGATTAAATTTTTAGAGATCGGTGATTTTTATATTTTATATTCTAACTAATACAAAGTAAAAGTATGCTTAGATGGGAATATTTAGATGAATGATTGGTATCACTTGAAAATGATAAAGCAAAAGGTTGCTATAATTTTATGCCAGGTTAGTAGTAGCATCAATGGTGTTTTGATCCATAAATGATTATGACATGCTAGAGGAGATCACATAGTGGGAGGAGGCGAATTGGTTCCACTAAGGTGGAACGTACCTACGGGTGAAAATGGGTTGGAGTAACTCTAACCTAACCCGAGTCGCTATCTGACTCGATACGGATACGGATATAGGTCGGGTATAATTTCTGGATATGGATACAGATATAGGTCGGGTATAATTTTCAGATACGGATACGAATACAGGTTGGTTATAATTTTTAGATATGGATGCGGATATCCGTTTACTCGTATATTTTTTAAGTAATTTGCAGTTGTTAGTTTGCTTATTTAGATGTGAATACTTATATTATTTACAAATGACATGTTCTATATTGTTTGTAGAAATTGACTTTACTAACTTTATATGTATTTGACATGCAAAACATTATTATTTTAATTTTTTTTATAGTATTTTGAGTTAATTGTGTCCAAAAGAAAATTTATAAGTTGTTTAAAATTCGATGTTTGAAAATTATGCAATCCATATCTAAAAATTATTTGTATCCATTTAGTTAGGATATGATTTTAAATTTTGTTATCCGTCAAATATTCATATTCGAATTTGTACTTAGACCGAAATATGGATTCGGATATGGGTTGAGCACTATCTAATCCGTTTTCACCCCTAAATACACTACATGGGGTAGACGAAAATCAAAGTTGACTTTACTAGATAACTGAGATATTATGAATGCCTTGGTGGATATCTTTGCCTAATATAGAGCTGAATATTGGGAAGGAGGAAGTAACTTGCCATTTACTTGGAAGATATGGACTTTCCCTTTAGAGTGCCTTACCTTTTTTAGGTATCTTACTATTACGGTCTGAATGAATATGTTCATGTATAGTTTTTAGTCAGTGATACTGTTTATGTAAAAGCAGATTCTCATTCTGGCAGTAACCAACCCATTATATTTTGTCAGACATAGTGAGACAAGTAAACTTCCTATCTTTTTCTTTCTGAAACATGATAATCAGACAACTGAGGTTCTTTGTGTAATATTTTAACGCTGAAGTGATGAGATTGTTGATTTCATCATCCTTACCATGTCATAAATAACCTCTGTTGACTAATTAATCCTGTAATATTTCAAGTCTATTATGTGTTGTTAGTTGCACTGGACCTGCGGTTGAAAATTTTATTCAGAAAGCTCACAACAGAGTTTCTATGTTCTTATATTGATTACTCCAGAAATTTCTGCTTTCTTATGCAAATAATATCTAATTCGCTAGCCTGTTGAGGAATAAATTCAATTTATACAGGAAATTACATATTGTCTCTTGCATCATGTCATACAGTAGTTATGTCTGTAACTTAAATTGTGGTCTTGTGGTCATCAGATTTGCATGGAACCTGATGATAACAGTCCTGGAACGTGCACCTTGCTTTTATCTGGCTATTTGCACGCTCACAGTCTATCTCCAAATCAGCTGGTAAGTTAATCATCCTTCAACATCTAATGTTAACTTTATTTATACATGTTCTTTTATATTCTTCCTCCACATCAGGTCCATGTTTCAGGTGTTGGGGATTTTCAGTTGGGCAAAATTGACATTCTTAAAGATCCGTTTCCCATCAATGATAGGAAAGATTGCACTCCAATGGATTCAGATGGGATACAGGTTAATTATAACTTTTATTGGCAGAGAAGTAAATGTGCAATACTGCAATCTGTTGGTGCTAAAATTCGTGCACATTAGCTTTCTTTTATTATCATCTATCCATCTGTCTTCTTCTCCTTTCATTTGAATGTTCTTTTTAGGTCAAATTTTCTTTTCCAAAATATTAGTACAAATAAGGAATCCTCATTTTTTGACCAATGTTTTAAAAGGTGGCCTGCGATGACCCCACTGCATTGCACCCAGACGGAAGGCCCAGCAAGACGGTTTAGCATTTTTAAATATATAGAAAAATTAAAAATAATTTGATTATTGCTGATGCATCCTTAAGTGAGGAAATCACATCTTTTATTGGTTGTGGATCTTGTGATGGATCCTGAAATATGAAATATCTTTTCCAGTAGCAGCATGAAGACTAATTTTTGAATACTATAATGAATTACTGAATTTGTTTTTTCTGTTTTGATGTGGTTTGGAGGTTATTTACTATCATTCTTTGCCGAGTTACCACATAGGCATAAACCGTCATTTAATGCTATTCATTGTACAACTAAAGTGGCTTGAGTTTGCTACATGGAATCATTTTATTGTGGGTGCATATGCTTGTTCCTTTCATCAAGGATTTATGTTTATCAGCAAATGCTATTTTATCTAGAGTAGCTAATCTTAATTTACATCATGAAATGAATGATTTAACATGAGTACTTATCTTATCCCTAGACATTAATCTGACCAAATGGTTGTTTGGCAAAAACTAATTGCGACCTCCATAATGTATTGCTTTTCATGTTGTACCTGCTTATCTCAATAAATTTGTTTTCTGGAAAATATAATACACATGCTTCTATTTACTGATGATCTCTGATATGCTTGATGGTTTCTCTGTATGATTAGGCTCCAATGATGTTCTGCTCATATACAAAAATGTTCTCCTCACATACTTTTTAAATGTTCATAATGATAGGTTCTTTGTATATCTGCAGATTGTCAATACCTTAACTCCAGATCCCTTGGTCAAGGAACCTTTGCTCACTGAAAATGTCCCCGATCCTCTTGCCGGGGAACAGGTTGGATACTTCTTTATTTCGATGAACATATTTCTCTAAGAAATTTTACTGTGAGTGTAATATATGAACATTTAAAAACTACCTAATTACATTTAATATCATTCTGGAATATAGAATGCTTTGTTCGCATGTTTTGTTTTATTCTTGTTTGAAGGGATTTGTTGAATTTCTTTCAACTACTATTAATGATGGGATATATATATTCAATCAATTAGACTTGGCCAACAGAAGCAGAGATAGCTGAAGCTGAATTAAGCAATAAAGAGAGAAAGTTGATAAGGAAGAAACTACCTCGGGGCACCTCAGACTACCAGGTTTTTCCCACCTTATTTTTTGGTACATAAAGAGTATCTATCTATGGTGAAAACTTAGTAGAAAAACTTAAATTATTTGTTCTCATTATAATTTAGGCTGCATGGATTTTTGATGATCCCGACACGGAGGATTCCGATAGAAGTGAGGAGGAAGGTGATGGCATGGTTCTAGATGAGCAGAAAGACCATTCAGCGCAGGAAGCAGCTGATCATTCGGATACTGATGAAATCCCTCAACTTATTGATAATATTGATGAAGGAACTGAGACTGACATTGATATGGATGTGAGTATCAATATGTTAGTCCTCTCCGACACAAGATGCATTATTATTAAATGGTGTTAAAAGTTTGCTGCTTGTGAAATTTTTTCTTGTAAAACAAGTCAGATGAACACTAGATTTTTCCTGCTAGCTGCATTCTCTTTTCTACAGAATCCCATTTCAAATCGTTGAGTTGAGAAAGCAAACTAGGCCATTTGTTATTATAATATAAAATCTCCAACCATTTAAATTAGATATACTTTTTGAGTTTCTCAAACTGTCTTAAGCCCAGAAGTGAGGGGGCTTTTTAGAATATAGAATATAAAAACCATGGTTCTCTAAATACTTAAGCTTTTTAGAGTAGGTGGTGAATCCAGTTTTTCATTGTTGAATCGAAGGACCTTTTGTATTTGATAGTGGTCTTCCAGTTTTGAAGAATTGCACATAAGCAAGTTTCTTGATAATTTGTGGATTATGCTAATTTTCAGTAGGGTCGAAGGTTTTTAAATAATTATTCCATGATTCCATCATATACTAGAGTTTCATATCATCCAGTTTGCTAGTCTGCAAGTGCTGCAACTCTTGTATAATGAGTTCTTTCAAAAATAATTTAAATGTCTAATAAATTGTGCTTATGCAGATCTGGTTGATTTTAATTATTATTATGTTTTATATTTATTTTATAACTTGTTACATATGTTCTTATTGCAAAGACATATCCTCATACTATCAAATCTCATAGAGAAAAAAATGCAGGATGATGAGAATTTGACAAAAGAACAGATTGAAGCAGATATAAAAAAGATAAAGGATGAAAATGCCGATGATGAAGGTATGCCTTGAATTACATCCAAAAGATTAAATCTGAATCAAAGGTTTTTTTAGTTTATATAATATGCTCTTTTATTTCTAATTTGTAGTGCAATTTAGTGAATTGCATGAGATCAAGAAACCGACTGCATGTTGTTTGTAACTTAATGCTCCCATACTCTGTTTCTATTCTTAGATGGCTCTAACTTTGACTGACAAATTCTTTGTAGTCGAAAATGGGGCAGATTTATTGATATATATTAATGAAAGAATGAAGAATATGTACGCTTAATTGAAACCATTAAAAAGGGAGTAACCTGGATTTTATCAAGAATTGTTGTGCTAGTGGCACATGCCATGCCAATACCCTGTCAGAATGCCATGAGTTGCCATTGACACACCTTTAAATAGATTTTGTAGGGTATGTATACATATTTGAAGTTCTAATATGTGTAGTAAAGCCTACATTAGTCTTTTATCCCTAGATAATTTTGTTAACGACCTAAATTTTGCAGTGGTCAAGTAGAAATATGATTCAACATATAATATCAAATAATTTTTATTTACCTTTGATTCATATGTTTTGAAGAGTACTTCACATTGATCTTGTACAAAATGCTAGATATATGTAAAATTATTCTTTCAAGCATGGTTCGCCATATCGGCCGATCCGGATTGGGATCGGTCAAACCCGATCCCAATTCAGGCCTGATCCGAATTCTTTCTCTCTTTCACTCTTTCTTTTCACTCTCTCTTACTCTTTTTCTTTCTTTTACTCTTTTTTTTTTCTTTCCTTACATATAATCATTGTTTCTTTTACGAAGAGATCTAGCTTTAGTAAACTCCAACAAACTCTCGTATATAATTTTTTAATTAATTTTTTTATTTTTCTCTCATTTTTCTCATTTCTTCCACTCTCTCCTTTTTTCTTCTCTTTTCTTCTTTTTCTTTTTCTTCTTCTTTATTGCATTATGTTTTTTTTTTGTTTGATTTTCTTACACTCACACTCTTTCTAATCTATTCTTTTTTTCAATTTTTATTGCACCATAGTTTTTCCTTTTTCTTTTCTTATTTTTGGTAAGCTTTTTTCTAAATTTTTAGAAGTTTTTCTGTATTTTTAAATAATATTTAGAATTTTATGTAATTAAAAAGTCTGATCCAATCCAGGCGACTGATATGGCCGATCTGGTTGATACGTTTCGTTTTTTCGGAAGGCCGATCCCGACTTTTTGAACCTTGCTTTCAAGTAATAGATCTAGCTTCATTTTGTTATATTTAGATAATTAATCTTGGATTTGGTTTTTAAAACAAAGAAATAGAAGGATAAAATAAGAAAAACATTTCTTTTGATGTGATTTGATGCTCCCATCCTTTTATCATTTTGGGAAATAAGCCTACTAGCAAAGGGATCTTAGAAGGGTCAATTTGAATAAGTTAAAATAGTTTTTAGGTGGTACTTATGACATGTTGCTTGATACCATATTTGTATTGAGCAATACGGGCTATACAACTAGTGGCACACGATGACACATGGTGGCACGCCTTGACATTGGGAAGTGACATTAGCATGATCCATGCAATGTGCAAGGACACCACTCGGACGACACTGTTTGTGTTTATCGACACGGTACCTTGGATCTTATCATACATCTTACTTTTGATCTTGGCATCACTGGCACGACACTGTTTTATGCTGATGGACACAGTAGACCGTGGATCTTATTATATCATCTCACTTTTGATCTTGACTTGATAGAACCATGGATGGCTGCATGTCGGCATGGGTCGTATTGACTGGCACGTGACATGAGGGGGCGCCAATGGCACCTCCAAAAACCAACATGGAAGGCTGCAAAATGGCTTCTTATGATGTTATACGGTTATAGGAGGCTCCTCAAACCCTCTCTTGATGGTCGGAGAGGGTTAGGTCAGTGATATGACCCTTCTATCATCAGAGAAAGCGATCCATTGGAAACATATTGTGATTTACTCACAATCCATCCCCTTTGCCTCCCCGCCTAGAGAGCTTCACTTCGAGCAGATCATCATAAAAGAGACCTGCCTAAATAAGTTAGATCCATTTATAATCCGCTGAAGCAGATTGTCAATTAAGACGATCCTTTCAACAGTTTTCTTCTCCGATCGAGCAAGGAGAAGAATGACTCTCTGATCTAGGGCACAACACATGCGAAGAGGCTAGAGATCTCGATACCGGCAGTGGCATGCAGCTGATAAGGTGTGTAATAAGCTTCCTCCTCTCCTTTCTCAGTCACCTTTCACAGTCAGCACGGTGCATGCCTACGACACGCCAATCCTTACATAGTTAAATAGATATAAGAAAAGGTACTCATATATGGTGTCTGGAAGGAAAAGGTGTTATCTGCTTTGTTGTATCAAGGATTTACTTGCAGCACATGGTGGAACAAGACGTGCCGTACAACATGGGCAGTGTGATTAGGCATGATCATTGTGCCTAATGGAAAGAGGGATGCGTGGAAGCAGAGGCTAAACTTATTGTGAATATCATGTGTCATTCATGCTAAGATTTTGAAAACTCATTGCAGTGAATTTAGCCTAAAATGACTTACTGTAATGATGGAATAAAGTCTGGCAAGATTCTTTACAATTGCAGATTATTACTAAGGTCTTCTTCATTATAACAGTGGTATAGTTGTAATCTTTGAAGAAATAAATATATTATATAACATGAACTTTTGTGTACTAAATGTACCTGTTTTAGACAGTAGGACTTTCTTCTGCTTTAAGTTACAGATGTGAGCTGATATTATCTTGCTTGTATCTAGAAATCTAAAACTTTTATCTCAGGAGGTGCTAATTAGGTTTGTTCTTCCAATTTTCAGAATTTCCGGATGAAGTAGATACACCATTGGATATTCCAGCTAAAACCCGTTTTGCTAAATACAGAGGTCTGAAGTCCTTTAGGACATCATTATGGGATCCTAAAGTGAGTATGTTTATTAGCTTTACTGTTCAAGTACTATTATGACTTTTCACTCTGATGACTATATTCCTTGTCTTTATCAATGGCAGGAATCGTTGCCACCTGAGTATGCTAGAATTTTTGCTTTTGATAACTTTATGCGAACACAGAAGCATGTCCTTGCAAAAGTTCTGGAATTAGATCAAGGCAGTAAAAATGATTGTGCACAAGTGGGATCATATGTGCGCCTTCATATAAAACATGTGACTATTGAAGTTGCATCCAAACTTCGTGATTTGTCAAGGTCACCAGTTGTAGCTTGTGGCCTTTTCCAACATGAGTCAAAGATGTCTGTTCTTCATTTCAGGTACTCCATTGTATTGTTGATACCGTTATTGAATGGCGTTCTAGTCATGAGTATTTTTTTGTATGAAATCTATGTGCCCTATGGCCTTCTCTTCAAATGCTATGACAACAGTTTCTCTATTTTGTAATCTAGTAAGCTTATCTTCTTATCTTTGGTTTCTATATTGTATTATTTTGGATTCAATTTATAGAGAGTGAATGCTCACATAGCAGCAAGTTTGTCGTGTTAATATTGTAGTACCTTATCAGTTGTGAAAATAGATTTGGTTTGAAGCAAATGTTAAAAGGTGTTACGTGTAATTATTGTGACATTTTCATAATGTCGTCTAATAGTAGCATCATCCATAAAGAAAATGAGTTGTCCATTGAGGTTACAGTAGTACATAAGTGTATATTTTATCCTAATCATGTGCAATTAGATAAATGAAGTTTAAGATCTTGCTTCATATCTGAATCTAACAGAACTTTGTTTTCACCTAATAGATATATAGTATTTGGCTCTTTTAATAGATTGTTATACATAGCTGAAAGCCTGAAAGTTGGATAATCTGTTATAACATCTTAATTGATTTAAAACTTCTGATCTTAGTTATTCAGGAATGTCAGCTTTACTAGGAATTTTGATATTGGATTGCTTTTAAATTAAGTTTAATATGGAATGAGTCCAAGTTTAATTAATATACTAAATTCTGGGCAGGTTTAGCTTAATCTGATTCATGATTTGGTATTATCTAGCTACCCCTTCATACTATGCTGAAGGAAAACCAGGAAATATACATAAATTTTTTTTCTGTGTGTGGGAAATTCCTTGTATTCTCCTCACCTCCTTTGTCTTCTTTATTTTTGGGTGGATTAAATGTTCTCTTCTTTCCTCACACTTCTTCTTATTATTGTATTGTGCTCATATGGAGAAAATTCTTAGAGATGAGAAAAGGGATCCCAGGATGCACTACTGTTTCTTGGTGTGAAATCATGGACTCTTATTTTTCTTCGATTAGCAGGCTTTCTAAGCTTCCTCAACTTGGTAACAGGGCAAATTCCAATTCATAGATTTACTTAAGAGAAAATCCAATTGTTAAATATGAAGATCGAACTACATAGTGAGGGTCCCTTTAGAGAGCCACAATCACGATCAAGTTTTCTTATAATTAGGATTTTATTGTCCTTGTCAATTATGCAAATCTAGTTGCTAATTGAAGGATTTGTATTCAAATGTCATGACCAATTCACTGCAAACTAAGCTTTAGATCTATCTATATTTAAATTCCTGCATGTGGAGGATTATTGCTATTTAACTAGATATCTATTAAAATTTTTGTATGTTTTGCAGCATAAAGAAGCACGACTCATATGATGCTCCTATTAAATCCAAAGAGATGTTTGTTTTCCATGTTGGGTTCCGCCAGTTTATGGCAAGGTAGTAATTACATATCTTTCTTTGCTATGGTTGTCAGTTTTTTTCACTTGTTACTTGAGAATTAAGATCCTATCAATTTCTCTTTTTCTTAGTGTTCCTAATTTCCTTCTGAAGAATTTCCTCTTCTTTTCAGGCCACTATTCTCCTCCGACAATATAAACTCTGATAAGCATAAAATGGAAAGATTTCTACACCCTGGGCGCTTTTCAATTGCTTCTGTCTATGCCCCTATTTGTTTTTCTTCTCTGCCTTTGATTGTCGTGAAGAATAGGGATGGCGAATCACCTTCAGTTGCTGCAGTTGGTTCATTGAAAAGTGTGGATCCAGACAGGATTATTCTTAAGAAAATTATTTTAACCGGGTAAAGTGCACTATTGCTAGTCTTTAATACATTCCATAATGATATTCATATTTTACATGGACAAAACAGCTTCCTTCCATGAAAATGTGATGGATGAATGATCGCAATGTATGATGAGTTCTTACTATGGTACACAAGTAAATGCCCATTATGTTTCTACTACGAACGACACACTTTCTGTGTTAGCCAAGTTGGACTTTCAAATATCATCTTCATGTGTAGCATTGTAAAGAAAGTTAATCATGAACATGCATAGGCCAATTTTTCATATGTTTTTCTTTAACCTACCTTATGTATAAGCTGTTAGCTTATCAATCACTCTAGTAGTAGCTGATAGAGAATGATCATTTTAATCCTTCGTATTCCAAGACTACCATGTCGTGTGGGCTCAAGTGCGATACATTTTAATAAGCCCAAGACTGATCTGAAATAAATGCTTGGAATTTTCATATCTTAATTGATACATTAGCCTTGTGGGATTTGAACTCAGGATCTCCTGCCCGAAGTTAATATTGACAAAGTTGGATGTCTTGTTGTTCCCTTTTTCTCCGAACATGATACTTTGTGTATTCTTGTCATCCTCTTGCTTTATTTCTTAAATTTTGGACTGTTACCCATGTTGTATTTTGTCCATATGTTAGTTAACAACTCAAAAATTATGTCTCGTCTATTTCAGAAGCATTTTTACTTCAAATAATTTGATAATTAGATGTGCAGAATCTGTTAGTAACAATGTCAAAATGTCTTCTTGATTTCTTTTTGTGTAGCTTTCATGTGAAATATTAAATTTAAAAGAAATGTTCTTCTTGTGCAGTTATCCCCAAAGAGTTTCAAAGTTGAAAGCGATTGTTCGGTATATGTTTCACAATCCAGATGATGTTAGATGGTTCAAGGCAAGTTAAGATTTGAACTTCAGCTTTTGATTTTGAGTGCAAAATTCTAACTTCTAGTTTCCTTTACAGCCAGTGGAGGTGTATTCAAAACAAGGTCGCCGTGGCCGAATTAAGGAACCTATTGGTACTCATGGTATGCCTTGTCTTTTTATAGTTACTGCAATATTAATTGGTTAGGCTGACCGAAATAGCTAGCTAATTATTGAAGTGTATAATGTGCAATTTTTATTTCAGGTGCAATGAAGTGTGTGTTCAATAGTGTTATTCAGCAACACGACACTGTATGTATGAGCTTGTACAAACGCGCATATCCAAAATGGCCAGAACAACGTTTTCCATTATGAGATACATATAGATGACATGTGCTTTTGGAAAGGTCTAAATGAAGGCCTTTTGTCAGGGGGGAGAGCGAAGCTTCAAATGTCTGATAGTAGCTTTCCGAAGGAGTAGCTTGCTTTGCTTAAAATTCAAGTTTTGCAACCTTCAAATGATGTCTGATAGTAGCTTTCCGAAGGAGTAGCTTGCTTTGCTTAAAATTCAAGTTTTGCAACCTTCTTTTCTCTCCAGTCTTATTTCAGCCCTACATTTTTTCTTTTACAGTAACATTAACCATTGTGACTGTATGACTATATTTTTTGTTGAGGGTAAAATCCAAGAGCTAGTTAAATATTTGTAAGACCAACGTTTAGCTATTTGAAGTATTTGATTATATGTATTGGTTATTCAATGCACTTGACAGCACACTTATCGTGTACATGCCCTTTTTGTTTTAAAGCATTTAAAGTTTCAGATTTACTTTTTCTTTTTTTTTTGCTTTTTCTTCGAGGTAAAAGTTGCAGTTTGTAATACAGCATTCTGCCAATTGCATAGATCTTGCATTCATGGGAGGTTGTTTCAATAGTTTAACTTTGTGATATAATCATAGTTGCAAATTAATTGCGGTACTCTCTCGGCAGGTAAAACTTTTTCTTAGTATTTCATTTCTTGCAATTGGTTAAGTATACTTTTCTAGTGGTTAACTAGCTCTTATTCATGAACATTTTTATTTTTGCTTTCCTTGCTGTAGCTTTCTTTGTGATAAGAAGCCTCCCTTTAGGATGTCTTTAAAATTTTATTTTTGAGTCAAAACATGGCAGATTTGATTTTTTGATGCAAATGTTAAGATTGTGTACGCGGAATGTATTGATGAGTAGATTATTCTAGGCTGAAATTTTAGCTCGGTCATGTTTATTTTCCTTTTTTTTGTGTGAGAAATGTTGGATTTTACCTCATCATATTTTTATTTTGCTGCGTAATCCATTATTTTCCTTGCAGTGTTAGTAGACTTTGCACGAAAGTTTCTCGTTTATATCAACATATGTCCATTTTTCCGCTTAATCCATTAATTTCTTTATAGTGTTAGCAGACTTTAAACGAACGTTTCTCGTTTCTCTATAGAATTTAAAGATAAATTTATCTTAGCTTGAATCCCTCGGTTAAATATTAGTTGTAAAAAAGGTTTATTTTCAAATTTATTTAAAGTCATCAAAAATTGATTTGCTATTATCTTTTCACTTCTGTTTGTGAAGTGATACTAACCTTTGAAGCATTGAATTTATTGATTGAAATAATATAACATCTAATGTAAATTCTCTGCTCTTTTGAAATTTTATAGTTTAAGTACGAAATTTGTACTTAAATTATGAAATTTTAATTCTGTATAATTTTAACAAAATATTCAGAATATATGTATCTAACATCTAAAAAAATAGGAAACTAATTGGATAAAATGCGAGATATCATGATCTAAATTTTTTGTATTTCGAGTTTCTTAATATTTGAAATTTATCTATAGTGAAACAAAGAATTTGACAAAAAATCGTATGAAATTCGTAGTTTACATATGAAATTTATAGTTTAAGAATGAAATTCTCACAATAATTTATATTATAAAATTCTGACAATAATTTATATTCTTTAAAGTATATATTGTAATTTACTTGTAATATTAGATTAATTTTTTTATTCAGAATATATCTATAGCGGAATGAACAATTCAAAGTTTAAGTACAAAATTCGTAGCTGACAAAAATTTATAGTTTAAACTATCTCTAATTAGTCTCTAATTAGTTTGCTTCATATTTAAAATTTATCTACAATGAAACAAAAAATTTGATAAAAAATTCGTAGTTTGAGTATGAAATTCGTAGTATAAGTATAAAATTCTAACAATAATTCACAGTTTTTTAAGTATATATTATAATTTACTTCTAATATTAGATTAAGTTATATTTTTGAAATTGATTAAGGAGTTTTTCTTTATTTAAACTATCTCTAATTTGTTTATATGTAAATTGTAATGGTAAAAATATAAGTTCTGCAATGTAAAAAAAAATAAAAAAAGTTATTAAAAATCAATGAAAGTTGTTATATATTTAAAAAAGTGACTAATTAGAGATATTTTTTTGTACTTAAACTATGAAATTTTCATTCCGCTGTAGATATATTTCAAATCTAAAGAAACTCTAAATAAAAAAATTAATCTAATATAATAAATAAATTATAATATATATTTAAAAAATTGTGAATTATTGTCAGAATTTCATACTTAAACTACGAATTTCATACTCAAAACTATGAATTTCTTATCAAATTCTTTGTTTCACTATAGATAAATTCAAATATTAAGAAACTCTAAATACAAAAATTCTAGATTATGATATCACGGATTTTATCCAATTAGTTTCATATTTTTTGAATGTCAAATGCATATCTTCTGAATATTTTGCTAAATTACACAACACTAGAATTTCGTAGTTTAAGTACCAAATTCATACTTTAAGTATAAATTTCGTACTTAAACTACAAAATTTCAATTATGCATAGTTTTGAAAAAATATTCATAAGATAATTATTTGAAGTCAAAAATTATAAAACCAATTGGATAAAATCTATGACATCATGATATAAAACTTTTTTATTCGGAGTTTCTTTAGATTCAAAATATATCTATAGTGGATTGAAGAATTTCATACTTAAAAGATGAATTTCGTATTTAAACTATGAATTTCATACTTAAATTATGAATTTCTTGTCAAATTCTTTATTTTACTGTAGATAAATTTTAAATATGAAAAAAATCTAAATACAAAAGTTCTAGATCATAATGTCACACATTTTATCTAATTAGTTTCATATTTTTTGGATACCAGATGCATATCTTCTGAATATTTTTCTAAATTACGTAGCGTTAGAATTTTGTAATTTAAGTACGAAATTCATACTTTTAAGTACAAACTTTATATTTAAACTATGAAATTTTAATTATGCACAATTTAAAGTCCAAAAATTATGAAACTAATTGAATAAAATCTATGACATCATGATCTAAATTCAAAATATATCTACAACGGAATAAAGAATTCATAGTGTTAGGTTTTTAATTATTGGCAATTGTGTACAAAATATTCATAAGATGACAATTGTGTACAAAATATTCATAAGATGACAATTGTGCACAATTTTAAAAAAATATTCATAAGATGACAATTTAAAGTCCAAAAATTATGAAACTAATTGAATAAAATCTATGACATCATGATCTAAATTCAAAATATATCTACAACGGAATAAAGAATTCATAGTGTTAGGTTTTTAATTATTGGCAATTGTGTACAAAATATTCTAAGTGTATTTTTACATGTATATGAGCTTTATACAAGTCTACAATATCTCTAGTTTGAAGAATTGCAAAATTATTAGAGAAAAGTTGTTGAGTTCACACCGCGTTCACAAACGCGTTCGAACGCAGGTACTTGCGTTCACACAGATTGAGAGTTGCGTTCACAAACGCGTTCGAACGCGGGTACTACGTTTACACAGACCGAGAACTGCGTTCACAAACGCGTTCGTACACGGTACCGCGTTCACAACAGACCAAGAGCTGCGTTCACAAACGCGTTCGAACGCAACCTGAAGAATTCAAGTTGTCGCGTTCGAACGCACTCGGGCCCATTCGAACGCACCTGAGATCAAGTCATGCCGTTCGAACGCAAACGCACCAACGAAGTTTGATAAAATTGGACTTTTGTGAGTACGAATAAGACTTGGATTTGGCTCTATCTTGGAGATCATATATAAGGATTGTGATGCCCTATCTCTAGGGTGGTTGAAGAAGCATTATTGAAGGAGACTTCTTGAGACTACATCGGTTCTTCAACTAACAAGGTTCCACTCATCTACAAAAACTTAATCTTTCGTCTTAAGGGCTATCTAGACGAAAGATTAATATTGAAGGTTACTGAGGTTGGACTTCAATCACGAGAAGCAGTGAATTGTGGGTTCTAGCGAGCAAGACTGAGAGGAACAAAGTCGTTTGGATCGACGGGTTGTTTTGTGAGTCAGTCTTGTAACTGCTACTATTCTAATGATTGGTTTTGATCCGAGTTTGGATCCGTGGTTTTTTCCCGTTTGGATTTTTTCACGTTAAAATCTTGGTGTTCATCTCTGCTTTCGTTCTTAATATTTCTACGAACTTTTACTTAAGCGAACGAGTGATATCATTGCTTAGTATTTAGATACATACTTGTGTCTAGGGGTTTTTCACATAGTTTAAGTACGAAATTCATAGTTTAAGTATGAAAGTCTAACAAAAATTCATAGTTTAAACTATCTTTAATTAGTCTCTTATTTTATTAATTAAAGAGCGATTAGAGATGAGTAAAAGAAGAAGATGAAGAAAAAGAATTAGTAGCAACATATGAAGTAGAAGATGAGTAGGGGTCATTTCTCTATCTTATAGTATCCCATCAACATTTAATGAGACAGTAAATGATAGAAATGACAAAGTTGCAAGAAAAGTAAGATAAAAGTCTCACGTGCAAGAGAAACAAAAAATGACGCTGCCTTATCAAATCGAAAACCAAGTGGGTTTTGGATGCAAATAACCCTATTCTAGGAGATTATTATTTTATTTTATTTTATATTGTTAGAAACCAGTTGTCTAAAATCTTAAATTGTTTAAGTAACACGCCAATACTATATATATTTTTTGAACTAGAGAGCTGTATTAAGCTAAACCCCTCAGCCGCCAACTAGCGGTGATGTTAGCCTCACGGCCTACATGTAGGATGCTCACATTCTAAAAGGCTCAGTCGGGAAATACACTCAACCACAAGATTTTGAACCTTTCAAGGACTCACCACTTCTCCACATAGCAGTTTAACTGATTCCAAAGAGTTAGATCCGAAGATTAGATTTACCCCAGCTTCGACTAGGCTGATCCCTAACCGCATAGCCCAGACCTCAGCATGGAGGGCAGACACCTTAGAACAAGGCTCCCAAGCAGCGGGAAGCAGCACTCACGTCTCAGTGTGGACAACAGCGCCAACACCAGCTTGATATCCTTCCGCGGCAAAAGCATTGCTGGTATTCAGCTTAACCCAGCCGGGTGAACATCCTTGGATCGTCCAAGTATACTGAAACCCCACGGATGGTGGACCATATATAATGTTCCAAAACAGTGGCATTGCTAAAAAACTCCCGAACAACCTCCAAATATGCTGTCCCGTCCATCCGACACACTGACAACCATTCTCCCTCAGTAAATATCTGTTCTATCCCCAAGGCGCAAAAATTAGAAATGACAACTAACCTTTCACAGATAATAGGTCGAGTGCCAAAATTATGTTTGTATTTCCCTGCAGCAGTAGATGTAGAAAACACGACCTGAAGATGGTGAGGAAGGCGGCCTTGGCTTCTTGGAAACTGCAGCATTTTTAGGCATTCTAGAGAGAGAAACAAGTCGCAAGATTCAACACATACCCAAAGCATACAAAAAGTAACAAGAAATACAAAAAATTCTAGAAACCATGAAAACCCTAAGTGAAATCCATCTTCGACTAGAAAAAGCTAAGTTGTCACATCTAATCGCTCAAGAAACATCAGGATATTAACTCTAATGTGATCAAAACTTAAAAACGCATGAAATCAACCAAGATCAAGAGGCTAAATTGAATAAAAAAAATAAGAAATTTGATGGACGATCATACCTCGCAAAAAGTGAAGAAAAACTTGAAGTTTCGACCGAAAGATGCTAGATCCGGAGGAGAACTACCCTTTAAAAGAGTTGGAAGTGAAAAATTTGATGAAAAAAATGAAGATCTTGAATATTTGGGAGAGAGGAAATGAAGGGTTTCTAGGGTTTGGAAGATGAAAGATAAAAACCCTTAGGTTCGGACGTAATATTTAAAGAACCCCCGAGTGCGTTCAAACGCACCCGTCTGCACGTTCGAACGCGCTAGTTACTGCATTCGAACGCCATTTTTTTTAAACAGTAAAAAATGTAAAAAAAATAAAAAATATTTTTAGAGATGCACTCCTAAAAATTCAAAATAGATTCAAGACATATAATATGTCAATCAAATGAAATAAGTCACACACAGATCAATTGAATCATCATGAGCATATTATAATCAATTCTAATACATCACTCAAATATAAATTAATCTTGATTGATCATAACAATATGCATATGCAAGTTGAGCATAGATAACATGAAACATTCTTCTTAAACAAACTTTCCTATTTAAACAATGATGCAACACAGTAGTCAAACCGACTTAGTATTTAAATTTGCACTTTTCAACTTATTCTCCATTAACAAGAATTTTTCTTGTAATTTTTTTAGTGAAACCATATAGGTTCAATGATGGCTTTCACACATGAGTAGGTAGCCCTTTTTTTGTAGTACATGTCAAATAATGTGCAAGAAGATATTCATATATATCAATTTTTTTTAAACTGCAAGCAATGTACTGAGTCAAACTAGACTCTAAACAAGATGGCTTCCACACTAACTCATTGTAGCTCTTTTCATTGATCTTTTATGAACACATTTTTGATGACTAAGCATGAGGTCAAACCATGCAAATCAAAGACAATAGTGAGCTATTTTAAAAAAAATTTCATGATGTCATGCTCACTCAAGGATATACACACGGTATGAGTGCATTAAATTTAGTTTAATTATTATAAAAGTCGAGAGAGTGGATAAATCAGAAATGATACAGTATACTACAAGATGACAAAATTGACTATAATAACTCATAATCAAGAAAAAAAAATCATATTTATATGACAAGAATATATTATTGAATCTAGGAGTGCATCAAATTTTTTATATAAAAAATAAAACTCTCGACAAATCTGAAACTAAAACCAAAGAGAAAATTTCAAAGTAAAATAAAACCTAAAAAAATGAAATAAAATAATAAGAAAAACTCGCAAACCAAACCACAAAAAAAAATCAGTCCAAAGCACAAATTCCTAAAGAAGTACAAAGATACTCAAATCTCTGTATATCCAAAGGTTTTGTAAATAAATCTTCTAACTGTTTCGCCGTCTCAACATGTTTCACTGCTATTATTTTGTCTTCAACTAACTCGCGTATAAAATGATGTCGGATATCAATATGTTTTGTACGCGAGTGTTGAACAGGATTTTTCAATATATTAATAGCACTCATTTTGTCACAATAAAGCACCATAGTATCTTGTTCAATGCCGTAATATTTGACTATCTGTTTCATCCATAATAACTGAGAACAATAACTCCTAGCTGCAATGTACTCGGCTTCCGCAGTAGATAAAGATATCGAGTTTTGTTTCTTACTATGCCAAGCAATCAGATTATTTCCAACATAAAAATATCCACCTGAGGTACTTTTTCTATCATCACATGAATCTGCCCAATCAGAATCCGTGTATCCCGATATGATAGCACCCGAGTCATAAGTAAACCAGATACCTAAATCAACTGTGCCACTGACATATTTTATAATACGTTTCACAACAAAAAAATGTGTCTCCTTAGGTTTAGAACCTAGCACACACACCGATGCTAAATGCAATATTTGGTCTATTAGTAGTTAAGTACAAAAGACTACCAATCATGCTACTATATAGTGTCTGATCAACACTTTTTTCTGAAATATCCTTACCTAGTTTGATAGTTGTACTCATAGGAGTTCTAGCATGTTTTGTATTTTCTAAACTGAATTTAGTCACAAGATCCTTAGCATACTTGGTTTGAGCGATAAATATCCCTCTTTTCTATTGAGTAATTTGAAGTCCCAAGAATAACTTCAACTCACCCATCGTGCTCATCTCAAAATGACTTTATATGAGATCTATAATAAACAAAAAAATAAAAATAAATTTATAAGAATAAATTTCTTCACTGCTTGGCAGGACAGCCTCGTGCCATGTAGTGGCAGCTGGGATGGGCGCCACGCGCCCAAGCACTGGCCCGGCCAACCTAGCCGAGCCAGCTAGCGCGGTGGGCCCCCGCCGCCGCCGCTGCCTCCTTCCCCATCGCCTCTCTCCCTTTTCTTCATCTCTCTCTCTCTCTCTCTCTCTCTCTTTTTCTCTATCAGGCTCTTTCTCACCTTTCTCTCTTTCTCTCTCTCTCAAACACTCTTTCTCTCTCTCTACCCGCTACCGCTGTCACTTTGTCGGCTGCCAACTGCCGTCGCCACCTCCACTAGCGCCGGTGAGCTTCCCTCCTCCTCTTTCTCCCTCTCCCCTCTCTCTCTCTCTTTCTCTATCTCTCTCTCTCCTTCTTCCCCTCTCTCTCTATCTCTCTTTCTCTCTTTGTCGGCTTCCTCTCGGGGCCGTCGGAGGATTGAGTTGTCGACGAGAGGCCGGCTGCTGAGTGGCCACCAGTGGCCGCACCCCTCCCCCACGGCCCAACCCTCTTCTTCCTTCCTCTTTCTTCTTCTTCTTCTTCTTCTTCTTCTTCTTCTTCTTCTTCTTCTTCTTCTTCTTCTTCTTCTTCTTCTTCTTCTCCTCCTTCCCTTTTTTCCTCTTGGACTGCAACCTGCAATTGGTGCTAGGCTCGGCCTAGTGCATAGTGCTTGGTTGAGCCCAGCACTATGTATTGTTTATTTAAATATATATATATATATATATATATATATATATATATATATATATGCACATTATTTATTTCTAATTATATTTGATTATGTTATTAATTATTCAATTAGTTTAGTTAATTTAATGTATTTAATTTATATAAATTAAATATAATTATATCATAGTTAGTATATAATTCTAATTATATCATGTTTAGTAAAAGACCTGCAATATAAATTATTTTAATCCTAGGTAGGTAATAATAATTATTAGGGTTATGTATGTATATTCTTACGTAATTATTTATAGTAACTTAATTCTTATTTTCTTAATTATCAAGGAGAATAATAGATAGATAATTAAGTTTTAAATACACTATTAAATAATATAATTATGGTTAATAAATAACAAAACAAGTATAGAAATGAAGAGTACATAATTACAACAAGAAACTATCTTTTTGCCGAGTTAATTTTAATGAATAGAAATACTGACATTATTTGTTATAAATAATTTCAAATCCCGACCCCCCTGTTCAAGACCCTATGGACCTAGCTATTGAGGCTTGATCATTGTCATAACAACGTGAATGAGTAGTTGTTTGGTATTTGCAGTGGTGGTGAGTAGTCTTATTTCTCAAATTAGGGTATATTATATATTATGTACATGCATGTTTTGGCCTCCAGCATGATTATATGATTTTATCTAGAGATGATTACAGTCGAGCATATTTTATCATGTATTTGATTATGCTAATATGAAATATGAGTACATTGGTGATATATATAGAGATGATTGGAGATGATTCTACTGTTATGATTATATACCGAGTTGATCTATAGTATGAGTATGCATGTAATAAACTAGCATGAATATGCATGTGTTGACGATATTGTTGGAGACTACATTGCATCATTTTCTCTTGATTCCTATTCCACCTAAATTTCTATTATGCATTGACTTATTATCGTACTGGATATATGCATATGATCTGTCATTTAGAAGGAAAACATGAAATGTGATTGATAGGATAGTTGATAGAAAGCGTGAGGATACCCGAGTGGGCGCGAGGGTTAGGGCGTGCTTGGAGATGATTGATCGCTTGACATAGTAGCGATCTTGTTGGCCTTACGTCTGAGGTCGTTAGTCTGTGTGCGCAACAGACATTCGGACACATGTCGTTCGCCATGGCATATGTGGCGAGTTATCCTCACAAGGTTTCTATCAACCATGTGGGTGCCTGGTTTGGATGGATGTTGATACCCTAGCGGGTGGCGGGGTATGGTTATATTTGAGATACTCTTGTGGGTGGCGGTGTATGCTCTAAGCCTTCGGACATGATGTTGAGATCGGGTACCGAGTGTTGACTATGCATAGTGGTCTAGTATGATGATATTATACCGAGATGTCAGTGATGATCGTGATGTTGAGAAATGCATATGATTTCATTATCATTTGATTACCTGATTATTGAGTGGTCAAATATACATCATATATAGTTGCATTTGATATCATAGCATCGTCATGGTCGGCATACACTATGTGTCATATTTGAGAGAGAGTTATGATGATCATATGACATGGTGACATATTTATTTAGTGTCAAAGATTATATATTTTTATCAGTTATGACATGTTATCTATTTTTCACTTATATATTATTGAGAATGCATTCATAAACTTATTCATGACATGATGCTCTTTTTGATTCATATTATCCAATACATAATTTACTCTCTGTTTGGCTTCATTGATTTAGGGTAAGGTCTATTCACTGAGCCTTTAGCTCATGACTCTCATTGTTTTCTCCTTTCCAACAACCAAGGTAAACGAGTGGAGCAGGATACTCCCTTAGAGGCCTTGCCAGTGAGTAAGGAGTAGAGTGTGGTTAGTGTTATATGCTAGATAAGTTATCTTGTTTGATGTATTAGTGGATATACTCCAAAGTGTGTATGTGCCATTGTCTTATATTTTAGCAGGTGACTTTGTACTTGTATAATTATGTATATATACCACCGTTGTGTATATGTAGTTGTGAAAAACTCTTGATGATGTGTTGTGGCCTGTGTGGGGCCCAAGTAGGGTTATCTGTATGCTGTTGACAGTTAGACTTGAGTTATTCTTAGTTTAGATGTTGTGGATAAAATTATGATGTTGATACAGGTTTATTTATTTGTTAGTAACTAACCAAATGGTCAGGTACCATGCACGTGTCATGTAGGCTCGTGCCATGTACGTGTTTAGGGTTTGGGTGCTACATTTTAGAGTGGTATCAGAGCCCAGGTTTGTTAAGTATTCGGCATATCATCAAAAGCTTTTGTACATTGTCACCTTGAGTCTAGGGAAATGTTGCGGTCTTAGGGTTACGCAAGAGATTAATTTTAGGATTTTATTTGATCACTAATCAGTTGATGAATTTGACTATTTTCACATAAAGATGCCGCCCCGTCGCAGAGGTTCACGGTCTAGGGTGACCTCCATAGCTGAGGCCCCTACTGAGAACCCAAAAGTTCCTCCATCTATAGAGGAGCGTGATCCTATTTTGCGCCTCCTAGACTGTCAAGAAAGACTTATTGAGGAAATCCTTCGAGGTAGAGGAGCTGGTATATCAGCAGAGAGTTCTGAGCCACCTTCTACAGCGGGCATCACCTTAAATAAGTTTATGCAGTTGAACCCCCCGATTTACAGTGGAGCTGTTGATCAACTAGAGGCCAGTGGATGGTTATCGGACATAGAGAAAATGTTGGATACTCTAGGATGTAGTGATCAGCAAAAGGTAGCCTTTGCTGCCTTTATGCTTAGAGGTGAGGTAGAACAATGGTGGAAAGCCAGAGAGAGACTGATAAAATCAAGGATAGGCGACACAATCATCACTTGGGAGTTATTTCTTGATGCCTTTGAACAAAAGCATTTTCAAGCCTGGAGGAAAAAAAAGATGGAAGAAGAATTTTTGTATTTATGCCAGGGTCCTATGACAGTGGCAGAAAACGAGGTTAAATTCAATGCTTTAGCCCATTTTGTACCCTATCAAGTTCCAAATGAAGTAGCCAGAACTCGATCCTTCAAGCATGGCCTGAATTATGCTACATGTCAGAGTTCAGAGGCAGTTGGCCTCATACCTTATCCTGATATAGTGGAGAGGGCTATGGCACTTGAGGGAGTGATTCAGGATAAGAGGGCTATGGAAGCTCGGCGATCTGGGACACAGTTTGGACGAGGCGGGAGTTCTAGGGATCCTTCTGCAAGTTAGATCCTACCGCCTTCGCAGTTACAGCGTCGTTTTTCCTACTATCCTTATAAGGGAAGTTCAAGCATTGGTTCATCTGCTAACTGATCTGATTCGCGGGGATCTGTAGGACTTAGCCAAGCAGTGTCTCAGGTTAGCGTGACTGGACCGCCTTCCATTGCTAGAGGGGGTGGATCTACTAGAGGGCAGACTACTTGGAGAAGTCACTACTTTGGATGTGGGAAGTTTGGTCATTATCTTCGAGATTGCCCTAACCCACGGTTGTGTTTTGAGTGTGGGCAGCCTGGTCATATCCGTCGTGACTGTCCGCGTGCCGCCACCACCCCAATTTCTGCTGCTGCAGAATCTTCTAGAACTGCACCTCTTGGGGTTTCTACTACGGCTGGTCGAGGCAAAGGAGTTGTTGGAGCAGGGTCCTCGCAGCCTGGGCGAAAGTCTAGAGGTGGCCAGATCTTCGCGGTGACGGAGCACGACGCTTTGGCATCTAATGATGTGGCCATAGGTACCCTGGAATTATTTTCTCATACAACAAGAGTTTTATTTGATCCGGGTGCCACACATTCCTTTATTTCAAGTTCTTTTGCTTGCCATGCTGATATGCTAATGGAACCTTTAGAGGATATTCTATTGATTGCCACACCAGTAGGAGAGATAGTTATTATTGATTCTGCTTATAAATCTTGCACAATTAGTTTTGGGGATAGGGAGTTCAAAGTAGATCTTTTGCCACTAGAGCTAATAGATTTTGATGTTATCTTGGGGATGGATTGGTTAGCTGCATATCATGCCAATATAGATTGCTATAGAAAGGAAATTGTGATGAACTTAGCTGATGGTGTAATGCCCCCGCCCGGCATTGCACGTGCACGCCCACGCGCCCACATGGCACGCGCGACGCACGCGACAGGTTGGGCGGGACCCGTCACACACATATACTCTCCTGTGCACATTTAATCATGACATCATCAAATAAAACCTATTAACCTATCCATGATCACATAATCCATCACCAAATACATCATACTATCAATCAAATAAACTTGTTAACATATGAATATCCAAGTTCATAATAATATACACTAGACCACTACATAATCTGGCAGGGCCCACACAGGCCACAACAAACAATCAAGATACAACTAAACAACTAATACACGAGTGCTATAAAATCTGATATATATACTATACAAATCATCATTCGATACAATAAGGCCCAAATATAACAAACAACGATACAACTCAATGTCTGGTTAAACTATCTTCTATACCATCTCGCATCAATAGCTCACCTCATCATCACTCTAAAATATCTCTCAAGATATCTCAGGTCGCTATTACGTACCACAAATCTGAGAGGTTAGAAAAGAAATAAAGAGAGTCATGAGCAAAAGGCTCAGTGAATAGACCTTACCCCGAATCAGTGATGCCAAACCGAGAGTAAATCATATACTGGATAATATGAATCAGAAAGCAGTATGATGCCATGTATGAACATATATATATATATGTATCCTCAATGACATATATATGAATGAAATCAAATCTCATGAATGACCATATTATATCCTCAACCGAAATTATATAACATGATGAAATTACCATATAACATCACCTAATATAACACCATATCATGTATAACAATTATGATCCAATGATACTAGTCATATCAATGATGATGCATGATGCATGCCAACCACTAGATAATCGTATATGTCAGAACCAGATATAATCAACATATCTCTCACTATCATAATCATCCGTCTCAACTCTGAATATCATCCACCATGCTGGACTACGGTACCCGGCCTCAAACTCAATACACATCATGTCACAAGCTCAGAGCATACCCTGTCATACGCTAAGAGTATCTCTATAGATAAATCATACCCTGCCATACGCTAAGGGTATCTCAGAAGAAAGTAATCATACCCTGCCATAGGCTAAGGGTATATCAATGATAGTTGTACCCTGTCATACGCTAAGAGTACAACTATTAGCCATCACCATACTCTGCCATACGCTAAGAGTATGTCTAGTACCAGTCCGGACCAGATACCGTTCCAGCCATCACATCACATCACATCACATACATATGTACTTTTATGATTTCCTATACATGATAAATCATATGCATATATCCAGTACGACAACAGATCATGCAACTCAGGAATTTAGGTGGTAAAGAAGCCGAGAGAAAAATGATATAATGCAGACTCCAACCATGTATCTAACACATGCATACTCATGCTAATTTATCACATGCATACTCATGATAGAGGTCATCCCGACATAAAACCATAACAGCATAATCATCTCCAATCATCTCTATATATCACCAATGTACTCATATCCCAGATCAGTCTAATCAAATGCATGATAAAATATGCTTGACTAAAATCATCTCTATATAAAGTCATATAATCATGCTGGAAGCCAAATTATGCATGTACATAATATGTAATATATCCTAATTTGAGAAAGGGATCTAGGGGATAAGACTACTCACCGTCTGATCAGAAGATACAAACCACGCATCTCTCACGTCCGTCAGGTAACCAAGTGACACTCATCGCTAGCAAGGTCCACGGGATCTCAAATAAGGGTGTTCGGGATCTGAAATATTTAAGTAGTATGATGTTAGCCGTTTATCTAATTAGAATTAATTCAGTTAAAATATAAAGGTTTATTAGATTTAGAATCACTTTTCTTTGTTTTTGATTACATAACTAGGTCTATAATATAGATACGATTCAAATATTATAATTCTTTATTATTATAAAATGTTAGTTATACTATAAGGAGAAGAGGCATGTTTCGTTTTATATAAGAGTATTTCTAAATATATAATTATAAAATAAAATAAATAAAATAAAAGGCTAAATAAGTATAGAGGTGGTCTAATTTTAATTAATTTTTTAATTCATACACTATCTTGATTAATTAGGGACAACGCAGTCTTTACTCAATAAAATAATAAGTAAATAACTAAATAAACTTAGTATTTTATTTGTTGCAGAATAATCATAAAATTAATAGAAATACTTAAAATATATATGATGAGGGTATTAGAATATAAATCTAATAATTATAATTTACAAATCTATCTATTAATCTAATAGATATGTAAATAAATAAATAAATATAAGTATTACCTATATTTATACCTAATTAATCATTAATTATAAAAATTATCATTAATAAAATTATATTGAAGGATATATAATATTATTAAAATAGTTAATGTCTAAATAATCTATTTGCATTAATTAAGAAGAAAAATACCTAAACAAATAACATAAATAAACTAATTAATTAATAAATTAATTAAATCCGCCATCGTCTTTGGGCTCGGCCTAGCAGCATGCGCTATAGTCTTGGGCCGAGCCCAACACTGTGCAGAAGGAAAGAGAAGGAGCTAAGGAAGAAGGAGAAAAAGAAAGAAAGAAAGAAAGAAAGAAAGAAGAAGAAAAAGAAGAAGAGAAGAGGAAGAGAAGAAAGAGAGGAGGTGAGGGAGGAGGTTGCGGACCCAGGCCGGCGGGGAGGGCACCGGCCGCTGGCTTGCCGACAACTCGGCTCCGACGATCCCAACCTCGGGTGAGAGAGAGAGAGAGAGAGATTTAAAGAGAGAGAGAGAAGGCAGTGGAGGAGGAGTAGTGGCGGTGCCGGGGCCCATCGCGGCCAGCTGGCCGTAGGCGCGTGGCGCCCCACCAAGCTGCATGAGCAGCTGGCATGGGCACTAGGCCGGCCACAGTGTGGCTGGTCGCGTCGTGCCCATGAATTTTTTTTTTTTTTGGGGATTGGGTTGTTACAGATGGGGCAGAATATAGAATTAAGGGCAATAAATCCAACAATCCTATAGAGATAATCTCTACATTTGAAGCTTGAAGATTATTAAAGAAATGATGCACAGGTGTCTTAGCTAGCCTGTCAGGAGATACTAATAAAATGATCAAATTAGAAGATGTCCGAGTTGTTAGAGATTTTCCTGATGTTTTCCTAGATGATCTCCCCGAATTACCCCCAAATAAGGAAGTAAATTTTTCAATTGATTTGGCTCCTAATACTTTACCTATTTCTAAAGCCCCCTACAGAATGGCACTAGTAGAATTGAAAGAACTTAAGGTACATTTGGAAGAACTACTACAGAAAGGCTTTATAAGACCTAGTGTCTCTTCTTGGGGAGCGCCTGTTCTTTTTGTTAATAAGAAGGATGGGACACTCAGGCTATGTATAGACTATAGATAGCTGAACCAAGTGACAATAAAGATTTAAATCCTCTACCTCGCATTGATGATTTGTTTGACCAGTTAAGGGGAGCTAGAGTATTCTCTAAAATAGACTTGAGGACTGGTTACCATCAGCTAAAAGTCCGTGAGGAGGATATTTTTAAAACTGCTTTTCGTACTAGATACGGACACTATGAGTTTTTAGTCATGCCATTTGGATTGACAAATGCTCTAGCTGTTTTCATAGATCTGATGAATAGAGTTTTCCAACCTTATTTGGATCAGTCTGTAATAGTTTTCAATGATGATATACTAATATATTCAACTAGTGAGGAAGAATATGAGTATCACTTGAGGTTAATTCTCAAGATCTTGAGAGAAAAGAAGTTATTTGCCAAATTTTCAAAATGTGAGTTCTGGCTAGATTAAGTGGTCTTCCTAGGACATGTAGTATCACAGGAAGGGATTAGTGTGGATAAGTCCAAAATAGATGTTCTACTGAAATAGAGTCAACCAACTAATATCACGGAAGTGCGTAATTTTCTTGGTCTAGCTGGGTATTATAGGAGGTTTGTAGAAGGATATGCAAAGATAGCTATGCCTCTTACCAGGTTGACTCGGAAGAATCAAAGGTTTGAGTGGAATGAAGAGTGTGAAAATAGTTTTCAAGAATTAAAAAGAAGATTGACTTGTGCACCAATCCTGATTATTCCTTCTGGTCGAATAGGATTTCAAGTGTATTGTGATGCCTCATACAAAGTGAAAAACCCCTAGACACAAGTATGTATCTAAATTCTAGGCAATGATAACACTCGTTCGCTTAAGTAAAAGTCCGTAGAAACATTAAGAACGAAAGCAGAGATGAACGCCAAGAATTTAACGTGGAAAAATCCAAACCGGAAAAAACCACGGATCTAAACTCGGATCAAAACCAATCACTAGAATAGTAGCAGTTACAAGACTGACTCACAAAACAACCCGTCGATCCAAACGACTTTGTTCTTCTCAGTCTTGCTCGCTAGAATCTACGATTCACTACTTCTCGTGATTGAAGTCCAACCTCAGTAACCCTCGAAATTGATCTTTCGTCTAGATAACCCTTAAGATGAAAGATTAACTTTTTAATAATGAGTGGAACCTTGTTAGTTGAAGAACCGATGTAACCTCAAGAAGTCTCCTTCAATAATGCTTCTTCAACCACCCTAGAGATAGGGCATCACAATCTTTATATATGATCTCCAAGATAGAGTCAAATCCAAGTCTTATCTGTACTCACGAAAGTCCAATTTTATCAAACTTCATTGGTGCGTTCGAATGCAGCCCGGGTGCGTTCAAACGGCATGACTTGATCTCATGTGTGTTCGAACGGGCCCGAGTGCGTTCGAACGCGACAACTTGAATTCTTCAGGTTGCGTTCGAACGCGTTTGTGAACGCAATTCTCAGTCTGTGTGAACACAGTACTCGCGTTCGAACGCGTTTGTGAACGCGGCTCTCTGTCTGTGTGAACGCATTACCCGCGTTCGAACGCGTTTGTGAACGCGGCTCTTTGTCTGTGTGAATGCAGTACCTGCGTTCGAACGCGTTTGTGAACGCAGTGTGAACTCAACGGCTTTTTTCAAATAATCTTGTAATTCTTCAAACCAGAGATATTCTAGACTTGTGTAAAGCTCATATACATGAAAAAATAGACTTAGAATATTTTGTACACAATTGCAACAAATAAAAACCTAACAATCTCCCCATTTGGCAATTTGTGACAAAACACCTAGGTTACATGATATTACAAAGACTTCAAATTGAGCAATCAACTAAGACTAGAATATTTTGCACATCAATCCCTGCAAATAAACATATACCAATCCAAGATCAAGTAAAAATAACTTGAAATGAATAAACAATCCAAACACAAGGTATCAATGGAGCATAAGTTCAAAAGTACTTAAACAGACAAAGTTCACAATTCCTCCGGGCAAAGTTATAAGCAAGATTAGAAAGACAGAAAGACTCTAATAAACTCCCCCTATTACCATGCTTGCCCGACACACCTAGACACTTAGACACTCTCCCCTTTTTTGACACAAATGCCAAAGACTAGGAACTCGGAGGAAACTGACGTCGAAGAATCATCGACACAGAGTCAAGTATAGTCCTCTGACGAGCTTGCTCAGCTTGTAAATCATTCACTGCCGAATAGAGATCCTGCACTTGAGTACTAAGCTGATCGAAACGGTCAGAGTACTGTGGTAACTCTCCCTCAGAGTGAGATGTGTCACCGTCAGAGCTATCATCAGAGCTGTCGAGGTGTGATGAGTGACCAGCGGCGGAAGAGGACGGCTTGAGAGGAGACAACTGGTCGTGAGCTTGACTCCGCTTAAGTGTAATTCGATCCAACGGTTTGTGCGAAGTAAGGGAAGGTTCTGAAGCATCCACACGCACCCCACTCTGAGTGCACAAATTTGTAATAAAGATGCCAAATGGTAACCCCTCACGAGGTGCTTCTTTCTGGGCAGCTGTGAGAATCGAGTCATAGATCACCGCAGCCAAATCAACAAAGACTCCAGTTAACATTGCATGAAGAAGGAATGCACGATCTAGACTAATACTGGAATGTCGAGTCTTGGGGGTGACGTTGTACAGACAAACAGGTGAAGTATGCGAGCCACTGGTGTCAGCTTCGCATGCGGCATCATGTTTCCCTTCCAACGTTCCCCTTTGATAAGTACAGTGCCAGCATATTCATCGACATCAGGAAGTGGAGCAGACGTGGGGTACTGGAACTCACCATCAGGAAGACGAAGTTCAGCGCGAATAACATCTGAATAAAAACTCAGAAATTCGGCCGAAAGATGCTAGATCCGAAGGAGAACAATCCTTTAAAAGGGTTTGTAGTGAGAAATTTGATTAAAAATACCAAGATCTTGAAGATTTGAGAGGGAGAAAATGAAGGGTTTGGAAGATGGAAGATGAAAACCCTTGGGTTCAGACGCAATATATAAAGAATCTTTGAGTGCGTTCGAACGCACCAGTCTGCGCGTTCGAACGCGCCAGTCACCGCGTTCGAACTTAAAAATTTGCGTTCGAATGCCCCTTTTTTATTTTTTAAGTAAAGAAAAATCTAAGAAAAAAAATAAAAAAAATCTTTTTGGAGATGCACCTCTAAAAATTCAAAATAAATTCAAGACATAGAATATGATAGTCGAATGAAATAAGTCATACACAGATCAATCAAATCATCAAAAGCATATTATAATCAATTCTAATGCATCACTCAAAATTAAATTAATCTTGATTGATCATAACAATATACATATGCAAGGTGAGCATAGATAACATGAAACATTCTTTTTAAATATACTTTCCTATTTAAACAATGATACAACACAGTAGTCAAATCGACTTAGTATTTAAATTTGCACTTTTTGACTTATTCTCCATAACCGAACAGGAATATTTCCTGTATTATTTTTTTTATATATTAACCATATAGGTGCAATGATGGCTTTCACACATGAGTAGGTAGCCCTTTTCTTGTAGTACATATCAAACAATGTGCAAGAAGATATTCAGAAACATCAAAAAAAATTTATTTAATTTGCAAGCAATGTACTGAGTCAAACTGGACTCTAAACAAGATGGCTTTCACACAAACTCATTGTAGCCCTTTTCATTGATCTTTTATGAACACATTTGTGATGACTAATCATGAGGTCAAATTGTGCAGATCAACATCAATAGTGAGCTATTTAAAAAAAATTTCATGATGACATGCTCACTCAAGAATATACACACGTTATGAGTGCATTAAATTTAGTTTAATTGTCATAGAAGTCGAGAGAGTGAACAAATTAGAAATGATATAATATACTACAAGATGACAGAATTGACTATCATAACTCATAATGAAGAGAAAAATCATATTTATATGTCAAGAGTATATTATTGAATCTAGGAGTGCATCAAATTTTTTTTTTTATATATGACAAAAACTCTCGACAAATCTAAAACTAAAACCAAAGAAAATTTCAGAGTAAAGAAAACCTAAAAAGAAACGAAAAGAAATAATAAAAATGAAACATGCAAACCAAAACACGCAAACCAAAACAAAAAAAATCAATCCAAAGCACAAATCCCTAAAGAAGTACGAAGATACTCAAATCTCTGTATAAAATGATGTTGGATATCAATATATTTTGTACACGAATGTTGAATAGGATTTTTTGATATATTAATAGCACTCATGTTGTCACAATAAAGGACCATAGTATCTTGTTCAATGTCGTAATCTTTGACCATCTGTTTCATCCATAGTAACTGAGAACAACTTCCCGCTGCAATGTACTCGGCTTCCGCAGTAGATAAAGATATCGAGTTTTGTTTCTTACTTTGCCAATATAAAAACATTCACATGAGAAACTTTTTCTATCATCACATGAACCTGCCCAATCAGAATCCGTGTATCCAGATATGATAGCTTCCGAGTCATACGTAAACTAGATACCTAAGTCAACTGTGCCACCGACATATTTTATAATACGTTTCACAGCAAATAAATGTGTCTCTTTAGGTTCAGACTGGAACCTAGCACACACACCGACACTAAATGCAATGTCAGGTCTACTAGCAGTTAAGTACAAAAGACTACCAATCATGCTCCTATACATTGTCTGATCAACACTTTTTCCTGAAATATCCTTACCTAGTTTGGTAGTTGTACTCATAGGAGTTCTAGCATGTTTTGCATTTTCTAAACTGAATTTAGTCACAAGATCCTTAGCATACTTGGTTTGAGCGATAAATATCCCTTTTTCCAACTGAGTAATTTGAAGTCCCAAAAAGAACTTCAACTCACCCATCATGCTCATCTCAAAATGACTATGCATAAGATCTGCAAACTCCTTAGCTAACGATCGACTCGTTCACCCGAAGACAATGTCATCCACATAAATTTGTGCCACAACTAATCTCTTGTTTGACCGTCTAATGAACAATGTCTTGTCCACTCCCCCTCGAGTGAACCCCGCATCCACTAAAAAAGTGGTCAACTTCTCATACCAAGCTCTTGGAGCTTGTTTTAGCCCGTAGATGGCTTTTTTCAGTTTAAACACATGAGAAGGAAATTTTTGATCTTCGAACCCTTTCGGTTGTTCTACATAAACATCTTCATTCAGAGTACCATTCAAGAAAGCACTTTTCACATCCATTTGAAACAATTTAAACTTTAAGTGACAAACAATAGCAAGCAGTATACGAATAGATTCTAATCTAGCAACAGGAGCAAATGTCGCATCAAAATCTATACCCTCAACCTGAGTATATCCCTGTGCTATGAGTCTAGCTTTATTTTGAACTATATTGCCATGTTCATCAATTTTATTCTTGTAAATCAATTTTGTTCCAATGACATTCACATTGTTAGGTCTAGGAACTAAATACCAAACATCATTGCTAGAAAATTGCTCTAATTCCTCATGCATAGCATTAACCCAAGAATCGTCTAACAATGCTTTCTTCACATTTTTAGGTTCAAAAGAAGATGTATAACAAGTAAATGATACCTCACTTTGGATTTGTCGTCTTGTCTTAATTTGTTCATTTACGTCTCCGATCACTTGTGACAGTGGATGATCTGATTTCACTCTGGCAGATGGTTCCGGTACGTTACAGTCATCTTTGTTCATATCAACTTTGTCCTCATCCTGATTCTCAATTTCCAGATCAATGTCATTTCCTATTTCTTCGTCATATGTATTTGCAGAAACAGAAATAGGAGTAGCTTCAGTTAAATCAATAGTGGATTCATCTATCATAACATTAGCAGATTCCATAACCGTAGAAGTGTCAATATTAAATACTCTGTAGGCTCTGCTATTATTCGAATACCCTAAGAAGATGCCTTCATTACTTCTAGTGTCAAATTTAGTCAAATATTCTCGATCACGTAAGATATAACATTTACTACCAAAAACTCGAAAATATTTAACACTAGGTTTCTTACCTTTCCAGATTTCATATGTAGCCATTTTTGTACCTAGTCTTAGATAAACATGATTTATCACATGTACTGCTGTATTGACCGCCTCTGCCCAAAATCTTTGAGGAACCTTTTTAGCGTGAAGCATAACCCTAGCCATTTCCTACACAACTCGGTTCTTTCTTTCCACAATCCCGTTCTGTTGTGGAGTTATAGGAGCTGAAAATTCATGTTGAATACCAAGAGAATCGCAAAATATGGAAAAAAATTTATTTTCAAATTCTCTACCATGATCAGAACGAATCCTAACTAGGGTAATAGATTTTTCATTTTGCAATTTTAAGCATAGTGATTTAAAAACTTTAAAGGTTTCAGACTTCTCACGTAGAAAGGCAACCCGGGTATATCTGGAGTAATCATCGACCATTAAGAATATATAGCGTTTACCTCCAAGACTTTCTGTTTTTGTTGGACCTATCAAGTCCATGTGAACTAATTGGAGCACACGGTCGGTGGTAGCTGCATTTACCTTCTTGTGTGAAATCTTAGTTTGTTTTCCAATTTGACACGAACCGCACACTCGTTTTGACATTTCTTTTATCTTAGGTATTCCTCTTACCACTTCTTGTTTGGACAGAGTAAATAATTCCTTGTGATTCACATGTCCAAGACGTTGATGCCAAAGATCTGCAATGTCAAAAGAAGCACTGTTACATTTTATTTTATGTGACGTTCCAATAACATAGCAATTATCAGATGTTCTAGATACATAACATATAACATTACCACCATGATCTAGAATAGTACAATCATTTTTAGAGAATTTTATCTCATAATCTTCATCACAAATTTGGCTGATACTTAGAAGATTTGCTTTTAAGCCCTTAACATAAAGAACATTTTCAAGAATAGGAACCCCCGGAGAACTTACCTTTCCTTTACCTATTACCTTGAATGAATTACCATCTCTGAATGTCACAACTCCCCCTTCATGTTCTTCAAGATTAGAAAATAACAACTTGTCACCCGACATATGTCTTGAACAGCCACTGTCTAAATACCACAAATCAGAATTTAAAGCTTTCAAAGCTGTATGCACAACATAACATTTCAAATCACTTTTCTTGACCCATATGGCCTTTGTTTTTATCCCATAAATAAAAGCAGTTCTAGGTTTTTGCAAAAATTTATAATGAGGTCGAATATGCCCTAGAATGCCGCAATGATAGCATGTCGAAACAAACCATTTTCTACTCACCTTTTGTCGAGGAGTGTGACTAAAGTTTACCTTTGGTGCCGTTGACGATTCACTAGTTTGTAGATTCACCTTCAGTTTAGAAGCATTCATCCATGATTGTTTTATAAAAGCGGTTGATGACTTCAGATATTATTCCTTTTGTATAACTGTAGAAACGAAGACAGTTTTATTATTATTTGAATTACTAGTGTATCCAACACCATACCTGTCTTTTTCAGAGATCTGAGCCTTTAGGATCCCGTCAAGTTTGTTCTTCCCTTTTAGAAATGTCACTTCGTTATTCAGTCGCTCTAGTTCAATTTCATCAGCCTTCATTTTATTTTTTGCATCGTCAAGTTGTTTAGAAAGGTCTTTGACACGTTCAAGTTCCAATTTGTACTTCTCCTCAAATTGAATTCTTTCTAGCTCGATTACTTTGAGTCGTTGAAGTAGTCTAAGATTGCTTTTCTTGAGTTTAAATGACTCCAAGTACAGGTCATTATATGCCTTTTGAATTTCAAATTCATCTTCCTCAGCTAGTAACATATCTTGATCATCTGTACTATCAGTATCAACAACAGAATCGATATTAAGTAGAGAAGAGGCAAAAGCAACAAAGTTTTCTTCGTCTTTTCTAGAATCATCATCAGATTCATCTGAGTCATCCCAAGTAACTTTCATGGCTTTACCCTTCTTCTTAAGGCGATTAGGGCATTCTTGTGCTATGTGTCCAAAACCAAAACATTCAAAACATCGAACTTTATTCTCAGAATTCTTATTTTTCTGTTTGACACTGTTGTTGCTCACACGTATATTCGAACTCGCAGTATTCTTCTTTTTCACAAAGGCTTTGCTTTTCTCAAGTTTTTTAGCATTCAACTTGTTTGGCTTCCAAAAGAATTTATTAAACTTTTTGACGAACATGGCCAACATCTCAACATCTAAATCACCTTCATCATCAGACTCCTCTATAATTTCTTCAACTGTGGATAGAGCAATCCCTTTGGACTTCCTCGGTTTTGAAAGACTGGACTCAAATGTTTGTAGATTTTCTACCAATTGTTCAACTTTCATAGAATTGATGTCCTTACTTTCCTCAATAGCTGTAACTTTCGCCTGAAACTTCTCTGGAAGAGACCTAAGGATCTTACGGACAATTCTGTTTTCAGGAATTTTCTCTCTTAGGTTGAAACTAGAGTTGACTATATCACTCTGCTTTGCATAGAACTCATCAAATGTCTCATTCTCCTCTATACGTAGAGTTTCAAAACTAGTGGTCAACCTCTGAAGTTTAGAAAGTTTTACAGCCATAGTTCCTTCATGAGTAGTTCTAAGATCGTCCAAGCTTCTTTTGCTATCTCACAATGAGAAATTCTTTTAAATTCTTCTGAGGAAACACAATTAAACATTGCATTTATTGCCTTGCTATTCCATACAACTTTTTCATAGTCTGACCTATCCGATGACTCTATCGGTTTATCAACAAGTTTATCATCCACCATGTACATTGGTGGACTCCAACCGTTCACAACGGTAAACCATACTTGTTCATCTATAGACTTCAAGTAAGCTCTCATCCTAGCTTTTTAATATCCATAATTTGATCCATCTAGGATAGGAGGTCTAATAGATGATAGTCCATCTCTATGAAAATCCATGCCTATCTGATCTCTCTCAAAGAGTGAGAGAACCCGTTCTGATACTAATTGAAAAACCCCTAGACACAAGTATGTATCTAAATACTAGGCAATGATAACACTCGTTCGCTTAAGTAAAAGTCCGTAGAAATATTAAGAACGAAAGCAGAGATGAACGCCAAGAATTTAACGTGGAAAAACCCAAACGGGAAAAAACCACGGATCCAAACTCGGATCAAAACCAATCACTAGAATAGTAGCAGTTACAGGACTGACTCACAATACAACCTGTCGATCCAAACGTCTTTGTTCTTCTTAGTCTTGCTCGCTAGAACCCACGATTCACTGCTTCTCGTGATTGAAGTCCAACTTTAGTAACCCTCGAGATTGATCTTTCGTCTAGATAACCCTTAAGATGAAAGATTAACTTTTTAATAATGAGTGGAACCTTGTTAGTTGAAGAACCGATGTAACCTCAAGAAGTCTCCTTCAATAATGCTTCTTCAACCACCCTAGAGATAGGGCATCACAATCTTTATATATGATCTTCAAGATAGAGCCAAATCCAAGTCTTATCCGTCGTACTCACGAAAGTCCAATTTTATCAAACTTCATTGGTGCGTTCGAATGCGGCCCGGGTGCGTTCGAATGGCATGACTTGATCTCAAGTGCATTCGAACGGGCCCGAATGCGTTCGAACGCGACAACTTGAATTCTTCAGGTTGTGTTCGAACGCGTTTGTGAACACAGCTCTCGGTCTATGTGAATGCAGTACTCGCGTTCGAACGCGTTTGTGAACGTGGCTCATTGTCTGTGTGAACGTAATACCCGCGTTCGAACGCGTTTGTGAACGCGGTGTGAACTCAACGGCTTTTCTCCAATAATCTTGCAATTATTCAAACCAGAGATATTCTAAACTTGTGTAAAGCTCATATACATGAAAAAATACACTTAGAATATTTTGTATTCAATTGCCATCAAATAAAAACCTAACACAAAGGATTAGGTTGCGTTTTAATGCAGAATGGTAATGTAGTGGCTTATGCATCTAGATAGTTAAAAGATTATGAACAGAATTATCCTACTCATGATTTGGAGTTGGCTGCTGTAGTGTTTGCTTTAAAGATTTGGCGACACTATCTATATGGGGAAAAATGTGAAATTTTTATAGATCATAAAAGTCTTAAATATTTGTTTACTCAAAAAGAACTTAATTTGCGGCAAAGGAGATGGTTGGAATTAGTGTTGGATTATGATTGTACCATAAATTATCATTCGGGTAAATATTGTTGTAGATGCCTTAAGTAGGAAGTCAGTTAGGAGTCTATCATTTTTAGTTACCCAACAAACTATGATACTTAAGGAGCTGCAAAGGCTAGAGGTTCCAATTGTGACCAAAGGAAGTGGAGTCGGTTTACTAGCACAATTTACAGTCAAACCTACATTGATAGATAGAATTAGTGCATCTCAGAAGATTGATAGTAAGGCTATACAAATTGTGAAACAAGTACATAATTCTAATAAACCAAATTTCTCTATAGACTCTACAAAGATATTGCGTTTTAGAGGCAAATTGTATCTTCTTAATTATGAAGGACTTAGAAATGAAATTTTAAATAAGCTTATACTTCTGCTTATGCTATGCACCCCGGGGGAACAAAAATGTATCATGAGTTAAAAAGGAAATTTTGGTGGGAAGGAATGAAAAGAAATATTGGGGAATTTGTGGCTAGGTGTTTGACTTTTCAGCAAGTCAAGAATGAGCATTAGAGGCCTACAGGCACTTTAAACCTTTGCAGATTCCTGAATAGAAATCGGAACATATTAATTTAGATTTTGTGACAGGGTTACCAAAGACATAGAAAGGGAAGAATGCAATTTGGGTGATTATTGATAGACTAACCAAATCAGCACACTTTTTACCAGTTAGTACCACTGATTCAATGGAAAAATTAGCTATCTTGTTTAGAGATGAAATTTTTGCTCACCATGGAATTCTAGTTAGTATCACTTCAGATAGAGATCCTCATTTTGTGTCTAGATTTTGGAAGCAGTTTCATCAGTCTTTTGGAAGCATTATATGGCAGGAAATGCAGATCACCAATTGATTGGGAAAAAGTTGGAGAAACGAAGGTTGAAAACTCAATACTAGTGCAAGCTAGAGTTGAGAAGATAAAGACAATTAGAGAACATATGAAGGTGGCACAAAGTAGACAGAAAAGTTATGCTGATAATAGGAGGCATGATTTGGAGTTTTAGGTTGGGGACAAAGTGTAATAACCCAAGCCCAACAACTCGTGCCATGCAAGGGTAGCGGTGTTGGGCGCCACGCGCCCTAAGCGCCGGCCCGACCAACCTGGCCGAGCCAGCTGGTGCGGTGGGCCCCTACCGCCGCCGCCGCAGCCCCCTCCCCACCGTTTCTCTCTCTCTCTCTCTCTTTCTCTTTCTCTCTCTCTCGGATTCATTCTCATCTTCCTCTCTTTCTCTCTCTTTCTAACACCCCTTCTCTCTCTCTACCCGCTGCCGCCGCCACATCCACTAATGCCGGTGAGCTTCCCTCCTTCTTTCTCTCTCTATCTCTCTACCTCTCTTTCTCTCGGACCGCCGGAGGATTGAGCCGTCGGCGAGAGGCCGGCCGCTGAGTGGCCACCAGCGGCCGCACCCGTCCGCCATGGCCCAACCTTCTTCCTCTTCTTCTTCTTCTTCTTCTTCTTCTTCTTCTTCTTCTTTCTTCTTCTTCTCCTTCTTCTTCTTCTTCTTCTTCTTCTTCTCTTTCTTCTTCCTCTCCTCCTCCTTCTTCCTTTCTCTCCTTGGCTGCACTCTGCAAGGGGTGCTGGGCTCGGCCCAGCGCCCTTGTAGCGCCAGGCGCTAGGCTCGGCCTAGCGCCCTTGTAGCGCCAGGCGCTGGGCTCGGCCTAGCGCCCTTGCAACGCCAGGCACTGGGCTGTGCATGGTGTTGGGCTAAGCCCAGCACTATATACAATTCTATTTTATATATATATATATATATATATATATATATGCACAATTAGTTTAGCTTAGTTAATTTAATGTATTTAAGTTATACAAATTAAATATAATTATATCATTGTTAGTATATAGTTCTAATTATATCATGTTTAGCAAAATACCTGCAATATAAATTACTATTTTAATCCTAAGAAATTTTTAGGGTTATGTACGTATACTCTTACATAATTAATTGCAGTAACTTAATTATTATTTTCTTAATTATCAAAGAGAATAGTAGACAGATAAAATATATTTTAAATACACTAGAAAATAATATAATTATGATTAATAAATAACAAAAATAAATATAGAATTGAAGAGTACATAATTACAACTAAAAACTATCATTTTGTCGAGTTAATTTTAATTAATAGAAGAACTGACATGTTTATTATAAATAATTTCCGATCCCGACCCCCCTGTTCAAGACCCTATGGACCTAGCTATCGAGGCTTGATCGTTATCGTAGCAGCATGAGCGAGTGGTGATTTGGTATTTGCAGTGGTGTGAGTAGTCTTATCCCCTAGACGCCTTTCTCAAATTAGGATATATTATATCTTATGTACACGCATGTTTTGGCCTCCAGCATGATTATATGATTTTATCTAGAGATGATTTCAGTCAAGCATATTTTATCATACATTTGATTAGGCTGATCTGAGATATGAGTACATTGGTGATATATAGAGATGATTATACTGTTATAGTTTTTATGTCAGGATGATCTCTATCATGAGTGTGCATGTGATAGACTAGCAAAAGTATACATGGTTAGAGTCGGCATTGCATCATTTTTCTCTCGGCTTCTTTACCATCTAAATTCTTGAGTTGCATGATCTGTTGTCGTACTGGATATATGCATATGATTTATCATATATAGGAAATCATAAAAGTACATGTATATGTGATGTGATGTGATATGATGTGATGGCTAGAACGGTATCTGGTTCGGACTGGTACTGGACATACTCTTAGCGTATGGCAGAGTATGGTGATGGCTGATGGCTGTACTCTTGAATATGCATGCATCGATATTTCACCAACAACCTCATCATCCTCCTCGAGACCATCGATGAGCATCACACTCCCGATCGGTTTTGAACACCGATGATCGGGGGTGAAATGTTCATCGCATCGAAAGCAAAGGCCCTTTGCTCTTCGCTCCTCCACTGGGCGGGTATGAGAGTTTGAACGGGAGGTCTTGCGCCTCCTCTAATATCGAAAGAGTGTCTCAAGGGTGGTCGTACTCTAATACTAGCAGCCGCTATCTTTGACCCCGTAGAATTGCTAGCTGACATTCTAGGCGCAAGCCACCCATCTCGGTTGCCCCAATTTATTTTCACTGCCATCTTGAGAGCCTTATACTTTTGCTCCATCCTCACGGCCTTCTCAAAGGCCTCCTCAAGAGTGGTAGGACAAAGAGCACAAACATCTGCCTGGATCTCCTCACGCAGCCCTGAAATGAATGTGCTCATCAATGTCGGTTCGGGCCAAGGTGACTCGCAGCGACTACTAACTCTTTCAAATTCTGCTTGGTACTCCAATACGATTGTCCTCTGAACCATCTTGCTTAATGTGGCAGCAAAATCTTCATATGCCGCTTGTCCCAAATTTGTGTGTAATCCTCCTACAAAAGTTTGCCCAACCAGCAAATCTTTCACCACGAATAGCCGATCGATACTAATGCAATGCCGTTCCTTGGAGGTGAAAGCTTACCATCTGTACCTTTGTATCCTCCGTTGTCCCTTGACAATCAAACTATTGCTCCACTTGAAAACCCAATCCGTTAGATCACCGCCTTCGAATTTTGGGAAGTCCAAGCATGCGGTTCTCCCCCGAATAGCATTGTCGGGTTCGCGAAAGATTCTTGGTTCAATTCTGAACCTTTGTACTTGTTGATCTCCTTCTCTGAATTCTCGAGCACGACCATCACCATCTCCGAAGGGATCAACTTCATCCTCTAAGTGTCAATCATTTTCATTGACGAAGCGCACTAGTGCCGCACGCCTGTCGGGTTCCACCATTGCTAGTCTTGGGTTGTGTATCGGAGGTGGGGGATGATGTGTAGGCATAGGTAAAAGAAGATCATTGACATTAACATGTCATACGTGGACTCGTGGGGTATCGGTTCGGTGTGGTCCCACCGCTGGTCATTCTTGAGACACCAATCTTCATCGAAGAGATGACGAAGCCGATCGGTTCATGACATATTCCTTTAAAGTATTATGATCATTCTGCATTGCGTCCACCCTATGCAGCAATGTTTGGAACATGCCCCTTAATTCATCCGCCAAGCCCATGCTCACACCCATGGACGTTGGTTGACTCGGTCCTACCGTGGTTGCCCCAAAGGAATCGGCCTCATGGTTAGGGTTATCGTAGATTGAGTCTTCCTTGTCGGTGTGTTCTCCATTGATCTCCGTATTGATGCCATCTTCCTTGCCTCCACCATTAATGGAGATCCGAGGTTAACCGAGCTCTGATACCAATGATTGGCTACGGAATGATCCCTTCAAGATCTGGATTGATTATAGAAAGCAGTCCGTGCAACCGACGAAAAATATTCACCAAATATTCTCTCGTAGTCAGATTACGAAACCAAGTTGGATAAATCCGTAACTTCTTGATCTATGATTTTTGTATTTACGCCCTTCGTAGATTCGAACTGCAATTGGGACGAAAATACGATAGAGTGGGGTGAAGGTGGTGATGACAGATTGAGTAGATATTAGGGTTACAGATGATAATAGAGATAAGGGTGAATGGTTGATGTTGTTTAAGGGATAAGGACGAAGGGAAAGAAGTGGTGGAGATCCCAACGAAGAGGGAGGACCCGACAAACGAGGGAGATTAAAAATTAGGAGAGACCTTGCTAATATTAGAGGTGGTTGATTGGTGAAGAGGGAGGAGGGAAAAGGGAGATTAGGGTAGAGAGACTAGAGAGAGGATAGAGGAGGCAAGAAACTAATATTCATTAAGCATAATAATTTTGGCTACCATCCACCTTTATAGAGGCTAGCCAATAAGCCGAAATAACAATTATTAACCCTAGTTCTATTGGACTCCCGTCGATCGCGTTCGAACACGCCCGATCGCGTTCGAGCGCAGAAAAGATATTTTCTGTTTTTGCGAACCTAATACAGGCGTTCAAACGCGACCTATAAAAATTTTATTTTAATAAAAATAAATAACTAATATAATAAAAAAAACTCTAACAAGATGTATCACAAATCCAATTTGATCCCAAGGAACTTAGATTAACACTGTCTATGCATTTGTAGTCCTTATGTAATCCCGCATCAGCGACTATCTATGCGAACTTCAAGTTTCTCATCAACATCTTTTATTTCTTTTCAGCTCCTACTTCCTTTGCATATATTTACAAATTTAAGCATTATTAAAAATTATATGTGCATATAATGTATCCATGTATGCGTCTTATATATAGTACAAACTACAAACACTGAAAGATAACAAAAGAATACATAAAGCTGGATCAAGACGTTCACATAAGCATGTACAGCTGAATGTTCTCTTCGTAAATAAAACTTAGCCATCTAAAGAGCTAATCGTAGGACTGAAAATAATGGGATGTGTTTAAATCCAATCATGATAAAAGATCAAAAGATTAACGTAGAGAATTCACAATTCAACTCTAGGAAAGCCAAAGTGAATCATCAATAAGAGAATAAAGCCACATTAAAACTTGATACTCCTGACAGTTAGATCTAGTCCAGAAATCTTTGTTTTAAAACCCCAATTCTCAGGGTGAACTGTTTATATCTCCTACAAAGCTAATTGTTTAAGTCCTAGACTTTTATCCCACATATGGTTGCCAATCTTTGTCTTACTTTAGCGCTAGTCCTAATAGAATGATCCTTAAAACTCAACACTTGTATAAGGTAAAATGGCTAAGCATCCTTTATTTCCTTATCAAGGTATTCAGCACTAGGAAATCCATTAATAGCACATCAATTTATTCCAACACACAGAGTCTACACACAAGTAGTACACGCACGAACAACAACAAGAACAACAAGGACACGAAAAAAAAAAAAAGAGCAGCGCAGCAGCAGCAGCGGATGTGGGAAGTTTAAATACCCGGAGAGGAGAGAACGATCTTAATAGCCATCCCCCAACTCCTTAGTGACAGCAAGATTGGCAGCATCAAGATCCTCATCAAGGAAGATATCCCACCTCCCATCCCACCGGATAAAAAACTCGGTATCCTCAAAGTACTTCACCCGATGCACGTCCCCGGCCGGCGTGAATAAGAAATCTCCATCCGTCAACTCGTAGCTCTCCTTCTTGCTCAGGTTCCAGACCTTCTTCTTTCCCTTGATCACCGCGAGGTCATGCCCGAAGGTGTGGTGGTGCGCCGGCTCGACGCTTCCGGCCTTGAACCGGACGTAGGCCGAGGTCGGGCTCTCGCGCACGATCCTCATCTCCCCGCCCGGCATGATCCCGACCGGCTCGAAATCCATCCCCTTTCTCAGGCAACAAATCGCGCAATTGGAGTCGGCGCCGATTGGCTCGGGAATCGCGGCCATCTCGGCGGGGGCGGCACCAAGGAAGGCGTCGAGGTCGTCGGGCCAAGGGGCGCCGCTCGAGGCGGGGCAGGGCGATTTGAAGGGAGTGCTTAGCCAGGCACCGAGGATCTCGACGGCGGCGGAGGGGGGAGTAGAAAGGCCGGACAGGGAGAGGACGTTACAGGAGTTGATGGAGCGGGCGTTGACGGCGTCGGCAACGGAGAGGCAGGTGGCCGCGTAGACCCGGGGGAATTTGTTGGCGAAGATGGAGACGCCGGCGCCGGTGCCACAGGCGACTAGGCCGCGTGTTTCTATAAGGGGGGAGGAGGAGGAGGAGCTGACGTGGCGACCGATCTGGGCGGCGATGGAGTAGTACTTGTCGGTGCCGAGGTCGACGACGTCGATGTTGGGGAGGGAGCGGAGGTGGGCGACAAGGGCGTCCTTTAGATGGGAACCGAAGGGGTCAGCACCGGCGTAGATCTTGACAGAGGAGGGCGTAGTGGTGGGGGCGGCGGCGGCGGCGGCAGTGGGATTATCGTCCGAAGACATTTGCGCCGATTTGTGCGACGATAATTGAGAGTGAAGACGCCCCTTCCTGCCGTGGACACAATAGTATCAATATTTTTAGTCCGCATACGAATTTGGATACGAATAGATAGTAAAATTTAAAATCATATCCTATCTAAACATATACGCATAATTTTCGGTTGATTAAATTTAAAAGAATTATAATATTTTTATTTAAATATAATTAATACAAAAATATTAAGAGTTTTACAACAAATAAATTTTTTATATCTCAAATATGTAAAATTATAGAAATTAATCTCTATAAATAATATATAATATATTATTAGTAATAATATTAATATTTATTATTTAATAAGCAAACTAAAAACTGGAAATCATTCAAAAAATATGTGGGTAAACGAATATATGATATTCGTATCCAAATCCGAAAACCCTATCCGTATCTGAATTTTTTTCAAAAACTCTATCCGTATCCTAATTTTTTTCAAAAACTCTATTCGTATCCAAATTCGTATCCGAATCGATAGAAATTTTCTATCCGAATCCGATCCGAATCAGGTCGGATTGGAGTTAATTCGACCAATTTTCACCCCTACGCTTACCGGTTACCAATAGCCATTACAAAACGACAAATGATTTAAGGCTTAATTACACTTCGTACTTAAATCATAATCACTTTTGCCCTTGAACTATAAAAGCAAACCAATAGCCCCCTAGACTTTTAAAATGCTACATTTAAACCTATCTATTAGCCTTCCATGCCAAACACTTGAACACCTAAATTATCCTCATGAATACCAGAAAAACAATTTCAAACAATTTTACCCTCATCTTCTTCCTTATGCTTTCCCTCTTCTTTTCCATGTCATTTTCTTCCCAAGAGTGGCAAATTAAAGAGTAAGAAGAAGAGAAGAAGATGGGACGAGAAGGGAAGAAGATGGGTTTCTCTTATTCTCTCTCTCAACTTGCGATGTGGATTGATGGTAGGTAAGGATAGATAAGTAAATTTATATTTTCAGCTAATAAACCCTAATATTTTCCTCCAATTATAAAGAGATAAAAAAATAATTTTAGAATTTGAGTCTAAGGGGTTGTAGCATTTTAAAAATTTATAGAGGTATTTGTACGCTTTTATAATACAAGAAGACAAAATGATTCAGGGTCTAAAGTATAAAGGGGCAAAGTGTAATTAAGCCATGATTTAATACTCATCTCTAATCTTTATGGTTTTATGCTACTGCTGAAATTATATAATATTTTAGAAAATTAAGTAAGGGGAAGGGGTTTTGAGAATGTACTTGGTACGGATAGACTGTAAAATTATATTTATATTTGTATTCTTTTCTTCTACCGATATCAGATATATCGGTTTTCATTTTTCTGAATATATAAGATTAGCATATACCATATATAATAACTACAGATATATAAGAAAGTCTTTTATATCACTATTTTTATAATATTTTAATCAAGTTGGATGTATAAGTTTGTCCCCATTTAGTCTTCGTCAGTTAAAGGTGGATCAATAAATATAAGACATGGAACTTTTAATGAAGATTCTGGAACTCTTCACAAAAATTCTCAACAGGTTTGTCATTAGTGTCATATGTATCAGTGACATTTATTGCAACAACATTATGAGAGTCCTGTATAGGGGAATTGTAACATCTTGAAAAAAGAAATGCTTGTGCGCTGTAGTGTCTTCCTCTCCATCTCTGTTTCTATAAGATTTGATTCTAAATCTCAGATAAGATTTCAAATTTTGCCGTTACTTAATCCCTAAAATTTATATAGAAATAAGTTCCTCTCTTCCCTCTCTCTATTGCTGCATATTGAAATTCTCTTCCCTCTCTACTTTTTCCTCCTATTCCCTATCTCAGTTAGAAGGAAAGCATTCACCGCTGAACTCCTCCGACCACTCCATACTCTTCTCTGGTTAGTGATATTGGCCTCCTTATGTTTAATTTGGCTTTTATCTAGTATAGAGGGATATAGCATCGATTTTGCTATTTCTTATGTTCTAGTTAAATTCGGCAACCAGCGATGGTGAAGGAGGTGGGGTTTGGGCTAGGCCAAACTAGCCAAACCCCCTTCTTTTGTGCTTCGACAGCAAGCAAACTCAGGTTAGGCCCATAACCTAACCCGAGAGTCGGGTTTTTCTTGATATATGAATTTGTATTCATATCTAGATAGTTTATGCAAATACGGATATGAGTTGAAGAATAATATCTAAATCAATACTCGCATATTATTTAATTTAAACTATTAAAATCCTTTGTGCATAGCCTATCCACAAAATTTACATAGGCGATCAATCTTTACCACATTTTAATAGGTTTTGATGGGTAAATTGATAAAATCTAATCCGTACGTTTCACATAGTCTTTGCATATTGAAAAACCCCTAGACACAAGTATGTATCTAAATATTAGGCAATGATATCACTCGTTCGCTTAAGTAAAAGTCCGAAGAAATATTAAGAAGGAAAGTAGAGATGAACGCCAAGCTTTTAACGTGGAAAAACCCAAACGGGAAAAAAAACCACGGATCCAAACTCGGATCAAAACCAATCACTAGAATAGTAGCAGTTACAAGACTGACTCACAAAACAACCTGTCGATCCAAACGACTTTGTTCCTATTAGTCTTACTCGCTAGAACCCACGATTCACTACTTTTCGTGATTGAAGTCCAACCTCAGTAGCCCTCGAGATTGATCTTTCGTCTAGATAGCCCTTAAGATGAAAGATTAAATTTTTTAGATGAGTGGAACCTTATTAATTGAATAACCGATGTAGCCTCAAGATGTCCCCTTCTATAATGCTTCTTCAACCACCCTAGAGATAGGGCATCACAATACTGCCTCAAGATGTCCCCTTCTATAACGCGTTTGTGAATGCGGTGTGAACTCAACAGCTTTTCTCCTATAATCTTGCAATTCTTCAAACCAGAGATATTCTAGACTTGTATAAAGCTCATATATATGTAAAAATACACTTAGAATATTTTATACATAATTACCAATAATTAAAAACCTGACAAATACAATTTACATAGGTAATGCGTGTCGTTTCTTACTAGGTCTTGAAGCATAAATTGTCAAAAATTACAGGGTACATTTTGCATAATCTTTGCGTATAATTCACATAAATAATGCATGCCATTTTTTACTAGGTTTTAATACATACACTGTTAGAAACTAAAGTGTTTCTAGGGTTTGGGAGATTTGAGAGGGAGAAAATAATGCATGGCATTGAAGATTTGAGTGGGAGAAAATGAATGGTTTCTAGGGTTTGGAAGATGGAAGATGAAAACCCTTGGGTTCGGACGCAATATTTAAAGAACACTCGAGTGCGCTCGAACGCACTAGTCTGCACATTCGAACGCGCGTCTAAAAAAAATAAAAAATCTTTTTGGAGATGCACTTCTGAAATTCAAAATAGATTCAAGACATAGAATATGACAATCGAATGAAATAAGTCTTACACAGATCAATCAAATCATCAAAAGCATATTATAATCAATTCTAATGCATCACTCAAAATTAAATTAATTTTGATTGATCATAACACTATGCATATGCAAATTAAGCATAGATAACATGAAACATTCTTCTTAAAAAAAAATTCTATTTAAATAATGATACAACACAGTAGTCAAACCGACTTAATATTTAAATTTACACTTTTCGACTTATTCTCCAGAACAAAACAGGAATTTTTTCTGTAAATATTTTTTTATACTTAAACTATATAGGTGCAATGATGGCTTTCACACATGAGTAGGTAGTCATTTTCTTATAGTACATATCAAAGAATGTGCAAGAAGATATTCACAAATATCAAAAAAAAATTTATTTAATTTGCAAGCAATGTACTGAGTCAAACTGGACTGAGTCAAACCGAATTTAGTCACAAGATCCTTAGCATACTTGGTTTGAGCGATAAATATTCTTCTTTCCAATTGAGTAATTTGAAGTCCCAAAAAGGATTTCAACTCACCCATCATGCTCATCTCAGAATGACTATGCATGAGATCTGCAAACTCCTTAGCTAAATATTGACTCGTTGCCTTGAAGACAATGTCATCCATATATATTGTGACACAACTAAACTCTTGTTCAACCGTCTAATGAACAATGTCTTGTCCACTCCCCCTCGAGCGAACCCGCATCCACTAAAAAAGTGGTCAACTTTTCATACCAAGCTCTTGGAGCTTGCCGTATAGGGCCTTTTTCAATTTAAACACATGAGAAGGAAATTTTTGATCTTCGAACCCTTTCAGTTGTTCCACATAAACATCTTCATTCAGAGTACCATTCAAGAAGGCACTTTTGCGTGAAACTTTTCTGGAAGAGACTTAAGGATCTTACGAATAATTCTATTTTCAGAAATTTTCTCTCCTAGATTAAAACTGGAGTTGACTATATCACTCAGCTTTGCATAGAACTAATCAAATGTCTCATTCTCCTCCATACGTAGAGTTTCAAAACTAGTAGTCAATCTTTGAAGTTTTGAAAGTTTTACAGCCATAGTTCCTTCGTGAGTAGTTTCTAAGATCGTCCAGGCTTCTTTTTCTATCTCACAAGTATAAATTCTTCTAAATTCTTCCGAGAAAACGCAACTAAAAATTGCATTTATTACTTTGCTATTCTAGCCGACTTTTTCATAGTCTGTCCTATCCCATGACTCAATCGGTTTCTCAATAAGTTTTTCATTCACCATGTACATTGGTGGACTCTAATCGTTCACAACGGCAAACCATACTCGTTCATCTATAGACTTCAAGTAAGCTCTCATCCTAGCATTTCAATATCCATAATTTGATCTATCTAGAATAGGAGGTCTAATAGATGATGGCCCATCTCTATAAAAATCCATGCCTATCTGATCTCTCTCTACAGATGAGAGAACCTGCTCTAATACCAATTGAAAAACCCTAGACACAAGTATGTATCTAAATACTCGGCAATAATATCACTCGTTCACTTAAATAAAAGTTCGAAGAAATATTAAGAACGAAAGCAGCGATAAACGCCAAGATTTTAACGTGGAAAAACCCAAACAGGGGAAAAAACCACGAATCCAAACTCGGATCAAAACTAATTACTGGAATAGTAGCAGTTATAAGATTGACTCACAAAATAACTCGTCGATCTAAACAACTTTGTTCCTCTTAGTCTTGCTCGGTAGAACCCACGATTCACTATTTCTCGTGATTGAAGTCCAACCTCAGTAGCCCTCGAGATTGATCTTTCATCTAGATAGCCCTTAAGACGAAAGATTAAGTTTTTTAGATGAGTGGAAACTTGTTAGTTGAAGAACCGATGTAGCCTCAAGAAGTCCCCTTCAATAATGCTTCTTCAACCACCCTAGAGATAGGGCATCACAATCCTTATATATGATCTCCAAGATAGAGCCAAATCCAAGTCTTATCCGAACTCACAAAAGTCCAAAATTTTCAAACTTCGTTGGTGCATTCAAACGCAGCCCCGAGTGCATTCGAACGGCTTGACTTGATCTCAGGTGCGTTCGAATGGGCCCAAGTGCGTTCGAACACGATAGCTTGAATTCTTCAAGTTGCGTTCGAACGCGTTTGTAAACGCAGCTCTCGGTCTGTGTGAATGCAGTACCCACGTTCGAATGCGTTTGTGAACGCAGCTCTCAGTCTGTGTGAACGCAGCACCCGCGTTCAAACGCGTTTGCGAATGCAACTCTCGATCTGTGTGAACACAAATACCCGCGTTCGAACGTGTTTGTGAACACAGTGTGAACTCAACAACTTTTCTCCAATAATCTTGCAATTCTTCAAACTAGATATTTTCTAGACTTGTATAAAGCTCATATATATGTAAAAATATACTTAGAATATTTTGTATATAATTGCCAACAATTAAAAACCTAACACATACAATTTACATAGGTAATGCGTGTCGTTTCTTACTAGGTCTTGAAGCATACATTGTCAAAAATTACAGGGTACGTTTTGCATAATCTTTGCGTATAATTCACATAAATAATGCATGCCAATTTTTACTAGGTTTTAATACATACCCTGTTAGAAACTAAAGTGTACATTTTGCATTGTCTTTGCATATAATTTACATAGGTAATGCGTGATGTTTCCTACTAGCTCTTAACGCGTAACTTGCCAAAAAAACTATGAAAAACCCTTAGACACAAGTATGTATCTAAATACTAGGCAATGATATCACTTGTTTGCTTAAGTAAAAGTCCGAAGAAATATCAAGAACGAAAGAAGATATGAACACCAAGATTTTAACGTGGAAAAACCCAAACGAGAAAAAACCACAGATCCAAACTCGGATCAAAACCAATCATTAGAATAGTAGCAGTTACAAGACTGATTCACAAAATAACTCGTCAATCAAACGACTTTGTTCCTCTCAGTCTTGCTTGCTAGAACCCACGATTTACTGCTTCTCGTGATTGAAGTCCAACCTCAGTAACTCTCGAGATTGATCTTTCATCTAGATAGTCCTTAAGATGAAATATTAAGTTTTGTAGATGAGTGGAACCTTGATAGTTGAAGAACCAATGTAGCATCAAGAAGTCTCCTTCAATAATGCTTCTTCAACCACCCTAGAGATAGGGCATCACAATCCTTATATATGATCTCCAAGATAGAGCTAAATCCAAGTCTTATCCGTACTCACGAAAGTCTAATTTTTTCAAACTTCATTGGTGCGTTCGAAAGCGACCCGGGTGCGTTCGAACGACATGACTTGATCTCAGGTGCGTTCGAACAAGCCCGACTGCGTTCGAACGCGACAACTTGAATTCTTCAGGTTGCATTCGAACGCGTTTGTTAACGAAGCTCTCAGTCTCTGTGAACGTAGTACCCGTGTTCGAACGCGTTTGTGAACGTAGCTCTCGGTCTGTGTGAACGCAAGTATCCGCGTTCGAACGCGTTTGTGAACGCAGCTCTCGGTTTGTGTGAACGCAAGTACCCGCATTCGAACGCGGTGTGAACTCAACAACTTTTTTCCAATAATTTCGCAATTCTTCACACCACAAATATTCTAGACTTGTATAAAGCTCATATACATGTAAAAATATATTTAGAATATTTTGTACACAATATCCAATAATTAAAAACCTAACAAACTAAAGAGTATATTTTCCATAATCTTTGTGTATAACTTACATAATTAATGCGTGTCGTTATGTACTAGGTTTCGATGTGTATCTTGTTAAAAATGAAAGTGTACATTTTGTATTCTATTTGCATACAATTTATATAAGTAATGTGTGTCATTTCATACTAGGTCTTGATGTGTACATTGCCAAAATTAAAGCATACATTTTGCATAATCTTTACATATAATTTATATAGGTAATGCATGTCATTTTTTACTAGGTTTCGATATGTACCTTGTTAAAAATTAAAGCGTATATTTTGCATTGATCTGTGTATAATTTATATAGGTAATGCATATTATTTCTTACTAGGCCTTAATGCGTACCTTGTAAAAACTAAAGTGTACATTTTGTATAATCTTTGCGTATAATTTACATAGTTAATGTGTGTCATCTTTTACTAGGTTTTGGTGTGTACTTTATTAAAAAATAAAACACATATTTTGTATAGTCTTTATGCATAATTTATATGGATGATGCACATAACTTTTTTATTATTTTCAATGCATACTTTGGTTAATATGAAAGCACACATTTTGTATAGCCTCTGTGCATAATTTACATTGGTGATACACACGACTTTTTTACTACTCTCAATACATATCCTCACTAATATGAAAGTGCACATTTTGTGTAGCATTTGTGCATAATTTATATAGCTAATGCACACCTTTGCAAATTAAAGTATGTATTTTCTAGATTCACTACATCAGTCTTTCAATGTAAAAGCAAAAGCTACAACCGAAAATTTGTGTGCTTATATTGCATATGACCTATAGATTGTCTTTAGGAGTATTTCAATTGAAGAAGAACAAGATGGAGAAGATGAATAGTGAACAAGATGGGAGAGATGTTGAATCAAGAAACTATTTTCTAATATCGTCAAATAAGACCATTTTAGAGGAGAAAGAGCATTTGAATCGTTATTAATAAACAATAGAATAAGATAGTGATAAAACTAGAGTTGTATCAAGTTGTATCTGAAGAAATAATTTTTTTGACAAAAAATAAAGCTTTTTGTCGGTGGGGGTGGGGGGGGGGGAGGCGTTTCGAACACCAGGGACCATGTTCGAATGCACTATGCGAACGCCTACAAGCGTTCACAAATACAAAGAATGAGATTTGTACGTTCGAACGGGCTCGAGCTCGTTCAAATGCGTCCGTTGGAATGCCTACATGCGTTCGCAAAGACAGAACGGGAAATACACGTTCACACGGCCTCGGGCGCGTTTGAAAACATCGCGGCGAGAACAGTTTGTTTTTTATGGTTTTATTTTTGTTGTTTGAGTCTAAAGGGTAGCCTCTAAGTATTGTGGAGTGCACC